>NC_082712.1:123402619-124002619 GCF_030144855.1 Hypanus sabinus
GTTGGATCGGAATAAACCTTTCGTGTTGGGATATTTGGTACAGTGCTTGATGCAATCGCAGTTTGCGTGTGCTTCCGTCTCACAGAATGAGTTTCTTATACATGTGTTAATTATATTTCATAAATTGTGACGCGGGGATTCTGCGTCTTGTGTGCGTTTTATCCAGTAGGAATCCCAGGGCAATCTCTCCCGAGAATGAAGCGTACCAGCGCTTCTCCGCTGCCTCTGTTTTCCCACATTGCCTGTCTGATTTCCCACCAAGCCGAAACTTCTTCCACTGACACAGTGGCGAGATGTCCCCACCATGGATAGTTTCCCAACCACCAACTTCATCCCTCTCCCTAGCAAGAGCCGAAGCCGAAGGGAACTCGTTATAATCTTGGGATCATTCCTGACCGCAAGATGGAAATCGGTTCATAAATATGTGTCATGATTAAGACGCCTGTTAAGCAGCTCCTTAATGTCACTCAATTCTGATTGTGCCTCTGCTCAGCTCTGCTGCTGAATTCCTTTTGAATGTCTTTGTTATTTCTATATTCGATTATTGCAAACAGTCTCCGGGCCAACCTCCCTCTGTCACCTCTCTATGGATGACATAATTCAAGCACATGCTTCCTTTACCCACTCCCCATCACTCCCTTTATCCCTCACTTATCATATCACTATCTTAATCACCATTTTGTTGCTGTTTTCAAATTGCTCCCTGGCCTTTTTGTGCTTCTTGTAATAGCCTCCAGCTCGACAACCTTCTGAGATCTCCAGTTCCGACTTTTTTTTAAAAAAACTGAACTCCCACTGGTGGATGTGTCTTCAGATGCTGAAGCCCTGACCTTTGCAATTGTCTATTTTTTTCTTTCTATCAGCTCTCCAAAGAAATGACCATAAAACGTTTTGTTTTGCTATTTGCTCGGCTATTTCTTTGTATGACTCAGTCCAGTTTTGCTTGGTGGGCTCTTAAGAGTTATTTTGTGATGTTCTCTTACATGAAAGATAATACTGTATTTAAGTTCAGGGTCACTGCTCTCATCTGCTAGTGTGAACGGTTTGTGATGGCATTATCTTATTTTGTATGACCGCCCAATGCACTGGTTTATATTTTATGCTTTCAGCCAGTTCTCAATGTGATTTCTGTATTCTATATAGATTATATGGGATTTGGAATAATCTAACATGTGAGTATTGTGTTTATATTTGTAAACCCTTCCTTGCAGAAAACTTTGATGTGTATCAGAGTAGCAGCAAGTTTAAAAGAAATAGTTTCTCCATAGTTAGACTGACTAACAATGACAGTTACATTCTATTAATCTATACACAGAAGTTCATTTAACTCTCTTCAATGTTATTCAACTGCAAGAGGTTTCTCCCACTGAATACACAATCAAGCTGAAAATGAATGAAGTTATTCAAGAATAAACGTTTTTCACTAAGAAGACTGCAATCTAATGTAAGTCTTGCATTTCTTAATAAATTGCTAATAGGTTATAGTTGACTACCACTATAATGCTTAACATGCATCATCTACAGTCTGTAGAAAGAATTTTGAAGCAAAAATAATCTTCACTTTTTACAATAGGAAATAATTATAAAAAACACTCTAATTTGCATATTTTACTTTGTGAAGAAATTTGCTGCCAAGAGAACATTTGTTTTCTTAGTCCATTACACCAAGGGAAAGGTTTGTTAGATATTACTGAGAGAATTTAAAAATAGCTGAAGAAGGCCACATGGATAGTTGAGAATGCTGTGCCATTTAAGTAGTTGAAGTTAAATCAGAAATTCTCACCCTATCTCAAAATCACCTGATGCTCAAAACTCTATGGATATCAATTTTAAATATACTTAATAATTTTATTGATAGGTTTCTTAGTTAATGAAGCAGAGTTACAGCAAAAAGATTTACCGTTTCATTACTCCAGTAACTTGGGTTGAAATTGACCTCTGTACCATGTGTGTGGAGTTTGCATGTTCTCCCATTGTTCATGTTCATCTTCTCTGGCTGTTTGACTTCCTCCCATGTCTCAAAGATATGCTGGCTGTTTGGTTACTTGACCACTGTAGTTTGATTGTATTGTGTATGGGTGAGTGGTAGTGACTAGGAGATAGTTGATAGGAATGTAGGGAGGACAGCATGAGATGAGTGTCTGATTAATATCATGCGTGGTTAATGGTTGGTATCAAATTGGTAGTCCAACAAGTTCATTTTCAAGTTGTATGTCTCTGTGATTCTTTGAACTTTAAGGGTTTGCAACCTTCTGAATGAGAACTGTTTCCTCATTTCAGTCCTAATTGGCTCTTCAGCCAAGGAAAACAACCCTCCAACATCTACACGTCAAAGCAATGAAGATCACTTCATTGAGATTTCTTGTTGAAATTCCGATCACCAATGGATATCACCATTGATACAGTGATGTATCTTCTCCCTTCTCCCATCCCAGGAATCCATTTTATGAATTCTTTGCACACCTGCCTTGGGTAAGGGAAAAAAAAATATAACGCCCTAACTGCGGTGTTATCACAGCTCCATAATGCAACAAAAGTTGTTACTTTAGTATTCCATCCACATTTACAATGTATTAATTATCTTCCAAAATGCATGGTAATATTTATATTTTTGTACAAAGAACTCCAAATCTCTCAAATTTGAAAACTTACTAATATCCCATCTTCTTAAAAATATTGTTTCACTTCTTCCTACCAAAAAGAATTCTTTCACACAACCATACACTGTGCTCCATATCTTATCTTTTTGCCCAGTCACTTAATCTATTTTATACCTATGCTGCATTTTTTTTTGCATTTTCAAACTTTGCTTTCCTATCTAGTTTTATATCGTCAGCAATACTAACTGTATTACACTAGGATCATTCAACTGTAGATTGGAAGTAGCGAGGCTACAAGCATTGATATTTGATTCTCAAGGCACTCAGTTAGTAACACATGCAACCTGAAATGATGGTCGATGGCCTACTTTGCTTTCGATCCTATAACCAATCTTCAGCCAGTGTTAGTACAGTACCCTAAATCCCATGAGCCCTGATTCTACATAACAATGTATGATTTTGTTAACTGTCTTCTAAGAATACAAGATATACACCATCCACTGGTTCACCCGATTCACTGATTCTAACTGGCTGCATCACTATCTGGCATGGGGTTTGGGGGAGGCTACTGCACAGGATCAAAGTAAGCTGCAGAGAATTGTAAACTTAGTCAGATCCATCATGGGCACTAGGCTCAGTAGAATCCAGGAGATTGTCAAGGCTGCATCCATCATTAAGGACCCCCACCACCTAGGACATCCCATCTTATTGTTACCTTCAGGAAGGAGGTACAGAAGCCTGAAGGCACATACTCTATGATTCAGGAACAGCTTCTTCCCCTCTGCCATCCAATTTCTGAATAGACATTGAAACCATGAACACTACCTCACTACTTTTTTTATTTCTTCTATTTGCACAACTTATTTAATTTATTTATATATATACATAGTATTTATATGCCTACTGTAATTCACAGTTTTTTCTCCCTTTTATCATGAATTGCCTTATATTGCTGCAGCAAATATAACAAATTTCATGATATATGCCAGTGATATTAAACCTGATTTTGATTCTGATTCCCTATCAAATCTACTTAAACCCTTAAAATAATGATAAAATTGCCAAACTCTGTTTTCTTTTCAAAAATCAGTATTGTCTCTGGTCTCCATATAATGAAGTGTACATAATGACTCTGAAGAAGATGGACACATATTTAGTAGAATGATGCTAGAACAGCAAGCTTATATCAATGAGAAAGAATTGGCCAGACTTGGCTCCTTGCTCTAGAAGGGTGAACAGTCAGAAGTCTTTAAAATTTGAATGGGTTTGACAAACTTCTATAGATGCACAGTGGAAAGTATCCTAATTGGCTTATCACAGACAGGTGTGAAAACACCAATGCCCAGGAATAGAAAAGACTACAGAAAATGGTGGATACAGCCCAGTCCAACGCACCAAAGTCCTTCCCACCACTGAGCACATTTACGTGGAGTGCTACCACAAGAAAGCAGCATCCGTTATCAAAGAGCCCCACCATCTAGGCCATGCTCACTTCTCACTTCTACATTCGGACAGGAGTTACTGAAGCTTTAGATCCCACACCACCAGTCTCGGGAACAGTTATTACCTACAACCCATCAGGCTCCTGAATCAGTCAGGATAACTTTTGCTCAGTGAGGACAACTCTGAACTATTTCCACAACCTATAGACTCACTTTCAAAGGATTCTTTACAACTAATGCTCTCAGTACTTTTTTTGGTACAGTATATCTTCTTTTTCACATTGCTTGTTCATCAGTCCTTGTTTTATGTATAATTGTTTGCAAATTCTATTGTATTTATTTATTTTCCTGTAAATGCTGGCAAGAAAATGAATCTCAAGGTACTATATGGTGAGATATATGTATTGATCCTAAATTTACTTTGAATTTTAAACTTTGATTAGCTGTAGAGAAATTGTTTCCAGTTGTGGAATAAAGCTGAGCTAAAGTCAAAAATGTAAGCCAGATACAGTAGGGAAGTTGGAAAAGATGACTTTACACATGGAAAGTGGTTAGAACACTAAATGTACTATCACATGAATAGCTGAAGGGAAAAACTTTCTTGTATACAAAAAGAAGCTAAATAAATAGAAAGGAATGCAAAGTGTTAACAGAATCTGTAGAGTAGGAGATGAGTTGTATAGAACACTAGTATAGGCATGGGCCCATTGCTCTGAACTCCCAGTACTCAAGCTGTAATTACAGTAAAACTCCAATTATCTGGCATTTGGTTAGTTGGAACTCATGATGGTCTGCCATCTCACTCACCCTTTAGTCCAGAGTATGAGCCAGGAGCCTGGAGTGCAGCTAAGGCATTCTGGACTGTGGCCATATGTACAGCTGGAGTCAAGGTTACAGTCTGGAGCATTAGGGACAGGGAGCATGGGCAGGTTTACTACGAGAGATAGGCTCCAGAACATTTATACATTTCCCACTCCCTTTAGACTCACCATGGACATCGGAAGATTTATTACACTATTGTCAGAATTAGGTTTAATATCATTGGCATATGTTGTGAAATTGTTAACTTAATGGCGACGGTACAATGTGATACATGATGGTCGAGGGAAAAAACTGTGAATTTAAACATTAAGTAAATAATAGATACATTTAAAAAAGTAGTGCAAAAGAAATAGAAATAAAAAAGTAGTGAGGTAGTGTTCTTGGGTTCAATATCCACTCAGAAATCTGACGTCAGAGGGGGAAGCTGTTCCTCAATCATTGAGTGTGTGCCTTCAGGTTTCTGTACCTGCTTCCTGATGGTAGCAATGAAAAGAGGGCATGCTCTGAGTGGTGTGGTATCACTTCTATTTATTATTTATTATTATGTTGCGATTTGGAGGTCAAATATAAAGAAACAGAACGCAGTTAATGGCAGGACACTGCCATTGACGTACAGGGGATCTTAGGGTCTAAGTTCATACCCCTCAAAAATAGCTCCTCAAAATGATAAGGTGGTAAAGAGGTGTATGGTATGTTTGGCTTTATAAACTGAAGCTGAGTTCAATTGTCAGGAAGTTAGAGTGCAGGCTTATAAAACTCTACTTAGGCTACATCTGAAGTATTTGATTCAGATCTGGTTATCCCATTATAGGAAGGATGTGGAGACTCTGGAGAGTGTACATAAGAGTTTTACCAGGATCCTGCCTGGGTTAGAAGGCACGTGCTATGAAGAGAAGTTGGACAAAGTTGAGCTGTTCTTTCTGGGGTGGAGGAGGCCAAGGAGAGACCTAAAAGAAGTTTATAAGATTATGGGAGGCATTGATCAATTAGACAGCCAGTAGCTTTTTTCTAGGATTGAAATGTCAATACTTGAGAGCATACATTTAAGGTGATGAGTTCAAAGAAGATGTGTGAAGCAATCATCCTACACAGGGAGAAGTGGATGCCTGAAATATGTTGTTGGGAATGTTAGTGGGGGCAAATGTAATAAGGGTTTTTAATTACTAATTTAATTAGTTTGTCTCAATGCTGTGGGGTGAAGAGACTGTTCATGTGCTGTATAGTTCTATGTGACATGTAAACAAAAACTAAATAAATTTATGTTTATTAACATCCAATCTTCTGGAACATCTGTTGGTCTGATACCTCCACAATCCCAAGGATGCTGGATTGTCAGAGTTTAAAAACTTTATTCTTTGATCTAATGCCATCTGAATGTAAGCAGATATCATGTAAAGAATGCCAAAAAGAACCTTCCACAGAAGTTGTATTCTTAAAAACTAGCACGTGGTTGCAACATACATTTGCTGGGAGGCTGGCAGACTCTATGCTCACTCTATGCTTCAGCAGGCAGAGCAGATAACTGGAGATCGAGATGTTGCCTAATACTAAGAGTTTGAAATGAGCAAGCATTCAGTCCTTTTGTAGTAGCTCCTTGTTCAGGCTCAGCACCAATTCTTCTAATCCCCATCCTAGTACAGTATATTCTTTACTGATTTCTCTTTTGATTGTGCCGCAGTTCAGAATTTTTTCCTGCTAATACTCAGTAAAAAAAAAATCACAGGATGTACTTCTAACATATTACCAGTTAAGTAAAGTCCCAATTAATCCTATCACTCTCTAAAATACATTTTCATATTAAAAGTCATGTGGAATATATACAGATAGTATATGAATATTTATCTAGTGTCTATGCCTTCTGAAGAAACAATGCACTAGTTTTGGTTCTATTTCCGGTTATTGCTTAACAAGTTCAGGAATAGCAATCTGGCCTTCTGACTGGAGATGATCTGAAAGTAGGCCCCATAGTTATTTACTTACCACCAACATGCACAGCAAAACCTATCATTATTCTGAACTCTTCTATTGGATCATCTTGAAGTTTATTCTAAAGAAAATAATGGCAATTTTTCTTGCTTGTCTTTCCTAACTATACCTCCCTGTGCATGGTGGGATCTTTGCATTTCCTTACTGCCTCTTCCCTTACCAGGATCCAAAAATGTCTCAAACAGAGCACTCTTGCAACTACACCTTTGAAACAATTTGTACAGATCTAAAATCATGGACCTATTTTTGCCCTCCATGCCTCACTGTAAATTTAAAACCTCATACTGCTTGCAAATTTGATAAAAAAATGTATTTGAACCAATGTCTTCCTGTGTTTCACCCTTTTATAAGTACATACGACTCAGTGTATACTGTTTATTCTCCTCTCAGTTGGTTTGATCTGACATCTGCAAATATAAAAACTGTGCCACCTGTATTCATATTTAGACTATTCACATGTTAAGAGGAACAATGATCCCAACCATTGAGGAAATTCAGCCTTTTGCATTCTTTTCTGTCATATAAAATTCTCATCATATTACCAGAGTTATGTTCAGCAATAAGGGCTGTTGGACATTACTTCTTCTAACATATTTTAGAAAATAATGCACATGATCCTCAGGTCTTCAGTTGTTTTATCAAAACACACTCTTCTTTCTTCCAAATTGACATTTCAAAAACATAACCAATTTATACATTCTATTCTACCACCTTAGTTTTGCATGGATACGTATGAATAGCCATACATAAAGATCTAATTGAATATCTATTTCTTATTCTCCATGAAACATGGTGATTTTTTTTTCATGAATAATGGTTGATTTGGACACTTAAGTGCTGTTTGAAAGACTGAGCATACAGCCACAGCAAATGTTTAGAACGTTAGCCTTCATATGTCTAAGTGACTTAATTTGAGAGTTAAGGCCATGCTTGGCACATTTCATAGTTTAGCAAATCATATTTTAGCAAAGGAAATATTGTAATAAAAATATTGCCACTGGTTAGGTTTTAGTATGTAGCATTGCACAATTAAGTTCATGAATTGATGAAGGTCATTGAGATTATGTAAAGTATTCAGGAAACCAGCATTGCTATTTTAATTCCCTAACAAAATAATTTATTCTTTATGAAACATTGACACATAGCATTGAGAATATATATTTTTAATATACACTTTCTTGGATTTCTTCATTGGACCAATTTATTACAGAGTGAATTTATTACAGATTTCACAATAACTTTGTGTTTATGTATATGAACAGGGATCCACTTGGAAATGACAGTATGTACTGTTTATTGCTCATTTTGTGCCAAAATAAGATACATTACTTAAGTTGATGTGTTCTGATGAAATCTAAAAAGTACATTTCTGTATGAAAAAATAATCGCAGTTATAACTGGATAAGAATTTTATTCATTTTAAATTGTTTCTACTTTGAGTAGAAGTATCAGCTCTTTCAAACTAACTGTCAAGAAGTCCAGCTTTCATAACTTTACCAGTGTTTATCTTATTTACATCACAACACCTTGTGATGAGGAGATTACTAAAGGAAAGCAAGAAACTTTTCCTAGAATATCTATGAATAATATTAGCATTACACAAAGTATATTTTGAGATTTTGCAACAGTACATTTAGAAAACATAATCCCAGTAATTCACTTCATCAGGTCCAGATGCTCATTCCTATATATACAGTAAACGGGCTCTTTAATTGTAGGATATGGGGAAGTGTACAATGTAAATCCATGAAAACATATTAATATAGGGACACCATAATTGCACTGGTTCACATCAAACAATAATACCAGTGCATGTAGACACAGATTGCAAGATACTAACACTCTTGTTTACATTATAAAATTGTAGAAAAAAATTCATTCATAATTACATATGTAGTTTTAAGGATGATGAAAAACAACTTCAAAATGAATGCTTATTGTGTCAGATTTAATTTTACTTGAGAAATAATTGCTGCTAAATTGGAAAAAGATGTATTTCTGAAATAAATATGCTGGGTCTGTCAGAATATTTGAAAATTAAAACTTAACATGTTATTGTATCATTTTTACTGTCTAAAATTAGTGCTTCATAGCATTTAGTAACATTAGCTGCCATAAGGGAACAGTTGTTAATTCAACAATATAACTATAAGCCCATATGACCTAGAAGCAGAAACAGGCCATTCAGCCCATCGAGTTTGCTTTGCCTTTCCATCACTGCTGATTATTATCCTCCTTCTTACCCCATTCTCCTGCCTTCTTCCTGCAGCCTTTGACATCTTTACAAATCAAAAATCTATCAACCTCTGCTTTAAATAGACACAATAACTTGGCCTCCACACCATCCATAGCAGTGAATTCCATAGATTCACCATCCTCTCGCTGAAGAAATTCCTCCTGATCTGTGTTCTGAAGAGATGTCCTTGTATTGTGAGGTTGTGCCCTTTGGTCCTAGACTCCCCCATTATAGGAAACATCCACTCCACATCCAGTCTGTCTAGTCCTTTTAATATTTGATAAGCTTCAATGAGATAACTCCTCATTTTTCTAAATTCCAAGAGCCATCAATTGCTCCTCATATGTTAACCCTTTAATTCCCAGGATCATTCTTGTGAACCTCCTCTGGGCCCTTTCCAATGCCAGTATATCCTTTCTTAGATAAGGGGCACAGAAATTGCTCGCAATACTCCAAGTGTGGTCTGTCCAATGCCTAATAAAGCTTCAGCATTATATCCATGTTTTTATACTCAAGTCCTTTCAAAATTAATACTAACATTATATTTGCCTTCATTGCCACCAACTCAGCCTGCAAATTAACCTTTTGGGGAATGCTGCACGGGGATTCCCAAGTTCCTTTGCACTTCTGATGTCTGAATTTTCTCCTCATTTAGAAAATTGGCACTGCCTTTATTCCGTCTACCAAAGTGCATGACTGTACAGTTCCCTGGACTATATTCCATCTGCCACTTCATTGCCCATTTTCTTAATCTGTCTAAGTCCTTCTGCAGACGTCCTGTTTCCGGAACAATATCTGCCCCTCCACCTGTCTTATCATCTTCAAACTCAGCTACAAAGCCATCAATTCTATCATCCAGATTATTGACAAATAAGGTGAAAGTAAGTGGTCTAACACTGATCCACTGAGTTTATGATGCTGTAGCCCCTCCACTTTAAGGTTCAATGTGTTGTGCATTCAGCGATGCTTTCCTGCACCCTTCTTTTGTAACGCATGGTTACCTGAATCTTTGTCACCTTCCTGCAGCTTGAACAGGTTTGACCATTCTCTTTCGACCTTTCTCATGAACAAGTAATTTTCACTCACAGAACTGCCAGTCACTGGATCTTTTTCGTTTCTTACGCCATCCTCTGTGAACTTTAGAGAAGGTTGTGCATGAAAATCCCTGGAGAGCAGCGGTTTCTGAGATACACAAACAACTCCATCTGGCACCAATAATCATTCCACAGTCAAAGTAACTTGGATCACATCTCTTCCCCATTCTGATGTTTGGTCTCAATAACAACTGATCCTCTTAACCATGCCTCATGCACTTAGGCATTGAGTTGCTGCCACGTGATTGGTTGATTGATTAGATAGTTGCATAAATAAGCAGAAGTACCTAATAAAGTGGCCACTGAGTGTATGTTGTGAAATCTGCTGCTTTCATGACAGAAGTACAATGTAAGACATAAAAATTGTTGTAAGTTAGAATAAAAAATATAACAGTCCAAAAGAGGAATTGTGAGGTAGTGTTCACAGATTGATGAACTATTTAGAAGTTTGACTTCTGAAAAGTTTGTGTGTGCATCTTCAAGCTCCTGCACCTCCATCCTAATGGTAGAATTGAGAAGAGGGCATGTCCCAGGTAGTGAAAGTCCTTAATGATGGAAATCGTCAACTTGAGAAACTGCCTTTTGAAGATGTCCTTGATTGTGGGAAGTGTTATGTCCCTGGTGGAGCTGGCTGAGTCTACAACAGTCTGCAGCCTCTTTCAATCTTGTGCATTGAGGCCTCCAAACCAGGTGGTGATGTAACAAGTCAGAATGCTCTCATGGTACATCTGGAGAATTTGCTAGAGTCTCTGGTGACATACAAAATCCCCTCAAACTTTTAACGAAATATATTGTAGCTTCTTCATGGTTGCATCAATATGTTGAGCCCAGCATAGATCCTTGGAGACGTTTGCATTGAGGAACTTGAAGCTCTTGCCATTTCCACTGCTATGTGCCACAGCTTTCTACTCTAGTTTGGTCAGCTAAGCCACAAGTCAGTCAAAAATGGTATTGGTATTCAAAGAACATTATTCTGTGCAAACATTCTGTGGCTTGTATTCATTCCATCAGCAACTGCATTTCAAAAGTGAACTACTGGCTATAAGGGTCTTCAGAGGGCAAGAAAGCCCACATAATGCTTTAATTATTTTCACATCTATCAATTAAACTAATGGGTTTCCCGTTGCTTTTGAATTGTCAACCAAATTAAACATAGCTTCTTTTTTTGTCTTGTTAGAGATACTGGTCCATGGGACATTTTCTAACGAGTCAGGGAATGAACAAGCAGAACAAATGAATGTAATGATTTGCTTACACTAACATAAAGAGATGATCACAAGGCTCTATTAAAATGTTCTCTGGTTCCACCTGCATTGTGTTCAATGTTTACAATCAATCAAGCAATACATTTAGTAGGGTTTAGTCTCAACTGGGTTAAAGTATAAAGATAGGTCGCGTGGACCTGACTTGCATTCTTTTTAATGGTTCAATGCTTCAATTTAATATCAGAGAACATATACATTATACAACCTGAAGTTCTTTCTCTTCACAGACATCCATGAAACAGAAAGAACCCCAAAGAAGGAATGACATAAATGTCAGAACCTCTAAAGCCCTTCTCCCCCTCCCCTCCCACACACAAGCAGCAGCAAAAGCATCAACTCTCTCCCTCTTCTTCCCCCACCCCACATTGCTCCAGCAAAGGCACTTCGCTCTTGTATTCAGATTATCAAAGGCTAATGCAATTTGGGTATTTAAAATAATACCCTATCTAAATAGCCTAGATGCAGAAAAGCCTTTTCCTCTTAGAGGTCTTGTCTGTGCAGAATTTGCTCTATGGGGATTTCACCCAGGTATTCTGGTTTCCTCTCAAATCCTAAAGACATGCTGGTTGGTAGTTTAATTTGGCCACCGTAATTTTGAGTGGCAGGGTGCTGCCCAAAAGAGATGTAAGGTGCTCTTTCCCGCCACTAGCTTGAAGGTCACCCTTTGGCGAGGTGTAGCACCTGCTTAGCCCCCTCCCTGATCAAGGTGATGTGAAAAAGAGCTTTGACCTGTGACCAACCCGGATGTTGGAAGGAGGGGATTTCACTCAGGTCCACTGCCCAAGTAAAAAAGCCAACAGCGGGTTGCTACAGCGAGAAAGAGCTTTGAGCAGCGAGCACTTGGCGTTTGGGTTTGATTAGCAAGAGCAAAAAAAAAGGAAGGCAGGGCATGCACAGCAGCCATTGTCTGACAGGACAGAGTTAGGGTGGTGATCTTGAGGCTTTAGCTCTTCGAGGCTTCAGTGAAGAGTGACTTCAGTCAGAGAAAGCAAAGAAAAGAAAAGCTCCAGGTTATGATTTTTTACTTCCCCTTCTCTATATCTCTTCATCTAGGACAGTAGAGATGGCAGGCAGCGTAGTTGAATGCACCTCTTGCAGCATGTGGGAAGGCAAGGAGACCTCCATTGTGCCTGACGACAACAATAGCGAGAAGTGCTTCCAGCTGCAGCTTTTAACAATTTGTGTTAAGGATTTGGAGCTGGAACTGGATGAACTTCGAAACATTTGGGAGGCTAAGGGGGTGATAGAGAGGTAGTTACACGCAAGGAACAGGACACAGGAGACTTGGGTGACAGTCAGGAAGGGGAAAGAGGTTAAGGAGCCAGTGCAGAGTACCCAGTGGCCATCAGCCTCGTCAATAGATATATCATTTTGGATACCACTGGGGGGTTGATCTAACAGAGGAGAGTCAATGTGGCTGGGTTTTCAGCACTGTCTGGCAGGGAAGGGAGGAAAATAGGTGCGCTGTGGTGATGGGGGTTCATTAGGTAGCAGAAAGGACAGGAGGTTCTGTGGGTGAGAATGAGATTACTGGATAGTATGTTGCCTCTCAGACGCAAGGGTCTGGGAAACCTCAGATCAAGTCCTCAGCATTCTTAAGTGGAAGGGTGAAGAGCCAAGGAGTTAGATGCTAAGTTAAATGGCAAGACCTCCATGGTTGTGATCTCAGGATTGCCACCTGTGCCATGTGCTAGTGAGGCCAGAACTGAGAAGATTATACAGTTCAACATGTGGTTAAGCAGTTGGTGTAGGAGGGAGGGCATAAGATTTTGGGTTAATTAGGCTGCCTTGCAGGGAAGTTAGGACCTGTACAAACAGGATCGTTTACACCTCAACTGGAGGGGGACTAATCTAGCGGGGAAGTTTGTTAGTGCTGTGCACTGGGGTTTAAACTAGAGTAGCAGGAGGATTGGAAACAGAATTCCAGAACAGTTAGTGGAGGCAGATGTTGCTGAGACCTCAGAGAGAGTCAGGAATCAAAAGGTTGAGCGTGGTGTGACTAGTGTCCTGAGCTGTGTATATTTCAATGCAAGATGCATCAAAGGAACGGCGGATAATAGTGCTGAAGACGAGGTAGCTGGTTTACAAACAGAGGCAATGTATCGTGAGGAGAGGCTGTTGATAGGGCAAAATTAAAGTCAATAGGATGAGCTGCAACGTAAAAGGCTGACAAGGTCAAGCAAGGAGAACATAGGACAGAAGGTGTTATATTTGAATGTGAACAGTATATGGATAAGGTAAATTAATTTGTAGCACAGTTGCAGATTGGCAGGTATGATGTTGTAGGCATCACTGAATCATGGCTGAAAGAGGATTATAGCTGAGAGCTTAATGCCCAAGGATGCCAATTGTATTGAAAGGACAGACAGGACAACAGAGGGTGTGGCATTGTTCTGTTGGTAAAAAATGAAATCAAATCATTAGAAAGAGGTAACATAGGGTCAGAAGGTACTGAGTCATTGTGGATAGAGCTAAGGAATTGCAAGGGTAAAAAGGCCTTGATGGGAGTTGTATGTGGACCCACAAACACTAGGAAGAATGTGGTCTACAAATTAAAATGGGAGATAGAAAATGCATTTCAAAAGGGCAATATTGCAATAGTCATGGGGGATTTCAAAATGCAGATAGATTGGGAAAATCATGTTGGTGCTGGATTTCAGGAGGGAAAATTTCAAGAATACCACCGAGATAGCTTCATAGAGCAGCTTGTGATTGAGCCCAATAGTGTATCAGCTATTCTGGATTGGGTGTTGTGCAATGAACTGGAATTGATTAGAAAGCTTAAGGTAAAAGAAGTGATTATACAATGATCAAATCTACCCTGAAATTTGAGGAGAAGCTAAAGGCAGATATATCAGTATTACAGTGGAGTAAAGGGAATTACAGAGGCATGAGAGAGGAGTTGACCTGAATTGATTGGGAAAGAACACTGGCAGGAATGATGGCAGAGCAGTAATGGTTGGAATTTCTAGAAGCAATTCAGAAGGCTCAGGATATATACATCCCAAAGAGGAAGAAGTATTCTAAAGGAAAGATGAACAATCGTGGCTAACAAATGAAGTAAAGCCAACATAAAAGCTAAAGAGAGCAAAATTTGGTGGGTGTTAGATGATTGGGAAGATTTTAAATTCAACAGAAGGTAACTAAATGTCATTGAGAAGGTAGCGATGGAATATAAAAGTAAGCTAGCTGGTAATATTAAAGAGGATACCAAAATTTTCTTCAGATATATAAAGTGTAATGGAGAGGCAAGAGTGGGTATTGGATCATTGGAAAATGATGCTGGAGAGGTAGTAATGGGGGACAAAGAAATAGCGGATGAACTGAATAAATATTTTGCATCAGTCTTCATTGTGAAAGACACTGGCAGTATGGTGGAAGTTCCGGGTGTCAGGGGTCATGAAGTGTTTGAAGTTATCATCAATAGAAAGAAGGTTCTTGAGAAACTGAATGGTTTCAAGGCAGTTAAGTCACCTGGACCAGATTGTGTTCACCCGAGGGTTCTGTAAGAGGTGGCTGAAGAGAACATGGAAGCATTAGTGATGATCTTTCAAGGATTACTGACAAGGGAGGAGAAGGTGTCCCCCATTTTCACAGCCAGCAGGAGACATAACAACAGATGTTAAAAATCTGTTACATCGCTTTTTTCAGAAGTAGAGAGTCTATAGAAGGGCCAACAGATTAGGAGAATTGGCAAAGAAATGACAGGTAGAATA
Organism: Hypanus sabinus; assembly: GCF_030144855.1. NCBI lineage: Eukaryota > Metazoa > Chordata > Chondrichthyes > Myliobatiformes > Dasyatidae > Hypanus > Hypanus sabinus. The sequence continues at coordinate 123,417,781 of NC_082712.1, forward strand.
CAGTGTCAGGAAGTGTATGGCAGAACTTTTTACAGAAGGAATAAAAGGGTTGACTATTTTCTAGAAGGAAAGAAAATGCAAAAATATGGTGAAAAAGAAGGAAAATGCAATATTGGCTTTCATTTCGGAAGGATTACAATATAAAAGCAACGATGCAATATTGAGGCTTTAAAAAGCACTGGTGAGGTCTGACTCAGTACTGTGAGCAGTTTTGGACCCCATCTAAGAAAGGATGTGCTGACATTGGAGAGAGTTCAAGGGAAGTTCACAAAAATGATTCCAGGAGTGATTGGCTTATCATATGAAGTGCATTTGATTGCTGTTGTTCTGTATTCACTAGAATTCAGAAGAATGAGGAGTATCCTCATTGAATCCTATCCAATGGTGAAAAGCCATGATAGAGTGGATGCAGAGAGAATATTTCTTATGATGGGATAGTCTAAGGCCAGAGGACACAACCTCAGATCAGAGGGACATCCTTTTAGAATGAAGATGAGGAGGAATTTCTTTGGCCAGGTTGTTGTGAATTTGTGGAATTCTTTGCCACAGCCAGCTGTGGGGGCCAGGTCTTCATGTCTATTTAAGGCAGAGGTTCATAGATTCTTGATTGGTCGGGGCATGATGGGATATGGGGAGAAGGCATGAGACTGGGGCTGAGAGGAAAATTGGATCAACCATGATGAAATGGTGGAGCAGACTCATTGGGGCTAATGGCCTAATCTGCTCCTGTATCATGGTATTATGGACTTATGGCCTCAGCCATGGGAGCAGACGGTGGACGGTCATATAAGCAACAGGTACATATCACAAGTGCTAGTTATGCGACCACAGATGCCAGGCAGCCTACCTCTGAAGAGAGTTGATAACGGCTGGGGTCACCCATCTTGTAAAGACACCATTCAGAAGAAGGTAATGGCAAACCACTGTAGAAAAATCTACAAATGACAGTCATGATTAAAAGACCATGATCATGACCATCTTAGGACACAGCACATAATGATGATTATGACTATAAATTGCCTTGGATGTGTAGGTGAGTGCTGACATTTGGGGAGAGTTGACGGGAAGGTGGGGGAGAATTTTAAAAAATAGATTAATGTAGGAAAAGTGCAAGTCAGTGGGTTGATGGTCAGCAAGAAACTCATGGAAACCCATTTCTGTGCTCTCTCGATGAAGCACTAGGCACTCAGAATAAGATGGCAAAATTACAAAACTGGAACAATTTTGTTTTGGACTGCAGTCAGGCTGATATAATTTTCCCATACATGGATCGTGGATATCTTACATTCCCCAAGTCAGAAGATTGTAGTTGCTGTAATAACTAAAAATCTGTGGGCTAGGGAGCACTGAGGGCTATTGAGCAAATGTTATGCTCACTCTGCACAGAAAGAGGGAGTTGAGTTGAGTTAAGGACCAGCTACTGTATGTCTATTTGAATCATGCAAGGAGTTCAATGATTAGAATAGCCTACTCTTAATTTGCTGAGAATTCCAGTTTAGATTTGACAAAGCCGCAGCTTATTCACCCAAATTGGATATTCAGCTGGTGCTTCTATAAGTTTTTATATTCTGTAAGGAGCCACAAGCTACAGTGCACTGTGAATACTATCTTGGCAGGATAGTATTCAAATGAAGCTGCAGTGGATATTAATTTGCATATCGTAATGGCTTTCCTAATCTCTCCATTGAAGGAGTATGAAAATCACAGTCACAGGGAGATACTAGTAATCTAAAAGCACAAATAAAAAACAGATCCATTGTATTTTGAACACTCAGAATGTTAGTTTTATAAAATGCATTTTTCATCCAATTGTTATTAGTAGTTCTTACTCGGAAGTGTTACTTCATCTCGGGAAACCATTTAGAAGAAAAGGCTACAATTACTGAATGGGACATTTGAAGGCATTACACATTTTTGTCATTTTGAGAGGGCATAGCCTTGACTTCTATGGATATTCCATCAAAAGAGACATCGATGACATGGACATTTATGAAAAACAGGATTCTTGATACTTTCTTTATTAATGATTAGACTGGAATGTAGTTTGCATTTGATTTCTGCTGATTGTCTGGTAAACTCCAATCTCCTGGACTTCTCCATTACAGAAAATAATTTCTGTTTACTTGTTCTGCCCAGTCCCATCTTAAATTAGATCACCTGTATCTTTGTAAACCAAAGAGAATACAATGAAGTTTCGCATCCTGTATATGAGATTTAACCTGTGAGGCACTATGTTTTTACAGATTAACAACCCAAAATATATCAAAGAGTGAGTTATGAGATACTATTCATTCTTAAATTTGTATAATCTGATATTGATACCTTTCATCACGTTTAAGGGCACAAATGCCATAGTTCTTGCTATTGCACATCACTATTCAGTGCATCTTGTCAAAACCACCTTGTACAGTAGTTCCATCTCAGCAGCCTCTTGTTATTCCATTTACTGGCCTCTCTCCATTTCACCATCCCCTCAATAGCCCCAATCTCATCATTTAGCCCTGTTGCTAACAAGGCTAAAATCTAGGAGGGAAGCAAGGGAGAATTGACGGTTCAATCTTTCAGTCCATTGTGCCTACAAATTACATTTAGTGCTAGAGAGAGACCAAACTGTGCTGCTTAATGTTGTACCCCAGCATTATATAGAGAGAAGTACAGTACAGAACCAGGCCCTTCGGCCCATCTAGTCCATGACAAAATCATTTAAACTGCCTACTTCCATCGACCTGCATATCTCTACTCTCCATGTCCCTACCCAAACTTCTCTTAAACATTGAAATGGAGCTCGCATGCATCATTTGTGCTGGAAGCTCATTCCACACTCTCATGACCCTCTGAGTGAAGAAGTTTCCCCTCATGTTCCCCTTAAACTTCTCACCTTTCTCCCTTAATCCACGACCTCTGGTTGTAGCCCTACCCATCATCAGTGGAAAAAGCCTGCTTGCATTTACCCTACCTATACCCATCATAATTTTGTACACTTCTATCAAATCTCCCCTTAATCTTCTATGTTCATATAATAACAAACTTCTCACCAATACTGTACCCTTTGTTATATAGAGACAGGCTTTTGCCCATAAGCATTATACGGTTCTGGACTACTCGCTAGTACTGGACCCTATTCTTCTACAGGGATAGACATGTGCATAGCAGTAAATGATTTTTTTTTAAATTACAGATGCTGGAAATCTAAAATTAAATGCACAATGTAGTGGAAACAGTCAGCATTTCAGGCTGCACCTGTGAGAAGAGGATCAGGGTTAACATTTCAGGTCCAAGACCATTCACCCAAGCTGGAAAGATAGAAAGCAAATAAATCTTCAATCTTAGAAAGGTAGGGAGGAATGAGAAGAACATCTGATAGGGTGAGATCAATTGAATATTTTTCATTAGAAGATTGAGGAGATTTGGTTTGTTGACTAAAACACTTGAAAACTTCTACAAATGTACCATGGGGAGCATTCTGACCAGCTGCATCACTGTCTGATATGGGGGTGGGGACTACTACACAAGATTGGAATAAGTTACAGAAACTTGTAAAATTAGTCAGCTCTATCATGGGTACCAGCCTCTGTAGTATCCATGACATCCAAAGAATGGTGCCTTACGACGGTGGCATCCATCATTAAGGACCTCCACCACACTGTTACCATCAGCAAGGAAGTACAGAAGCCTGAAGGCACACACTCAATGATTCAGGGACAGCTTCTTCACCTCTGCCATCTGATTCTGAAATAGACATTAAACCCATGAGCACTACCTCACTATTTCTTTATTTCTATTACTTAGCAGTACTTATTTTAACTTAACTATTTAATACACACACACACACGTGCACTCACTGTAACTCAGTTTTTTTAATCTGTATATTTTAATCATATATTTCATTGTACTGCTGCTGGAAAGTGAACAAATTTCATGATATATGCCGGTGACAAGAAGCCTGATCCTGGTTCTGATTCTAGATGAGGTAGTTAGAATCAAATAAAGCTGCTTTTTCTCTGTGTTCAGTGCTGCGAATAGCTGAAATGCTGCGGAACATGCCCAGCAGGCTAGGGTGTACTAATGGAGAGTGAGAAACCGAGCAAAGTCATAAACGGAAGCCTGGCAGAGATGGCCAGTTCTGATAGAGATGGAAAGAGAGACCACATCTGAGTTTAGAAGGCTGTAATGTGCCCAGAAGGAAGGTCAGGGGTTCTTCATTTTGCGTTGGGCTTCATTGTAACAGTGCAGAAGACACAGAAGAGATAAGTGTGGGTGTAAGATGGTGAATGAAAGTGGTAAGTATGAGGAAGCTCGTAGTCCCTCCTGCAGAATAAATACAGGTGCTGTGCTAAGCAATCATTTACCACTTTCCATTTATAGTGGCTGACTCATACAATACATTCAGGTCTAGAAATGCAAGAGAAAGTGACTTGCTTTCAAAAGCTCGGCCTGGAATCTGTGTGGTTCCTGAGTCTCTGATTTCTGGATTCCTGGTCACATGCTTGGTTTTCACCTTGCTCGGAGATCCAGGCTAGATTGGTTGGCCTGAGAACTGGATTGTAGTAGCCATTGTGTGTCTGCAGCAAATCGTACCTTAAGCACAGCATAGGTGCCTTGGGCAACATTAATGGTGGAAACAGGCCAAGAACAGACCTTGTAGAGTTGTGGGTATTGAGTGTAAGAGGATCTGGTAGACCTCTCTTCCTGGCCTGCTGTGGATGGTGGACTCTATATTGTGCATTGTGACTTTAAGGTTTGAAAAATAATTTGTACAAAATTACAGTCTGCCTTCCAAAGAAAGCTATATATCCTACCTGATGTTCAGTACCATAGATCAAAAACAATATTCAATAATGGCTCCCTGACCGAGAGGATCTATTATTTCTTCCTTGGTTTTGGAAGTTCTTTGATTTAGTTTTGTGTCTGTGCTGTAGCTTTTAGCAATATTTGCACATGGACTTCTAAATTGCTTTGCTCCTCCAGTGCCTGCTCCTGTCTCTCACCATTAAAGAAATTCTTTGATCTTTCTTTCTCAGACCTAAAGTGGTTGACCTGATAATTTGCTTGACAAACTGAGATGAATTGGGTAAAGCAGCTAGAAATTAGGGTGAAGATTTCCAAGTCATGTACTTTATGCCTATTTTAGACTGTGCACAATTTATGAGCAGCGTTTCATTATAGTATGCTACTTCATGACAGATTGACAGTCTCAACATGAAACAAATTCTTCTGGAATTTTCCAGGACTCCTGAAAGATTAGTTTTGATTCCTCTATTTGACCATATTAAATGAAGGAGGTGTAGTTGCCACAACTTTAACTCTTGATGAAAGTGATTTTTATGAAAGATCCTTCCTTAAGCAAGCATTTTGTCACATTTTTTAATGTTCCTTCCTGTGGTCACCGACCCTGTGTTCTCCATCACATCAACCCCTAACTGGCACTGCAATTTTTGGAAACAATTCAGAAGGTGAGTAGCTCAGGTGGTTGATGGTTAGATTGAGTTGTTCTCTGATCTTGGCAACTTACTTGGAAATGTTTATCACCACGCGAGGAGACACCATCAGTGCGCTGTTGATTATGGTGACTCTCTTGCATGCCACTTGCACCGTGGCTCTCACTGAGGCTGTAAAGCAGCATGACCAAGTCTCCCCGGCCTTCAGCCATGACGATGGAGAGGGACACAAACTTGACCTGGCATCAGTGAAAGTCACGGCACAAGCAACCGTGCGGCTTGCGAGTGAACAATTCTGTAAACAAGCACGTAGATTCATGAGCCAGTATGGGCAGAATTCCAGGCCACAATGCATGAAGTTCTCTACACAGCCGATCAGCAGCAAGATTTCCTCCCCACTTCACAATGGAGCTTCCGAAATGACGTCCAGTCAGCTGATTGAAAAGCATATGAAGCCCGAGCATTCAGAGAACACAACACAATCAACGGTGCTTTGACGATGTCTCCTCATATGGTGACAAAACATTTACAAGTAAGTTGCCAAGATTGGGGAACAACTCAACCCAACTGCCATTTTAAAAAAAATTCTTCTCTACTCTCTTTAGAAGTGATGTATTGAGATCCTCTGTCCTTGTTGGACAGTCTGTTTATATACCTGTAGTTAAGTGAGATGCACATTTATCAGACTCAGAGCAGGTAACTTCATGAAATTTACTGTTCATGAAAGGTTGGTGTTGTCTTACCAGGTGTAACCTCTGTGATTGCATAGTTACTGTATTTTTTTTCATTGTTGAGGATTTCTGTATTTCTGCATCTTTGCAAGCTGACCACAGTGATATCTGGGACTTCAATCAATCAGCAGGACATAGAGGCGTAAGAAATAAATATTTGTATTATATTGCATTTTCATAATCTCAGCGAATCCCAAAATGCATTGTATCTAATGAAATACTTCGGTAATGGCAAACACATCCACAAGTTTGCACAGAGCAAGCACCTGGTGATGGGGTAATGTGAAATATCCTGGAGCTGAGGGATAAATATTGGCCAAAAGTCTGGGAAAAAGCCTCTGTTCTTTCAAGTAGCATCATGGGGTCCTTGTATCTTTCTCAGGGAACTGACCAGGGAGCAGTTTAACCTGCCCATCTGTAGGACAACAGTTATGTGTCGCAAATCCAAAACATAAAAACTAATCAAGATAAAAGTAAGGGAGTCTGTAATAATATATCTAATTTTTGTGTTTACTTTAAGCGAGACACACATGTATCATGTGGTAGCATCATGATGTATGCAATGCACTTATTTTACATACAGTGTAACCCAAAATGAATTATTTAAACAAACAAGAATGCGTACTCAAACAATATAGTTACTATATTACTGAAATATTAAATACACTACATTCCCTGCTTAGCCATAAACTCCAACTAAGAAAACTTCAGAATATATTTCAATTATATATGCAGAATATTATGTAATACATTTACTAAATAGCCATTCACAGCATAGTAATCTTTTTTAATTGTTCCATTCAGGTCTAAAGATTTAATTGCTATGGAGGATTTCTTACTTTTGTGGGGTAATGTCTTTCCTGACAAGGTGGTCACTCTGCTAGGCAGGTGAGCTTGGGGCTGTGAAACAGTCTCAGGTTCCGGGGCCTCCTCTGTGGTGGTTGGGGGAGCTGACTCTGAGACTGCACAAAATGGTTCCAACAGCTCTGGACACCTTTCTTCTCCTTTTTTTTTTGGCTTTTTTTCCTCCAGATCTACTCGCTCCTTGCTTCCCCCCTTTTCAACTTCTTGACTGTCTCTTTCTCACATTCCCTTTCCTTCTTGTGAATATACCTGAATTTGTTAATTTCTCAAGAAATTGTGTCTCATTTTTCCTGTTCCATTTCCATAGCACTCAAGTCATCCTCCTCTTTCTTCTCCTTTTTCTTCTTTCTAGGAGGTGAATCTTGCTCTTCCATAGGTGCCTTTAGTTCACTGGAGAATTCTCTTATTAGTCCTTCTATTCCTCTCTTCATGATCTGATCTCTCCTCATCCACAATATCATCTCTGTTTTCATATCTCCACTGATTCCTTTCTTTTTGGCCTTCCATTCATCCAGGTGGGCTTTGGTTTTTGCACATACTATTACAAGCAGCTTTTTGTCTCCCACTTGAAAGTCATGCAGTAACCTTAACGTGCGCAGAGTAGATTCTGGCTCTCTATATTCTGAAAAGCCAAATGCTGACTACTTCCTGAAGCTCCTTGAACTCTTTTCCAGCTTAAAACCAAACCACATTTTGCAAATATCAGAGTTTTTTTTAGATATGTTACCTGCAAAAATTGTTGCAGTTAGACCAAAGTTTTCATTACTTTCATGCTTCCTCTGAGCAGCATGGTCCTTTGTCGCTCCAATATGCTTTCCAAACAGATTGGGCTTGTATGTGGTGAAAAGAGGAGGGCCAGCAGAGGATGGCACCAACATTTGTTTGCCCTCTGTTGCACGATGTTTCCTGGTGTTCAGAGTGGAGACAGTTGTTGATTCACCCATTTTATTTCTGAATTTGATTTCAGTTGACTCTGTTGCAGGGGATGGGCCATGCAACTGGTGGATGGATCACCAATCAAGTTGCAGTTGTCTCAGCCACTCATGTCCCCACAATGCTGGTCCTCCTGCTTTAACCACATACAAGCCCAATTCAGTTCATTGGTTGTCGTATTTCAATGTTATGTATGTCATTCACACAGGAGTTATCATTTCTCTTAGGTGGGTATCTGCAAGCTTCAATTCAGTATCTCTGAAAGGACATTCAAACTCATTTTGTTGAATGACAGAAACAACCAAGCCAGTGTCCAAATCCATTTTAATTAATTTGCCTTTAACTTCTGATATAAGCCATCTTGCTTGTCTATTTTAGGTTTTCACATTGTAAATCTCAAGGCTAATCAAACCTGTGTCATTCTCATGATTATCAGATATTTCATCAACAGCCTGCAGATTAGTGCTCTTTTGGAAACAGCAACTTGACTTTTTATCTTTTTTCTCCATTGAATTCAGTCTATTGATTTTTATCCAGCTAACGTGTTCTATGTGTCCTACTTCATTGCATTTTCTACAAGTTTTGCCTTTAATTCTGCATTTGACTGGTGTATGTGAGCTCCTACTACAACGAGGACAAGCCAGTCTCTGTTTAGACGTTGCAATTTCGTTCATGCTCACTTTCATTCCTGACTGCAACTCAATTGAATCTCTGTTTGTTGTTTCATAAAAACATAGAAACATAGAAAACCTACAGCATAATACAGGCCCTATGGCCCACAAAGCTGTGCTGAACATGTCCTTACCTTAGAACTACCTAGGCTTACCCATAACCCTCTATATTTCTAAGCTCCATGTAGCCATCCAGGAGCCTCTTAAGAGACCCTATAGTTTACACCTCCACCACCATTGTCAGCAGCCCATTGCTGCAATCTTGCACTCACCACTCTCTGCGTAAAAAAACTTACCCCTGACACCCCCTCTGTACCTACTTCCAAGCACCTTAAAACTATGCCCTCTCGTGCTAGCCATTTCAGCCCTGGGAAAAAGCCTCTGACTATCCACATGATCAATACCTCTCATTATCTTGTACACCTCTATCAGGTCACCTCTCATCCTCCATCACTCCAAGGAGAAAAGGCTGAGTTCACTTCACCTGTTCTCATAAGGCATGCTCCCCAATCCAGGCAACATCCTTGTAAACCTCTTGTATAGTTTCCACATCCTTCCTGTAGTGAAGCAACCAGAACTGAGCACAATACTTGAAGTGGGGTTTGATCAGGGTCCTATATAGCTGCAACATAACCTCTCAGCTCTTAAACTCAATCCCATGATTGATGAAGGCCAATACACCGTATGCCTTCTTAACCACAGAGTCAACCTGCATAGCAGCTCTGAGTGTCCTGTGGACACAGACCCCAAGATCCCTCTGATCCTCCCCACTGCCAAGAGTCTTGCCATTAATACTATATTCTGCCATCTTATTTGACCTACCAAAATGAACCACCTCACACTTATCTGGGTTGAACTCCATCTGCCACTTCTCAGCCCAGGTTTGCATCCTATTGATCTCCTGCTGTAACCTCTGACAGCCCTCCACACTATCCACAACACCCCCAACCTTTGTGTCATCAGCAAATTTACTAACCCATCACTTCACTTCCTCATCCAGGTCATTTATAAAAATCACAGAGTAGGGGTCCCAGAATAGATCCCTGAGGCACACCACTGGTCACCGACCTCCATGCAGAATATGACCCATCTACAACCACTCTTTGCCTTCTGTGGGCAAGCCAGTTTTGGATCCACAAAGCAATGTCCCCTTGGATCCCTTGCCTCCTTACTTTCTCAATAAGCCTTGCATGGGGTGCCTCATCAAATGCCTTTCTGAAACCCATATCCACTACATCTACAGCTCTACCTTCATCAATGTGTTTAGTCACATCCTCCAAAAATTCAATCAGACTCATAAGGCATAACCTGCCTTTGACAAAGCCATGTTGACTATTCCTAACCCACATTATGCCTCTCCAAATGTTCATAAATCCTGCCTCTCAGGATCTTCTCCATCAACTTACCAACCACTGAAATAAGACTCACTGGCCTATAATTTCCTGGGCTATCTCTACTCCCTATCTCAACATCCACAACCCTCCAATCCCCCGGAATATCTCCCGTCCCCATTGATGATGCAAAGATCATCGCCAGAGGCTCAGCAATCTCCTCCCTCGCTTTCCACATTAGCCTGGGGTGCATCCTGTCCGGTCCCGGTGACTTATCCAACTTTATGCTTTCCAAAAGCTCCAGCACATCCTCTTCCATAATATTTACATGCTAAAGCTTTTCAGTTCACTGCAAGTCATCCCTACAATTGCCAAGATCCTATTCATAGTGAATACTGAAGTAAAGTATTCATTAAGTACCTCTGTTCTCTCCTCCAGTTCCATACACACTTTTTCACTGTTACAATTGATTGGTCCTACTCTCTCACATCTTATCCTCTTGCTCTTCACACACTTGTAGAATGCTTTGGAATTTTCCTTAATCCTGTCCTCCAAAGCTGTCTCATGGCCCCTTCTGGCTCTCTAAATTTCATTCTTAAGCTTCTTACTGCTAGCCCTATAATCTTCTAGATCTCTATCATTACCTAGTTTTGTGAACCTTTATTAAGCTCTTCTTTTCTTCTTGACTAGATTTACAATAGCCTTTTTACACCACAGTTCCTGTACCCTACCATCCTTTCCCTGTCTCATTAGATTATACCTATGCAGACCACATGCAAATATCCACTGAAATTTTGCCATGTTTCTTCCATACTTTTCCCTGAGAACATCTGTTTCCAATTTATGCTTCAAAGTTCCTGCCTGATAGCTTCATAATTCCCCTTACTCCAATTAAACATTTCCTTAACTTGTCTGTTCCTATCCCTTTCCAACGCTATGGTAAAGGAGATAGAATTGTGATCACTATCTCCAAAGTGTTATCCCACTAAGAGATCTGACACCTGACCAGGTGCATTTACTAATACCAGATCAAGTATAGCCTCTCCACTTGTAGGCTTATCTACATATTGTACATATTGTGTCAGGAAACCTTCCTGAACACATCTAACGAACTCCACCATATTTCAACCCCTCACTCTGGGGTTGTAATCAATATTTGGGAAATTAAAATCTTTCACCACAACAACCCTGTTATTCTTACACTTTTGCAGAATCTGTCTCCCTGTCTGCTCCTCGATGTCCCAGTTACTATTGGGTGGTCTATAAAAACACCCAGTAAAGTTATTGACCCCTTCCTATTCCTAACTTTCACCCACAGAGACTCTGTAGACAACCCCTCCATGACTTCCTCCTTTTCTGCAGCCGTGACACTATTCCTGATTGACAGTGCCACACCCCCACCTCTTTTGCCTTCCTCCCTGTCCTTTCTGAAACATCTAAAGCCTGGCACTCTAAGTAACTATTCCTGACCCTGCACCATCCAAGTCTCTGTAATGGCCACAACATCATAGCTCCAAGTGCTGATCCACGCTCTAAGCTCATCCACTTTGTTCATAATACTCTTTGCATTAAAATAGACACATCTTAAACCATTGGTCTGAGCACATCCATTCTCTATCACCCTGCCTATCCTCCCTATCGTACTGTCCCCAAGCTTTCTCTATTTACGAGCCAACCTCCCTTTCCTCTGTCACATCAGTTCAGTTCCCACCCCCCAGCAATTCTAGTTTAAACTCTCCCCAATAAACTTAGCAAACCTCCCTGCCAGGATATTGGTCTCCCTGGGATTCAAGTGCAGCCCGTCCTTTTTGTACAGGTCACACCTGCTCCAAAAGTGGTCCCAATGATCCATAAATCTGAATCCCTGCCCCCTGCTCCAATTCCTCAGCTACACATTTATCCTCCTTAGTCTCCCAGATCTCCCACATCTGACACCGAGCACAGAAAAACAGCCTCGCACACATACTTTCTGTCTGTTTTCTATACAAATAACCTACCTCGCCTCAACCCTTTATCGCCAAAGCCCCTTTGAGCCAAAGCCTTCCTACTCTGTCTCCCTCTACTCCGACATCCGCTTCTGCAATGCCTGCTGTTTAAATCTGTCTTCTTTTTAAACTCTTCTTGCTGTTCTGACTAGCTGACATCCATGTACTTGTGCAGTCATGCTCCATTCAAATCACTGAAGAAATAACCATTGATACAGTTATTTCAACTGCTCTTTTAAATGTAAGTTGTGCTTCACTTAGGAGCCACTTCTGAATGCTTTCTTGCAAGATTCCACAAATTAAATGATCTCTCGGTGCATTATTAAGCCCATCACTGAACTGACAATTCTCAGACAACTTCTTCAATTCAGCCATGTAGACTAAGATACAAACACATCCCCCCATCCTTTTGATTCTCTTTATGAAACCTAAAGTGTTCTGCAATCAACAATAATTCCAGTTCCAAATGTTCCTGTATTACTTTCACAATATCAGCAAAGCTCATTTTGACTGGAGCAGTTGAACTTCAAAGCAAACTGTATGCCTTTAAGCCCAATGCACTCAGCAAATTTGGCATTCATTTCACATTGGCTATTTGCTATAAAATACGGCTCAATCTATTCAGTATAGAAAATCCAGTTATCAGTTGTGTAATGGAATGCATCAATCTTTCCGATACAGCTAGCCATTTCGGCCATTTTTATGATTATTATCACCCAGTACTCACTGTTTAGGAACCCATGAATTCTTCCATTTTCTGCCTTTTTAAAAACACAGTCCTCTTCCTTTTTGTGAAGAAAATGTAGTACTCCTGTAACGTTCTCCTTCGCGTGTAACTGATAACGTCGAATTCAACGTCGAGATAAACCACAGTCAATGAGAACCAGATCGCAGTAAGATTAACCATTTACTGTTCACTCTTCACATTAACATATGGTGAAAACTGTTGATAAAACAATACAAGATTGATACAGTATTTGTTCCTTCCTTAATATCACATTTCAATTGTAAATACTTGCAAAGGTGACTATAACTACATTAGGTGCAGTATACAGGCAGAGTTTACCTGCTCCATTGACTACTTTAAATACACTTCCATGCAAACTATCCGCAACTCTTTAACTAACGAAAGCATAAACATTATCGACCGTCGTTACTTCTAACAGGATCGGCATTAACATCTTAGTTCAATATATCGATTATCTATTAACTTACAGCGTTGCTCTCACTGTGATTTCTCATGCCTGCAAAACAACTTCTGCTCACGTGTGCCTCGTGGTGAGCCCCCACCCTCGCGCTAATTTCAAACCGGTGTTTTCCCACAAGACGCGGCGAAACCGGATGTGACGTCATCGCATGCCGATATATTTTACATGCAATGAATATACTTTAAACACTTCTAATTCTAACTAGAAAATACTATCGAATGAATTACTAAGCAGAAATATTATAAACTAAATAACTGTCGTAAAGACAGCACACTCCCCGCTTGACCTTCGTAAGGTCACAATGAGCAGAGTACAAAACTTAGTCTCTTAATCAGTCATTGGGTAGAAGTAGAATAACTTCTGTAACTGGCCTTTGGTAAATTTTCACATCGCCTTGGTCGGTAGTCTTCAATTCGATCTTCCTGACATGTCCATCCCCGCTAGGGAATGTAGCAGTGATTCTGGCCATTGGCCAGCTGTTGCGGGTGATCTGCTTGTCCCTGAGCAGGACTAAGTCTCCAACTTGAAGATTCCTGCGGGGTTCTGTCCACTTTTGTCTCTGTTGCAACAAAGGTAGATATTTTTGTCTCCAGCGAGACCAGAGCTGATTTACCAGAGCCTGGACTTGTCTCCATTGCTTTGTGTACAAATCCTTGTCTGAGAAGTCTCCTGGTGGAGGAGGTGTTCCTGCCTTCTGTGTAGGGAGCATTGATGGTGAAGGTATGAAGGGGTTTTCTGGGTCAGAAGACACAGGTAGGGGTGATTGTGCGTTTATAATGGCTGTGACCTCTGCCATTAGGGTGCACAGTACCTCGTGGGTCAATCGGGTGCGTTGCTGCATCTCAGGTTTCCTTTTCCGGGTTTTCCGTAAGGACGTGAACCGTTTGACTGCCTGCTCTTTGTTATCTGGTGAGCGCTGGCGTGGTTCTCTGAAAGGCAATGGGGCAACCCCATTATTTGCTTCATCTCTGAAGACCTTGGTGTCTTTGGTTTTTAAAGAAATGGTATCTTGAGCTGATTGTGCAAGTTTATTTCCGTGCTCGGTTTGAACGAAAACTGACTGACCTGGCGTCTCGTCAGTTACTTTACGCTTGTTAACGTCTTGTTGTGCTTCCTTGATATACATGGAACTTGTGCAGGGTTGAAAAATCGAATGGCGGCCACTCTCTAGCACATTGGTCTTGAGTGTGTCAACCGTCGGTTTGTGTACGTCACCGAGACACACCTCTCCTATCACCACCCAGCCCAGATCCAGACGTTGCGCGAAGGGGGCGTCGAGTGGTCCATTGACCTGCTGCCTAACCTTGTGTACCTGGATAACATCTCTTCCTAATAGCAGGAGTATTTCCGCTTTTGGATCCAGTTCTGGGATGTGTTTGGCGATGTGGTGGAGATGTGGCTGGTGTAGCACCGCACTTGGTGTCGGGATCCTAGTGCGGTTATTCATGATTCCATCGCACTCTAAGAGCGGAGGGAGACAGATGACGACTTTACCATCCAGGGACTCGATCTGGATGCCTTCTGCCTTCCTTCCTTGGGTTTCCATGTTGCCTGAGCAAGTTTCGAGGTAGTATGGGAACCGCTCACTCTTAATGTTGAACAATTTAAAGAACTCTGGACTGACTAGTGAACGATTGCTCTGATCGTCCAGAATCACATAGGCTTTGATGGCCTTGTCTTTGGCTCCTTCAGGGTACACCTTAGTGAGGCAGATCTTGGAACAAGAACGGCTTGACTGAGTTTGACCGCAAACTTCTGTACAGTTCGAGCTGACAATTGTTGTCCTGGAGTGAACCTCTCCCTCCCCGCCGTCCTGTTGTGGGAGTGAAGGAGCGTTGTCGGTTCTTTCATTCTTGACTTCATCACGGAGCCGTGAGGGTAAATTTTCTTCCTCGTATGGATATGATGCAATCGTGACTCTCTGAGGTTCCTCGTAGCTGGGGAAGTTATCAAATACGTATGGAGAGGGGAAACGAGCCTGCCTGTCTATTTGATATTGTACATAGTCGCTTGTGCGTTCCAGTCTGGTCCTTTCTAAAGTAGATCTTACTTCGGTCAGATCACGCGACCCTTCAGGTTCTTCTATGTACTCTGCTTCCGCCATGGCAGCTTCTTCTTCTCTTTCTAGCTGCAGCACTTGCAACTCTGTCGATATTTTTGCCGTTTCCAACTGGGTTTCGGCTTCTCTGGCGGCCCTTTCGGCTTCTCCGGCAGCCTTTTCGGCTTCTCTGGCAGCCTTTTCTTTCTGGATTTCGGCTTCTCTGGCGGCCTTTTCTTTCTGGATTTCGGCTTCTCTGGTGGCCTGTTTCATTTTCAAAACTGCTTCTTGTCTGGCGTAACGCAGTCGCACCTTGGCGGCTTCTGCCTTGGCTCTTGCCTGTGTGGACTTACTTGAGGTCGGTTTACTGCCCTTGTCGCTGGGCGGCGTCGACTTGATGCTGGATCGAGCTGACATTGCAGCACTTGAAACACCTGATAATGTCGCTTTTTCACTGTAACGTTCTCCTTCGCGTGTAACTGATAACGTCGAATTCAATGTCGAGATAAACCACAGTCAATGAGAACCAGATCACAGTAAGATTAACCATTTACTGTTCACTCTTCACATTAACATATGGTGAAAACTGTTGATAAAACAATACAAGATTGATACAGTATTTGTTCCTTCCTTAATATCACATTTCAATTGTAAATACTTGCAAAGGTGACTATAACTACATTACACTAAGGTGCAGTATACAGGCAGAGTTTACCTGCTCCATTGACTACTTTAAATACACTTCCATGCAAACTATCCGCAACTCTTTAACTAACGAAAGCATAAACATTATCGACCGTCGTTACTTCTAACAGGATCGGCATTAACATCTTAGTTCAATATATCGATTATCTATTAACTCACAGCGTTGCTCTCACTGTGATTTCTCATGCCTGCAAAACAACTTCTGCTCAGGTGTGCCTCGTGGTGAGCCCCCACCCTCG
Source organism: Hypanus sabinus (assembly GCF_030144855.1). Classification (NCBI taxonomy): domain Eukaryota; kingdom Metazoa; phylum Chordata; class Chondrichthyes; order Myliobatiformes; family Dasyatidae; genus Hypanus; species Hypanus sabinus. The sequence goes on from NC_082712.1 coordinate 123,433,924, forward strand.
CGCTAATTTCAAACCGGTGTTTTCCCACAAGACGCGGCGAAACCGGATGTGACGTCATCGCATGCCGATATATTTTACATGCAATGAATATACTTTAAACACTTCTAATTCTAACTAGAAAATACTATCGAATGAATTACTAAGCAGAAATATTATAAACTAAATAACTGTCGTAAAGACAGCACAACTCCAAAGGAAAAAAAAAGTGCTGTGCTTTTTTTTAACTCAACCATCTCACAATGCTTTTTTAAAACTCAAATGTCTAGTTGTGTTTTAACAGGTATGTAGTCCCCTGGGGTTCATTTAAAAAAAAATGTTCATCACCACTATTGTGTTTTATAACTCCAAAACATAAAAACCAATGAAAATAAAAAAAACAATGTTTTCCAGAATAACTTATGTAATGTTCTCCTTCGCGTGTCACGAACGCCGAATTCAACGTCGAGATAACGCCGAAGGAGAACGTTACAGTGAAAAAGCATTGCTCTCACTGTGATTTCTCATGCCTGCAAAACAACTTCTGCTCAGGTGTGCCTCGTGGTGAGCCCCCACCCTCGCGCTAATTTCAAACCGGTATTTTCCCACAAGACGCGGCGAAACCGGATGTGACGTCATCGCATGCCGATATATTTTACATGCAATGAATATACTTTAAACACTTCTAATTCTAACTAGAAAATACTATCGAATGAATTACTAAGCAAAAATATTATAAACTAAATAACTGTCGTAAAGACAGCACAACGTATTTACTTTAAGTGTTTCCTTTAAGTGAGGCACACATATATCACTTGGTAACATCATGACATATGTAATACCCTTATTTTTACAGATAACCCATACTTAGTTATATAAATGAACAAGAATGCATACTGAAACAATATATTTACAATATTACTGTAATACTACTGAAATATTAAATACACAACAATATCTCCAATAATGTAGCAAAATTGCTGTGATTCTTACACCATAAGACCGTAAGGTACAGGAGCCGAATGGGGCCATCGAGTCTGCTCTGCCATTTCATCGTAGCTGATCCAATTTTCATCTCACCCCTAATCTCCTGCCTCCCCTACGTATCCCATCTTGCCCTGATCAATCCAGAATCTATCAACCTCTGCCTTAAATATACATAAAGACATGGCCCCCACAGCCTCCTAGAGCAAAGAATTCCACAGATTCACCACTCTCTGGCTAAAGAAATTCCTCCTCATCTCCATTCTAAAATAATGCCCTCTATTTTGAGGTTGTGTCCTCTGGTCTTAGACTCTCCCATCATAGGAAACGTCCTCTCTGCATCCAGTCTATCAAGACCTTTCACCATTCAATAGGTTTCAATGAGGTTATCCTCATTCTTCTGAATTCTAGTGAATCCAGACCCTGAGTCAGCAAACAGTCTTCATATGACAGGCCATCTAATCCTGGAATCATTTTCATGAACCTTCTTTGAACACCTTCTTGTTCCAACACATCTTTCTAAGATAAGGGGCCCAAACCTGCTCACAAAACTCAGTCGGGCCCCACCAGTTCTTTATAGCCTTTCAACATTATATCCTTGCCTTTTTAGTCCTCTTGAAATGAATGCTAACATTGCATTTACCTTCCTCACCACAGACTCAACCTGTGAATTAACCTTTCGGGAATCCTGCACAAGGACTCCCAAGACCCTTTGCACCTCAGTTTTTTTTTGTGTTTTCTCTCCATTTAGAAAATAGACAACTCTTTCATTTCTTCTACCAAAGTGTATGACCATACACTTCCCAATGCTGTATTCCATCTGCCACTTCTTTGCTCATTCTCCTAATCTAAGTTCTTCAGTAGCCTCTCTAGTTCCTCAAAGCTACCTGCCCCTCCACTTACCTTAATGTTGTTTGCAAACTTTGCAACAAAGCCACCAATTCCATCATCCAAATCATTGACATACAACGTTAAAAGAATCGGACCCAACACTGACCCCTGTGGGACACCGTAGTCACCAGCAGCCAGTCAGCCAATGATCCTTTTATTTGCACTCTTTGCCTCTTGCCAATCAGCCACTGCTTTGTCCATACTAGAATCTTTCCTTTAATACCCTAGATTTGAGGCTTGTTAAGCAGCCCATGTGTTGCATCTTGTTAAGGGCCTTTTGAAATCTAAGTACACGGCCTCAACCGATTTTCCTTTGTCTATCCTGCTTGTTACTTCTTCTAAGAATTCCAGCAGATTTGTCAGGCAATAATTTTGCTTGAGGAAACCATGCTGATTATGGCCTATCTTATCATGTGCCTTCAAGTACCCTGAGACTTGGTCCTTAATAATCGACTCCAACATCTTCCCCAACCACTGTCAGACTAACTGGCCTATAGTTTCCCTTCTTCTGCCTCTCTCCCTTCTTGAAGAGTGGAATGAAATTTACAATTTTCCTGTCACCAGAACCATTCCATTATCTAGTTATTCTTGAAAGATCATTGCTAATGTTTCCACGATCTCTTCAGCCACCTCTTTCAGAACTCTGGTGTGTACACCATCTGGTCCAGGTGACTTACCTACCTTCAAACTTTTCAGTTTCCCAAGAACCTTCTCTCTAGTTATGGTAACTTCACGCCCCCTAACACCTGGAAATTACTGCTAGTGTCTAATACCTGGAACCATACTGCTAGTGTGCTCCACAGTGAAGACTGATGCAAAATACTTATTCAGTTTGTCAGCTATTTTTCCCAATTACTACCTGTCCAGCATCATATTCATTCGCTCCTCTCTTTTACACTGAAGAAACTTTTGGTATCCTCTTGAATATTACAGGCAAGCTGACTTTTGTATTCCATCTTTACCTACTCAATGACTTTTTTAGTTGTCTTCTGTTGGCTTTTAAAAGCTTCCCAATCCTCTAACTTCCCAGTATTTTTTTGCTCTATTTTATGTCCTTTCTTTGCTTTTATATTTGCATTCAATTCTCTTACTAGCCATGGTTGTGTCACCTTTTCTTTAGAATACTTCTTCCGCTTTGGGATGTGCATTTCCTGTGCCTTTCCTATCAATTCTGGCCATCTCCTCTCTCATGCCTCTGTAATTCCTTTTACTTCACTGTAATATGAATACAATTGTCTTTAGCTTATCCTCAAATTTCAGGGTGGATTTGATCATATTATGATCACTTCCCCTATGAGTTCTTTTGCCTTAAAATCTCTTATCAATCCAGTTCATTGTACAATACCCAATCCAGAATAGCTGTTCCTGTAGTGGACTCAATAATGTGCTGCTCTAAAAAGCTATCTCATAGGCACTCTAGAAATTCCACCTCCTGTAATCCTGATTTCCCAATCTCGCTGCATATTGAAATCCTGCATGACTATTGTAACATTGCCCCTTTGGCATGCATTTTCTATCTCCCATTGTAATACGAAGACCACATACTTAATACTGTTTGAGGGTTTGTATGCAAATTCCATCAGGGTCTTTTAACCCTTGCAGTTCCTTACCTCCATCCACAATGATTCAGCACCTTCCAACCCTATGTCACCTCTTTCTAATGATTTTATTTTTTACTAACAGAGCAACACCACCTCCTCTGCCTGTCCTTTTGATACAAAATGTATCCTTGGTCATTAAGCTCCCAGCTATAATCTTTCAGCCACGATTCAGCGATGCCTACAACATCATACCTGCCGATCTGCAACTGTGCTGCAAGTTGGTCTACCTTATTCCATATACTGCGCACATTCAGATGCCACACCTTCAGTCCTGTATTCACCCTTTCGATTTTGTCCGCCTTTTACATTGTAACTCATCCTGTTGACTGTAATCTTGCCCTATCAATGGCCTCATCTCACTACACATTGCCTCTGTTTGTAAACCAGCTCCTCATTTTTAGCACTATTATCTGTCTTTCCTATGATATTTCTTGCATTTAAATATAGGCAACTCTGGAAACGAGTCACACTATGCCCAACTTTTTGATTCCTGATTCCGTCTGAAGTCTTACCAGCATCTACCTCACAACCTTTCCCCTAACTGTTCTGGAACTCTGGTTCCCACCCACCTGTGACTCCAGTTAAAACCCCATTGTACAGCATTAACAAATCTTTTTGCTAGGATATTAGTCCCCCTCCAGTTATGGTGCAAACGATCCCTTCTGAATTTGTTCCACCTTCCCTGCAAGAGAGCCCAATGATCCAAAATTTTATGCCCTCCCTCCTACACCAACTCCTTAGCCATGTACTAAGCTCCAAAATTTTCCTTGTTCTGGCCTCACTAGCACATGGCACCTGTAACAATCCTGAGATCACAACCCTGGAGGTCCTGCCCTTTAACTTAGCACCTAACTCCCTGAACTCCTTGTGCAGAACCTTGTCACTTGCCTTACACATGTCTTTGAACCTACATGGGCCACAACTTCTGGCTGTTCACCCTCCCACATAAGAATGCTGAGGACTCGATCCGAGACATCCCTGACCCTGGCATCCGAAAGGCAGCCTTCTATCCGAGAATCTCGCTCTTGTCCACTGAACCTCTTATCCATTCCCCTAACTAATGAATTCCCTATCAGCACAGTGTTCCTCTTCTCACCCCCTTCTCTTCTCAGTCACAGAGGCAGACTCAGTGCCAGAGGCCTGACCACCGTGACTTTCCTCTGTTAGGTCATCCACCCGACAGCATTCAAAGTGGAATACTTGTTGGTGAGGGGAATGACCACTGGGGTACTCTGCAATTGCTCTTTAACCCCTTTCCCCTTCCTGACTATCACCCCAGTTTCCTGCGTGTAACTATCTTATCTACCGCCTCTTCAGCCTCTCGAATGTTCTGGAGTTCGTGCAGTTCCAGCTCCAACTCCTTAACATGGTTTGTTAGAAGCTGCAGCTGGCTGCACTTCTTGCAGTTGTAGTTGTGAGGGACATTGGAGGTCTACGTACTTCCCCACATCCCACAAGAGGAGCATTTCACTATCCTTCCTGTCATCGCTACTGTCCTAGCTGAGCAGATATAAGGAAGAGAAGGAAAAAAACTTGAGTTTTTCTTTCGTTTGCTTTTTCCGAGTGAAGCCTTGAAGAGCTAAAGTCTTAAGATCTTATGCCTTGCTTGTTGGACTGGAGTAGAATTTAAATTTATAAACATCTGGCAGGGAGATATAAATGCTACTGACCAAACCAAAAATAAATGAGATCCTGCTTTGTTCTGGCAAGACATTTTGTTACCTTTCTTAGCACTTTGGGATTTTACAGATGTCCCTATAGTTCATGTCAGTTTAGAAATGTGGGTCTTAGCACCCAACCCACATTGACACCTGTAGTGCACCCTCCTTTGTTCAGTTTCTTTATAATGACTGATGGAGTACTGACTGGGATTTCTTCACCATCTCACCAGTATTGCAACAACATCGCAATGCCACTGCACTTCCTGCACGATCCGTCTTCAGTAAGCATGAGAATTTTCTGGTATCCATCTATGTGAGGAAAGCTCATTTATAATGAGATGTATGTTTCTGTGATGTCAAATTGAAGAATATAATTGCATGCTGAATAATGCCTAAGCTTTGCTGTGACGAAACAAAGTGGGCATAAATTTTAGAATAGCATTGAAAAGCAGTGATATTGTTACATGTAGAAAACTGATGGCATTGCAAATAAGGTATCAAACTGCTTTTATTCAACTGCTAAAAGTGCATTTAATCTGGAACAGGGGAATATTGTGATGCCAAGCTATAAGAATCATGTCCTCAAACTGAAAAGGGTGCAGTCTGTTACTGGGGCAAGAAGGGTTTGATTTTTAAGGAGACAGTGGAAAGGCTGGTGCTTTAGCTGGGTCTAAAACTAGAGGCGTATGTTTAAGGTGATGGAGAAAGATTTAAAGGGGACTTGTGGTAACTTTTTCCATACAGAGGGTGGTGGGCAGATGAAACAAGCTGTAAAAGGAAGTGGTCAACATAGGAACAATTGTATTGTTTAAATACAAGAAAATTAATTATGAAGGTTGAGAGGGATATGAGCCAAATGAGACTAGCTCAGGATGGCAGTTTGGTTGCCATGAATGAGTTGAACTGGTTGACCTCTTTCTCTACTCTTATCACTCTATTAATCTATGAATCATGCCAATTCCCTGGACCCTCGAGACTCAGCAGGAAATCAACAGCTCATCTTTTCTCAGAGAAGAGCTAATTGGCACAAGCCAACCTTCCCATGAAATCACGCCTTTTAAAGGGCTACCACATATTTGCAATTTTGGCTTCACATGGACCAGATGAACTACACACCAGGTTTATGAAAGAGGTAGCTGAAGAGATTATGGAGGCATTAGTAATGACCTTTCAAGAATCTTCAGATTTTGGAATTGTTCCGAAGGACTGGAAATTTACAAATTATACTCCACTCTTTAAGAAGGGAGAGAGGCAAAAGAAACTAAATTATACAGCAGTTAACCTGACTTTAATGGTTTGGAGGAAGTTAACGTCCTTTATTAAGGAAAAGGTTTCAAGGTACTTGGCGGCATTTGGTAAAGTACAGTCAGCCCTCCTTATCTGCAGATTCCGCATGCGCGGATTCAACCAACCGCGGATCGGGAAAACCCGGAAGTTCTCTCTCCAGCACTTGTTGTTTGAGCATGTACAGACTATTTTTTCTTGTCATTATTCCCTACAGTATAACAACTATTTACATTGTCTTAGGTATTATAATTAATCTGGAAATGACTTAAAAGTACAGGCAGTCCCCGGGTTATGAATGAATTCCGTTCCTGAGTCCGTCTTTAAGTAGGATTTGAAGTTGTAACAGGTGCATCTGGTACTATTTAGCGTCAGTTAGTCAATTGTTTTTCTTAGTATATAATACATATTTTACCCTTCTATGCATATAAAACACTTAAGAAACATACATATTTCAATAATTAAACCACCGCATTGCTTAGTAATAATTGTAGCTTTCATCCGGGCAGGGCCTTTCTCACTTTATCCTTTAAAATTGTTCCGATCGTTGACCGACTGTAGCCTAAGCTTTTCCAATGACCGATGGCGTTTCACCTCTTTCCGATCGCTTTATTACTTCCACTTTATTTTCAATCGTGATTGTGATTATTTTCATGAACTGAAACACTGCAGATTCAGAGGTGCGCCGCCGGGTCCTAATGTCCACTGCACTGAGACATGTTAAATAAAGTCTGGGGTTCCGCTGGGTCCTAAAGACCACCACACTGAAACAGGTTAAATAAGGGACTTGCGTATCCATGCTTTTTGGTATCCGTGGGGGGTCCCTTGCGGATAAGGAAGGCCAACTGTAAGCCAAAGTCAGCTTGGTTTCCTTAAGAGGCACTTTTACCTGCCGAATCTGTTGGACTTTTTTCTAGAAATAATAGGCAGGATAGACAAAGGAGAGTTAGTGGATATTTTTTTCTTGGATTTTCAGAATGCCTTCGACAAGTTACCACTTATGAGGCTTGCTTGACAAGGTAAGAGCCTATGGTACAACAAGAAAGATATTAGCACAGATAGAAGATTAGCTGAATGGCAGAAGGACAAGAATGGGTATAAAAGGGCATTTTCTGGTTGGCTGCCAGTGTTTAGTGGTGTTCCATATGGATCAGTATTGTGACCATTTCTTTTCAAGTTATATGTCAATGATTTGAATGACGGAATTGATGGCTTTGTTGCCAAATTTACAGATGATACAAAGATAGGTGGAGGTCCAGATAGTGTTATGGGAACAGGGAGTATGCAGAAGGACTTGGACAGATTGGAAGAATGGGCAAAGAATTAGCAGCTGAACTATGGTGGAGGAAAGTATATGGTCATGCACTCTGAAGGAAGGAATAAAGGCATGGACTATTTTCTAAATGGGGGGGGGCAAGTTCATAATCAAGAAGTGTAATGGAACTTGGGCATCCATGTGTAGGATACCCGAAAGATTAACTTGCAGGTTAGTCAGTAATAAGGCAAATGCAATGTTAGCATTCATTTCAAGAGGACTGGAATATAAGAGCAAGGATGTGATGTGATGCTTAGATAAGGCATTGATCAGACAGCACTTGGAATATCGTGAGCAGTTTTGTGCCCCTTATCTAAGCAAAGATGTGGTGGCATTGGAGAGAATCAAAAGGAGGTTCTGAAGAATGATTCTGGGAATTAAAGGGTTAACACATAAGGAGGGTTTGATTTGATTTCACTCTGCATGCGATCTAGCTCACTGGGTACTTTATCACAATGATATAAGGAACCAGACAGACTTCATAAAACTTGGGTATGTTATTATCATTTAACACTATTTTACCCTTGATATGTTTGAGTTTTCCAGTGCAATCCTTGAACATTGCTATTGTATTATTTAGTACCTTTCTTCATTTGCTTTCAGTTGACTCTAGTGCAGGGGACATAGCATGCAAATAGTGGCTGGATCTCCAATCATGTTGTTGACTTAGCCAATCACTGTTTCTGGCCTTCCTTTTTTTACCACACGTAAGCCACATGTTGGTTGTTGTGTTTCATTGTTATGAATATCATTCCCAGAGGAGTTACCTTCTCTCGAGTATACATTCTTAGTTGGATATCTGCAGACTTTAGTTCAGTATCTTTGTGTAAAGAGGGTTTCTTCTTTTTGTTAACTAGCAGGAATGCTAATTTACTGATAACGAGAATGGTATTCCTTTGTAAACCAAATGGGGATTAATGTTCTTTCTTCTGAGTCTGTAAGCTTTTGGGCAGAGCGAGGGGGTCGAGAGAGAGGACGCAATGCTGTAAGCTGGGCGAGGATCGGACCCCAAAGGGGGGTCCGAGGCCGGGAGATTCTCCGAGGGGGGGGGGATGAAGCTAGATGTGCTTGGTTGACCACTTGGAGGGTCCTGAGCTGTTTGGAGAGTCGAGGAGTTCGGAGGGTCCTGAGCTGCGAGTCGAGGAGTTCGGAGGGGAGCGAATGGTAGCCAGAAGACTTCAGTAATTGAGCTCCAACGGCTGTGCACGAAGTGGTTTGGACTTTGATAAGTTTGGCGCCTTTTCTTTAATTTTCTCTTCATATATACTGTATCGTTATTAATCACTTAGTTATAGTAACCTTTATAAATTGTACTCATTTAATCGCATATGGTGTACTGTCTGGTTTTGGGCGAGGCGGGGACATCACACAGCATCCACACCAGCTGATTACCCAGTTTGGTGGGGCTGAAGGCTGCTTCCCCTAGACGAGAATGAGCTGAGCGAGCCTGAGGCGACCCAGGGGGTTACATTGTGGGGTGCTCGTCCGGGGTTGATTTCTGTGGAAGCTGTGTGATCACCCTCTTTAAATTGTGTCTGCGGCGAAGAGCTGGTGTGCCTTTGTGGGTGTGCGATTGCTGGTTATCACTGCGTGTGTGTTGGGTGGGGTGGTTGCTGTTGGCTGACGAAATGGTGGTGGGACCATGGGTTGTCCGTACTGTTTGGAGAGTGAGGAGTGACAGGTTGGGATGTTTCAGCAGTGGTGGGCTCCGCCCGGTTATTGGAATAATGTCCAGCCCTAAAGGGGCGGAGGCGTTGGCGGAGCGGACCTCTCAGTTGTTGGGTGAGTGGCAGTGCTTGGCTGAGGAAAAGCGACAGGGACGGGTTGAAAGTTTGAGTAGGCGGGCTGGTGACTTTGTTAGAACTGTCAGGCGCAATTACCTCGAAGTGACCACTGTCAGTTCTGGGAAAGTGTGGGAAAATGCGTGTGGTTCGACTGGAAGTCAAATGCCGCAGCAGGGGGGTTTATTATATCTGTGGCAGGAGATTGGTGGGAAGTTTTTAGGGTATCCCTTTTTGCCTAGGGGGGCAGATAAATTGCTTGTGGTGCCAAGGGGATCAGTTGTTCCGTTGATTCGAGAGGTGTCGGGAAACTTAGAGGAGGCCCAGTGGGGGAACGGCTTGGGGTCTCTGGGGGAGCACATTCCCAGCAATGTACCAAGGAACTCCCGAAAGGAACAGACCCTATTCCTGAAGGCTTAGAGGGGCCATGCGCACAGGTGTTGTTACGGATGGATGGAAGTCAAGTTAAAGCCATCCTCGGCACCGGGGCGCCGGTTAAGTTGCTGTACAGTTTGTTTCATAACCGTTATTGGAAGCATTTACCCTTGACAACATTGAGGACACTGGAGATTCGGGGTACCAGTGTCGGTGATTATCCAGACAACGGTTGTTGGTCAGTGAAAATGGAGTTCTTAGAGGCAAATGTGGAGGAGACTGAGGTTCATGAATCGTTAATGCTGATGTGTCCGGACCCTGTTGAGACGGGCAGCTTTTCTGTTCTAGAGAGAACCAATATCCTGCTGGTGCGCTTGGGGGCCTGCCCGGAGGAGGCGGGTGAGCGCTGTTTGGAGGCATTGTCGATGCACCCAGGGTTTCGAGCTGCTTGTGCGGACGTGTGTAGCAGCATTGGGCTGATAACGAATTCAAACAAGAGCCAGTGGTGGTACGGCCTGGGGGAAGTATCTGATGGTGAGACCCTCTTCGTGGACGCTGCGAAATACCACAAGGGAGGGGAGTTGACTGCTGAAGACACCTCGGAGAGAGAGAGGTTGCGGCGACTGGCCCCTACAGCCGTGGAAGATGTAGGCAGCGTGTGTATGGATTATATTGCGTTGAAGAGGCGCACTGTCAGTGACCAGAATATGGCCCTGAGGGCCAGAGAGGCGATGGCCTGTCTGAGTGGTGTGAAGTGGTTTAAGGTGCTGGATCTGAGGAGTGGATGTTGCCAGATCCCGATGAGTGGGGCCAACAAGGAGAAGACGGCCGTTATAAATTCCCTAGGAGTCTTCGGGTCCGAAAAGATGCCACAGGGCATATCTGGAGCCCTTGCAACCTTCCTGCGGGGCAGGTGGAAGACCATAGGGGATGTGGAGGCGTTTGGAGTTTTGGTGTATGTGGATGATCTCTTGGTATTTGGATTTGCCTCAGGAGAATATGAAGTGAGGTCGTTGCAGGAGCAGCTGAGAACTACCGAGTTAAAGTGTTTTCGGGACACGTGCCAGAGCTGGCGAAGGTCGCAGCTCGTGAGAGACTGTCTCTACGGAATCAAGTTTGAAATGAAGACGGAGAGACTGGAGAAAGTGATCTGGAACCATTCGGAAGACTTACAAGTTGGAGAGAATGAAGAAAGTTGTCTGACTGAGGGTAATAGCAAACTGAGAACCCGGAGAGGGGAGTTTGCGGAGGTGAAGAAATTACAGACGAATCTCAGAAGAGAGAAGCGGAAGCTTGAAGGGAACCTGAAGATGACCATCGACAGTTCAAATGAAGTGCAAAACCTGAAAGTTGATCTGGAAGAAGTCATGAGGAAGAAAAAGCTGGAGAGAAGTGCAGTGAATACTGAACAGGAGGCTGAAGAGACTGCGGGAGCAGTGCAGGCCACATGTTTCCGTTTGGAGAAGATCAAACAGCAGCTACCGATCACAGGAATGAGGAAGAATACAGATTCAATGGATAATGTGCTGGATGTGTGGTACATGCTGCCTTTTGCTGACTTTCCCTCGATTGAGGAAGAGACCTTTGGCCCTTCTCCCATTGAGTCAGGTGTAGCAGGGAGGGTTAGCAGTGTGCAGTGTGGGGCATGAGTGAGAGGTTGAGAGAGGAGTTGGTAGTGGGCCCAAGGTATCCCCAGTTGTGTCCGAGCCTGAAGGGTTTAGGTGAGGGGGTATGGAGGCCTCAGAAGGGTTAGGGAACTCCCAGATAGTTGGCCTAAGTAGCGCCTGAGGAACAGGGCGTGAGGTTTACTGTGTGGGGAGGAGATGTCACTGTTTGTGCTTGGGTTACGGTGTGTTGGCAGGAAAGGTGGCGAGTTATTTAGTAGTCATGAGGACATGACTTTTATTTGGTGGAGGGAGAGTGTAAAGAGGGTTTCTTCTTTTTGTTAACTAGCAGGAATGCTAATTTACTGATAACGAGAATGGTATTCCTTTGTAAACCAAATGGGGATTAATGTTCTTTCTTCTGAGTCTGTAAGCTTTTGTTGACGGGCTTTTGGGCAGATCGGCGCGAGGTGGTCGAGAGTGAGGACTCAATGCTCTAAGCTGGGCGAGGATCGGACCCCAAAGGGGGGTCCGAGGCCGGGAGATTCTCCGAGGAGGGGGGGATGAAGCTAGATGTGCTTGGTTGACCACTCGGAGGGTCCTGAGCTGTTTGGAGAGTCGAGGAGTTCGGAGGGTCCTGAGCTGCGAGTCGAGGAGTTCGGAGGGGAGCGAATGGTGGCCAGAAGACTTCAGTAATTGAGCTCCAACGGCTGTGCACGAAGTGGTTTGGACTTTGATAAGTTTGGCGCCTTTTCTTTAATTTTCTCTTCATATACACTGTATCGTTATTAATCACTTAGTTATAGTAACCTTTATAAATTGTACTCATTTAATCGCATATGGTGTACTGTCTGTTTTTGGGCGAGGCGGGGACATCACACAGCATCCACACCAGCTGATTACCCAGTTTGGCGGGGCCGAAGGCTGCTCCCCCTAGACAAGAACGAGCTGAGCGAGCCTGAGGCGACCCAGGGGGTTACATTTGAAATGCCATTCAATCTCTTTTTGTGAATTGACTGAAATAGCTGAGTTAGTGTCCATTTCCATTTCAATTAATTTGCCGTTCACTGCTGATGGAAGCCATATTGCTTGTCTCTTGTTAGCTTTCACATTCAAATATTAAGGCTGTCACTCTCGTCGTAATCAGGCTTTTCATCAACAGCATGCAGATTAGTGTTCTTTTAGAAACTGGAACTTGACTTTTTAGCTTTTTCTCTTCCCTGTGCGTTCCATTTATTTTTGTCTGCCTGACATGCTCCTTGTATGTGTCCTACTTTTTTGCAATTTCTGTACATTTCTCCTTTAAAACTTCACTGGTCTGGCTATTTTATTTGCTTCAAAATACTGCTCAATTTGTGTAGCATCCATCACCCAATTATTTTTGTGCAACTGAATGCATCTATCTTTCTAATGAAGCCAGCCATTTCTGCATTTTTTATTTATGATTATTATCACCTGCTACTCTGCTTATCAACCCATTGAATTTCATCCATTTTCTGCCTTTTTTAAAATCTTGTCTGTCTTTCTCCCCTTGCGAAGAAATAACATGCTGTGCTATTTTCTAAATTGAAATGTCTCGCTGTGCTTCAATAGGTTAATAGCTTTCTCAGGTTCATTTTAAAACTTGCTCGTTGCCACTGTCTTTTTTTGTAACACCAAAACATAAAACTAATTGAAAGAAAAACACAGGAGCTAGGATAACTATGTCTACTTTGTGTTACTTTAGTCTTATCTTTTTTGATGCTTAAATGTGACATAGTGACGTAATGACTTATGTTGTTTATATACTTATACATATAACCTCTAATGAATTATGTAAACAATAAGAATGCTTAATCAAACAATATTATAATATTACTGAAATATTGCTGATTTATTAAATACACAACACTGTTGAATATTGAAAAGTTGGATAGAGTGGATGTGGAGAGGATGTTTCCTACTGTGGGTGAGACCAGTGGGCACATCCTTAGTACAGAGGGACATCCATTTACAACAGAGATGTGGAAGAATTTCTTTAGCCAGGGTGTGATGAATCAGTGGAATTCTTTGCCGCAGACAGCTGTGGAAGCCAAATCATTGTGCATATTTAAAGTGGAAGCTAATAGGTTGATAAGTCATGGCATCAAAATTTACAGGGAGAAGGTAGGAGAATGAGCTTGAGACAGTTGATAAGTCAGCCATGATGGAATGCCAGTGCAGACTCAATGTTCTGAATCACCTTATTTACTCCTCTGTCTTATAATTTTAATATAGCAAATGACTTGACCCCACAGCTGTCTGTGGTGATGCATTTCACAGTTTCACCACCCTCTAGCTTAAGAAATGCCTCCTTATCTCCGTTTTAAAGGGAATTGCTTCTACTCTGAGCCTGTACTTGCTGGACTAGACTCTCGGACTATTGGAAGCATTTTCTCCACATCCACTCTGTATCTTAATATTCAGTAGAGGTGAACAAGATCAACAACTACCCCCCTCCCATGATTCTTCCAAACTCCAATGAATACAGGCTGAAAGCCAACAAAAATATCTCATACATTAACCCTTTCATCTGGGCTCATTTTCATAAACTTCCTCTGGATTCTCTTCAACGTCGCCACATCGGCTATGGGCCCCAGAACCGCTCACAATAAACCAAATGTGATCTGATAATGATTCATAAAGTCTCAGCATTAGGTCATTGTTTTTATATTCTCATTATCTGGAAGTGAATGTTAACATTGTATTTGCCTTATTACTAGCGACTCTACCTGTGAATTGATCTTGAAGGAATTCTATACAGGAACTCCTAAGTACTGTTTCCCCTCTGGTCTCTGAATTCACTCCCCATTTAGAATATACTCTATGCCTTTATTCCTTCTACCAAAGTGCATGACCATACATTTCCCAACACAATACTCCATCGACCACTTCCTTGCCCATTCTTCTAATCTGTCCAAGTCTTTCTGCTGACTATTCTGTTGACTTCCTCAACAGTATCTGCCCCTCCGCCTACCTTTGTATAATCCACAAACTTTGCCACAAAACCAACAATTTCATCATCCACATCATTAATGTATAACATGAAATATAGCAGACCCTTCAGTGACCACTGTAGAACACTACTAATCACAGGCAGTGAACCATAAATGGCCTCCTTTATTCCTAATATTTGTCTTCTGCCAGTCAGCCAATCTTTAGTTTATGCTAGCATCTTTCCTATACCATAGGTTCTTATCTTGTTTAGCAACTTCTTGTGCGGTGTCTTGTCAAAGCCCTTCTGAAAGTCTAACATCTATTGGCTCTCCTTTATCTATCCTGTCAGTTATTTCCTCAAAGGATTCTAACAGATTTGCCAGGCAAGATTTCCCCTAAAGAAAAACATGCAAACTTTGGTCTGTTGTTGATCCCAAGCACCCTTATACACAGCCTTAATAATGGACTCTAGCATCTTGCCAAACATTGAAGTCAGTCCTTCCAGGTGAGGCGACACTTCACCTGTGAGTCGGCTGATGTGGTATACTGCGTCCAGTGCTCCTGGTGTGGCCTTTTATATCTTGGTGAGACCCGACGCAGACTGGGAGATCATTACGGTGAACACCTATGCTCTGTCTGCCAGAGAAAGCAGGATCTCCCAGTGGCCACACATTTTAATTCCACGTCCCATTCCCATTCTGATGTGTCTATCCATGGCCTCCTCTACTGTCAAAATGAATCCAAACTCAGGTTGGAGGAACAGCACCTTATATACCGGCTGGGTAGCCTCCAACCTGATGGCATGAACATTGACTTCTCTAACTTCCATTAATGGTGCTCCTCCCCTTCTTACCCCATACCTGACATATTTAGTTATTTGTTTGTTTTTTTTCTCTCTCTCTGCCCATCACACTGCCTGTTCTCCATCTCCCTCTGGTGCTGCCCCCCACTTTCTTTCTCCCGAGGCCTCCCGTCCCATGATCCTCTCCCTTCTCCAGCTCTGTATCACTTCCGCCAATCACCTTTCCAGCTCTTAGCTTCATCCCACCCCCTCTGGTCTTATCCTATCATTTCGCATTTCCCCCTCCCCCAACTACTTTCAAATCTCTTACTATCTTTCCTTTCAGTTAGTCCTGACGAAGGGTCTCGGCCCAAAACGTCGACAGTGCTTCTTCCTCATAGATGCTGCCTGGCCTGCTGTGTTCCACCAGCATTTTGTGTGTGTTGTTTGAAGTCAGTCCAACTGGCCTATAATTTCCTGTCTTTTGCCTCCCATCCTTGTGAAACAGTGGAGTGACAACTGTGAATTTGCAGTCCTCCAGAACCATTTCAGAATCTGTGGATTCTTGAAGAATCACTACTAATGCATCCAAATCCCCTTCAGCTACCTCCTTCAGCACTTTTGGTTGTAATCCATCTATTTGAGGTGATTTATCTACCTTCAAACCTAGCCAAGGTCTAGGCAAGAATACCAGGCAATGATCTTTGCACCCTCACCTGCCACGGGAGTAGTATCAGAAGATAGGAGGTTGGCAAACGTTCAAGAAATGGAGTAAAGATAACCCTGGGAATTATACATCAGTGAGTCCTATTTCAGTGGTGGACAAAATTATTGATGAAGTTTCATAGAAACAGGAGTACTTGGAGAAGCATAGTCTAATTAGAGATAGAGAGTATGACTCAAGTCTGATTGAATTCTTTGAGGATGTGACAAAGTACATTGATGAAAGCAGATCAGTGGATGAGATGTATATGGATTTTTAGTAAGGTGTTTGATGACGGACCTCATCGTAGGGTCATTCCGAAAGTCAGGTAGGCATCTGATCCAGGAAAACTTAGCTGTGTAGATACAGATTGGCTTGCCCATAGAAGACAGAGAATAGATGTTCTCCTTGGAGGTCGATGACTTGTGGCATTCAGCTTGGATCTAATCTGGGACCCCTGCACTTTGTGATTTTTATAAAATACTTGGATGAGGAAGTGAAACGGTGGGTTAGTGGGTTTGCAGATGACACAGAGATTGGTGGAGTGGATAGTGTAGAGGGTTGTTGTAGTGAGACATTGACAGGATGCAAAACTGGGCAGAGAAGTGGCAGATGGAGTTCCACCTGGAAAACTGTGAAGTGATTCACATTGGGAGGTCGAATTTGAAAGCAAAATACAGCATTAACAGCAGGATTCTTGGTAATGTGGGAGAACAGAAGTATCTTGGGCTCTACACCATAGATCCCTCAAAGTTGCCACCAAGTGGGTAGTATTGATAAGAATGCGTACGGTGTGTTGGCCTTCATCAGTCAGGAGATTGAGTTCAAAAGCCATGAGGTAATATTGCAGTCTAATAAAACCCTGGTTAAGCCACACTTGGAATATTGTGTTCAGTTCTGGTCGCCTCATTATGGGAAGGAAGCATTAGAGAGGGTGCTGAAGAGAGTTACCAGGATGCTTCCTGGATTAGAAGGAATATCTTATAAAGAAAGGCTGAGTAACCTAAGGTTTTTCGTTGGAGTAAAGGAGGATAGAGGCAATTTGATAGAGGTAAGCAAGGTAATAAGAGGCGTAGATCAAATGGATCTTCAGAGACTTTTTCCTAGGGCAGAAATGGCTAATACAAGGGGACTTAATTTTTAGGTGATTGGAGGAAAGTATGGCAGGGTGTGAGGTAAGTTCTTTAAACAGAGAGTTACTGTTACATGGGATGCCCAGCCAGGGGTAGTGGTAGAGGAAGATAAATTAGAGGCATTTAAAAACACTCTTATCTAGGCACATGGTTGACAGAAAAGTGGAGGGTCATGGAGAAGGAAAGGGTTAGATTGATCTTAGAGTAGGTTAAAATGCTGGGCCACAGGGCCTGCACTGTGCTGTAATGTTCTATGTTGTATGAAAGTCCACAACATAATTTTGGGAACCTCATGTTGGAAGATTGGGATATATTTATGGAACAATTACAATAAGCTTTATGGTGGCAAAGCTGATGTTTGAATGCCATCATGAAGAAGTACATGAATTTCTAAGCTCTTAAAGAGTTTTAGAGCCACTCAGCATGGAAACAGGCCCGTTCACCCACTGAATCCATTTTGACTCATTAACAATCACCCAGCACTAATTCTATTTTAATGTCCTCACATTCCCACTCTTCTGTTGGGTTCTGCCATTCACCTACATTAAACTTACCAACCCACATTCCTTTGGGATGCAGGAGGAAACGAGCACAGTAGGAGGGAGAATATATAAACTCCACAGAGACAACACCGGAGGTCAGGATTGAACCTGCCCTGAGGAGCTGAGAAGCGGCAGCTGCTCATATTGTGTATGTATATCATGTTTAATAATGAATAAATATCCATCTCAAATATATGTGATTTTTTTTTCTTAGTGTTTAATCCATGTATTGTGTAAAGGTCAATAATGAATATAGAGCCTGCAAAATTTTCTGTTGTTTAATGCTCTTAGCAACCAGTGGTACAAATTATTTATTAGTAATATAATGAATAGCTTATGCAGCAGCTGAATAATTACTTTGCCCAGTGTTAACTTTGTGAGATTGTGGTGGTTTGGAAAAATATTAGGATTTTGTGAAATATTTAGCTTCAAGTTCAAGTTCTATTTGAGGATAACCCAGAGGCTGCTTTGTAGAAAGTCTAAAAAAGCTGAGAGTGTTGTGTTCTATTATACGTGTCCAGTTTCATGAACCAGGATATGAATGTTAACCCAGCCTTCATTATCATGAGGTGCAGATGGTTAGGAGCTTTAACTTTCTTGGCCGAAAAGGATCTGTCCTGGGACCACCATATTAGTGGCATCACAAAGATCACCCCTACTTAGAAGATTGCATAACTTTAGCAAGACACCAAAAGCATTTATAAACTGCTGTAGTTACACAGTGGAGAGTATACTAGCTGGTTGCACCAAGGCCTGGTGGGAAACGCCCAGGAATGGAAGTGGTGGATACAGCCCAGTTCATCACAAGCAAACCCTTTCCCACCATTGAATACACTTACATGGAGTCCGACCACAGCATCCATCAGCAGAGACCTCCACCATCCAGACCGTGCACCCTTCTCACTACTACCATAGAACAGAAGGTACATAAGCCCTAGATCCCTGACCAACATGTTCAGGAATGGATTTTAGGCTCCTGAACTGATGTGGTTAACTTCAATCACTACTACTCTGAAATTCTCCTATGACCTACAGACTCTTTACAACTCATGTTCTCAGTATTTCTTTTATTTGCATGGTTTGCATTCCTTTGCACATTGGTTGTTGCCAGTTTTTGTTTGTTCATGTATAGTTTTCACAAATTCTATAATTTTTTCCCCTGTATATATGCCTGCAAGAAAATGAATCTCAAGTAAATGGTAAAATAAGCTTACTTCAATAATAAGCTTATGTTGAACTTTGATCGTTAAAATGGTAAAAGATGAAGTCCTTCTCTTTTGTAGAATATTGGTATTTCTTAGACAGTGTTTTCCATCAGATGCAACTGATCTTGCAGTGTGAAACATCTCCTATGGAAATGGTTGATTTCACACATGATCTACCTTTACATAATCTGCATTGATCCAAAGTCAAAAACAATTTGATCCAAGATAAACTCAAGTTAAAACTGAAAGTGAAATTTCAAATCTAGTAAAGGTTTGTTACAAAATTACCAGAACATTTCCACAAGAAGGAAGTTCCATTATGTAAATTTGTAATTTTGGTACCATTAGTTTCAAAGCTGCACTTTGCAGAAAGGGTCAGAGTCAATTTGATTCCATTTGCTTCTGATGCACCATCAATAACTCTCGGAGACAGGAGGCGAACGATAGGCTTTTATTAGCAGCAAAAGAGAGCACAACATCTCGGAGACTGAGGGAGGAGCAGTGCCCCAATCGCCTTTATACAGGGGTCTGTGGAAGGAGCCACAGGAGCAGTCAGCAGAGGGGCGTGTCCAGACAGGTATATGTAGTTCACCACAGCTTCTCACTGAGAGTCCCTCCAAGACACCACTAGCTTCATAAAATCGAAAATGCTGGACCAAATAGATTCATCAACACCTGAAAGGGTGGATTGAAATTTCAAGTGGAAGCCACTAATACCAATGTTCAAAAGATCAGGTGACCCACCTGGAGGCTCATGTGACTGTAGATAGAGCAAAAAAGAAACAAACTTCTGAGCAATTCAGCAGGCCAAGTAGGCAAAAAGAAAGTTGATATTTTGTGTTGAGACCCTACATTAGGACCAAAAGCATAGAAGGGAGACAGCCAGCGTAAAGAGGCGACAGGGAAAAATGAGGCAGAGGCTGACAGGCAACAGATAGAGTGGGGTGAGAAGAAAAATGATGGGCGGATGTTAATTGGGTGAGGTGAGAAGAAGGGTTAGAATCTGGAGACAGGTGGAGACAAATAAGAGAGAAAAAAAGGGCCAGATGATGTCTCTACCCTTTCACCTACCGGCCCTGTCTCCTGACTCTTCCCATCTGATTACACCTGCTTATCTTTACCTGCCTCAGCTCATTCAGCCTATCACCTCCAGCCCTTCCCTCTCACTTCTTTACTCTGGCTACATCCTCTCTATACTCTCAGTCCCATAGTTGTATACAGTATATACGGGTAACTGACTTACTGCAGGTGTTTAGAGCAGCAGAGGTCCTCCATTTCTGCCTGTTTAGATGGATTCTTCATTGTTGTTTCCAGAACAGTTATTTTTTGACCAGACAGGGTTGTTAGCTCTAAGCTGAACCCCTGAAACTGGAGGACCAGAGGACCATTCTTAGTCTGGTCTCTACCCTTTGATCTGCTGGGCATGGGTGACCCTACCAAGAGCCAAAGCACAAGGACCTGATTGCAGCCAACATAGCTCTCCGGGCTATAGAGGCACGCAAGCCTCCAAATCCTATGACAAGTTTGTGGTCCTTTTGGAGGATACTATACAAGTTCTACACTTATATATTCTACTTTTAGGTCTTAATGTGAAACATTGAATATCACTTTGTCTCCAGAGATGCTGCTTGACCTACTGAGGTCCTCATTTGAGTTTGCTCATTCCCATTATCCCTTCAGCGAAATGCTTATATACCCTCCAATGTCTCATGATCTCTACCACCACTCACCTGGCAGGCAAAGAAAGACCAATCAACCTAAAACATAGAAATATAGAAAGTAGGAATGAAAATATACAAATTTGGCCCTTTGAGCCTTTTCCACCATCACGGCTCATCTATCTTAATCCAATATCCCCGTGCTTTCATCAGACCCCTTGATGCCTTTTATTTCTGGTAAGTTCTTCCTTACCTCTTCCTTAAATAGATTCCATGACCTGTGGTAGGCAATTCTACATCTCCACTGCCTTCTGAGTAATGAAATTTCTTCTCACCTCAGTCCCAAGTGCTAGTTCCATTTCTTGATGCTGTGATACCTCATCGTGATCTCTAAAGTCAGAGAAACATATTGCTACTGATCAGTTTGTCAAGGTCTGCCAGAACATTATGTTTTAATGTTTCTTCTCTTTCTTCTGAAATTTAGCAAAATTTTAACTGTTTCCCTCCCCTCAGTTGTAGTCTGCCCTGCTGAGTATTTCTAGAATTGTCTTTGTCTCTGCAGCATCCTCCCCCCCGCCATAAAATTTATCAGTACACAAAGAAAACAGAATTAACAGAATTAAAACAATTGGGATGGTAGGAGGAGGTATGCCTCAAAAACCCCCTCATGTATTCAAATCAGCTTAAGAGATCAGTTTACTCTGAACTCTGCCAAAGATATTAATTCTTTCTTTCTTTGCATAATTTCATTTTCAGCTGCATTTTTTTTCTTTTTAGCAACAAATCCCATTTTCACTTTATTTTATTTAGAGATACAGCACGATAAAGGCCGTTCTGGCCCAACTACCCAGTTACACCCGTGCGACCAATTAACTCACTAATAATCTGTACGTCTTTGGAATGTAGGAGGAAACAGGACCGGCAGAGGTAACCCACACAGTCATGGGAAGAACATCGAAATTCCTCACAGACAACGGTGGAATTGAACTTGGGTCACTGGTGCTGTAATAGTGTTACACGAACCGCTATGCTACTGTGCCACTCCGCGTCTTTCCATGGACAGATTTCAAGTTGTAATTATAACAAAAGATATATTGAAACTGAAGAAGATCTGCAACTTAGTTTGACAAAGAATACAAGTGAAACATAGTTAATTGTCTGTGGTATTG
This sequence comes from Hypanus sabinus, assembly GCF_030144855.1. NCBI lineage: Eukaryota > Metazoa > Chordata > Chondrichthyes > Myliobatiformes > Dasyatidae > Hypanus > Hypanus sabinus. The sequence continues at coordinate 123,455,542 of NC_082712.1, forward strand.
AAGAGTGTGGTTAAGCAAATGAAAAGAGGTGGGAGGGTAAGGAATAAATAGACTAGAACGCCCTCTTGGATTTGGGTCCGCATTGTTAAGTGATTTTGAAAGTTTGTGCCTTAGTGTATTTACCCTTAGAGAGTTTGAAGAACGAGTAGGACATTGCAGCTTTTTCAATAAGAGCAAAACAGAAAGAAAACTGAAAGACTGTAATGACACTGAATGGGCTTATGTACTTGTTCTATTTAGGAATATATTTTATTCATATAACTACTTCATATAACTGCTTTGGAACTCAATTAGTTCCAAAAGTGGACCGGGAAATGTTCTCATGTGGTTACTATTCACTGTGGAATTTTAATTTTATAATTTTTATTTTAGGCCTCGTCATCATCATCGTGTGCTGTGTCGTATGACGTACGCGATCATTGTCTCATGACAATGATTGTTCTTGGTAAATTTTTCTAGAGGTGATTTGCGATTGCCTTATTTTGGGCAGTGTCTTTACAAGACGGGTGACCCTAGCCTTTATCAACACTCTTCAGAGATTGTCCACTGACGTTGGTGATCCCATAACCAGGGCTTGTGATATGCACCGGCTGCTAATACGACCATCCATCACCTGCTCCCAGCTCTCTGATTGGGAGGCTAGGCAGATGCTACACCTTGTCCAAAGGTGGCCTGCAAACTAGCGGTGGGAAGAAGCGTCTAACACCACTTTGAGTAGAGACTTATCTCCACCCCACCACCCACATTTTTGGTATTAGAATTTATTTTTGAAAACACTGGCATAAAAGAATACAGCAAAAGTTATTAGGACATGGGGACAGAGCAGAATGTGGTATTGAGATGGGTAATCAGCCATACTTATATTGAATGGCAGTGTCTGCTTAGAAGATCGATTAGTCTGTTCAGGTTAATTTTTACCTTTCTATTGCTATGTAACAAAATGTGATAGCATTGAGTGAAGTTTTTTAGATGGTGTGCCTGTTCTATCTACAAAATAATTCGAATGCTAATGTTTTGTTGATTAGTTGTAAGTATCATATAATGAAATGCATTTTGTTAAATTTGAGCAGTCAGGTCTCACAATCCCTTCGTTTCAATTACCAGACTGGAATTGAAGATGTCCCGTGGTTTTACTCAATGTCGTGGATGGCAGCGGAGGTAGCTGGTAGCCTGGGATAGGACAATAAGAGAGAAATTGATGGGCAAGACCAGCACTTCACACATGATAAAGCCATTGAAAATCAAAGCGCATTGTTGCAGTACTTGGTTTATTGTGTTTTAAATATTTCCTGCTGTCCCAATTCACTGCGCACTTCCGTAAGTAGAGTTCACACTCACTACAAGCGAGAGAAAGCCCTTCCCTGCCCCAAAACAAGCATATTTGCAGTAAAATGTCAAGTGTGGAGGGTGGTGGAAGCTTTTCCTCCATCATTAGGGTAACGGGATGGGAAATGGGAAGGATTGAATGAGGGGAGGAAGAGAAAGAGTGACTGGGAAGGCATGAAGGAGGGGGAGAAGGAGGCTAAAGATGAGAGGAAGATAAGGGGGAGGGTGGAGAGTAAGATGTAGGAGAGAAAGGGGTAGAGGAACAAAATGTGGAGGTTGGAGAGATGAAGGGGAGTGATTTGAATTGAGATTTTGAGCAGGGGGGTTAGAGGCAGGGAGGGATGAGTAGGAAAGGGTTTAGTGTAGAGGAGATGGAGTTAGATGGGATGAAAAGTGATAGTTTGAGGGAAGGATTAAGGAGAGAGGGAGGGAAGTCATAGATGCGGAAGTGTTCTGGGTAATAGGTGGGTTCAGATAGAGAGACCAAAGATGTGGTGACTCTATATTTCTACTCTTCTTCTAACACTCCAAATCAATAAAACTAACTTCATAGTCCTTGACCAAAATCTAGTTTCCAGCTTTCTAATCAGGTGAAACTGAAGCAGTCCTGTTGAAGAGAATGTTAGGGGCGATTTCTTGAATGTCCAACAGAGACTCCTGAATATAGCACATGCTTGTGTGTTGTTTTGGGAAAACCTTTACTCCGTACAATTGGATTATTAGATAAAATTATTGATTGTTCAGATGAGATGAATGAACAGGACTGTTTGATCATACCTGATCTTTCTCATCTCTTTGGCTTATGTAGAAAATTTCATGGTAATATTTAAGGACAAACAAGAACTTCTTACAGTGACCTGTAAGAAGTTCTTTTAAAACTTATTCGATTAGAAAGAGAGGCTATTTGGCCCATCAGTTCCTTGTCAGCTCCTGTCAGAACAATCGAAGCAATTATGTTTCGCTCTTAAGCATGCAACATGTCCATCGGCTCCCCTATACCCCGTTCACCACTTATTTACACTAAGGAGTAATTGAATTCACCTATCAACAACTTTAGGACATGAGAGGAAATTGGAAGATCTGCAGGACACCCCATCATGGTCACAGGAACAACATGCAAACTCCACACAGAAAGCACCAGAGGTCAGGATTAAATTTGGGTTTCTGGACCACAGTTGCAGCACTGTGCTTCCCCTACTGATACTAACAAGGCAGAAAACCTGGTCATTATCATTGTTGCGATTAGCACCTTGCTAGCTGTATAGCATCTGTCCTATTTTCTACCTTAAAATAATAATTAAACTTCAAAAAAACTTAATTATCTATAAATGCTTTAGGCTTGAGTTCATAAAAAGGATTATATAATTGCAAATTAATAAGCAGCTGATTTATGTTAAATTCAGATATTATTAACCTCAACATTAAGAACCAGCTCATAACATAAAATGGATCTTTGGTCCTCTATCTCCTGGGCAGGGAAGGGAGGCAGTATTTCTGTTACCATTGAATCTTTTGCTTAAACTCCACACTGAGCAGATGCAGTTTAAAAAGACATGGGAAAACAGATTATAGCCACAATTCAGTTTTAAGTAACTCTTATGACAATTGGAACATGTCAAAGATATACAAAATTACAACCATAGGGAAATGTCTAGTAAAAGCAGTAAAATTAAGATCAAGTGTGATAATTTGACATCTGATTATCTGCTCTTTCCACTTTTACAAAGCTGTGACTGTCTGGTTTACACTTGCTCAGGTAATCGACAGAGACACTATTATAAAGATTGTCACAAATGCATCATTATTCAATGGATGTTAAGGATGTTAAGTCACTGGTTTTCTGGATGACTGATTCATACAGATTAGTTAACCAGAACCAATTTAAAATCAATTGCAATTTAATTGGCATGGAACAATATCGTAATAAATTGTATAGCATGAATAAAAATAGTTACTTTCATCACCAGGTTTATAGAAAATAAAGCACAAAAAATATAGAATAGCTTTTATATAAGTATATTGCTCTACAGTTTCAAAATTGGTCTTAACTCTATTGTTACAAATGTGTTTTAATTGTCTTTCATCATTCAAGAATTAAAACACAAACCTTCAAAGCCAATGGTTAAAATCATGCTTGAATGACTGATAATGGCAGTATCTTATCATGAATTTCATTTGGACAAAATGCTACACCATCCAGATAGTCATGAATGAATACTGAGGAATGTAAAATTCAAAAGAGGGTTGAACCCTATTGCCTCAATCTTTCTTTTATGAATGTCTCTAAAATTGCACATTATTTTAAAAATAGACCAAGATTCTAATGCATGACTTGCTTCATAAAACAGAGAGCTTCGTGAAATATTCTTGCTCATTTGCATGCATGTGACTGACTTGCAAAAGGAGCACAAATAGCTTGAGTGGATTACATACTGTGCATCACTTTCTAATGCCCATTTGGAATCTCCTCACTGAAAATGACGCATGGAATTGAAATGAGGTTTGAGGCACAGCCTCAGACACAACAGGCTTTAATACTTAAAGGGGAAAACAACTTGAACTCTGATTCTTCCTTCAAAAACATTTGCATTCTTACAGAGATTGTGTGTGTGTGTGCAACAACTATTCTCAGGAGTTTGGATGAACACTGAGGAAGATTTTATGTTTATTGTAATTGTGCTTCACTGGTGGTCCTGCCAAGTCAGAGCATGTCCCAGGGCAAAACAAGAGAGTTAAAGTCAAAGTGGTGTTGTTACAGGGCTCCAAAGGGTAATGGGTAGAACACAAGAGAATAGGAGCAAGGAGAGGCTACCAGGTCTCTCAAGTCTCGCCTGTCGGATCATGGCTGATTTATGGTGGACACATTTCCTCTTTCGTACCAGTTCTCTAAACTTTCATCAACTATTGTTTATTTTTATTTATTTATTGAGATGCAGTGTGGAATAGGCTGTTCTGACCAATGTTCCCTCTAGTTTGTTATGACCAATGTGTGCAAAAATCTTGAGCTGTGCAATTTTTTGCCCAGTGACAGCAGCATGTTTGCACTGAATTTTTAAGTGGAAGTAAACCTGAAGTTATTCTAAGGATAATAAACTCCCAAGTCCAGCTTGTTGTTCATTGTTTAAACACCATTTTCTATATTCTACACAAATATTTCTCATAGCTGCATTTTCTTGACCTCATGAGCTTTTGGTGTAGCAGTTTCTACTGTCTCATTAAGCCATTCTGCTTTAAGTAAACTAGCAGTTCCTTGGTGCTTCAAGTCCTTTGCTTCTTCGGAATTCGACATAGTGAATCAATAATTTCTTCAATAAATAATGTATAAATAAGTCAGTTCTAAAAACTGCAGACAAATCACCGGAAACTCCATGTTGTCAACACTGTCTGTATCAGAAACAGAAAAAGGAAATGTGATTGTGTACAATCATGAAATATACTTAACATGCCAATGAGGTAGCAGGAGACAACCTTTTGAGTACAGTTTAAACTCCTTTGTGCCCTAGTAGCAAAAGAACTGTGCGTGCTCTCACATGCACATCTTAGAGGGAATGGTGATTCCAGGCCAGCAACCCCCAACTTTTCCCAAGCCTAATTATGAGACAATTTACAGTGACCAATTAACCTACCAACCAATACATCTTTGGAGGCAACTGAGCACTCAGTCATGGGGAGGAGGTAGAAACTCCTTACAGACTGTTGTGGTAATTGAACCCAGGTCACTGTCACTGTAAGGTGTGCTAACCATGATACTACTGTGCTGCCCCCTAATTCAAGCATACGACTGTTACTTATGTGCACTGTGGATCTGTTTGGGGCTACCTGGAAAGCATAAGTTGGCAGACCACTGGGCGGCTATGCCCTATGTGGTGGAGAGTCAGATGTCAAATCAACCAGTTTTCCGGGTGAAACCAGGGGATAGGAATGGGCCTGTCAAGATTCTCCATCGGAACCACCTGCTGCCCCTGAGACAAGAGGTGCAAGTAGACCCAGAGCCTGACTTGGAGCCTACACCTAGTAAGGGGACTCTGCAGAAATGCAGGGCAACTGCAGGGCCCACAGCAGGCGAGGTTAGGCCGGCCCCCACCCATCCTACTGATTCGGAGGATGAGGACCTGGATGTGTGGTATATGCCCCCTTTCGTCAACTCCCCATTGATTGAAGGGCTCCCGGTCCTTCTCCTGCTTGGTCAGGTAAAGTGGGGGGGGGGGGCGCCCATTTAGTGTGGGCAGCCTGGGTTGCAATGGGACTCTGCAGGGGTGGAAGTTGGGCTTAGCCATGGGACAGAGTGGTCTCAGTTGCAGGTGGGCACGAGTGGTAGGCCGGGGGAGGCCTCGCCGGGTAGACCGGTGTCTGAACCTGAAGAGTTAGGTGATGGGGTGTGGAGGTCTCAGAGAATCAGGAGACCATCGGATAGGCTGACCTATGTAGCACCGGGGAGCAGAGTGTGACACCCACCATTCTGGGGAGCTATGTCGCTGCCTTGTACACCTGGATTGGGCTTTGTGTTTTGCAGGAAGGGTTGGCTAATTATCTCAACGTCATGAGGGCATTACTAAATTTCGTGGGGGGAGAGTGTACTGTAAGGTTTCACTACTAACATGATGGCTTGTCTGTAATGTTCCACTGCTAAGGTAATGGTTTCTCTGCAGCAGTAATGTCTGGGTTATGACTAGAGATAATGGGGCATGTTAGGCTATGCGCGGGATTCTCATGTGTCTGGGAGCTGGGAATTCACAGTCTTTTGCCAGGGAGAGATGAGGACAGAAGATGCGAATGGAGAGTTGGTAGACCTTGAACAGAGTGGACTTGGAGTGAGGGTCCGAAGGTCAGCGACGATCGGAGGAGGTCGATGGTCCTTATCAGTGAGCTCCAACGTTGCACATTAGACTGTTTCATGAGAATGGGCCCTTTTTCTTTTTTTTTGTTTTCTGTACTAACCATTTAGTCAAATTAAAAATTATAAAGCTCAATCGTTTAATCGTATATTGTGTATTTCATGGCACTGATTTGTAACAGGAGACACATTGTGCAGCATCCACCCAAACAAGATAAATTTGGCTGCACCGGGGGATTATCATCTCCTATAGTAAGCCGCTAGCCAAAGCAAGAGTTAGATTTAACTCTTAGTTGGAGACAAAACACTTTTCGCTAACATATAGCAATAGATATTTAAGTAAACAAATTGGGAAGTAAAGAGAAAAAATTCAAATTATTCAAGATTTATATTAACTCTGTGTGCTTAAAAGACATTTGTTAAATTGTATCTTTCTTTTATAAATCCGTTTGTATAAGAACACTAAATCAATAAAAGTAACTGATGCATCTTTGTAAGAAACAGAGCTACATGTGCTCTATTTAAACCCACTCTTTACCCCTGTCTTACTTTTACATGAAGAATTACAATGATCCTACTAACTGCACTCATTTGAACCTCCCAAGATCGAACATCCTTAATGCTCTTTCCTCCTGTCATGATCAGACAGTAGAAGAAGATACGGAGCAGGAATAATCATCAAGGCTGCTCTGTCATTCAATGGAATCTTGGTTGAGCTTCTACCGTTCCACTCCCCATATTCCTTGATTTCCCTGATCTCCCGTCGAACTGATTGATCTCCTGTTTGATTCAGTATCCAAGCATGCACAATCCTCTTATCCAATTCTAAGTATTCATCCCGTATCCTAAGACCATCCAGTTCTAAACCATCAATTCAAGGGAAACAAGGTTTTAAGCATCTACCCTATCCAGTTCCTTGGAACCTTATATTTTCATTCTCTAAATTCCAGCAAACATAAACTCATTCAGCACAGCTCTTCACCATGGAAGAGTCCGTGATCCTTGCTAATGGATCTGGTAAACCTAAGTAGGCAGGCTAAACCTACGCACTGTACGCCAGCTCTCATCTTACCAAAATTCAGTTAAACTGTAATAAGATATCTCTATACTATTATGCCAGCTCTCTTATTATTAAAGCAATATGGAGTTTGCTTACTGATTGATTGTTGTATTTGCATAAGAACTCATTATATTGTTCTCTTAGCACAAGCATTTTATTGTGGCTTGCTATTAAAACAGACCCTGTTTTGCTATTTCAGACTTCCCAAGTGAATAAGACCGTAAGACATAAGAGCAGAATTAGACCATTTGGCCCATTGAGTTTGCTCTACCCCTCCAACATGGCTGACACAATATCCCTATCAAGGCCATTCTCCTCAAATGTAATAATTGAATAACCACACATTTGTGCACAATATATTCCAGCCAACTTGCTCATTCACATAACACCTTTATAATCTCTTTGCATCCTTCTCTCAGATTAATTTCCTGCATAGCTTAGTATCAGAAGCAAGACTGAATACATTAATATAGATGTCTTCATTCAAGTCATGAATATGAATGTAAGTCTTCCACTCATGGGCTTATTTATTACAACATATTATCCCCTTGAAACCTGGCTAATATAACAACATTGCATGTTGTTCTTGGGAATTAATGGTGTCCAAATTCCCAAAATCCTGCTGCTTTGCTGATGAAAATTTGGAATCTGTCAACTAAAGACATAGAGCCCATCTCTAATTCTGGGAATGAAATCAGCGGCAAGGTCAGGTGTTTAAAAGGACACATCAGTGATCCCACAAATTGATTGCAGTAAAAAATAAATGCATTGTGATGGACCAAAAAGGAAAACAAACATTATAGTGTAGTAATAAACGTGAGTAAGTTAAAACAGGAGAAAAACATGTAAACAGAAAGTAGATTCTAAACTGGACTGGACAAGAGCAGAAGTACTCATGATGGAATTTCACTATGAATTAATATAGTCAGATGTGATATCTTCCGTTCAACAACCAAACTGGAATAAAATCCTTCTTATGATACAAGATACAGGTTAACAATGATGCAACAGTCAGACAAAGTGACTCTCAAACAGTTAAGGTAACTGAGAACCTTAAGACATAGAAGCAGAATTAGGCCTTTCAGCCCATCAAGTCTGCTAAACAGACTGAGGGCAGTGACTGGAGAATTGACAGAGCTAGTAGATGCTCCGGATAAAAATTACTTTGAGAACAATATATTACTTGACATAGTCATTATGACACATGAGATAATTTGTCCACTTAATTACATTACATTGGCTCCCAATAGTGCAGTCCGATTCCCCTCTGCCTTACTGCTCTTTAAACTCTGAAGCTATTCTTCCCCCACCTTTTAAATCTGACTCCTCATCTTTTTTTCTTCAGTCCTGCTAAAAGGTCTTTGCATAGATACTGCCTGGCCTGCCGAGTTCCTCCAGTATTTTATGTGTGTTGCTCGGATTTCCAGCATCTGCAGATCTTCTCTTGTTTGTGATTGGATTACTACACTGCGAAGTCTCTTCCAGGGATGCCTACCCTGAAGTTTAAATCTTCCCTTTGATGGGAAACCCTCTCTCACTGCCCTCCCCCTCTATGATCTCTGTCCCTCCCTCACTTTTTAACTCTACTCATCTTTTTTTTTGCACCAGTCCTGCTGAAGGGTCTCAGCCTGAAATGTCGACTGTACTCTTTTCCACAGATGCTGCCTCGCCTGCTGAGCTCCTGCAGCATGTTGTGTGTGAACCTATTCTGTCTCTGGTCCACCACCACCCTCTTTCTAATTCTTTTGCAATCAGCCCATTCTAAATATAACTGAGTAATTGATCAGTACACAGGATGTGGGAAGAAACTGGAGCATCTGGAAGTGCTGAGACAATATGCATGCTCTGGGTAGGCAGCATCCGAGGTCAGGATTGAATCTGGATCCTGCGGATGAGAGGAAACTGTGTTAACTGTGCTCTATAGAGCCAATCATGGCCTACAGCTTTCTGTACTGACAAAAGCAAAGTTAATTGTCTTAACTGACAGCAGCTTTGCGATTCCTCTGTTTGTATGTTTGAATATGGAACCCACTTCAACTTGGAATTCAATGTGGCAGAGAACTTGAACCAAATGCCCAGTGTTTTTGGAGATAATTGACCCAAGTATTCTACTAGATGGATAGGAAAGTAAAGACTTTCTGTGTAGATTTTAATGGAAAAAAAGTAGGTATCAAAAAACTCAGACACTAATTTTTAACACATTGTTAATTTAAAAAGGAAGTTTATGTCTCATAATTTTAAAAAACGCTTCCTTAAAATAAATATTTTATAGACCATTTTGAGAAGTTTTTATAGAGGTTTTATTAGTTTTATAAAGGTTTTATTTTAAAGTTTGTTAAAAGTTTCTGAATGTTTAAGGTTTATACATTTTTATAAACATAAACAATTCAGATTAGGTCAACATGATGAATTACAGACAGACAGACATACTTTATTGATCCCAAGGGAAATTGGGTTTCATTACAGAAAGAACTTACAGTCCTTTAACATCTTGGACTATTTTTACTGTGCCCATAGTCTGTTTTTTTTTTAATCAATTATGCTATTGTTTGCACTGTTGTAACTATATGTTGTAATTATGTGGTTTTGTGCAGGTCTTGTAGCTTTAGTTTTTGATCTTGTTTTTGTCTGGTGGATTTGGAGCTCCTTTCCAGGGAACACGCTAGACGGTAGTGCGATATTAATATGCAGCAGCCTCTCTGGACTCTGGATTGGGGATTGCCAAACGTTACGTGGATTTTCTGGTGTAGTCTGTTTCATCATATGCTTTTGTGATATCATTCTGGGGAACGTTATTTCATTTTTTAACTGCATTGCATTTGTGGTTTCTAAATGACAAATAACTGAATCTGAATCTGAACCTGATGATCACAGTCGCACCAACCAAGAATAGTGTAGAAATAATGCAATATAAAACCATAAATAATTAAATAATAATAAGCTAATTATGCCAAGAGGAAATAAGTCCAGGACCAGCCTATTGACTCAGGGTGTCTGACACTTTGAGGGAGGAGTTGCAAAGTTTGATGGCCACAGGCAGGAATGACTTCCTATAACGCTCAGTGTTACAGCTCGGTGGAATGAGTCTCTGGCTGAATGTACTCCTGAGCCTAACCGGTACATTATGGAGTGGATGGGAGACATTGTCCACGATGGCATGCAACTTGGACAGCATCCTCTCTTCAGACACCACCATCAGAGAGTCCAGTTCCACCCCCACAACATCACTGGCCTTATGAATGAGTTTGTTGATTCTGTTGGTGTCTGCTACCCTCAGCCTGCTGTCCCAGCACACAACAGCGAACATGATAGCACTGGCCACCACAGACTCATAGAACATCCTCAGCATCCTGTTGTTATTTTTTGGTAAGCTGGGCTATGCTCAGCCACTTCCCTTGACCAGATCTTCGTGCCCTCAGAGTGTATCAGTGAGATGTTACACTAACAGAAGTATTTCTTTCCTGTATTCACACTGGGAAATTCTTTGAGGGCAGTGATTGAGCAAAGACGTTATGATACACCTTAACTTCAGAAAGGTGCTTGGCAAGATGGACAAAGCAAGAAGCTGGGTAAATGGCATGGTAGTTCAATAAATAAGCATTCAGAAACCTCAACCACACATCCACCAACGTGAGTTTGACTCCCACCATGAGAAATTTGGGTTACTATTTAAATCAGGAAGTTCAAAAAAATAGTTTTGTGTCACAACCACGGATTCTGCAGTGCTGTAGATACGGCAATTGCGCTTGTGAATATGCACGTATCAGATAATTATTATTTCATTGTGATAGTATTTAACTCCATTCATTCCGTTGTAGTATTTGTCGAGACTTGGACACAGCAATGCTTCGCTGCCTACTTGCATTCTGCCTTGCCTGAGAAATTGGACTGCCGAGTCAACTGATTCTGCAGATTAGCGATATTTGTTCTATTCTTAGTTGTTCTTTTCAGCTGCAGTGTGGGCTTTGTTTTTCCATTTGAGAGTTTTAGTTAACAGCCCTGTTTGGCCTAGTGTTTATTGTTTTCTTTTTCCTTTAACATTGTTCACATCAATGTCTGTGAACTATCGACCTGCTTCAGTGTCTCTCACTCCGCACTTGGGCCCTATCCAAACCTGGTGACCGTTTTGCATAATGATGACCAAGTAGCTATCAGGTTATTGCAAACCACTATTTAGTTCACCAGTACCTATAAGGTGTCTACCATCCTTATCTACACTGTATGTGGCTTCAGATCAATATAGTTGACTTATAACCACCTGGCATAACATTTAGTTTAGTGGTCTATAAGACTGTGCTGTATTGTGTGTGAAATAATATATTTGAAATAAAACAATTTACAGTACTGTATTTGATGAGAAAGGGGGAGAAATGTGTCCTTTTTCCCCAGGTCTAAATCTATTTGATAATATTATCACAATTGTGGAAATGAATGAGTCCCTGATACTGCCATATTCTAAGTGCTGGTAAACAGATAGGAAGAACGCAAGAGGCTTGGAAATGTTCTGCAAGCTCCTCTGCTGACAGTTGTCCCTCCAACCACACTTGCTAGTCAAACTCTGAAAGAGTAAACTTTTATTGCAAGTACCCAGGGTGTTGATGTCTCCAAGGCTGTTGTGTTGTTTGCATACAGAATGGTGTACATTCCCATTCTATTTATTGATTTATACATTTCAATTCTGCATCACGACATAATGCACCCAAGGCAAGAATTTCTCAATTACTGGCAAACAAGTTCCACTTAATTCCTTCACTGATATTAATAAAGTCACTGTGAAATACTGCTTCATTCTTAGTTTAAGTTCTTCCCCATTAATTCACTTCTGTCTCCTTTCATTGATCATCTTTTCCCCACTGTTCCATTCTATGTGTTTCGTATTTACATTCTCTCTAAGTGAATCTCAGTGTTTTTCTCTTGTCATGTCTGACTCATCATTCTTTTGGATTGCACTTCTGTTATTCCCTTTCTATGTTATTTAACCCACATTTTCTTTCTTCCTGCATTTTTCTTTCTCAATTTCCTCCCCATCAGCTCTCCCTAGTTTTTGTTATATTAATTAAAGGAGTGCAAGGCCAGTGTTTATTGCCTTGAGCACAAGGTGGATGAATGGTAGTAGTCCTTTGGGGTAGGGAATTCTAGAATTCCAACCAAGAAGAAAGATCATTGATGCTGTTCCAAATCAGGATGCAGCTTGCGGAAACCAGCATGTGGTTGTGTTCCTAAACATCTGCTGTCTTACTTAGAGATAGAAGTTGCAGGCTTGGGAAATGCTAGCACTGAGGCCCTCTGTTGGTCAGCCAGGCCTGTATTACATGGAGAGCAAGCTGTTGCCCACGTAACAGGCTCCTCTTCTTCATACAGCTGATGAATCCAAAGGATCAGCAAACACTGGTGCAATTTGGCACCAGTGGCATCGCAGGAGCTGCCTTTCAGCATTGAACTCGCCGTAGTACTGCCATAGGAATTCCAGCTCCAAATTTTTCCTTAAGGTTTACTCCCAGAGCCTTTCCTATGAGTGGGTATAGCCACGTCACACCAGAGGATGGAGATCAGAGTTTTCCTTCTCCTGGATGAGCTGCCAGCCAGACTGGCAAGCCCGATCTGCCCAGTGTGACAATATCCCACATTTGCCCTTTCTCCTGACATTAGAAACAATTCCATCTGGCTTAGTAGTTAAGCCACACGTGAAGGTCAGGAGTTGGATTTGGTTGTTAGAGGCTATTTGAGATGCACACTATTGGGAGTATTTAACAGGCCATAGGAGTTTATCCCCACTGCCACCCTCGGCTATAAAATCCTTAAGGAACTAACTAGGCCAGCAACTGCAATGTATATGTGAATGTGGATACCTGATATTCCTGTGAATTATTCAACATCAGTTTGTAAGCTGAGCCTTAACATTAAACTCAACACAGAGTTCAAAAAAGCTGAGAGAACTTGAGATAATTGCACAGTGCTTCTAGGCCCATGATACAGTAATGGAGTAAGCAAATGTTTAGGGCAGGGGTCATATGCCAATTAAGTGAGCATCTTTCTCCTGAATGATGTTGAGCTTCTTGAGTGATTGTTTCGGTGCACATTCACACTTAATTGTGTACGATAGGTGGTAGAAAAAATTTGGGAGGTTAAGGGGTGTGTTGCTCAGCCTTTCACCTGCTCTTGTAGCCATAGTGTTCCTGATGTGCTTGTCTGGTTGACTTCCCGTTCAACATTGAGCCCCAGTTACTGATGGTTGTGGGGGGGGGGGGGGTGGCGGGCAAGGTGTAGGAAGCTCTACAATGGCAGTGTCATTAAATATCAAATAGTTAGATTTTCCATTGCTGGAGTGGATCATTTTAAACGTAACGTCTCATTTATCAGCTGACACCCGAATGTTGTCCGAGTCTTGCTACATGAGGACATTGGTTATTTCATTTCCTGAGAAGTTGCAAATGGAATTGAATATTGTGCGATCATTAGCAAATGATTTCACACTGAGCCTATGTGAGTGAAGGAAGATCACTGATGAAGCTGCTAAGGATGGTTAGGCCTAGTACGTTGCTTTAAATTGCTGACCTTCAACAGTCACAACCCTATGTGAGCTATGATTTCAGTCAGTGGATTGCATTTCCCCTTATGTTCTTTAATTTTAGTTGTACCAGAGCTCCTTGATACCATACTTGTCAAACACAATTGATATCATATATAGTTACTGTCAACTCAGGTCCAAAATTTCTGGTTTTAGGTCAATGCTTGAAGGAAGATTGTGATGTGGTCTGACACCATATTGGAGAAGCTCTGCCATTCTTTTTAATGCTATTTCTCTTTGCCTCTTCCTCGCTTGCAATAAAACCTCTCTGGTCACAGCATCATCTCTGAACAAGATCGTCACACTAACTGAAGATTGTCACACTTACCCAATGTTTTAGCCCTTACAAAATACAGCATTCAGACAAATTAGGCAAATCTTCCGCTTCCTAAGCCTCAAAAAGCTATCAATGTGCATTTCACAAACCGAAGCCAGGTAGATAAATCACATCAGGATCCGATTCCCTCAGCTCATCGGTAGAGCTTCAACAAACGGAGATACCCTGTGAATTGGGACTTGCTTGTACCTTTGACTGTTAGAATCCACTGAGGGAAATCTAATATTTAGAAACGAGTAATATTTAAATCAACTGGTCATAGAATCATGGAGCAATATAGCGAGGATATAAGACCTTCAGCCCAATGTTTCCATGCCAATCATGGCGTCTACCCAGCTAGCCCCAAGAGTTAAAGAAAATAAAATTGTTCAAATATTAATTAAGTGCTGACACATTCGGGTTATAAATGACTGGAAGCAAAAGGCAAAGTCTTCAAAAGTTAGTGTATCCACAATATAAATTAACAAGAAGTAGAGACTGATTGGAAAACGTGAACTATTAATGAACTTTATTAACAAAGACAGTTGATGTTTGCTTAGCTTCTGTGGAACTGAAAAGGGCGTTAAAGGCCATCATCCACGTAGGAGAGTGGCAAATGTTATTCAGCGTTGAGAAGCCTGAGCTAGAATAACAACTATGTGATCAATGAGGGATACAGTCAGACATGCAATGTACCAAGGAACCTGTCATCTGGTAGTCATTTCAGCAGTGAAAGTGACTTTATAACATAAAGCAGTGGTTGCCAGTGAGAATTTGGATTGTCAAATATATGGATTGCAAGCCTTAGGAAGCCGTTACGGTTCTCATGAACAGGTGGTGCAAAAGCACTTAGAGTATTGATTTTAGTCCTGGCATTGTATTTAGGAAAAAAGCCTGGATTTTTCAATAATGTGTAACTGAGCAATAGGCAAGAAATGATGCAGGGTCAATGGTGATGTTGGTTTGCATTAGACAAGACTGAAGAAGGCTTGATTTAAATACTTGATAGTCAGCAAAGTAGTTTATGATATATTAATTGGTGTTCTGTACAAATAGGGACTGAGGCATGAAACTTGCTTTATGTCTTCCTCATTGCTAAACATAAGAGAAAAACACTGGTACCAAATTTCATGAAAGCTGTTCTGTTTTATAACTCCAGAAACTAATTGAAAGAAAAAATCAGGAACTTGGGAAAATGTATCTATTTAGTTTTACTTTCAGTGAGGCGCTCACATATGGCGTGCTGGTGCAATATCATACAGTATGCCATTCACTTACTTTTACATGTAACCCATCATGATTTATGTAAACAAACCAATAATGCTTAATCAAACAAGATATTTACAATATTACTCAAGTAGTACTGAAATATAAAATACACTAAACTCCAACTCAATGTAGAATGCATCTCAACTCAAAGATGTAATGTAGTGCTCTCTGGTTTTATACTGTAAATATACACAGTACACTATATAATACAGCTACTATATAGACATCCATAGCATAGTAAGTTTTAATTTGTCCCATTCAGCCCTAAAGATTTAATTGCTGTGGAGGATTTCCTACTCTTGTGGGATAATGTCTTTCCTAATAAGCGGGATCACTCTGCTTGGTAGTGAGACTTGTGGCTGTAAAACACTTTCAGGTTTCGGAGCCTCCTCTGTGGTGCTTGCAGGCATTGACCCTGCGACTGCAGGAAGTGGCCCTGACAGTTTTGGGCACCTTTCTTCTCTAACTGAATCTGCCCTCTTCAGCTGATCGTTGCGTCATCTCCCGATGACATCAGGTGCTATCTCAACTGTGTACGAGTGTGGTTCAGTTCTACCCTTAATCTTTCCAAGTGCCCACTTTTGATCACCCCTGTCATCCCTCGGCAGGATTGCTTGTCCAGGAGTGAAACATCAAATCTTCTTGCTTGAGAAACCTTCAATTTGTCTCAACTGTTTGTCTTGCATACTCCTTCTGAGATTGGGCTTGAGGAGATCCAAGAATGAGTGCAGGGGACGACCCAGGGACAGCATCGCTGGGAAGTTGTTGGTTGTGGAGTGTGCTGCATTACATTACGTAACAAGGAAATTGTCGAGCTTCTGATTCAGTGTCAGTGTAGTGTGTTCTGCTGACATTGCTCACAGTGTGTTCTTTAGACTCTGGACAAACCTTTCTGCCAAGCTATTTGTAGCTTTGTCATGTGATGCAGATCTAATGTGTCTTATATGATTCATTTTCAGGAATGTCTGAACTTGTTCTGCAATGAACTGCAGTCCATTGTCACTGACTTAAGGCTGATTCATACTTGTGCGTCGCATCTACGGCATAGGTATCGCGTACCCTGCACTCTACCTACGCTGTACCCTACGCCGTAGAGTGACGTGTACCTCTGCAGAAAAGTTACACATGTCATGACAACGCAAACTGCAACAACTGTGATTGGTCCACTTGGTAGCATCTCATTTCCTCCTACACATTTCCGGTTGCTTCTTCTCCACCATTTCTGTACATCGATGCGAAATAGATGAACCAAATCACCAAATCTGCCTGTTGACATGCGAAAATGTTTGAAATGCATTTCCTCGTCCATGTCTCTCACGCAGAAACTCAACACAGTGGCATAGAAACCCCACTACCAACTAGCGTTTTGGCGCACACCAGCGCATGCTCGCTATGGCGTAGAGCAATGCAGAAATTAAAATCAGGGCTACGGCATAGGCTGCGGCATAGGCTGCGGCATAGCCAGTACACACAAGCATAAATCAGCCTTTAGTGCTCTGGAACCTCTGTCCTTAAGAAGAGATTTCTAAACAAATCAGCAGTGTGTGAGGCTGTAGTGGAGTCTATTGGGGACACTATAGGCCACTTTGTATCTGCATCCACTACTACCAAATAATTTGTGCCCATGAATTGTCTCACAAAATCCACATGAATCCTCTGCTAGGGCAATGCAGGGATGAAGGGGCATCGCTCTTGGCATCTACGGGTTGTGTTGGCATCCAGCACACTGCATGGTAAGCTGCCCAATCTGCTGATCTGTCCCAGGCCACCAGAAAAAGCTTCGACCTTCATTTTGACCACACCTAGATGACCAGCATGAAGCTCCTCTAACACTTTAGCTCTCAGCTTGTATGCTACAACAACTCTCAATCCCCTCATTAGGCAACCCCCATCAAGGGCGAGTTATTTCTAGCATTGGTAAAAATGGGGCTCCAGGAACTTCTGCTGCACGTTCCAGCCTTTTTCTGTTGCCATGTAGACCTGAGACTGTGTGCGATCTTTTTTGGTTTCCATTTGGATCATTTCTGCCTCAGTAAGACTTTTGATTTATATTTTAGAGAATATGTCAAGAGAAGAATTGACACCCTTCTGTGGATTGAAAATTGACACCAGATATTGATAATCAGTAATGCTGGTAAACTCTGTCCTCTGTAAATCATACACATACTGATTGAAATATTTTGCACCCTAAATGAGACTCGGGGCCTCTCTGTCAATCTGTGTGTAATTTTTCTCTGCATGGTAAGGGTATGTAATGCATCAGCTGTGGGGTGTTTACTTCCACTACTCATAACATGCAACATGACTGTACCTACTGTATACCAGAAGGTGAGGTGTCGCAGACAAGCTTCACTGGACGATGTGGATCATAATGTGTGAGAACAGTGTCTGATCCCACCATTTCCTTTGTCTTTTGGAAAACCTCCTCACACTCTTTGTCCATTTTCATTTATTCCCAATGTGTAGTAATGAGTTCAAGGGTTAGAGCACAGAAGCCAGGTTTGGCAGGAGCCTGTTGTAGTAATTGACAAATCCTTAAAAGAGCCATAACTGTGACGTCTTTTGGCCTTAGGGGACCTACCACAGCTTGAATTTTCTCAGCACACTTGTCTAATCCTTCTGAGTTAATGGTGTGAACACAGTAAGAAATGCTTGGTTTAAAAAAATTCACACTTGTTCCATTGAGCTCTGAAGCCATAGTGTTCTGATCTTTTCAACACTGTTTTGAGATTTTGGAGATGTCCCTTGTCTTTCTCACTGGTAACTCTGAGTGTCTGAGCAATATTACAGCACCTGGTCCATAACTTGCTGCCAGACAGCAGGTGCAGATGCTTCCCTGAAAATGGTGGATGTAACTCCAATCAAGTTGTAGTTGTGTCAGCTAATCACGGCCCCGCAACACTGGTCCTCCTGTTCTTACCACATACAAGCCCAACGTGGCTTATTTCCTGTTGTATTTCACTGTTAGGAATGTCAATCCCACAGGAGTTATTTTTTCTCCAGTATAAATCCTTAGCTGGATACCTGCAGACTTCAGTTCAGTATCTTTGAAATGCCATTCAAACTTGACTGAAACAACCAAACACATGTCCAATTCCATTTGAATTAATTTCCTATACACTTCTGATGTACACCATATTGCTAGTTTTTACATTATAAATCTCAGATCTTTATCACTCACATCATTATCAGATTTTTTTATCAACAGCATGCAGATTACTGGTCTTTTGGAAACTGTCACTTGACTTTGTATCTTTTTCCCTTCCCTCTGCAGTGCATTTATTTCCACATTTGTATTTATCCCACATTTGTTATATTTTCCACAAATGTCACCGTTAAACCTGCATTGGTCTGGTGTATCTGAGCCCCTGCCACAATGGCAACACAATTTGTTTTTGCCAAGCAGGTTTCTGTTTAGACTTTGTAATTTTGTTTATCCTCACTTTCATTCCTGAGCATAAGTCAATTGTGCCTTTGGCTGCTGTTTCCATTGATGCAGTGATTTCAACTGCTCTTTTAAATGTGAGCTGAGCTTCAGTCAGGAGCTGTTTTGAATATTTTTTTGTAAGATTCCACATGCTAACCAATATACTCAGCATATGTCAGCCACACGGTGGAAACCTGCATCAAGGAGCACAGGAGGTATATCTGTTTGGGTTACCTGGAGAAATCAGTGGAAGCAGAACATTGCATTCTCAATGGCCATAGGGTTGACCTCAATGGCACACAGCAACCGCACTGTGTCAATGGCTTTTAGGACCACCTGGTAAAGGAAGCCATTGAAATAAAACTGGAAGAAAAGAATTCTAACAAAGACAAAGGTCTCGCTCTAAGTAAGTTCGATTGTAAACAAATTGGGAGACCAAAATCCTGATTGGATGAGGACTAGCCAATCTGGAAGGGTGGATGATGGGGTCATAAATACCTCCAGACTAGACATGTCTAGGCATCATCCCTGATGAAGATGTCAGAGTTTGCCATTGAAACATTGGTTAAAATTGATAGTTGTGCCCAGCTGGAAGCCCGAGAAGAGTTTATTCTTCTGGGAATTCTTCACAACAGCCCCCAAGTTCCTTTGCACCTTTATTTTTTGTATATTCTCCCTATTTTGAAAATAATGTATGCATTTATTCTTTTCACTGATGTGCATGACCATATTCTTCCCTATGCTATATTTCATTTTTCACTTCATTGTCCATTCTCCCAATCTACCTAAGTCCTTCTGCAGACTCCCTGCTTCTTCAACACTACCTACCCCTCCACCTATCTCCATATCATTCTTACACTTGGCAACAAAGCCATCAATTCTGTCATTGACATATAACATGAAAAGAAGCGGTCCCAACACCAACTGCAGTGTAACACCACCAGTCACCAGCAGCCATCCAGAAAAGGGCCTCTTTAATCTTGCCACCAATCAGCCAATCCTTTATCCATGCGGGTATCTTTCCTGTAATACCATGGGCTCTTAAGCAACCTCAAGTACGGTACCTTGTCAGAGGCCTTCTGAAAATCAAAGTAAGCAACATCCACTGATTCTCCTTTTCTCTCATCTATAGTAATTCCATTTGCCCAAATTTGGATAAAATACTTAAATGCCATGGCTTTTTAAAAGTCTGCCTAAATGCCTTTTAGTAATTGTATCTAATTCCACTACCTCGCCTGGCAGTTTGTTCCAGATATCAACCATTCTTTATGGTTGATAAGCCCAGTTTATGCAATCTCCACCTATATCTAACAGAAATCCAATCCCAGCAACATCCTGGTGAAGCTCCTCTGCACTCTCTCCAGCATAATGACAACCTTCCTGTAGAGTGTTCATTAAAACAACACACTTACTCCAAGGGTAATCTAATCACTGCTTTTTAAATTTATCCCATCTCTTAGATTTTATGCTTGACCTATGAAGACAAGCATGCCATATGCCTTCTTCAGTACTCTATCTTCCTGTGTTATCACTTTCAATTGGCTTAGACCTCTAGGTCTCCCTGTTCATCAACTTTCCTTAGTACCCTACAATTTACTGTATATTTTCTATCCCTATTTCACTTCGCAAAAATCCATCAGCTGACATTTGTCTGGGCTAAATTCCAACCTATCAATTCATTAGCTGCTGTTAACAACTTGATAGAATAATAGAAACATAAATCACTAAGAAAAGCAGAAAATTAGCAAGTAGTTCATGAACAGTATTCACTGTGTCTTATTCCTGCCCATTGATTGTGGCTATACCTTAACTGTAAAGAACTCCTCCTCTATGATTATTTTTTACTTGAACATTTTACATTCCTAAAATATCACCACTGCAACTTACAAAGTACAAAGTAAATGTCACCTTCTTTAAATCATGACTCATTAATTAAACAAATAGGTCTAGAGCTCAGGGCTGACAATAATTCCATTTACTAACAATATTGCAAATAAGAAATTAATACATGTTTTTAAAATTTTTGCATTGTACTTTAGTGAGCTTAAAGAACTCCAAAGAATGTCCAAAATATAAACAGACCATTCATCCCAACCTGTGCATTACTGTACCAGTATTTATCTCCCATTAGAGGCTAATTGACAGCATAACCTGTTGTGTACTTAACATTTTAGTAATACTAGAGTATTCTTGTAAATATTTTGTTGAATAACATTCTTTGTTTAAATAATTAATTACGAGTTATATGTGTAAATACACGAATGACAAATGAGTTCCAATTTTGCTGAATGCTTTGGGTTTAAAGGCATGTAGTTTGCTTGGAAGTTTAACTGTTCCAACCAAACCAGCAGAAATGGGCTTTGTTGATATTGTCAAAGTAAAGCAGGAGCATATCGAACTGAAGCTACTGTTCATTGCAGAATTCTTCAGATTTCATAAGTAGAATAAAAAGGAAGGGATGTATTTTAGCATTTGTGGCTGAATTAAAGAGATTGCCTGAGTATTGTCAGTAATGATGAGCTTAATGATGCACTGAGAGATTGTTTGGTTTGTGGAATCTTACAAGAAAGCATTAAAAAATGGTTCCTAACTGAAGCACAACATGAAGTCACTGTTTCAATGGAAACTGCAGGCAGAAACACAACTTGAGTTCCAGTCAGGAATTAAAGTGAGTTGGAACAAAATTGTTGCATCTAAGCAGATACCAGCCTGGCCAAATAAAAAGTGTTACTGCTGTGGCAGGAACTTACCTATACCAGACCAATCCTGATTTAAAGGCAAAACTTGTACAATACACAAGAGAAATAGGATAAATCAAAGAGCATATCGGGCAGACATAAATAAGTGGGCTGCGCAGGAAAGAGAAAAAAACAGAAAATTCAAGTTGCAGTTTCAAAAAACACTAATTGTGTGCTGTTGATGAAAAATCTCATAATGATGCAGGGCTGTGTATCCTTGAGATTTACAGGGTAAAAATTAACAATAGACAAGCAATATTCTTAAACCAGAGTGAACAGCAAATTAATTAATATGGAATTGGACACTGGTTCCGTTGTTTCAGTCATTCCACATAATTGAGTTTGAACATCATTTCAAAGATATTAAACTGAAGCCTACAGATATAGTGGAGAAAAGGTAACTCCTGTGGGAATGACATTCAGAACAGTGAAATACAACAAACAACAAGCCATATTGAGCTAGAATGTGGTAAAAATAGAAGGACCAGCATTGTGGAGCTGTGATTGGCAACAACAACTATAATTTGATTGAAGATCCATCCACAGTTTGCATGCCACATCCCCTATAATGAGCCATCTGAAAGTGAATTGAATTCAGAAGGGTACTGGATGATGCTAGAACTTTCCCCATACAATACACCATAAACTGTTCCCCTACAGAGAGCAAACAGGAGTTGGTGCCAACTCCTGTGCCTCTGGTTGGAAAGCATATTGGAAAGACCATGCTGCTCAGAGGAATTTGTGGAAATGACAAAAGCAGTGGTCTTACCACAACAGTTCTTATAGACAACATATTTGAGAAAGCTTCTGATATGTTAATCAGGCAATTCCTCACAAAATGCGGCTTGGTCTTAAGCTGGAAGAGAGCTCAAGGAGCTTCAGGAAAGTTGCAAGCATTCACTTTTTGCGAGTATAAAGAACTCTCCGTGTATTAGATATTGCACAAACTTCAAGTGGGAGACAAAAAGCTGGTTGTAAAAGTAGATGCAAAGTCAATAGCTCAGCTGGATGAATGGGAGGTCAAAAAGAAATGTGTTAGTGGTGATATGGAAACAGAGGATGATGTCAGGTGATGTTGTGGATGAGGAAACCAAGAGGACAGATCAGATCATAAAGGGAGAAACAGAAGGATTAATAAGAGAATACTCCAGTGAACTAAATGTTTCTTCCCAAGATCAAGATATACAAACTAGAAGAAGTAAAAGGAAGAGGAAGAAAGGGGGCTACTGCTGTCAGAACCATTTTCTGTAGTCTTAGAGTCAACTTTGACAACCACCATGGAGGAGGTCCCAAAACCCAAGATTTTTTTCAGTCACAAGTCTAACCTGCTAAGCCGAATGAACCCCCCACCCCCGTAAGAAAACACGTTATCCCACAAGAGTACAAAATCTTCCAGTGTGATTAAATCTCTTGGGCCTGAATGGGACAATTTAAAATTTACTATGTTGTGCATGTCTGTATTGTTAGTATATTATGTAAGTAGTTGAGATGAATTCTCTATTGAATTGGAGCTTACAGCAAAGCAGGGAGGAGTGTTGTGTGTTAAATATTTAATCTTGTGAATATGTTGTTGATTAAGTATTCGTTGTTTAAGTAATTCATTACAAGTTGTATGTATAAATATATGTATAGCATATGTGATATGTGCATGCTTCACTTAAAGTAAAGTTGAAGTTCAACGCACATTTTGGACTCCTGTGTCTTCCTTTGAATTTGTTAAATGTTTTGAAGATGCAAAACACAATATCTGGCCTATCCCCAAGCGCATTAATTATATTTGCCTCAACCTTTCCCCATGTTAGTGAATCCCACATCACTCTCACTACTCTCTGGATAAAAAAAATAGAACACCTCGTGCAGGAGTAGGTCCTTCAGCCCATGATGTCTGAGCAAAAAACAATGTCAAAGTAAAACCCTAGCAACACATTACAGGCACCTCTGTGTAGTTCCTCATCAATTGCTAGTTTGATTTCTTTGTCCTTATTTTCTTCTGTTGATGGCCTCAAGTTTTGCTCTTCCCACAAGGGAAAGCACTTTCCTGTCCCTAACCTAGCAAGAACCTTTTAGAATTCTAAAGAACAATCTTAAGACAAAAGCAAACCTGGTCCAACCATCCTTGGAAACCAGTCTCAGAGATATTGTTCATTGTGGTATTGAATGACATTTTCCTGCAGTGCAGCTAATGTTGACAAGACGGAGAGCTCTTAATGGGACAGGCATGTGCATCTTCACTATGGAATGCACCTCCAATCCTTATTTGCCCACAGAAGTAGAAAACCCTTAGTTAGATGGAAGCCCATAGACCTGTGGAAATACACTGGCCACTGAAAATACCAATAGAGAAAAACCTACTTTTGTAGCAGCCTGGAAAATCCAGTAAGCAGCACAGCCAGGAATTAACTTTTTGGCAGCAAAGGTGGTCCGCTGGATTTAAGGCAAGAATCAGTAGAAGCCCAGCACATAATTGCAGTCAACATGTCAATATTTAAAACAAAATATGGATGAAGATAACTTTATATAAATGCAATCCTAAAAGCAAATCCAAATGAAGAGGCGTTGTTATTTGTGTGGAAGCATATCTTAAAATGTTACAAAATTGAAGATGTACCCTTATTAGCCGGTCAGAGCTTTAGCGTGAAATGTTTCCCTTTCAGTGTTTTCCAGAGTTTTTCAGAGCTTACGGGATGTGTGACGGCTGAGACAGACAGTAGACGAAGCAAACACAGCAGCAGAAATCAACTTCATGGTATTGTGTGGAAAAGCCAGTTGAAGATGTGAGTGGAGTGCCTTCTTCCTGACTTAATGGTACCACAATTACAGCTGAGGATGTGGATGAATTCACATTCATACTGCGTATCTGTCTACCAGGATTCAGTTTGAGATGGTGGAAGATTTAGCTTCCCTGCCACGGAATGGACACATACATCTATCCAATTACTACAGGTCTCTGACTAATAAATCATACAGCTCAGAATTAGTCCATCTAGCCCTTTTTGCCAGCTCTAATGTTAGAAAGAGCTACCAATTAGTCCCATGCTTCTGCTCTTTCTCAATGCCTGTGCAATTATTTCCTTTCATATGTACCTCCTTTGGAACTACAGGCTTCAATTAGCTTTGATTCAGATGGTGCTTTGCAGATCATAAAAATCTGCTGAGTAATATAAGCTTATCTCCTCCATGTATTTTACTGACAAAATCTTTTTAAAAATGTATCCTTTAGGTAGCTGTTCATTTGCCAAGGGAAACGGCTTCTACCTATGCCAACTCTGTGAAAATTCACACCCCATTGAACCTTTCAGAACTGCCTCTGCAATAAAGAGAACAGTTCCAAATCCTCCCATCTCTCTAGAAAACAGAATCTCTGCATCACTGTTAGTAGATTTCTTATGCACCCACTTCAACGTATTAACATTTTTAATGTCATAGGGGCATTGATTGACTCAGCACAGAAACAGATCTGCACTAACCATCAAGCACCCACTTTCTACATTTATCCTCCACTAACACATTTATTGATTTAGAAAGCTTGTTGCTGTTCACTGTTACATGGGAGTGTCATTGTGGGGTATTGAACTCACTGTGCTAGAAACTGAATGTGAACCCAGGACTTTTCAGGTGCTCTAGAGTGTTGCATATTTAATATTTGAGTAATATTGTAAATATTTTGTTTGATTAAGCATTCTTTGTTGTTTCCATAATTGATTATGTGTTATATGTAGAAATATGGGAATGGCATCCGTCATTACGTTATTATGCTACTACTTCATATTTGTGCAACTCACAAAAGCAAAGCAAACTCAGGGCACTTTATCTCTGGCTCCATGTTTATCTTTTGATTAGTTATTTTTGTTTTGGAGTTACAGCACATAACACAGAGGACATTGGTGAAGTCCTGGTGAATGGGAGGGTGTTTCTTTTCCCCAGTTTGCTGTGTTTTGTCTAGCGTGTATAGATGAGGGAGTAATGTTTGCCAAGATGGGCAGCCAGCTTGTTGGAGTGGAGTTAAATATTCAGGTTATTGAATATTATTATTAATGCTTATTGTAGAATGAAGTAGATCATCATTTCATATCAAAACTCAGTGTATAAATTATTTTCTTTCTTCGGTCTTCAGAGAGATTAAAATTACATAAAGTCCTCTTCGGGTGATAATAGGATTTGACTGTTACACCCCAACGCTATGAACAGATATTAATCTGTTCATAAAATAACCTGACACTGCAGATGGGATTTACTGATGCCACTGACCAAGGAAGTATCTAAAAGCAGACTTGAAAGTTGCAATCTAGAGCACAGCAGGATATATCACTGTGGTTACAGATCCAGCATTTCAATTTAATTCTAACCCAGTCTAATAGGTTCAAAATATTCTGTCTTTATTGATTGAAATGATCTGAAAAAAGTTAATGTAGCCATTCTGGATTGAGATATAGTTGCAAAATTGTCCATAATTCAGTAATAATTGGTTATACTTGTGCATAATGGAAGCTTTTGGCTGGAACTATGTGTTCCAATGGCAGAGCAGTGGAGGCAGCTGAAAGCAAGATGTCAGCTTAGCAGTGCTTGACTGGAGCCATGCTGCCACATGATCCGCTGAAACCAGAAGCTCCTTGCTATCTGAATAAAGACTTTACAACACCACAGTTAGCGTGTCAATTGGATACCATGTACTACTGCAGCAGTCTTGTTAATTGAGCTTAAGGTGACAACATGGCTGTTTCTCATTAAAGACCTTCAACCAGTACAATAGCAGTGTTGACACTGGCATACAGCTCTGTTAATTGAAGACTGTTCCCAGCTGTGCCTGAACCTAATCCATCTGTTGTGGTCCTTTGAGATGTTGTTTGTTTCTTGATGCACGACGCAAGATGTGGTACTGAGACAGCTGATTTTGAGCAACCATTCAAAAGAAGTTCTCAAGCCCTCATTTTTAATCCTAGATCCTGACAGCATAATTGCAAGAATGCTCGTATGCCGGTCATCAGCCGTTACAAGTTTTTGAGATTTTATTTTCTGAGGCTCTCATTGTGGTCACTGGTGCTCAGAAATATTCAGGAGCTGCAATGTAATTTGGATCCCATTACAGTTCCCACCTAGAAGCACAGAACTCACGCGCACGTGAAAAATTACACATGCTAGTGGCAAAGGATGAGCTTCCATGTATTTATTTTGAACTTATGACCCAGCTGGGAATATCCTCCCACAAAGGAAAACTGAACAACCATAGGCTGCCCTTCCTCCTCCCCTCGACCCTACTGGACATGGAGTCCGGAGCCTTGTAGGAACACTTCCTCAGGACAGAGTCCACTGTTCTCTTCCTGACCATTGGAATTGCCATACCAGACCATGATGCAACCAGTCAACTGGATATCAATGGATGTGTGTCAGTGTGTTCGGTGACAAGCTTTAACCTCCTAAGAAAGTAAAAGCATGGAGTACTTGTGATTGCATCTATGTAGAAGGCCCAGGACAGGTCATCTGATATGCTAATGCCCAGGAGTTAAAAGTTGCTGACCTCTGCACCACGGAATCCTCAATGCAGTCTGGTTCACGTTCACCCTCTCTCCACTTGGTGATGTTAGCAGTCAACAAAATGTTCTTAAATACTCAGCGCAACTCACAGCACGCTTGAGTACGGAATTCAAAAAAATTTATCCTATAGGTGAGAAATGGTAGCCAACACCACAAGCAGTCCAGCAATGGAAAGCAGTAATGAAGGTGCTGGCACCTGCCCCTCAACGTATGCAGCAGATTCAGGCCTTACTTGCAAGCATGAGATTGCAGATGCTGGAATCTGGATTATCAAACTGCTGGAGACACTCAGTGGTCAGGCAATATTTGTAGAGAAAAGTGGGCAGCAGATGTTTCAGGTCAAGACATTTCACCTGCGCTTCATTGAGAACAGTTGAAATGTTGACTATAATCGGCCTTGTTGGGTCCTATTTTGCTCAAGCAAATCATGTTATCACATCAGTTAGAGGCTTGGTTGTGCATTAGCAGATTCAATTGCTGGAGCTATGAGCTGATTCTGGAGCAACCAGTTAAAAAAGGGGACTGTTTGAGGTCCTGATGAAGAGTGGATCAAACAGTGTATTCTGTTTTCTGGCATGACGAAAGGACTGAGAAGAACACTGAGATGGAGGGTGAGCGAGAGTGGGTGTATTTAAAGAGCTGGAAGAAACTTTTGTGACTAATTCCAGATGTAAAAGGATACTGTGCTGTGCGTACAATTTCTGTTAGGTGAATTATCGCAAAACAAAACTTAGTTTCAAAGAAACAATAATTCATAGACCATAGAATAGTACAGCACAGGAACAGGCCACAATGTTGTACCGAACGAATTAAATTAGTACTCAAAAACCTAAGTAATCCAATCCCTTCTGCCTACAGAATGTCCGTATCTGTCCATTTTGGGCATGTTTATGTGCCTATCTGAAAGCCCCTTAAACGCCTCTATTGTATTTGTCTCCAGCACCACCCCAGGCAGCGTATTACAGGCACCCACATCTCTCTACTGAAAAAAAAACAAATTGCCCCACACATTTCCTTTGAATTTATTTCCTCCCACTTTAAATGCATGCTCACTGGTATTAGACATTTCAACCCTAGAAAAATAATAACGGCTGCCGACTCTATCTATGTCTCTCATATCTTATAAACTTCTATCAAATCTCCCCTTAGCCTGTGCTGCTCCAGAGAAACAACCCGAGTTTATTTCAACTCTCCTTACAGAACATACCGTATGATCAGGCAGCATCCTGGTAAACCACTTCTGCCACCCTCTTCAGAGCCTCAACATCCCTCCTATCATGGGGTGACTAGAAATGAATGAACTACTCCAGATGTGGACTAACCATAGTTTAGAAAGTTGGAACATAACTTCCAGACTCTCAAACTCAATTCCTCAATTAATAATGGCAACCATGCCACGTGCCTTCTTTACTACCTTATCAACCTGTCTAGCCATTTTCAGAGAGCTATGTATTTTGGTCTCCATACACCAGAAAATCTGCTGATGCTGGAATCCAAAGCAACACACACAAAATGCTGGGGGAACTCAGCAGGCCAGGCAGCATTCTAAAGAAGGGTCTCAGCCTGAAACATCGACTGTTCACACTTTTCCATAGGTGCTGCCTGGTCTGCTGAGTTCATCCAGCATTTTGTATGTGTTGCTATGGAGTCTGGGCCCCAAGATCCCTCTGCATCTCACACTGTTAAGAGGCTTGCCATAAGATGCCTGCAGGATTTCCCTTTAAGGATTTTTGTCTGGTGGCTATTGTAATGGACAAGTCGCAGAAGACTACAAACCAGACTTAGATTGCAATTTAGTATAGAATTTATCATATAGAGCAACCACTGCTGCTTTTTAAAAACTTAATTCAATTAATGATCTGGAAAATGTTATACATTTTAAATTCTCACTGTTTTAGATGAAACTACCCAAAGAAATATTGCTGAATAACCAGGGGTTAGTTTATAAAGATAATTATTTAACAAATTTGTTGAACAGTTTGAAAATTAGTCTTGTAGTGTCAGTTTATTGCTTAGTGGCTGTAATATTTTTTCTCTATTCTCTTAAGCATGGCTCAGCTGCTTGGGATGTAATGGCAGAATGCAGACCTGATCTTGGTTTGTCTCCACTGCCACCTCTGGAATAATGTGGGAGGGGTCAATCCTACAGCTTTCTTTTGATTCTGAATTGGTGACTGAGCTTGGCCACTTTCCCCAAGGGATCAGAGGCAAAACAAATGCGTGGAATATCTTTCAGGCAATAATGACTTTGTATTGCACTGTGTGGAGGGAAATCTTGCCCAATGTTCTTTCTTGTTGAAGGTCCTTGAAGTGATATTAGCCAATGACCTTATTCCATAGCAACACATACAAAATGCTGGAGGAACTCAGCAGGTCGGGCAGCATCTGTGGAAATGAATGGACAGTGATGCTTCAGGCCAAGACCCTTCTTTGGGACCGAGAAGGAAGGGGGAATATGCCAGAATATAAAGGTGGAGGGAGGCAAAGAGCACTAGCTGGAAGCTAGTTGGTGAAGCCAGATGGGTGAGAAAGGTTGAGGGCTAGAGAAGAAGGAGTCTGATAGTAGAGGAGAATATACCATAGGAGAAGGAGAAGGAGGAGGGGACCCCGGGAAAGTAATAGGTGGGGAATAGAGGAAGTGGGAGGGGGGTATTTGTTTACTGGAAGGAGAAATCGATGTTCATGCCATCAAGTTGGAGGCTACCCAGACAGAATATAAGTTGGTAGTTGGAGATATAAACCTGAGTTTCAGTGGATCAGCAGATGTGGTACTGTTTTGGAATTGGCTCAAAGCAATATCAAATACACTAAAATTTTTAACTTTTACTCCTGTGCCCATAACAAGGATGATGGGATTGGCTTTGAGAGTTACAAAAGTGTTGTTAAAACAGTAATCACATTAAAACTAATTGCAACCTGTTTCAACTGTACATACTTCTTGCTTAAGCACAATGTGTTTGGGGGTGACTGAGAGTCGCCTGGAGAAATGGGTCAATGATTATTTTTTAAAGAGGATCTGCTCCTCTGAATTTGTCCTTTAAGTTTACCATTGGGCAAATATAAACAGAAAATGATCGGCAGGTCAGACAGCATCTGTGGGAGGGAAACAGAAGTTTACTGAAGCAGCCTTCCAGCCACCCAGGGCTCTGCAGCCAGTCATTTGAAGGGAAGTGAGGGATAAGAGTACCAGTAGTTAATAATGTTCTAGATCGTTGTCGTGGATGTCTTGGAAGAGCAGGGTTTGGACTTCTTCCTGTCTCTCAAATGGGTCTTTCCTTTTCTTTCTGCTATTCTCATTGGAACCATGGAGTTGTGCATTTACACAGCACTGAGCTGACTATCAGCCATGCTGACTATCAAGCACCCAATTTCACTAACACTTCACTAATCCCATTTTATTCTCCTACCCTACTCATCAAATCTCCCTGGACTTTATCATTTATCCACGTACCGGGGGTAATTTATGGTGGTCAGTTATTTCCAAATTGTGTATCTTTGGGAAGTAGGAGAAGCCAGAACATCCATGCAGTCATAGTGGGAACTTGCAAACTCCAACCATGTTGGCGGTCCGGGTGGAACCTGAGGCACTGGAGCTGCCTGCTAACAGCCCTATCAACTGCACCATTACGCCACACTCTGGTTTATTGTCATCACATATACCAAGATTTAGTAAAAAGTTTGACTTGCAAACTGTTATACAGATCAAATCATTACACAGTGATCTGAGCCAGAATTAGGTAAAGCAATAACTATGTAGAATAGTGTAAAAACTCCCAATGTAGTGCAGTGCAGGTTAACAATACAGCGCAAGATCAGAATGAAGTAGATTATGAGGACAAGATTCCATTTTGCCATCTATATGTCCATTCAGAGTTCAAAGTAAATTTATTATCAAAGTTCATATATGTTACCATACACAACCCAGAGATTAATTTTCTTGTGGGCATAGTCAATAAATCCAATAATCATAATAGAATCAGTGAAAGACTGCACCAATAGGGTGGACAACCATGCTCCTTATTTTTTACAGTAGAACCCCAAAAAACAGGAAAAATTGTAAGCATGAAAAACCAAAAATTCAATAACTGAAATGTCAGCAGCTCAAATTTATCCATTGCACTTTGCTCAGTACTTAGTTGAATCACTTCTGACAGCGATTACAGCCATTAGTCTTTTTGGATAAGTCTCTATGAGCTTTGCCCAATATGATGGAGCAAGATTTGCCCATTCCTCCTTGCAAAATTACTCAAGCTGTGCCAAGTTAGTTGACAGCAATCTTGAGGTCTTGCTCGAGATGTTTGATTGGATTAAGGTCGGGGGTCTGACTGGGCCACTCAAGGACATCAATTTTGTTCATTCGAAACCTCTCCATTGTTGTTCTGGCAGAGTGCTTTGGGTCATTTTCTTGCTGAAAGACAAACTTCTTCCCCAGTTTAAGCTTCCTGGCAGAGGCTAGCAGTTTTATTTTTATCCAGGATCTCTTTGTATTTAGCAGCACTCACCTTCCCATCAATCCTGACCAAACTTCCAGTCCCTGCTGCTGAAAAGCATCCCCACAGTGTGATGCTACTTCCACCATATGTTACAGTATGGATGGTGTTACCTGGCTGATGTGTAGTATTAGATTTACGTCACGTGTACCACTTAGTGTTGAGGCTAAAATGTTCCACTTTATTCTTATCTGACCACTAGACCTTCTTTTACATCTTGGCTGTATATTCTAAGTGACGCTTTGCAAAGACTTTATGGGTAAGGATACACTTTTTTTAGCCAGGACTTCTTCCTTGCCACTGCTAAAAATACCCTATTTGTGCAAGGCTTTAGAGATTGTGGAGCTATGAACGTCAACTCCAGTTGCAGCCACTGACTTCTGCAGCTCACTGAGAGTGACTGTTGGCATCACAGTAGCCTCTCTTACAAATGCTATTCTTCTCTGGTGACTAAGTTTGGAGGGGCAGCCCAGCCAAGGCAGTATGGCTGTGGCTTCACGTTTTCTTCACCCATTCACAATGGACCACACTGAGTTCTGAGCGATGTTTAGTGCCTTTGAGATGGCCTTATTTGATCATCAAAACAAGGAGGAAATATCACATCCTCTAACAGCTCCTGATGGTACTGTGATTTCAGTCTCTGAGGCCAATGTGTAAGCATCCTTCAAGAGGGTGAAACCACGAAAAGCATCCAGCCAGGTACTAAAGACCTGTGTTGAGCAACTGGCTGGAGTGTTAACCTTGAGTCCTTTAACCTCTCATTTCGGCAGTCTGAGGTCTTTAAGCAGGCTTCACTTATACCAGTACCTCAGGCTAACATGGTAACCTGCCTCAATGACTATCGTACAGTAGTACTTATATCAACAGTGATGAAATATTTTCAGAGGTTGTTGAAAAGTGACATGGACTCGCACCAATTTGCCTACTGGCACAACAGGTCCACAGCAGATACCATTTCTTTGGTTCTTCACTCAACCCTGGAACTTCTGGACAGCAGAGGTGCATACATCAGGTTGCCCTTTATTGACCACTGCTCGGCATTCATATCATCAAACCCTCAAAACTAATCCATAAGCTTCAGGACTTTGGCCTCATTACCTCCTTGTGCAACTGGATCCTGGATTTCCTCACTTGCAGACCCCAGTCAGTTTGGATTGGCAACAACATCTCCTCCACAATCTCCATCAGCACAGGTGCACCACAAGTCTGTGCGCTTCGTCCCCTGCTCTACTCGCTTTGCACTTGTGACCGTGCCGCCATTTTCAAGTTTGTTGATGTCATCTCTGTCATAGCTGAATCAGCATATAGAAAGGAGGCTGAAAATCTGGTTGAGTGATGCCATAACAACAACCTCTCACTCAATGTTAGCAAGACCAAGGAGCTGATTAGTAAAGTCAGGAGGCTGAAACTAGAGGTACATGAGCCAGTCCTCAACAGAAAGTCAGAGGTGGAGAGGGTCACCAACTTTAAATTCCTCAGCGTTATCATTTCGGAGAACCTGTCCTGGGCCCAGCACTTAAGTGCAATTCTGAAGAAAGCACAGCAGTGCCTTTACTTCCTTAGAATTTACGAAGATACTGCGTGACATCTAAAACCTTGATAAACTTCTATAGATGTGTAGTGGAGAGTTTATTGACTGGCTGTGCCACAACCTTATATGGAAGCTCCAATGCCTTTGAACATAACATGAGGACCCCACGCACTCCTCATACAAACTCTTCTCCCTCCTGCCATCTAGGAAAAGGCACCGAAGCATTCGGGCTCTCACGACCAGACTATGTAAAAGTTTCTTCCCCAAGCCATCAGACTCCTCAATACCCAGAGCCTGGACTGACACCAATTTACTGCTCTCTACTGTGCCTATTGTCTTGTTTATTATTTATTGAAATGCCTGCACTGTTTTGTGCACTTTATGCAGTCCTGGATCAGTCTGTAGTCGAGTGTAGTTTTTGTGTTGTTTTACGTAGTTCAGTGTAGTCTTTGTATTGTTTCAAGTAGCACCATGGTCCTGAGAAACATTGTCTTGTTTTTACTGTGTACTATACCAGCAGTTATGGTCGAAATGACAATGAAAAGTGTCTTGACTTGACTTGACTTGACTTGATAAAATCCTACAAAAAGCAATAGCTATAACTCAATCCATCATGGGTAAAACCCTCCCCACCATTGAGCACATCTACACAGAGCATTGTTGTAGGAAAAGCAGAATCCATCATCAGGGTCCCTCACAACCCAGGACGTGCTCTCTTCTCTCTGTTACCTGCAGGAAGAAGGTACAGGAGCCTCAGGACTCACAACACCAGGTTCTGGAACAGTTATTTCTCTTTGACCAATCAGGCTCTTGAACCAGTGGGAATAACTTCACTCAACTTCACTTGCCCCATCACTGAACTGTTCCCACAACCCATGGACTCAACTTCAAGTACTCTTTAACCCATGTTCTTGATATTTACAATTATTTCTTTCTTTCTGTTGTCTTTTGCACACTGGTTGAACACCCATTTGGTGCATCTTTCATTGATTCTATTATGATTATTATTATGGGTTTATTGAGTATGCCTGCAAGAAAATGAATCTCAGCCTTGTATGTGGTGACATACATATATATATATAAAATAAATTTACTTTGAACTGTGAACTTTGTATCCTGCCCCAGATCTGTGCTTCTCCATTAACATTTCCATGACTTCTCTTAAGTACTCTTTGGTCTCCATTTTGCTTTGGTCTGTTGAAAATCTACCATACTATTGGACCTTACAGAGAGGGGGGTTATTTATTCTTATGAAATCATTGAAAACAGCTGATCCTCCAGTTTTTTACATCAACAAATTGGATGAGTGGTAAGCATATCGCACCTGATGAAAGTCCACATAATAATTACAAAGGGAATGAATAATATTTTTCATTTTATTTTGGTTTTAATTTTTCATAAATTGTTGACATGTTTTGAAATATTTTCTTTTGATTTGACATGAGGCAGAATGTTTTGTTTAGATTAGCTCAAAAAAATCTACTTCAATATACTGTACTCAATTTTAAATTTAGAAAATGAGATGGTAAAATGTGAAAATAGTTGTGGGGGCTGAACACTTTGGCAGGGCACAGTAAATAAGCAATTAATATCAAGAATATGAGGTAAAGCATTCTTGAAAGTGAGACCATAAGTTTTGGGAACAATTCTGTGATGGGACAACTGAAGTTGAGTGAGGTTATCCCAGGCATGGGCAAACGACAGCCCGCAGGCCATATGCGGCCCATTAAGCTTTTTAATCCGGCCCGCAGAACTTGATGAAATTATATTAGTAAACCTTGTTAACGTTATTTCCCCACAATTCTGGCGTTTTCCCAATAGATGACGCACTCTATATACATTTGTGGCGACCCATTTCCTGGCACATCCGAACCGGCTCACAATTAGCCAGCGTTCCGGCTAAGGGAGATAGCCTGCGGGGATTTGCGAGCACAGAGCTTTGGAGCCTCTGCGCCACGGGGGGGCAGGTTGAGGGAGGCTTAAAAGTGAGGCTGGGGATTTCGAATAAAGTTTTTTTTCTTCGACTGCAGTTACCGACTCCGTGTCGTAATTTTAGCGCTGCACGTAGCACACCGCTACACATTGACCTTTGTTGAGGTGCAGCGTATTACTCCACATTTGCGCTTTACTCTTTGTTCGGCTCGACCTATTTGTGTGAACAGGCGTTCAGCGTCATGAACATCAACAAAGCCAGCCACAGATCCAAGTTAACTGACCAACACCTCAGATCCATCCTGAGAATCGCCACAACAAAACTAAATCCAGACTTTGATGCGCTGGCTAAAAAGGGAGACCAACAACACTGTTCCCACTGAAATTAAAAATAAATTTCTTCGTTGTGTTATGTAAAAAATGCATTTGAAAATATTTTTTTCAATAAGCCTTACATGTTACATGTCATTTCTGTTAAGTGATGGACATGAGTAGTGCGCAGGTGCACGTACGTTCTCAAAATAAAAAATGCGCTCCAGATCAAATAACGTGCTCCGCATACTGGCGCGCTCTCACTGTTCTATCATTGTGCGGGTCGTTGTTGAGTTTTGGCACAGGGGACAATTGAATAAGAAGGAGCAGGACAAGTAGACCTGCATCTCCTACCGTTTTTGAAATAAAGACAGTCAGGAGGAGAGTGATGATGATAATATCTTGAAGGATAACAGAATTTTCAGTGCTTTAAAATAATAATTGATACTATTAAAAAAGCCGTATTTTATTCATTTAGTTTTCAGTGTTTTAAAAGTCATTTCAATAAATAGCTAAATACCATGGGACTTCAAAGACAGATATTTTGTTGTAATGCATTTGTTCATTTTCAACTGAAATTAAAGCACATGTTTTCTACATATCCCATGATATTTTATTTTCTCTTATGAGGTGTATTACCAAAACACTCCGTCCATCTGCTCCTGGTCCGGCCCCCCTGTCAAATTTTAGAACCCTTTGTGGCCCTCAAGTCA
This sequence comes from Hypanus sabinus, assembly GCF_030144855.1. Lineage (NCBI taxonomy): Eukaryota > Metazoa > Chordata > Chondrichthyes > Myliobatiformes > Dasyatidae > Hypanus > Hypanus sabinus. Next base: position 123,491,590 of record NC_082712.1, read on the forward strand.
AAAAGTTTGCCCACCCCTGGGTTATCCCCTCTGGTTCAAGAGCCTAATGCGTGAGGGATAATAACTGTTCCAGAACCTGGTGTTGTGAGTCCTGAGCCTCCTGTACCTTCCTCCTGATGGCAGCAGTGAGAAGAGAGCATCACCTGGGTGGTGGGGGACCCAGATGATGGATGCTGCATTCCTGCAGCAATGCTTCATGTAGATTTGCTCAATGGTGTGGAGGATTTTACCAGTGATGGACTGGACTGTATCCACTACTTTTTTTTATAGGATTTATGCTCAAGGGCATTGGTGATTCCATATCAGGTTGTGCTGCAGCCAGTCAAAATACTCTCCACTACACATCCACAGAAGTTTGTCAGAGTTTTAGATGTCATGCCAAATCCTTAGGAGGCAGAGGCAGCTGCTGTGCTTTCTTCATAATAGTACATATTTCAGGTCCTCTGAAATGATAAACAAGCTATTGGACCTCTCCGCCTCTGATCCCCCAATGAGGATTGATAATAGCTTGGTCAAAGTTGTACCCATCTGTTGGTTTTGTATCTTCTGCCCAGTGGGAGAGCAGACAACAGAAAATCTCTACAGTGGGTGTGGTCTTTGATTATGCTGGCTGCTTCATTAAGGCTGAGTCCATAGACGGGAGGCTGGTTCCGGTAATGTACTAAGCTGTGCCCACAACTCTCTGCAGTTTCCTGCGATCACGTGCAGAGAAGTTGCCATATCAAGTTGTTATGCATCCACACAGAATGTATTGTCCCATCGTTTCACCTAAGGCCCAATATTCATCCTGTTAGTATCCCTCAAATACCCCTTCATGCAAGGATTACAGTGCGCAGTCTGACAGTCACCGCCTTCTGAGCTGTGAAATGAAGTACACATTCCAGCTGTTAAATTCAGTGTGACCTCAGAAATCCTGGCATTTTTGGGGTTCCCCACTTCATCTTAACCATGCTATTGCCCTGGATACTTAGCAAAGAGAACAAAAACACTTGAGATTAAGGAAACAATTCAGTGATAAAATCACCTGTATTGGCATATCTCAGTGATCTGGTGAAAACATAATCTTTACAATTACAGCATTGCAAAATGGCATTCATTTTAACAAAATGAAGCTTCCTGGAACCAGGTTCCATCTGATAAGCTTATCACACCATTACTGTTGTTTATCTTGGTATCGGAGCCATTGCCCAGAGATACATCAGAGTGAGTCATTCATTGATGTGTCGAGATAAAATTGCGCAGTACGTCAAATCGAGATCAAGTTTTCTGTGACTATTATGCTTAGAGGCTGAAAATAGGTTAACAACATGCTTTGCTTAATACAACTAGCTTGAACTGGCTTTACAGTCTGTGTCTAGCTTCTGTTATTTCTAACAAACCATCCAGAAAATGAAGAACTGTCAACTGAGATGTGAGTCAAATGTATCACAGTGTGACAGATTTGTGCTGTGGAGAGAATGAAAAGGAGGCAGACATTATATGAGCAGACCCATTCTTGGATATAAAGGGCTTAGAGTTTAGATTATGCATATTGGAGAAATAAGTGCTCTGGCTGAAAGTCTTAAAGAAGGTGCAACTTGGTGGAGGAGTTGGGTTCTGGGAGAGATCACATGACAGTATTTGCATGGTAGACAGCTGTCAAATGTTGCTTGCCTAATTGCCTTAAGGACTGTGTCATAACTAGATAAATTTCTAGGTCATTGCAGAAAGTGATTGAAAGTCAACCAAGTTGGTGTGGTATGGAATCATAAACAGGTCAGATCAGGATGATATATTTCCCTCCATGAAGACTAGTAATAAACCAGGTGTGTAATTTTACAACAATCCAAGGACACAAATGGTCTTTTCCTACGTGCAATCCCAACTTTGATGCTAAGCTGTAACTGGCAACGAACCACAAGTTATCAACCTTACTTTCCAGAAACTGCCAACAGATTTTAATTGGGATCAATCTAATGCCAAATGCTCCAATCTGACATATTTTTGTGTATCCAAGGATCTAAGGTCCAAGAAGGTTTGACAGGGTGGATGTGGAGAGAATGCTTCTTCTTGGTTGAAATCTGTGATGTGTTTTAGAAACAACTGCAACCTTAGGGCAGAGGACAGTCAGTCAGTGTTTTAAACTGTTGTCAAGGTGTCTTTGGTGATCATCTTTTTACCCTCAGTGGCCTCTTTATTTGTTACACCTCTACACCTGCTCATAAACGCATATGCAGTCAGCCAAACAGCAGCTCAATGCATAAAAGCATGCAGACAATGTCAAGAGGTTCGGCTGTTCAGACCAAACATCAAAATGGGAAAAGTGTGATCTAAGTGTCTGTGACAGTGGAATAATGGTTGGTGCCAGATGGGGTGGTTTGAGTATCTCAGAAACTGCTGATCTCCTGGGATTTTCGCACAATACAGCCTTTAGAGGTTACAGAGAATGGTGCGAGAAACAAAAAAAAAATCCAATGAGTGGTAATTCTGTGGGGGAAAATGTCCTGTTAATGAGAAAGGTCAGAGGAGAATGACCAGACTGGTTTGAACTGACAGGAAGGCAACTGGAAGTCAAATAAACACATATTAAATAGTGGTGTGCAGAAGAGCATTTCTGAATCCACAGCATGTCAAATCTTGACGTGGATTGTCTACAGCAGCTAAAGACCACAAACAGCCACACATTGACCACTTTATTAAGAACAGGAGATACCTAAATAAGTGGCTACTGAGTGTACATTCTGCTCTGGAGCTGACGAAAGCTATGTTTCATTAAGGCTCGCAAATACTTCACAATGCACTGACCTTATCAGGATCCATTCACCAATGATCTAACGCCTTCCTGACTCCCTGTACTGAACATCACAGGCTCCATTCACCAATGGTCCATGTCTTACCATCTCTCTGCCCCAACCATCACATCATTCATTTGGCCATAATGCAAAAATAAAAGTTAACTCCAGGTAAACATTTTGAACAGAGATTATAATCGAACAGAAATCGACTAACCAAATTTCCCTTGCATCCTGTTAATCTATGTTTCTTTGTTCGTCCCACGTGGGAGGCTGTAGTGGAGCTGGCGGAATGCCGTTGACTTTCATTGAAGGAAATAGTAAACATCCTTGGAGGATGGCCTTGCAATACTGGAGGGTTAAGCAGTGCAGCACATCATCCCACCATGGTAAAATAGTGCATCTGCATGGGCGTTCATGGCTATGGTGGCAGCAGTCTGAAACTTCGTTGTCATCAAGCTGAACTTGGCCAAATCCATCGACAAGATGACTGGAGGAAAAGCTTCTCTACACTGGACAATGTAATGTCTGCTGTCAGGCAATGCGGGATTGTTAGGTTCATAAACACATTTGGGAAGTTGGCCTTCTCTTCTATCGGGCTACAGATGGGCTCCAAGCTGTCATCAAAGCTCAGGTAACGTGAGCTGTATCTGTGCCAGCTGTCTATCTGTAATAATGGCTCAGCTTATCTGTGCTTCTTCCCCTCTTTCCATCTTTATTTCCTCTGGGAATGGAGGACATGCCCAGCCTGAATTGTCACACATGTTTTCATGCTATGTGTTCCACAACTACTACATCCTTTTGTTCTCAATCTTTGAATGCTCCCATGCACTCATTGACCAAATAACCATGTTTACAGCTCATCCCCATGGGTACTCTGGTTTTATCCAGTTGGAAACATCCCACTCCTGCAACCTAACAAAACTCTTTTGTCTCCTTACCGTTTCTGACAAACAGACTTTGACCTGAAATGTTAACTCTGTCTCTCTTCCCACAGATGTAGACCTACTGAGCATTTCCAGCATTTTCTGTTTTTTATTACCTCAGCAAAGCTCTGTGCTTGGGCAGTACTAGGTTTCGTGTACTGTTTGACTTTGAAAACAGGCTCCCATGCAGGAACATAAAACATTTCACTGTATGGACCAAAGATGACTTCTAGTTCCTACCTTATCAAAATCTTCATCCATCTTCTTTCATAGACTGCACTCTCCAATGGGCTGGTACCAGAGCTATTCCCTCATCCCCATTATGACTATGCCAATGTTCCATTTTGCCAGACTCTACATGATATGTAGTACTTGAGCTCACGTCTGCAAAGTCAGATGACATGCCACATCATCACGGTTGTCTTCTTGCTGCCTCTACCGCATTGTACTAGTTTCACATCTAAAGTGAAACACGGCTAAAGGCAAGGCTGTGGTGAGTAGGGAGAAGGGAAAAGATGCTGTTTATAACTCAGAAGAGAGTGTATGTTGAAAGGGAAATGAGAGTTAACAAGGAAGGTTCAGCTTTAATGGTTTGATTCAGCTGTAAACATTCTGGGAATTGTTTAGGAGGTTAGATATAATTACTTGGAGGATTTCTGCCGACTCCTGGCACATCCCTGCAAGCAACAGTGAAAGATGTTTTTCCCAGTGGATGTGGTGGTAGTTTGTGCAAATTAAGATGTGGGGGAAACCAGCAGGAGTCCCTCATGGGCAAGGTTGCAATGGAGCTTATGAATATTAGGTAAGAATCCTGAGTGATGGAGGTTGTTGACAGGTTGAGTGATGGCAGAGTAGTGTATTATACAATACTGGAGTGGAAGGGTGTGATTGCTAGGCACCCTGACTTTGATTATATCTCTGAGGTCATTGAAATTTTTGCTCTGTTGTATCTGGGGCCCTGACTCCTACAGCTGCCATCAAGCCTGCTGTTCCTGAGTGGGTCACGAGAGGCACCAGGTCCTCTGCAGAAAAGTGCAGCGATATTCTTTTCCTCTCCCACTCAGCATGCTAATTCTATCAATGCCTAAGGTTGTACTGTTCTCCATTGCTTTCCAGTTCAGATTCCCTTCCTCCAAGGCTGCGTAACACTGCTTTAAGTTTCACAGCTATCTTTAGCTGAAGCTAGACGTTCAGTATATTCATTCCCTGCTGATGCTACCAGCTTATCAACCATGCACATAGCACTGGATGGGCTCTTAAATCATTAAAATGATCAGGTAGTGCAAAGCTGTCATGTTGCCTGCATTGCAATCAACCTCTTTGGTTTAATCAGGCTGGAAGGTTCGAAGGTTAAATATAAAGGCGCTGAAATCCATGCAGTTACAGATTGAAGATCGAACTGCAGCAAGTTCAGTATTGCACGATTATTACCATCTACACATTGTGCTCTGCCAACTATTAAACTGCTGTAATTTGACCTCGGGTCTACCCCACAAGAATGGATACTGGTGATCAATGAGAAACCAATTTATTTCTTAATGATTCAGTTTCATCTCCAGGATACTTCCTGTAGTCAGATCTACACTGAGATCTGCATTGATCTTGTCTTTCCCCCTATGCAGCCCAACTGCATGTTATATTGACTCTGTATGAATGCTGCTTGTTCCATTAAACTCTGTATGTGCAGTGAACAATCACAGCAAATGCTCCTTCACCTGCAGAGTGAGTAAAAATTTTGTAGAATTAAATCATGAGAAAGATTTACCCTGTCTCTAGTTTTCAGTATATGATTATCCTGCTAAATATACATGAGCTCAAGACACTCGTACCCTGGCAAATCAACAAAAGCATCAGTTACCCAAAATAGTCCTTTCTTTGCTGGACGAACAAGTGCTAAAAAAAAAATCAATATAGAGTAGATTTTTATAATAGTTGTGGCATCATCACAGCTCTGTCAGTTGTGTGCTCTTAATGGTGATGCATCCCACAGATTCATATCACCAGCTTAATGCCTTACCTTGCCCTGCGCCCTTAACTCCTGGTGGAGTCGTTGGGGTGCTGTCATGACAGGCTTTGCACCAGTCTGTTCCCTCTCTCGCAGTTGCGTGCCAGAGCCTGGGTCACTGCAGATGTTTCCCCTGTCCATTCTTTAATGCTGTCCATCCGTATTTTCCTCTATCTGCCTCTCCTTCTTTTCCACTCCACAGCTCCTTGTAGAACGGTCTTTGCAAGGCCACTGGATCTTGTTATGTTGCCGTACCATCTCAGCTTTCTTTTCTTCGCCGTTGTGAGAAGGTCTTCATGGGGGCCAATGTGTTGCTGGGTGGTCTTGCGGACGTGCTCCAAGTATGAGATGCCCAAGATGTTGCGATAGCATCTCATTTCCAATGCCTGTATCTTCCTCTGTAGCTCTGCTGTGAGGGTCCATGTCTCGCATGCGTACAGGAAGATGGAGAATACCAATGCACACAGGAGTCTGACCTTGTACTTCATGGTGATGTTGCTGTCCCTCCAAATTGTCTTGAGTTTGGATAGTGCAGTTATTGTCTGTGCGGTTCTTGCCAGGACTTCTGGTCTTGACCTTTCATAACTGATGATTGCTCCTAGGTATTTGAACTGCTGCACTGTTCAAGTTTCTGACCACGGACTGAAATGTCTGTTGTGATGGCACCATCGGCATTTGCCATGAGCTTGGTTTTCTCGCACTTATTTCCATTCCAAACTTTGTGGAGGCTCGGTCAAAATGGCTGACCAGGTTGGCCAGTTCGTCCTCTTTTCCTGCAAGTCCATCAATGTCATCAGCAGATCTTAGGTTTGTGATGTACCTCCCTGCGATGCTGACTGTGTCCACATGATCTTCAGGGGCAACACTCATGATCCGTTCCAGGAAGACGTTGAAGAGAATGAGGGAGAGGAGGCAGCCCTGACGGACTCCTACAGAGGTATGCAACCACTCCCTGATGGTTCCTTGAGCAAGTACTGAACTGGTTGCCTTGGCGTAAAGCTGATGGATTGTGTGAATCACCTTCTGCCCCATGTTGAATTTCTTCATGGTGGCCCATAAGGCATCATGACAGACTCGGTCAAACACCTTCTTGAAGTCTATGAAGACGTGGTAGAACTCTCTCTGGTGCTGAAGGAGTTTTTCACAGAGGGTGCAGTGGTTGAAAATCTGCTCAGTTGTGCTTCTGCCTTTACAGAAGCCAGCTTGTTCCCCGGCAATTCTGCAGGTCTCAGTCTGTTCAAGATGACTCTGAGCATTACCTTGCTCACATGGCTGATCAAACTGATGGTACAGTAATTCTGGCAACATTGGAGATTGCCTTTCTTGGGAAGCACAATGATCAACGACTGAGTCCAAGATGTCGGCCATTCACCTGACTGCCAGATCTTATTGTAGATGGTGGTAAGCTTGTCTATCGTGGCCTCTCCTCCATGACCAGCTTAATATCAGTGCCCAATTATACTTCCCTGGATCACTTTCACTTCTAGAAGCCATTCCTTCATTCATGAAAATTTTAAATAAAGACTCCTGGAATAAATGTTTAAATTTTCTTAACATTTGTTAATTCTTATCTCCTATGGTTCAGAAAATGACACAGCACTGAAAAGTTTCTTTCAGCCCTTGTGGCTATGTTAAGTATTTTAGGGAATAATCAAATTAATCCCCACCCCTTCTCTTTCCTGATGTTCAAAGTCCCCTCCTCCACCCCTTCAAGTATTTATGCAGTTCTCTTTTGAAAGTTAATTTGAATGTCCTTTCAACTATTGAAGACATATCACAACAATTTACTGTGTGGGAGAAAAGAACCTTATTTTGCCTCTGCTTCTTTTGTCAGCTACTGCATTTTAAGCAGAGGTGAAAGCTGGTACAACGTAAAAAAATGGCCATAGCTACATTACTGATACTAGTAAGAAACTTACATGATCTTTCTGGTAAAAAGATTGTTACTTTCTCCCCTGATATGAGGTCTGTTTTCTCCAGTTATTAATCATTTCACTATGTAAACAGCTTTTCCTTATTTACATTAATAAAATGCTTAAACATTTTGAATATCTTTCAAATCCCTCTTGCCTTTCTCTGCTCCGAAAAGATCAAGTTGCTTCTCAGTTCTCCCCACTTAACTGGTGAGAGTTGTTTGCTTCATCTCTCAAGGCCTGAAAATCCCTGTGGAAATGTCCTAATGTCCTGTGATTGTTAACTTATGTTACAAGTTTTCCAGATGCATGTTAACCTGCCCTCTCCTCACCCTACAATGAAGGTTCTCATTATATTTCTACATAGTTTAATTGTCCTTTGGGTTTTCTTTAACCTGTTATTCTTTACCTTCATTTTAATGATTGGTAAAACAAACATCAAAGTAGTGCATGTCTTGCATTAATAAGAATCTAAGGATGGTTACAATACAGAAGGAGGCCATTTGGCCCATCATGACAGTACTGGAACTCTATCAGCACAACTCTTTAGTTCCAGTCACTGACCCTTTCTCTAAAGCACTGCAAATTTTTCTCCACAATATACTTAACTAATTCCTTCCTGAAGGAGACAATGAAACCTGCCTCCATCTTATCTGTAGGTAGTACATTCCAGATTCAAAGGTTTCGAAGGTACATTTAAAGTCAGAGAAATATATACAACATACATCCTGAAATGCTTTATCTTCACAACCATCCATGAAAACAGTGGAGTACCCCCAAAGAATGAATAACAGTTAAAAGTTAGAACCCCAAGGCCCCCCCCCCAGCACCCCTCCCTCCTGCGCGTCAGCGGCAGCAATCGACAATCCCCCTCCCCCCACCGGCAAAATAAAGCATTCGCACCCATCACCAAGCATTCAACCGTGAGCAAGGCAACAGCAAAGACACAGACACAGGCAGGAAACATGTTCCCGATGTCGGAGAATCCAGAACCGGAGGCCACAGCTTAAGAATAAGGGGTAGGCCATTCAGGAGTTAAGGAAAAACTTTTTCACCCAGAGAGTTGCGGATCTATGGAATGCTCTGCCTCCAAAGGCAGTGGAGGCCAATTCTCTGGATCCTTTCAAGAAAGAGTTAGATAGAGCACTTAAAGATAGCGGAGTCAAGGGATATGGAGAGAAGGCAGGAACGGGGTACTGATTGTGGATGATCAGCCATGATCACAGTGAATGGCGGTGCTGGCTCGAAGGGCCGAATGGCCTACTCTGGCACCTATTACCTATTGTCTATTCTCAGACCTGCAGTACTCCAAAGGCTACATTGTTCACCTGGTATTCGACATACCACAGGCTCTCTCTCTCCCTAATAAGGGAGAAAGGTGTGTCTCCGTTTCAAAGCGAGAGGGGAGGCAAAACAAGCAACTCGCTGGTTTATGATGATAAAAGTCCATTGCATCGCTTTTTCTGAGCTCTGTGCCCAACAGCCTTAGATCTTCCATCTCCCATGACACACTAATCTTCTGCTTGGATACTGACCTCCAATCCCCCTGTCTCCAGTGCCACAAAAACTCAGATCTCCAAAGGCAAGTGGAGCTCTTAGGCCAAGCCCTTGGCTTGCCAAACAACGGCCAGTTGTGAAACCCCCGAGAGCGGGTCCCATTCCCGCAAAGAACCGTAGGCAGCATGTAACTCCAGGTCAGGGTCTTTAAGAAAACCCTGAAAGGGAAAAATAGAAATATTAAAGATGAAATTAGAGCTGTTTCCGAAGATGCAAGCAAAGGAGTCTCCATTAGGCGGCATTAACCCTCCTTGATTGTCAGATTCCAATTAAATACTGGGTTAATAAAAAGTTTCTCCTCAAGCTGCTCTTAATTCTCTTTCCTTTTATGCTGTACCTGTTGATTGCTAGTCCTCGACCACTCCACCAAAGGGAACAGACTGCCACAAACTAGTGGGAGGCTGCTTTTTATAATAGTAACTGACATTACTAATACCGTTTAATGTAGGAAAACCTTTGTACCATAGAGATGCATTCGGAAAGAGATCGTGATGACTGTGGAGTGGGAAACAACTTTCTTCAGAAACAAATCAAAAAATGCAAAATTCCCTTAAAATTTCAAAGGCTCCTGCTTTTATTAAATTTTTAGAAAATGTTGAAGATAATCCCTGATGTCAGAACATTTGAGATGTGAAGGTATACCTCCTTGACAAAAGAAAAAGATTACTAGTATTTCAATGGAATGTTATTATGTTTTATCTTTTAATGAGATGCATTCAAATCTATTGAATTGGACTCCAGTCGTAACATGCCTACTGCAACTGTGTAATAATGGTACTGTAGCGGTGTGCTACAGGAAATGGGTCGCCACAGTACCTCTCCTAAGGGCCCCAGTCGGTGCAGCACAAAATCCTGAAGATTGTACTTTGTTGCCAAATTGTTGCTTATACAAGAGTACCTTCTGGAATGCTTTACTGGGTCAGAAAACCAGAATTACCCGAACTCTCCATATTACAGGGAGAAGCACAGAGGAGCAGGCTAAATAGGTTTAAAAGAATGAGATCAGAATGCCAAAATTAAATCAAGCAGAACAAGCTAGAACTCATCTCTCTCTATAACAAGAAGTCTGAGACAGCTAGCTGACAGAGCTCCTTAAAATCATGGCATTTGTGAGGTTTCCAAAACCAACACCGGATGTACAAAGTAAGCTGTCTGGAGAACTGAGCACTTCCTCTTTAAGATGCAAGACTGACAGCAGAGGCGAGTCTTTGCCAATAAATATAATAAATTGCAGATAAAAATTGTCTTTAGCCCTCTGTGCTACATCAGGCATTTATGATCCTCCTTCCCCTGCCCACCTAGGAGAAGGAAAACTCTGCTGCCTTGGGCCACACCCAATCATAGGAAAGGCTATGGGAGTAAACCCTGAGAAGAAATCCGGAGCCGGAGTCCCATAGGCAGTCAATAGGGTGGGCTTCATCAATCTATTGTCCGGCAGCTCCTGCAGCCTAAGAGGACACCATGTGTAACGATCTTCGTGCCAGTGGATCCTGACCTCCGAGGCCGAGAGAGTGTGACTGTCTCCATGCTAAGGCTTTTTCACTATAATATCTTTCACGCACAGGTCCTTGTGTTGTGCATCTTCGTCTTCTTTCTCTCTTCAAAAGTCCTATGGCCATGGGAGAGCAGTGAACCAACAGGTGGAGGTGATCACTGAGTTGCAGCTGCAAACCTGCACGTAGGCGGCCCTTGGACAGATGGTCATTCTCCTCTGAATCCAGGGCAGTAGGGGAGTCCGGCAGCATCCAGGATGACTGGGCAGCCCTTTTGAGGACAGCGCTGCCCACCCTGTAATCAGGGAGGGGCCTAGAAAAGGTGACCTAAACATCGCCTGCCCTAGATCATCCGGCCAGTTAACCGCGACTGACGGATCACCCAATCATTGCAGTCGAAATCAAAATCAAAAGAAGGAGATTCTCCGTCTAGGAGCATGGAACATTTGCACCTTAATGGATAAGGAAAACACTGCAAGACCTGAAAGGAGAACAGCTCTCATTGGTAAAGAACTTGCTTGCTACAACATTGACATCGCAGTGCTGAGCGAAACCAGGGTTGCAGATGAGGGATCCATCACTGAGCTTGCCAGCGGCTACGACTTCTTCTGGAGAGGAAGGGCGCAGAACGAAGACAGGATCCACGGAGTGGGCTTCGCCATAAGGAGTACCCTGATGAAACAGCTCCCCAAACTGCCTGTTGGCATCAGCGATTGATGAAGCTGCGTCTGCCCCTCGGCCAAAACCGACATGCAACTATTATTAGTACCTATGCCCCCACCCTGACCAGCCCTACTGAAACCATAGAGCAGTTTTACGCCAACCTTGACTCCATCCTGCGCTCAGTGCCGGCCAGTGATAAGCTGATCTTGCTGGGAGATTTTAATGCCTGAGTCGGCCAAGACCATGATCAGTGGAGTGGAGTGCTCGGCAGACACGGAGTCGGGAAGATGAGCAGCAATGGCCTTCTGCTTCTCAGCAAATGTGAAAAGTATGACCTCACTATCACGAACACAGTGTTCAGAATGGCCAACAAATTCAAGACAACATGGATGCACCCTAGATCCAAACAATGGCATCTGATCGATTATGTCATTGTCCGTCAACGTGACATCCGAGACGTAGTCATCACACAAGCCATGCGAGGAGCAGATTGTTGGATGGGCCACAGAGTCCTCTGCACTACCCTCAAGCTACACATCGTTCAATCTCACAAAAAGTGTCCAAAGACAGTACGGCCATCCTTTAACATCTCCAAACTGCAACACCCTCCGTGTCTATGCAAATTTCAAAATACTCCTAAACAGAAGCTATCAACAAACCAGCCACTCACGGGTAACCCAATTCAGAAATGGAGCCACTTCCAAGATGCTATAACTGAAATGGCAAAATCAACCCTAGGCTGCAGAAAGCACACCCACCACGATTGGTTCAATGAGAATAGCACCATCATCAGTGACCTACTCACCAAGAAGAACAAGGCATTCAAAGAATGGCAGGATAACCCAAACTCCACCTGCAAAAAGAACAGATTCAAGTCCTATCAGGCACTTGCTCAAAGGGAAATCCGTATAATGCGCGACACATGATGGAATAAGAAGGTGGATGAGGTTCAGCACTATGCTGACACAAACAACACCAAGCAGTTCTTCAACACTGTCAAGTCTGCCTTTGGACCCTCAAAGTCAAGCATAGCTCCTCTGCTTTCTGCAGATGGATCCTCACTTATTAAGGACAAAAAGGACATCAACACCAGATGGAAGGAACACTTCAGTCAGCTCCTGAACCGCCCCTCCACTGTCGACCAGTCAGTACTCGACCAGATTCCCCAGAGCCCAGTCCACGAACTCCCCTCCCTGACAGAGATCAGCACAGATGAGCTGTGGCAAAGCACCAGGCAAGGATGGCATTCCCGCAGAACTGTTCAAAGCCCTCAACCAGGAGACACTCGAAGCATTCCAGGACGTCCTGGTCAGTATCTGGAAAGAGGAGGTAATGCCACCTGACTTTCGGGAAGCTGCAATAGTCGCCCTATACATAAACAAAGGCCCGCGCACAGACTGTGGGAACTACCGGGGCATCTCCCTACTTCCCATCGCCGGCAAAATCCTGGCTTGCATCATCTTCAATAGACTTATTTCAACAGTATCCAAAGGAAACCTCCCAGAATCGCAATGCGGCTTTCGGCCTAAACGCAGTACTGTGGATATGATCTTCACTGTTAGACAAATGCAGGAGAAATGCCTGGAGCAGAACATGAACTTGTACTTTGTCTTCATTGATCTGACTAAAGCGTTTGACATTGTCAACAGAGAAGCCTTGTGGATCATCCTCGGGAAACTTGGCAGCCCTCCAAAGTTCATCAACCTCATACGCCTCTTCCATGACAACATGACTGGAGAGGTTCTCTCAGCTGACGAACCCAGCGAGAAAGTTGACATCTCCAATGGTGTTAAACAGGACTGTGTGCTTGCACCAGTACTTTTCAACCTTTTCTTCACTCAAGTATTAATGCATGCCATCAAAGACCTAAACCTGGGCGTTTATATCAAATATCACCTGGACAGGTCACTCTTTGACCTACGTCGCTTTGCAGCACACACAAAGACCCTCCGAAAGCTGTTCATAGAAGCGCTCTTTGCAGATGACTGCGCATTCATGGTGCACCAAGAGGACCACCTACAAACAATGGTCAGCAGATTCTCCGCTGCATCTAAATTGTTCATTTTGACAATCAGCCTTGGTAAAACAGAGGTCCTCCTGCAGCCTGCACCTAACAGCACCCTGACAGTCCTGGACCGAGCCAATTCCACAAGCATTGAAGCCAAGGTTTTGAAGGCTCAGCTCAGATGGACCGGCCATGTGTTCTGCATGGATGAGTCCAGAATGCCGTGTCAGTTGTTCTACGGAGAACTGGAGCAGGGCAACCGTGCCCAAGGTCGCCCAAGGAAGAGGTACAAGGACAACCTCAAGTCAAACCTTAAGTGGGCCAAACTCCATACCTGCGATCTCGAACACACTGCTGCTGATCGGTCCAAGTGGTGCAGTCTATGCTCCAAGGCAGCAAACAACTTCCAAGCCAACTGGCGCATGCAGCGCCTCAAGGTGAGTCATGAAAGACACAAGAAGGCGTCCGCTCCTGCCCCAACAGGCAGTGCTCCTTGCCCCATCTGCAACTGTATCTGCGCTTCAGACTTCAGCCTCAGAAGTCATATGTGTGCCCACAGACATTGACTGCGCAACACATTCGTCTTCCTCAGTCTTCGAGAGACTACTACTATTCCCCTGCATTATCTAGCACTAACTGCATGACATGCTATTCCTTTCTCCCCAGCTTTTCCTGAGTGGCATCTTTACTACTCACTGCAACTTTCCTAATGATTCTCATTATCGAGTAAAGAAGTTTGTGTAACCTACTGCTGGTTTTCCAGCAACCGACTTGATCAAATGATGTGAACAGTGGTACTTACTTACTTAATGCCTGTTATGCCACTGGCGCTTACAGCAGCAATGGTGGTCTGGCACTCTATGGAATTGTATTGGATAATGTATTGACTGACTGCATTACAGCCCGGTATGGGAACACCAATGCCTTTGAACAGAAATCATACAAAGGATCAGGGAACATCCACAAAATACTGGAGGAACTCTGCAGGCCAGGCAGAATCTATGGAAAAGAGTACAGTCGACATTTCTGCCTGAAACAGCTACTGAACTCTTTTCCATAGATGCTGCCTGGCCTGCTGAGTTCCTCCAACATTTTGTGTGTGTTGGTCAGATTTCCAGCGTCTGCAGAATTTTCTGTCGTTTATGATTTGACCCGACAAAAGATAGTGAATTCAGCCGAGTCTAATCACAGGTAAAGCCCTCCCAACCATTGAGCACACCTACATGAAAAGCTGCCGTAGGAAAGCAGCGTCTATCATCAAAGATCCTCACCACCCAGGTCATGCTCTGTTTTGTTGCTGCCATCAGGCAAAAGGTACAAATGCCTCAGGACGCATGCTACCAGGTTCAAGAACAGTTTTTACCACTCAGTCATCAAGCTCTTGAACAAAATAGCATAATTACACTCATCTATTGAGATGTTCCCACAATCAATCATCTCACCTTAAGGACTCTTTATCTTGTTATTTCATGCTCTCATTATTTATTGCTAATTATTTATAGTTCCATTTCAACAGTTTGTTGTCTTCTATGCTCTTGCTCTTTCATTGATCCTGTTTACAGTTACTATTCTATCGATTTGCTGAGCATACCCACAGGAAAATGAATCCCGAGGTTGTATGTGGAGACATATTGCCATATAACCATATAACAATTGCAGCACGGAAAAAGGCCATCTCAGCCCTTCTAGTCCATGCCGAACGCTTACTCTCACCTAGTCCAACTGGCCCGCACTCAGCCCATAACCCTCCATTCCTTTCTTGTCCATATACCTATCCAATTTTACTTTAAATGACAATACCGAACCTGCCTCTACCACTTCTACTGGAAGCTCGTTCCACACAGCTACCATTCTCTGAGTAAAGAAATTCCCCCTCGTGTTACCCTTAAACTTTTGCCCCCTAACTCTCAACTCATGACCTCTTGTTTGAATCTCCCCTACTCTCAATGGAAAAAGCCTATCCACGTCAACTATCTATCCCCCTCATAATTTTAAATACCTCTATGCTCAACCCTCAACCTTCTATGCTCTTATGCTCCATGTATGTACTCTGATAATAAATTTTACTCTGAACTTTGAACCCTTTGACCTGTTTGGCATGGGTGACCCTCTCAAGAGCCAAAGCCTAAAGCCTTGACTTCAGCCAACATAGCTCTCCGGGTCACTGAGGCACGCAAGCCTCCAAACCACAACAAGGTGCGGTCTTCTTGGACAGTGAACAGTGGTTTAGTACTCAAAATTCGTGTCTTGTGATATTTTCAACCACATTGGCTAAAGTCAAAATCGGTATTGTTCAAGCTCATTAGGACCAGCTTTTAAAAATGCTGAAGATTATTTAAAGGAACAGGCTCATGTCTGAACATTATTTGAAGGAACAGACGTAGCTCTCCTGCAGTCATTGATAGATTGCTGGACAATTCTCTGCTGAGTGCTTCTTCAACAAGTCTTTGACCTGAAATGTCAACTCTATTTCTCTGTCTACAGATGCTGCCTGACCTACTGAGTGTTTATAGCATTTTCTGTTTTTACTTCAGATTTCCATCATCTGAATTTGCTCAAGTTTTAATTCAATATTCAATAAGATCTGCAAAAAAAACAGAAGAGGTAGTGACTCTGATTTTTGCTAGACAAACCTCAAATAGCAGACAGCCACGAGAGTTTCTGTCTGAGGAACCATGCCTCAGAGAACTATGGGCTACCTGTGCTGAGACATGGTATAAATGACACTTTGCTGTTCACTTGTGCTTTGCAGAAATGCTCAACCGGCAAAGTAAAGAATTTTCCAAAGTTGATAAATGTTGCTTTTACCTTAGATGTAGGATTCCCTAATGGTTAATTTGCAGGTTAACTCAGTGGCGAGGAATGCATATGTGATATTAACTTTCATTTCAAGAGGACTAGAACCTAAAAGCAAGGATGTAATATTGAGGCTTTATAAAGCACTGGTGAGGCCTCACTTGGAGTATTGCGAGCAGTTTTGGGCCCCTTATCTAAGGAAGTACGTGCTGACATTGGAAAGCGTTCAAAGGAGTGTTTGATGGCTCTGGGTCTGCACTCATTGCAATTCAACAGTATGAGGGTTGACCTAATTGAAACCTATCAAATGTTGAAAAGCCTTAAAGAGTGGATGGGGAGAGGATGTTTCCTATGGTGGGAGAGTCTCAGACCAGAGGACATAGCCTCAAAATAGAAGGGCATCCTTTCAGAATGGAGATGAGGAGGAATTTTTTTAGCCAGAGAGTGGTGAATCTGTGGACTTCGTTGCCACAGGCAGCTGAGGAGGCCAAGTCATTGTGTATTTTAAGGCAGAGGTTGATAGATTCTTGATTAGTCAGGGTATTGAAAGGATATGGGAGGAAGGAAATTGGAGCTGAGAGGGGAAAATGAATCAGCCATGATGAAATGGTGGAGCAGATTTGTTGGAGCAAATGCCTTAATTCTGGTCCTATATGTTATGGTCATATGGTCTTAAGTCACAGGCCTTCAATGAAGATACACGTGCCCTTACCTTCTCTATCAGTCTCCTTCCATGAATGCCCTTTGCATGAGGTTTCCACTGTAAAGAGGTTTTTATGCACTCAGTACCATTGTTGTAGCACATGCTCATTCTGGCCAATAATCCCCAGTAGTTGAAACAGTGATGGTTCTTTTGTGGTATGCCCATTTAAGGGCTGTTTCCCAGGTTAGAGGTGTGGGGAAAGGTGCTACCATTGTGCAAAATTGCACCTCCAACAACCATAAAGTCTAAGTCTGAGGTGTGTTACTGTACATGAGAAAACCTGCTGGTAGTGCTTTTCAATGAGCATGAATCAACTTTGACACTGTTTTAAAATGCTCGCCAGTGCTGTAGTGGTATCCACACCAGGCTTCGAGGCAGGTGGTCCCAGGTTCAAATCCGGCTGGCTCCTTGTGCCTTGTCCTTTCCATTCATGCTGGGTTAAGCATCAAGCTAGCAACTCAGCCTCATAAAAAAACAGACAAATGCTAAAGAAATGGCAAGGTTGCCACCTGATATAGCACAAAGCATGAGAGGAGGAGGAGGAGGAACAACAACCACCACTGCTACTATTTTAAAGCTGGCGAACAGTGCAGGTAAATATGCAGGTGGACAAGTTGAGACTCCCAGCACCAGTGAGCCAAACCCATCAAACAACGTGGTATATGCCTTCAATGCTATTTCCCAGTAGGCAGAGTAACACTAAAACTACAGGTAGATTCACATGCTCATAAAGTCACACAATTTGTGGAATGGTATTGCTTTTGTGTGGAACTAATCTTCCTGAATATTTCAGTCCAAAATTGGTGCCACCATTGTAAGAACACAAGAACATAAGAAATAGGAGCATGAGTAGACCATCTGGCCTGTCGAGCCTGCTCCGGTATTCAAAAAGATCATGGCTGATCTGTCCATGGTCTCATTTCTACCTACCTGCCTTTTCCCCATAACCCTTAATTCCCCTACTATGCAAAAACCTATCCAACCTTGTCTTAAATATATTTACTGAGGTAGCCTCCACAGCTTCATAAGGGATTCTTCATCAGCAATTTGGGGAGAGCAGGTGATCACTGAGGTCACCAGTATAGGTACCAGCTATGCTTGATTCACTGTTATTCCTCAGGCAACATGAGAACATGAAGACTTGCTGCTCAGAACGGGCTGACCGAGGAACTCTCCAGAAGTGCGAATGAGTGGTGTTGTCATGGTGAGTCCAAACTCACCTTAGTCCTGTCTAACAAGCAGAGCCACCTACCTTCAATGGGACCTTGATAGAATCCAATGAGACAAAATTCAAGGCCAATGTCTTTCACTACAATGGATAAACTGATTTTTTATGCTTGTTTGGATCATTGAAGGAAGGTCATAGATTTATGTAGAATCACCTGCAGCCAATTATATCCCTCAATAACGAGTAGCTCTGTTGGAGTCTTCAAGACATGGGGTGTCTAACAAGATGTGGTCATGGTGAATACCTAGAAGGCTGTTATTTTCTGCCGCATTGTCTTGGTTTTCTTGACTCCATGTATTACGATTCTCATTGTCCATAACATGACTTGCAGTGTTAGGTTCTAGACGCAAGAGTTTACAACCTTTTTTATGCCATGGACCCATACAATTAGCCAAGGGATCCATGGACTCCAAGATGGCAACCCCTGTAGAGGAATCGAGGCTCTGATCCTGAATGCTTCCTCATATTTGGCAGCTGAGAACACAGAAAGTTTGGATTTAAGGATGCTGGTTGGAGTCACAGAGGAAACCTCTGAAAAAATAGCTTGTAAAAAAAACATTTGTTATATCAGAAATTAGGAATGCATCAGCTCATGTGGGGAACAGGTGTGTCTCATTTGTACATCAATTTTACTCAGAGTTCAGTGTTGTCAGTAAAGCAGGAGACTCAAAAAGAGTGATTTACTCATTTAAAGTGAATCCTCAGAGCTTAAAGGCCAGTTTCTGGAAAAAAATGGAGGAACCTAGGATACTGACAAACAAATTTAATCAAAATTGCAGTCCAGGTGCTGAAGATTGTCTTCCCCCTGTAAGTATAATAATTCTCCTTTTTTTATTTAGCTCCAAATCCAATCTTTTTGCTTCTTGGGTGCAGTCCCTATATTTACAGAATTGTATTATGACATGGGTAACAGATTGAAACATTCCTCATAATGCTATAAACTCATACTGCCGGTCTCTCCTGAAAGGTCAGAAGCTTGGTTGTTGCATGGGAACAGAGGAAGGATCAAAACAGGAGGAATTTTCAGCTGATTCTGATATTGAGGATAAACCACACATTATGGTAATGAAAGGGAACTGTATCCTTGCTACAACCGACATGACAGTATTTGAGACAAAGTAGGTTCTGTGGCGACCCATTTCCTGGCATATCCGAACCGACTCACAATTAGATAGCCTACGGGGGTTTGCGAGCACAGAGCTTTGGAGCCTCTGCGCCATGGGGGGCAGGTTGAGGGAGGCTTAAAAGTGAGGCTGAAGATTTCGAATAAAGTTTTTTCCTTCGACTGCAGTTACCGACTCCGTGTCGTAATTTTAGCGCTGCGTGTAGCACACTGCTACAATTGGTGACCCCGACAGTCCGAACGATTTTTGGACCAGAAATGACCGACGCTGCCTCTGTTCATGCGGTTTCGTTGAAACTGCCGGGTTTCTGGACACAGCGCCCGAACCTATGGTTCCAGCAAGCCGAAGCCCAATTCCACGTTCGCCAGATCACCTCAGAAGACACCCGCTACTACTACGTGGTGAGCTCCCTCAACCAGGACACAGCGGCCCAGGTCGCGGAGTTCGTACAGTCGCCCCCGGCAGACGGCAAGTACACAGAATTCAAAGCCCTGCTCCTCAGGACTTTCGGACTCTCACGGCGCGAGCGGGCTGCCCGTTTACTGCACCTGGATGGCTTGGGCGACAGACCTCCATCGGCTTTAATGAATGAGATGTTGTCTCTCGCCGACGGACACACACCCTGCCTCATGTTTGAGCAGGCATTCCTGGAGCAGCTGCCCGAGAACATACGCCTGCTGCTGTCCGACGCAGATTTCAGTGACCCCCGGAAGGTGGCAGCCCGGGCTGACTTGCTGTGGAACGCCAAAAAGGTGAGCAGGGCGTCCATCGCACAGATCTCCCAGCAGCAAACCAGTCCAGGCCCGGCCGCAGAGCCCGCCAACCCCCGGCCCAATGAACACTGGTGCTTCTACCACCAGCGGTGGGGCGCAGAAGCCCGCCGTTGTCGCCCGCCCTGCAAGTTCCCGGGAAACGCCAGGGCCAGCCGCCGCTGATGGCTACGGCGGCTGGCCATCAGGATAGCCTCCTGTATGTGTGGGATAGAAGGTCGGGTCGCCGGTTTTTGGTCGATACCGGGGCTGAGATCAGCGTTTTACCTCCGACGAGTTACGACACCCGCAGCAGGGCACCGGGTCCCCCCCGAGGGCCGTGAATGGCAGCACAGTAAGGACCTATGGCACCCGTCAGGTGCAGCTATAGTTCGGCTCCAGCCAGTTCACGTGGGACTTCCCACTGGCCGCCGTAGCCCAACCGCTTCTGGGTGCGGATTTTTTGCGGGCTCACAGCCTACTGGTCGACCTGCCCAGGAAGAGACTGGTCCACACCGAGACCTTTCAGACGTTCTCCCTGGGTGCAGCCCAGTTGCCAGCCCCTCACCTCGGCTCCATCACGCTGTCCGACAACGACTTCACCAGGGTCCTGGCGGATTTCCCATCGGTTCTGGCACCACAGTTCACAGCGGCCATGCCCAGGCACGGCGTACAGCACCACATCCCGACCCAGGGACCACCCCTCCACACCCGCGCTCGGCGGCTTCCCCCGGACAAGCTCTGACTGGCGAAGGAGGAGTTCCAGAGGATGGAGGAATTGGGGATCATCCGGCGGTCCGACAGCCCATGGGCCTCCACCCTGCACATGGTGCCCAAAGCGACGGGGGGCTGGAGACCGTGCGGCGACTACCGCAGGCTGAACGAGGCTACCACACCGGACCGCTACCCTGTGCCGCACATTCAGGACTTTGCAGCAAACCTGCACGGCGCACGGATCTTCTCCAAGGTAGACCTCGTCCGAGGGTACCGTCAAATCCCGATGCATCCTGACGACGTCCCCAAAACGGCTCTCATCACCCCGTTTGGCCTTTTCGCGTTCCTGAAGAATGCCGCACAGACGTTCCAGCGGTTAATGGACGCGGTGGGACGGGACCTGGACTTCGCATTCATCTATTTGGATGACATCCTCATAGCCAGCAGCAGTCATCAGGAGCATCTGTCCCACCTCCGTCAACTCTGCGCCCGACTGAGTGAGTACGGTCTTACAATCAACCCCGCCAAATGCCAGTTCGGACTCGATACCATTGACTTCCTAGGCCACAGGATTACTAAAGACGGGGCAACCCCTCTGCCCGCTAAGGTAGATGCGGTCCGCCTCTTTCCCCGACCCACCACGATCAAAGGCCTTCAGGAATTCGTAGGTATGGTCAATTTCTACCGCCGCTTCCTCCCTTCAGCTGCCCGGATCATGCGCCCCCTGTTCACCCTGATGTCGGGTCCGAGCAAGGACATTACCTGGGACGAGGAGTCCGCCGCCGCTTTCGTTCATACGAAGGAAGCTTTGGAGAACGCCGCAATGCTAGTACATCCCAGAATGGACGCCCCTACCGCCCTCACAGTGGATGCATCAAACACGGCAGTCGGTGGGGTGCTGGAGCAACTCATCGCAGGTCGCTGGCAACCCCTGGCGTTTTTCAGCAAACACCTGCGACCACCCGAGCTCAAATACAGTGCTTTCGATCAGGAACTGTTGGCGCTCTACCTGACAATCCGGTATTTCAGGTACTTCCTAGAAGGTCGGCCCTTCACCGCGTTCACGGACCACAAACCGCTTACCTTTGCGTTTACGAAAGCGTCTGACCCCTGGTCGTCCCGCCAGCAACGCCACCTGTCCTACATCTCTGAATACACGATGGATGTCCGGCACGTCTCGGGTAAGGACAATGTCGTGGTGGATGCGCTCTCTCGCCCTACCGTTCATGCCCTTTCCCAAGGGGTAGGCTTTGAGGCACTGGCAGAGGCGCAGCAGGCGGATGAGGAGATTCCGAGTTACAGAACCGCAGTCTCCGGTTTGCAGCTCCAGGACCTCCCCGTGGGCCCGGGTGAGAGGACCCTACTTTGTGATGTCGCCACCGGCCAGCCCCGTCCCGTCGTCCCGACAGCCTGGCGGCGCCGCATTTTCGACTCCATTCATAAGTTGGCGCATCCCTCCATCCGGACAACTGTCCGGATGGTTTCCAGCAGGTTCGTTTGGCACGGACTCCGCAAACAGGTCAGTGAATGGGCCAAAATGTGCATGCACTGCCAGACGGCCAAGGTGCAGCGGCACACCAAAGCCCCACTGCAGCAGTTCCATCCCGCCCACCGGCGGTTCGACCACATTCATGTGGATGGTGGGCCCCCTGCCAGTGTCGCGCAGAGCGCGGCACCTCCTGACTATTGTGGACCGGTTCACAAGATGGCCAGAGGCGGTCCCGCTCACCGACACCACCTCCGAATCTTGCGTCCGAGCCCTGATCGCCACCTGGATATCTCGCTTTGGTGTACCAGCCCACATTACCTCCGACAGAGGCGCCCAGTTCACCTCCAGCCTGTGGTCAGCTATGGCCAGCCTTTTGGGGACTCAGCTGCACCACACCACTGCCTACCACCCACAGTCGAACGGGCTAGTGAAGCGTTTCCACCGTCAGCTGAAGTCGGCCCTCATGGCCCGCCTGCGAGGAGCCAACTGGGCGGACGAGCTTCCCTGGGTCCTACTCGGCATCCGCACAGCGCCCAAGGACGACCTGCACGCCTCGTCGGCCGAGTTGGTATACGGCGCGCCCCTGGTCGTCCCCGGGCAGTTCCTACCAGCCCCAAGGGGGCAAGAGGAAGATCCCGCAGCAGTCCTGGGCAGACTACGCGAGAAGCTCGGTAACCTGGCCCCCATACCCACTTCACAGCACGGGCGGCATCCGACCTGCGTACCCAAAGACCTACAGAACTGTAAGTTTGTGTTTGTACGAAGGGGCGGGCATCGGCCACCGCTGAAGCGGCCATACGAGGGGCCGTTTATGGTGCTCCGGAACAACGGGTCCACGTTCGTGCTGGACGTTGGGGGGAAGGAGGAGGTTTTCACGGTGGACCGCCTCAAACCGGCCCATGTGGACCTGGCGCAACTGGCCGAGTTTCCGGCACCTCGGCGCAGAGGCCGACCTCCCAAGCAGGTTCTGGCCCAGACTGTGGACATTGGGGGGTGTATCGCCGGTTCTGGGGGGGGGGGGGGGGGGTTATGTGGCGACCCATTTCCTGGCACATCCGAACCGACTCACAATTAGATAGCCTACGGGGGTTTGCGAGCACAGAGCTTTGGAGCCTCTGCGCCATGGGGGGCAGGTTGAGGGAGGCTTAAAAGTGAGGCTGAAGATTTTGAATAAAGTTTTTTCCTTCGACTGCAGTTACCGACTCCGTGTCGTAATTTTAGCGCTGCGTGTAGCACACCGCTACAGTTCCTTCATTCCCATTCACGGACAGTACACCCATTGACAAAATTTGCTAAAAAAAAAAGTAATTTCAGTTTTGCTTTGCATTTAATTTCCAGCCATACATCAGAAATAAGATTTCCCAGTTAACAATCCTATTTGAGTTCAAGAGTCATGAGGTACTGCTGCTATACAACTGATAAGCCAGGGATGAGTAAATCGCCCACACAATTCTCCTTTTCTACTGCACGCCTCTTTATTCTTCATTGCATATTCCTCAGTTTTTCCCTTGTTCTCACCTACCACGCCATGAGCTTCTGTGTCCAATACATTCTGCACAACTTCCGCCATCTTCAATGGGATCCTACCACCAAGCGCATCTTTACTTCCACCTCCACTCTCCGTTTTCTGCGGGGATTGCTCCCTCCTTGTCCATTCATCCATTCCCAGGTATCTCCCTCCCGGCACATATCACTGTAAGCAATGGATAGGCAAACCTGCCCATTCATCCCCTCCCTCACCTCCATTAGGAGCTACAAACAGTCCTTCTAGATGCTCCTGATGCAGCGCTGTGTACATTGATGAGGCCTGACGTAAATTGGGGGACTGCTTTGTCGCACCTCCAATCCATCCACAAAAAATGGAATTTCCCAGTGACCAACCACTAAATTTCTATCCCCATTCCCATTCCAACATGGTGATCCATGGCCTCCTCTTCTGCATATTGAGGCTACTCTCAGGGTGGAGGAGCAACACCTCATATTCCTAGGTAGCCTCTAAACTGATGGGATGAACATCAACTTCTCCTTACTTGTTTTTCTTTTCTCCTTCTTCTTCCCTCTTCTCCTCGCCTGCCAATCACTTCCCCCTGGTGTCCCTCCTCCTTCCCTTTATCTCATGTTCCATTCTCCTCTGCTGTCAGATTCCTTCCCCTCCAGCCCTTTACCTGTCCCACCACCTGGCTTCACCCATTACCTTCTAGTTGTCGTCCTTCCCCTCCCTCCACCTTTTTATTCAGGTGTCTTCCCTCTTCCTTTTCAATGCTATTGAAGGGCCTTGGCCAGAGAGAGCAACTGTTTATCCATTTTCAGAGATGCTGCCTGACCTGCCAAGTTCCTCCAGTATTTTGTGTGATGTTACACAAAAATGCCAGATCAGACTCAGCAAAGGAATGAGATTAGAAGAGTTTAATATAAAAATTTCTCTTGCGCCAGTGCAGCTTATTCCATAAATCCTAGTTGGAGACAGATGATCCTTCTATTTCAAATTCCCAAGAGGAAAGTCTATTCTTGAACCTTTCCAGAAACTTATATTTTAATAAGACGTTTGCTTCAGTTCCAGTGGTGCAACCTTAACTTTCTGAGCTGAATTCAATATATGATTCCCTCTCAAGACACGGGCTTCTTCTTCTTCTTGTAAAGCTTAATGGCGGTTAGCAGACCAATGTAGGGTGCATTACCGCCACCTTCTGAGTTGGAGTGTGGAGCAAAGACAGTAAATTTCACCACCACCCCCAGAAAAAACTGAATTAATATCAAAAAGTCTAATGCTTTTTAGTAAGTCAAATACCCACTTATTTCATTACAGGATATTGTTAGTGATATTGGAACTAACTCTCCATGTTAAACTGTGTCTGTCCCATGGACCTCAGTTCAGCAATTAGATATTTCCTCACAGGAAATGTATCCGAACAATATATGCTGCACTGTTTCTTGACAAGTGCACTACCTACATGCATATTAATTCAGAAACATGTAAATATAACTTCTCTCCTTTTATACTCATCTTGCAATTGAGACCCCCAGCTCCCCTCACCCTCTGAATTTTATATAAATGCTGTCTGCTCTTTTCCTTATCCCACCTTTGTTGCCACGGTGATTGAATAGACTTTTTAATTATGGCTTTCACCTCCCCCTTTATGCAAAGGCACCACACTTATATGTTTAATTTTAAGTGACTGTTTGGCAAGAATGTCTGCCACTTCATTTTCTTCAACCTCAACATGGGTAGGAACCCATGTGAAATGTATACACAAGCCTAGGCCCTCCAGCCTCAACAGATGTCGTCTAATTCAAGAAGAATATCTAGCCTACAATTTGAAATATCTGCTTTAATAGATGTCAAGACTGAGAACGAATCAGAGTGCAGAAGTACATAATCAGGGCACACATCTTCGACCCAGTCTAAGGCTAATGTGATAGCAACCATCTTGGACATGAATCCGGAGCTTTATCTGATAATCATTTTGTAATAGTCACCTGAAACTTTGGAATATAAACAGAAACATCTTTGTCTTGTCACTGGATCTTTTGAACCATCCATACAGATATGCAAGAATCCATAATATCTACTCCACACCTTGATCTTTTCCTGAAGGCCCAAATCGATCACAGGCAAAGGGAAAAAACCATGGAGGAGTGATAGAAAGTGGTACACTGGGACCATAATCCTCATTAAACAGATTTTGTGCCCATTAATTTCCTATAACCCAAAATTGAAGACCTTATAAATACAGAGCTTCCAACACTCTACTAATGTTGCCAATATTGGATGACAAGCTTTATGTCCTCTTACATTAACCCAATAAACCATTGCTAACTGTAAGCTGTGCAGATGTGAAGGTACTTCACCCATTTGTACCAGCAATGCTGATCATGAGGATGATCACAACATAATCTCAATGCCTGATCTTGAACTGTACCTACGGGCTTTAAGACCACAGGCAAGGATAACCCATAGCAACACATCAATAATTAAAGACAGATCAATTAAAGTAATCATAAGTGTAAGAGATTCTGCAGATGCTGGAAATCCAGAGCAACACACACACAAAATGCTGGAGGAACTCAGCAGGTCAGGCAGCATCTATGGAGATGAATAAACAGTCGACATTCCAGGCCAGGACCCTTCTATGGGACTGAAAAGGAAGGGGGAGGATGCCAGAATAAGAAGATGTGGGAGCAGGAAAGGCAGATAGCTAGAAGGTGATAGGTGAAGCCAGGTGGGTAGGAAAGATAAACTCTGGAGAAGAAAGAATCTGCTACGAGAGGAGAGTGGACCATAGGAGAAAGGAAGGGAAGAGGGGACCTAGGGGGAGTTGATAAGCAGGTGAGTAGGGGTAAGAGTCCAAAGTGGTGAATAGAAGATGGAGGGAGGGGGAGGGAAGCATTTTTTACCAGAAAGAGAAATCAATATTGATGCCATCAGGCTGGAGGCTACCCAGATGGAATATAAGTTGTTACTCTGCCACTCTGAGGGTGGCCTCATTTTCGCACAGCTGTTGTCTTGACCTGCCACTGCATCCAATGCATCATCCTCCACAATTTCCGCCACCTCCAAAGGGACCGTACCACCAAAGGAAAGATGTCAAGAATATCGTTGGACCAAACATATCTTAACCTTCCCCCCCCCCTCCCCCGCTTCATCGAACTTCCACACTGCATCCCCCAAAAGTGGAATTTCCCGGTGGCCAAATATTTTAATTCCAATTCCCATACCCGTTCCGACATGGTGGTAAATGGCCTCCTCTTATGGCAAGATAAAGCCATCCTCGGGGTGGAGGAGCAACACCTTACTTTCCCTCTAGGTAGACTCCAACCTGATGGCATGAATATGGATTTCACCTTGCATTAAAAAAAGATTTTTCCTCCCCTCCACTCTTCTTCTATTCCTCACTCTGACCTCTTACTTCTTCTTACCAGCTAACACCTCCCTGTGGGTCTCCTCCTCCTTCCCTTTCTCCTATGGTCCACTCTCCTATCAGATTCCTTCCTCTCCAACCCTTTGTCTTTCCCAACCACCTGGCTTCACCTGTCACCATCTAGGTATCCTTCTTCCCCTCCCATTCCACCACTATTTTATTCTGGCATCTTCCCATTCTACTCCAGTCCTAAAGAAGGGTCTTAGTCTGAAACATCAACTATGTATTCATTTCCATAGATGCTGCCTGATAGGCTGATCTCCTCCAGCATATATTGCTCAGTGTGTGTATTGCTCTGACTAAAGTGATATGCATATATTTAAGCAACCACCTATTTGCAGCCCAATCACATCCAACGGAGCACCTGAACACATTAAAGGCTTTTTTACATTTCCCTGGAATTTTATTCACATGAAGAGAAACATGAAAAACCAGCATGTTTTCAATCTGATAGCTGTGTAACAATATTATAACAAATATCATTTTTCCCAGGTGATGTCTGACCAGCACTATTAATAGTCCTTTTAAGTTCGGGCAATGTAAATTCGCCATCCAAGCAGGAACTGGAACATCTTTTTTCTCTGGAACATCAGAGACTCATTCCATTGAGACGTAACACTGAGCGTCATAGGAAGTCATTCCTGTCTGTGGCCATCAAACTTTACAACTCCTCCCTCGGAGTGTCAGACTCCCTGAGCCAGTGGGCAGGTCCTGGACTTATTTCCACTTGGCATGATTAACTTATTATTATTTAATTATCTATGGTTTTATATTGCTATATTTCTACACCATTCTTGGTTGGTGTGACTGTAACGAAACCCAATTTCCCTCGGGATCAATAAAGTATGTCTGTCTGTCTGTTTTTCTCGGCAATCTGAGGACTGATTGCCAAAACTGTTTCTCTATAAGACCTCTCTTCTTGACTGAAGCTAGCCGAACTATGTATACTGACATAAGTGCCAATAATTTTGCTTTTTCAGAGTCAGTATCTGCAATCTGCTCCCGACCATACAAAACCAGTAATGAATTAAGTTTTCCATCTTCCCCCATTTTCAATGCTGTACTGCAAACTTTCCCTACCCGGATCTCTTTCCCAATGCTATCAGTTTATTCTCCAATACATTTTCATTGCCCTGCTCACTACTTTCTAACTATAGCTTAAGCTCTTTTCTACTGTATGAAAGTTAAATAAGAGTGACACTGCTTTACTTCCCTAAAAGCTTTATTCCGTTCCTTCACAGCTCTTTACATTCATCCATCCACCCAAGAAACAACTCTCCTTTTATTATCTGCCAACAATCTAGGAATTAATCCTTAGCTATTCAGTTGAGAACAGAACAAGATATTATTCTTCAGATTGATATCATCCAAAACCAAATGATCAGGAAATATACTTTCACATAAATCATCAAATACATCCCGATTTTCCTTTTTAAAATTGCATCTGGGGATATGAGAACCTTTCCTCTGATACACATCTATTCCCATTGTACAGATAATGGGGAAATGATCACTCCCCACTGTTGTATCATTATACATTTCCCTGTTACACACATTTACTATATCTTCAGATACTAGTTAGGTCTATAGAAAAAAAGTGTTATTTATCCTTGTACTCCTCCAATCATTCAAGTACGCCACTTTTCTTTCAGAAAATCTTCTACTACTGTCCCATTCACACTTGCGTCACTTCAACCTTCTAGCATTCCATTGTAAGATCAGAATAACTATTAAAAACCTTCCTTTGAACTCTGAATATTATTTACTTCTCCTTGTAAGGCATCATTAATAACTTATAGAGTTAAGTTTATTTACCTCTAGGTGTTCTTCAGCAGCTTTTAATAGAATTTTAGATTTTTCTGTCCAACTGTTAGTTTGTGTTGTACAACTTACACCATGTCTGCCATGAAAGTGACAAACTTTAGTTTATCAACAATCAGAGAATCATTTGTTATACAGTCATGCACTTTACACAACTTCTTTAAACTATTTGTACTCTGGATATTAATAGGCCCCATTGACTCTGTCTCCTGTACTTTCTGCAGAGCCTCTGCATTTGATATGCCTGTTTCAACCTGAACATACTGCAATTCCACAGCTTTCTTACAATCAGGACAACAGTTCTGTCACATTTAAATCCCACACTTCTGATTTTGAAGCAATAGCCTATGGTCAAAATTGTTACTGCAAGCCTATATTGCAACTATTTAGCTTCAAAATTGCTTTTTATTCTACACACTCATCTTTGGTAAGAATTTTCTCTCTCGTAGTGAAGAGAGATGACTTTCTTTCAGGAACAAAGAGTCAAAAACAAAGCAAGTTATTTTGGTTGAGAGAGCAAAACCAAATTATTGATTAACTATTTTGTGAGATTATTGATGAGGTGAACCAGTGACAAAGTAAAAGTTTCCCGATTGGCTGTAGAATGATACAGACTCATTGAGAAAAGTAGATTAAATTAGAATGTGTTTTGATTTGTATTGGACATACTGGGTTGAATAATTCCCTGTTCAGAATTAATATGCATGATGCATGATCTGTAGGGAGTGTACTTGTCAAGAAATGGTTCAGCATATACTGTTTGAATAAAATTCTTATGAGATACAGAGGAAACATCTAATTTCGGGCATAGTTTAACATGGAAAGTTTCTTAGAATATCACTGACATCATAATGTGTAGAAGTGTGTATTTGACATTCAGAAAAGCATTAGGGTTTTTGATATTATTTGAGTTGTGTGGGGAGGGGAGGTAATCTGGCGCATGTATTTCCTGTCTTTGCTCCACACTCCGACTCAGTAGGTGGCGGTAATGAGCCATATGTAGGTCTGCCAACCGCCATCGAATGTCACAAGGTAAAGAAGGAGATTGTGTCTTGAGGCTGCTACAGACAGTGCAGTCTGGAGGATTGGTACTGAGCCTACTGCTGGGGATCTTCTCTCAGCCAGGATGGGACTGGCTGGTTAGAGATGGCGGGAAACAATGGAGAAGATGGATGTGGCGAACAGGAGGTGGTATTGGGTGATAGGGGTTGTATGGAGGAGGGCAAACGACAGGTTTCTAGACAGTCAGAAGGAAAGGAGATAAGCCAAAGGGCTCGCCTGTGTAATGTCCCAGCCTATGGTTGCAGTCAAAAGGAATAACTGTTCTGGGAACGCCAAACAGCAGCCTTGATCTCTTCCTGCTCATATTTCATCAATCCCTTTTGTATGCTCTTATCTCATAGGTGGGCATTCTTCAAATTCAAGCCTTTTTACAGTGAAGGGGAAATTAAAAGAAACGTATTTCGCATAGTATTGAATTTTCACTCAGAAAATATATTGTCCCTTACTTATACTAATGTTCCCAGAAAAAAAAATCAGTTTCCAGGTAGAGGGAAAGAAGCTGCTCTTAAAGTATTGAGTGTGGGTCTTCAGGCTCCTGTATTTTTACCCTAATATTAGTAATGAGAAGATGGCTATCCTAGATGGTGAGGGTCCTTAATGATGGATGCTGCATTCCCTTATCCTAAGTAGATACATGGTGCACATTGCAGCCATGGATGTGTACTGGTGATGAAGGGGATGATGCATTGGTCGAGCAGTCTGTGAATAGTGTCAAGTCACTCAAATGGAATGCATCCGATCTCCCTTCAGATTGTGGCTTGGAGATTTTGGAAGAACAGGGCATAGGGAAACGAAGTTGTAACCCAACCATCCAACTTTCTCTTGTGGCCACATTATCTATATGACAGATTGTTTATCTTTCTTGTCTGGGCAGAAGGGTACTGATGATAAGGGATTTGAGGATGGTGATCCCACTGAATCAAAGGGGAGAGAGCTACTGTTATTGATGTCCATGCCTTACTGTACATGGCATAAATGCTGATGCCCTCTTTTTCAACCCAAGGCTAAACTTTATCAAGGTCTTACTGACTTTGGGAACAGGCATTGTGCTGTCTTTACGACAGTTATTTAGTTTATAATATTTTCGCTTAGTAATTCATTCAATAGTATTTTCTAGTTAGAATTAGAAGTGTTTAAAGTATATTCATTGCATGTAAAATATATCGGCATGCGATGACGTCACATCCGGTTTCGCCGCGTCTTGTGGGAAAACACCGGTTTGAAATTAGCGCGAGGGTGGGGGCTTTCCACGAGGCTCACCTGAGCACAAGCAGTTTTGCAGGCATGAGAAATCACAGTGAGAGCAACGCTGTAAGTTAATAGATAATCGATATATTGAACTAAGATGTTAATGCTGATCCTGTTAGAGGTAACGACGGTAGATAATGTTTATGCTTTCGTTAGTTAAAGAGTCGCGGATAGTTTGCAGGGAAGTGGTGTCCGGACCTCCGGCGTGCGGGGGCTGGAGGAGAGGCAGTTTTCACCATATGTTAATGTGAAGAGTGAACAGTAAATGGTTAATCTTACTGCGATCTGGTTCTTATTAACTGTGGTTTATCCGGACGTTAAATTCGGCGTTTCGTTACACCCGAAGGAGAACGTTACAGTGAAAAAGCGGCATTATCAGGTGTTTCAAGTGCTGCAATGTCAGCTCAATCCAGCATCAAGTCGACGCCGCCCAGCGACAGGGGCAGTAAACCGACATCAAGTAAGCCCACCCGGGCGTTATCAGGTGTTCCAAGTGCTGCAATGTCAGCTCGAGCCGGGATCAAGTCGATGGCGCCCAGCGACAAGGGCAGTAGAACGACATCAAGTAAGTCCGCACAGGCAAGAGCCAAGGCAGAAGCCGCCAAGGTGCGACTGCGTTACGCCAGACAAGAAGCAGTTTTGAAAATGAAACTGGCCACCAAAGAAGCCGAAATCCAGAAAGAAAGGGCCGCCAGAGAAGCCGAAAGGGCCGCCAGACAAAGAGAAGAGGCTGCCAGAGAAGCCGAAGAGGCCGCCAGAGAAGCCGAAATCCAGAAAGAAAGGGCCGCCAGACAAAGAGAAGAGGCCGCCAGAGAAGCCGAAACCCAGTTGGAAATGGCAAAAATATCGACAGAATTGCAAGTGCTGCAGCGAGAAAGAGAAAAAGAAGCTGCCATGGCGGAAGCAAAGTACATAGAAGAAGCTGAAGGGTCGCGTGATCTGACCGCAGTAAGATCTACTTTAGAAAGGATCAGACTGGAACGCACAAGCGACTATGTACAATCTCAAATAGACAGGCAGGCTCGTCTCCCCTCTCCATACGTATTCAATAACTTCCCCAGCTACGAGGAACCTCAGAGAGTCACGATTGCATCACATCCATACGAGGAAGGAAATTTACCCTCACGGCTCCGTGATGAAGTCAAGAATGAAAGAACCGACAACGCTCCTTCACCCCCACAACAGGACGGCGGGGAGGGAGAGGTTCACTCCAGGACAACAATTGTCAGCTCGAACTGTACAGAAGTTTGCGGTCAAACTCAGTCAAGCCGTTCTTGTTCCGAGATCTGCCTCACTGAGGTGTACCCTAAAGAAGCACAACAAGACATTACCAAGCGTAAAGTAACCGACGAGACGCTAGGTCAGTCAGTTTTCATTCAAACCGAGGATGACAACAAACTTGCACAATCAGCTCAAGATACCATTTCTTTAAAAACCAAAGACACCAAGGTCTTCAGAGATGAAGCAAATAATGGGGTTGCCCCATTGCCAATCAGAGAACCACGCCAGCGCTCACCAGATAACAAAGAGCAGGCAGTCAAACGGTTCACGTCCTTACGGAAAACCTGGAAAAGGAAACCTGAGATACAGCAACGCACCCGATTGGCCCACGAGGTACTGTGCACCCTAATGGCAGAGGTCACAGCCATTATAAACGCACAATCATTCCTACCTGTGTCTTCTGACCCAGAAAACCCCTTTATACTTTCGCCATCAACGCTCCTTACGCAGAAGGCAGGAGCACCTCCTCCACCAGGAGACTTCTCAGACAAGGATTTGTACACAAAGCAATGGAGACAAGTCCAGGCTCTGGCAAATCAGTTCTGGCCTCGCTGGAGACAAAAATATCTACCTTTGTTGCAACAGAGACGAAAGTGGACAGAACCCCGCAGGAATCTTCAAGTCGGAGACCTAGTCCTGCTCAGGGACAAGCAGATCACCCGCAACAGCTGGCCAATGGCCAGAATCACTGCTACATTCCCTAGCGAGGATGGACATGTCAGGAAGATCGAATTGAAGACTACCGACCAAGGCGATGTGAAAATTTACCAAAGGCCAGTTACATCTACCCAATGACTGATTAAGAGACTAAGTTTTGTACTCTGCTCATTGTGACCTTACAAAGGTCAAGCGGGGAGTGTGCTGTCTTTATGACAGTTATTTAGTTTATAATATTTTCGCTTAGTAATTCATTCAATAGTATTTTCTAGTTAGAATTAGAAGTGTTTAAAGTATATTCATTGCATGTAAAATATATCGGCATGCGATGACGTCACATCCGGTTTCGCCGCGTCTTGTGGGAAAACACCGGTTTGAAATTAGCGCGAGGGTGGGGGCTTTCCACGAGGCTCACCTGAGCACAAGCAGTTTTGCAGGCATGAGAAATCACAGTGAGAGCAACGCTGTAAGTTAATAGATAATCGATATATTGAACTAAGATGTTAATGCTGATCCTGTTAGAGGTAACGACGGTAGATAATGTTTATGCTTTCGTTAGTTAAAGAGTCGCGGATAGTTTGCAGGGAAGTGGTGTCCGGACCTCCGGCGTGCGGGGGCTGGAGGAGAGGCAGTTTTCACCATATGTTAATGTGAAGAGTGAACAGTAAATGGTTAATCTTACTGCGATCTGGTTCTTATTAACTGTGGTTTATCCGGACGTTAAATTCGGCGTTTCGTTACACCCGAAGGAGAACGTTACAGGCATCTTCAAAATCAAAGTTAATTTCATTATCAAGGTATGCATATGGCACTACATATTGCCTTCAGATTCATTTTCTTGCAGTCATCCACAGAAGAATAAAGCAATAAACATTATGAAAAGCTCTACATAGTGAACTCTGACAAAGAACCAATGTGCAAAAAAATGTGTAAATGATAAAAAAGTAAATAAATAATACTGAGAACATGATTTGTGATGTCATTGAATACGTGTTATAGGTTGTGGAGTATTGTGTGCAGCTCTGGTCACCTAACTATAGGAAGGATATCAGTAAGACTGAACGAGTGCAGAGAAGATTTACTAGGATGTTGCTGGGTCTTCAGGAGCTGAGTTACAGGGAAAGATTGAACAGGTTAGGACTTTATTCCTTGGAACGTAGAAGAATGAGGGGGGATTTGATAGAGGTCTACAAAATTATGAGGGATATAGACAGAGTAAATGCGAGTAGGCTCTTTCCACTTAGATTAGGAGAAAAAAATACAGGAGAGCATGGCTTTAGGGTGAAAGGGGAAAGGTTTAAGGGGAACATTAGGGGGAACTTCTTCACAGAGTGGTGGGAGTGTGGAACAAGCTGCCCACTGATGTGGTAAATGTGGACTCACTCTTAAGTTTTAAGAATAAATTGGATAGATACATGGAAGGGAGAGGTCTGAAGGGTTGTGGACTGGGTGCAGGTCAATGGGACTAACGGAAGAAAGTTTTGGCACAGACTAGAAGGGCTGAATGACCTGTTTTCTGTGCTATAGTGTTCTATGGTTCTAAGTTATCCATACTGTTTCAGGAGTCTGATGTAGCATAGTAACTGTTCCTAAACCTGGTTGTGTGGAACCTGAGGCTCCTGTAGCTCATGCCTAATGATAGTAGTGAGAAGAGAGCATGGCCTGGGTGAATGATGGATGCTGCTTTCAGTGACAGCGCTCCTTGTAGATGTGCTCAGTGATGGGGAAGGCTTTGCCTGTGATGTCTCCACCACATTTTGTAGACGTTTCTGATCTTAGCCTTTGGTGTTTCCATACCAGGACAAGATCCAACCAGTCAGGATACTCTCGACTGTGCATCTATAGAAGTTTGTTCAAGTTTTAGATGACACGCTGAATCTGTGCAAACTTCTAAGAAAGTAGAGGTGCTTTCATGCATTCATTGTGCTTTGTGATAGCACCTGCATGCTGCTCCCAGGGCAGGTCCTCTGATATGTTAACGCCAAAGAGTTTAAAGTTACTGGCCCTTTCCACCACCGATCCCCTCATGGCCCTCCTGCTTCTTCCTCCTGTAGTCATCTCATTGGTTTGCTGACGGTGAGTGAGAGGTTATTGCAACACCGTTCAACCAAATACTCAATCTCCCTCCCATATGCTGATTTATCACCACCATTAATGGTGGTGTCATCAGCAAACTTACACATGGCTTCGCAGTTGTACTTAGCCATACAGTCATAGGTCTAAAGCGAGTGGAGCAGGGCGCTAAGCACACACCCTTGTGCTGCACCTGTGCTGATGGAGGTTGTGGAGGAGATGTTGTCGCCAGTTCCTATGGACTGGATTTGCATGTAAGGATATGGATGATCTAGTGCGGGGGTCGGCAACCTGCGGCTCCCGAGCCATTTGTGGCTCTTTCACCTCTGTGCTGCGGCTCCCT
This sequence comes from Hypanus sabinus, assembly GCF_030144855.1. NCBI lineage: Eukaryota > Metazoa > Chordata > Chondrichthyes > Myliobatiformes > Dasyatidae > Hypanus > Hypanus sabinus. Next base: position 123,527,130 of record NC_082712.1, read on the forward strand.
GTGGCTTTGGGAAATAATTGGTCAGTATTTAATTAAAATGTATTTTATGTTAGTTTGTTAGCTTTTGAAATGTAATTCTAAATTTGAAGATTATGGTGATCTTGTACAATCTAAGTGTGGCGACACATTTCCTGCCACATCCGAAACAATTAGCCAGCATTCCGGCTAAGGGAGATAGCCTACGGGGGTTTGTGAGTACGCGTCTTTTGCAGCATCTGCGTCCATGGGGGCTGGGTTGAGGGAGGCTTAAAAGCAAGGCTGTTTAGTTCGAATAAAGCTATCTTTGACTGCAGTTTACTGACACCGCTACAACGTGTTTTTATCGTTGGCTGTCCAGACGGAAGGTGCTGAAACGCTTTGTCGCGTGTCTGGAAGAAGTGAAAACTTTCCTGGGCAGCAAAGGGCTCACCTTTCCTGAGCTGGAACAGCCAGAGTGGCTGGAAAAGCTACACTTCATGGTAGACATGACAGCGCACCTGAACATGCTGAACACAGCTCTTCAACGGGGTAAGGACGTACAGCCCTGCACATGTTGGAGGATGTTTTGGCATTCGAGCGCAAGTTGACGTTGCTTGCCAGAGATTTACAGAAAGGCACATTGTCTCACTTGCCCAATTTGAGAGAGTTCAAACAATGTCACGACATGATAAATTCGGAGTATTTACATTCTGCAATCATCGCAATGCAAACATCGTTTGGGAAACGCTTCTGTGAGTTCAGAGAGGAAAAAAACACATTATCCTTCCCGGTCACTCCCCTAAGCATCGATCCATCCCTACTGAATACGACTGCATTGTCAGATGTGAGTCAACCTGACCAAGTATGATAAATATTTTAATTGCCTATTATTTTACGTATATTCATATGTTTTCATTGTTCAGTGAAATAGTCCTTTTACTTTTCAGGTTGACAGCTGGCTGACGTTATTTTTCGTTTGCTGCTGACGGCAAATTTAAGTTTGGCGTTTTTCATAAATACAAGAAGGACTCAAATAGACGTTGAGTATTTTACTTAAAAGTAACCTTCAACCCAACATCTTTTTTTCGGAGTTCAAAATGTTTTTGTTGCATGCAGAAATGTAATTTCGTTTTCTCTGCAGGAGTTCATCAATTTCATAAATGCAACACATTATAGTTTGTTTATACATAGCATAAAGGCAAAACAAAACGTTGTATGCAGTGTTATTTCATTTTAAATGTCAAACGGGTTTTGCGGCTCCCAGTGTTTTCTTTTCTGTGGGAAACGGGTCCAAGTGGCTCTTTCAGTGGTAAAGGTTGCTGACCCCTGATCTAGTGGCACAGGAAGTTATTCATACCTAGGCTTTGGAGTTTAGTACTTAGTTTTGAGAGTTGATGAGGTTAAATACTGACAATGAGGAACATCATGATGTATGCATCTTAATTGTCCAGACGTACCAAATCTGAGTGAACAGCCAATGAAATGGCATCTGCTGATGACCTATCGCGACAGGAAGCAAATTGGACCGGATCCAAATCACTTCTTGGTATATGTTTCATGACCAACTGCTCAACGCAGCACCTCAGTGGATTTAAGTACTAGTAGACAATAGGGTCATTTATCAAGTTGTCACATCCGGCTTGAGCATTGGCATAATTGAATCCCGCTTGAAGTAGTTGGGACCTAGGACCGCTACAGTGAAAGACGTCAGTAAGCACACCAGCAGCTGATTAGCACAGGTCTTCAGTACCTGGCCAGGTGTATCACCTGGGCTAAAAATGATTTTTGTGGGTTCACTCTCCTGAAGGCTACTCTCAGAGACTGAAATCACAGGGTCATCAGGGGCTTTGGAGATTCATGAAGGTGACTTCATATTCTGTCAGTCAAAGTGAGCATTAAAAGCGTCGAGCTCATCTGGGAGCAAAGCCTTATTGTCATTTCTATTGCTTGGTTTTGCGTTATAGGAGGTGATGACGTTCAAGCATTACCAACAGCAGTTGAGCATTCTCCTGTGTTTCCGCTCTGGTTCAGAATTGCCACTTCGCAAGTGAGCTGGCTTTCAGGAGGTCATACTTGGACCTCTTGTACTTTCCTGGGTTGCCATTTCTAAATGCCACCAATTGCTGATCTCTTAGTTCAAATAGGGCTTCTGGGTGGGGAAGACTGAATGGTTTTGCGCATACTCATCCACAAGTATTTTTATAAAGCCCAAAACAACCACAGTGTATTCATTCATGTCCTCTGATCAATCTTTGATCATTGCTTCATCCACCAACTTGAAGCAATCCTGTAGCTGCTCCACTGTTGCCAGTGACCACTTCTTTGTGCCTTGCTCTTGACTGAGACTCTGAACAAGTCTGAACTGTCAGCCAACTTCTGACTTTCTGATGGAGGATGGCACAACCAGAAGAGCTGTGGCCTCACGGTGCCAGAGTGCTGGGTTCAATCCCGGCTTTGTGGAGTCTGCACGTTCTACCTGCAATTGCAAGCAGAAACAGAAACAGAAAATGCTGGAAATGCTCTGCAGGTCAGACCGCAGTTGTGAGAACCGAAACTGAATCAATGCTTCTGGTTCAAAACCCTTCATCTTTTTGTTTATTTTTACTACCTGTGATCATGTTGTTTTCCTCCCCATGCTCTGGTTTCCCCCAGTATCTCAAAAGTGTGGCTTGGTAGGTTAATGGGCCTCTGTGACTTGCCCCTTATGTCATGTTAGTGGTGGAATTAAAAATGTCTTTTAAATTGATGGTTCATGGCTGGTGAGCAAAGGAGGCTGCTTCCATACCGTATTTTCCTATTCCTATGAGTGTAGTTGGTCAGCGGGTCCAAGCAAGCCGCTTGCAGCTTGAATGGTTGGCTTACAAGCACTTACTTTCTTGAGTGTTATGTATGACTCCAATCAGAGGAGAACTCCATCATGCGTGCACCTCTCCCCTCACACACCCAACATTGTACCCCCATTGACTTCAATTATGCCAGTTGCCCAGAATGGTGAAAACGTGGGAACAAACTCAAAGATTCAAAGTACATTTATTGCCAAAGTATGTATGCAGTGTACGACCATGGCTGCCTTTCCACAGACAGCCACCAAAGAAAGAAAGAAAGAAAACCATGGAACCCGTTCAAAGAAAATCATCACACCCCCAATGTGTTCAAAAAAAAAGAACAAATCGCACAAAAGAGCGAGAAACACAGAATATAAAGCACCAAACCACAAATCATCAAACCAGTCCTGGCAAATTCAGATCAGTTCATTGTAGCTCGGTGTCCTCCATTAACTTCAGGCCACAGAGCCTGTTCACCCTGAATAGAATCGCACAAAATAGCAACATAAAAGGAACAAACAGAAACACATCATAACATGAACTCCCAAACAAGAGAAAATCGGCAGATACTAGAAATCCATTCAACAAATGCAAAATGCTGGAGGAACTCAGCAGACCAGGCAGCATCTATGCAAAAAAGTACAGTCGATGTTTCGGGCCTGTGTGATTTCAATATAATGTATTCAGTACTATTCTATTCTTTTTTTTGATTCATGATATATATCCTCATGTACTCTGTATTCTTCTATGTGAAAATTAATAAAAATATTGAAAAAGAAAGATATTTCAGGCCAAAGCCCTGACTGTACCTTTTTCCAAAGATGCTACCTGGCCTGCTAAGTTCTTCCAGCATTTTGTGTGTGTTGCTCATAACATTGAGCGGCAAAATTCAATCCACAAGTGCAAAAAAGTGTGGAAAAATATGGTAAAACAAATAAAATGTGGGGCAGTTTACTGTGGGACTAACATTTTATGTGGCTAGCAATAACCAAGCATATTAATTAACCAAAATAACTCACTTTATGACACACAATTAAAAAGAGGAATTGTGATTTGTTTAGTATTTAAGCGGAAAATCGTCATCCTGACAAATATGAACATAGCACATTGCTTCAGTGGGTAATGCGCATCAAGACATTTGTGGAGTGCAAATTACCAGAAGCAGATACTGTAAATATAATCTGTAAAAAGTGTATCCAATGCAAAAATTCAAATTTTAAATAAGAGTTTTTGTCCTTAATCTAGATTGATTGAATAAGGAAGTGATTTAGGGAGCAGCATTATTGCTTTTGAAGTGTCACATCTGTGCAGAAATTGTATTTATTTGGCATGCTGAGTGAGCTCGGGGATTGAAACGTTCAGCGCTCTTCCTTTTGTATTGATGAATTTCATTATTTCAGAGTATTGTCAGTAATCACTGGTTTTTTTTTGCTTGTTTTGCTTTTCCCTGCCTCAGCAATATTTCCCCAGAATTATTTATTGCTTATTCTGCTTTACATAAATACTCTAGAAAAGCAATTTCAACCATCATCAATCACCCCTTTGTTTTCAAGGGCAAAGATACATTTTCTACAGATCAATAAAGCTGGGATGTCACAGCACTATTACTTCTGATACAATGTAGTTTGCTGAAGTGAATTCCAGATCTCAAGCCTGCAAGGAAGAAAAGAGTATTACTGTCAGAAATTCAGAACAGACACAACAGGTAATGGCTGGATGATCCAGAAATAAGACAATTACATAGTACTTCTCACTGCTGTGCTCAATGATTGACTACCAAAGTACATTTTTGAATAAAATCACCATTGTGAAAGTGGTGCAGTGGCACAGTGATTTCTTGACAGCTCCAGGGAGCTGGGTTTGATCCTGACCTCTGGCGCTCTGTGTAGAACTGCACATTCTCCCTTTGACAATATGTAAGTTCCCCCCAGGTGTTCTGGTCCACTTCTGAAGGGTAGGGAAATATAGAGGGGGGGGGGATAGAACTGATCTGCCGAATGACCTCCTTCCATGTTGTGATAAATAAGAAAGTAATAATTTCAGGGGTTGGTATCTAAGTTGAAAGAGCTCCCACAGACTTATCAATCAAACACCTCAGATGGAAGCCTAACCTGCAATATGTCAGGCTCCTCCACGATCACCATCATGTCTTATTTCACTGGTAATGTGGCATTATGCTAAAGCAATCATCTCTAGAAATTCAGATGCAATCCTGACCTTGTATAGAATTTGTGTGCCCTCCCCATGACTTCGTGTATTTTTGCTTGGTGACTTAGTTTCAACCCCCACCCCAAGGATTACTGGTAGGTTAATTAGTTACTGTCAGTTAGTCCTTCACTGGGAGTGAAGTGTCAAAATAATCAAAGGGGAGTTGATAGGTATGTGCAAGAGAATAAGTTGCAGGGATATAGGAAAATTAGATGAATTCTCTGCCCAATGAAGCAGTGGAGGCTACCTCAGTAAATATATTTAAAATAGAAACATAGAAAACATACAGCACAATACAGGCTGTTCAGCCTACAAAACTGTGCTGAACATGTCCTTACCTTAGAACTACCTGGACTTTACCCATACCCCTCTATTTTAAGACAAGATTGGATAGATCTTGAATAGATAGGAATTAAGTGTAATGGGGAAAAGGTAGGTAGGTGGAGATGAATCTGTGGTCAGATCAGCCATGATCTTATTGAATAGCAGAGCAGGTTTGACAAGCCAGATGGCCTACTCCTGCTCCTATTTATGTTCTTATGGGAATAGGACCAATAGCAGGGAACTGATGGGTGGAATAGGATTCTTCTGTTCTATTTAAAATAGTCAAATATAGTGATAGAAGTCATGGAAATCAATCTTCAGCCAATCTGATTCATTCCATGTTAAGAAGCAACTGTGAATATTGTTATCATATAAAAGTTATGGGATCACAAAGTCATCGTGACTGCAGTACTCCAGAATTAGCTGGGTCACTCACTTACTTGTTCCAGTGCAATTATAACACTGGCATTAACCCAGCAATGTGTAAAATTGATCAGGTGTGAGCAACTCGCAGAAAGCAGGACCAATCCAAGTTGGCTAACTACTGCTCAGTCTGTTTGAGCTCAGCAGAGTAACGCAAGGTGTCTTTGACAGTACTGTCAGGTTACACTTACTCCCCAGTACCCTCCCTCACCAGCCCAGGACCACTCAGCTCCAAGCCCCATTGCTGCCTTGCCCTAGACCTGGAAGGAAGAGTAGAATTGTAGAGATGGAGTAGGAGTGGTTCAGGAACCCAAGAACACTACCTCTCTATACTGTTTCTGATTTTTTTCTTGTAACTTACTGTGGTTTTTTTGTTTTACACTGTACCGCTGCCACAAAGACATCAAGTTTCATGATAGATGTCTGTGGTAATAGCAAGGATGTAATGTTAAGGATTTATAAGGCACTGGTGAGGCCCCGCACACAAGATGCTGGAGGAGCTCAGCAGGCCAGCTGGCATCTATGGTAAAGATAAACAGTCGATGTTTCAGGCCAAGACCCTTCCTTCATGTTGCTTCCCATAGATGTTGCCTGGTCTGCTGAGTTCCTCCAGCATTTTGTGTGTATTACATTGATTCCCAGCATCTGCAGATTTTCTCTTGTTTGTGATTGCCGAAGCCTCACGGAGCATTGTGAGCAGTTTTTGGCCCCTTATCAAAGAAAGGATGTGCTGACATTGGAGAGGGTTCAAAGGAGGTTCACAAAAATGATTCTGGGATTGAAAGGCTCGTCATATGAGGAGTGTTTGATGGTTTTGGGCCTGACTTACTCACTGGAATTCAGGGGGACCTCATTGAAACTTACCAAATGTTGAAAGGCCTCAACAGAGTGGATGTGGAGAGGATGTTTCCACTGATGGCAGAGACTAAGACCTGAGGACACAGCCTTAGAGTAGAGGGATGTCCATTTAGAATAGAGATAAGAATTTTTTTGCCGGAAAATGGTGAATCTGTGGAATTTGTTGCTATTGGTGGCTGTGGAGGCCAAATCATTGGGTATATTTAAAGCAGAGGTTGATGGATTCTTGATTAATCAAGGCATGGAGGAATATCGGGAAAAGGCAGGAGAACGGAGCTGAACTGGAAATGGATCAGCAATTATGAAATGTTGGAGCAGACTCGTTGGACCAAATGGCCTAATTCTGTTCCTATATCTGATGGTCTTTGAATAAACTTGATTCTGATTCTGATTACTCTGATATCAAGGCATCATTTAAGTAACTGTGGTATCAGGGAGCTTTGATGGGCAACATGGGGAAATACTGGGGCAGTTGGAGTCGTTGCATAAAAGCTGATAGTTCTGATTATTGGAGATCAAATCCCACCACAATCTTAACAAAGTATTATCTTGTGCCAAACCATTTTAGACCCCTCAGTAAATGACCTTCCTCCCACGATTAGGTCAGAAGTAAGGATGTTCACCGATAATTAATTAATGTTCCAATCCTAGCCAATGAAGCAGCCCATACCTACATGCAGCAAGATCATGCAGAAATAAGCTTGAATGTGGCAAGTATCATTCAGGCCACAAAAGCGCCAGTCAATGGCCATATCGAACAAGGGTCCAACCCTTGTTGGCATTACCATCACTGGGTTTGTTACCATCAACATCCTGGGGGTTATCATTGATCACAAACTTAATTGGGCCAGCTACATAATTACCATAGCTGTAAGAGCAGGTTGAGACCAAATAGTCTCCATAGTTATGCACCGCTCATACCACAAAACCCTTCCACTACCTTCTGTGCACAGATTTGAAGTTTGCTGGTGTACTCTGTATTAGATCTCAATAAGCTTATCCAGGACAAAAGAGCCCTTGATTATCTCCCCATTCACCACCTTAAACAAACTTCTGGCTCAATATTTCTAGCAGCTACAAAACAGACTGTTCTTGTTTACCTAGGCTACTCTGAGAGCACTTTCTAAACCCTTGACCTCTACCACCAAGAATGCCAAGACATTCAGGTACACATAAACACCACTTATATGAAGTGTCTTCAAGTTACACAGCATGCTGACTTGGTAATAAGTCACCATTATTTTATTTTTGTTGGATCAAATGCCTAGAAGCACAATACCTTTGTGACAGTACCTTTACTTGAAGGGCTGTAAAAGACAACATATCACCAGATTTTCACGGACAAGTAGGGATGGGTAATAAATGCTAGCCTGGCCAGAAAGATGAATAAATAATAAAAAAAATGGCATTAAGCAAGTTCCCAGGAACATCACTTGGATAATTGACAGATAAGCTGATTTATTTTCAGTGATTTTCATTGGGATAAATAATGGCCAGAACATTGAGAACTCTATGAAATTGTTAGTGGAATCATTCAGAAGTATTTTTGAAAGGTCCGCAGCAGTATTACAGCCTTCCCTTGTGCAAAATGTAAAGACAATATTTGGAGAAAAACAAAAGAGTAGGCTTTGCCCATTTTGAACATACCACACAAAATGAATGACTACAATACCCAGCCTGACAGAACAGATGGAGAAAAAGAATGATGCACATAGAAAAACTGTGAGGGAAGCAGGTGAGTTTATGAGACATAGTCATTATGCGATGAGTGAGAAAGAAAGGGGCCTGATAGGCTATTTCAGCCGGAAGGAGTGACAAAGGGTGACTGGGTCAGTGAGGTAAGAGTGTCAGGGACCTGAGAATCAGGGAGTGTGAGTCAATGAGGAAAAGTGTCAAGGAATTAGTAAAGGGGGAGTGTGAATTACTGGGTGTGAGTGGCATAGAATCAGGAATAAGGGAGTGGGAGGTGGAAGAGAGTGACAAGAAGGGAAATGATAGTGGACGGTAATTAAAGTGTATAATTCAAAGGGGAGTGAGAGAGAAAGACGGTTGTGACTCATTGAGGAAGGAATGAAAGCTGAATGAATAGATACCCTATCAACACTTCCTCTGAATGCAATAATACAGTGCAAATCTCTAGAACTTCAGAGCTCTAGGAACCACATGAATATAATGCCTCTGCATCAAAGTCATCGCTCTTGGCCTTCATCCAATCCTTTCTTTTAAGAAGAAGCAGTATATGAGTGATATATTAATAAATTTATAATAAACTAGAATCATGTAAATAATGTACATCAATGGGATACCTAGGGAACTATGCCTTGTGGAGTGCTGGATCAAAAGGTCAAAGCTAAATGAAAAACTCAATACTATCATAAGAAGGTGCAAGCCAAGAGAGAGGAAAAATGTCACATTATAAAGGCTGAATTGAATTCAAATGTAAATGATGTGCTTTGAGCAAAATAATAGAACATCAGAGACAATAGTAATAATGGGAGTGAGTCACAATATGATAAATATACCAAGATAATTAAAGGGATGGAATATATTAATAACAATGAATAATAAAAAAAATCATAATGAAGCATAGAAGAGAGCTGGTGCATAGAATTGCCATGAATGTAAATGATTCATGTGGGGAGTTTTATGCCCAAGTTTTCAGATGACATCTTTAGAACTAGCAGGGTAAATGGAAGCAGGAAATCACAGCAGAAAATTTAGAGGTTTAAATGAGTTTGGGAAGAAATAGCAGATGGACTTCAATAATGCGGATTGTGAGGTCAACCACTTTGGATTACGGGAAGCTGAAAGTTTTTTCTAAATGACAAGACTTGGAGCTGTTGAGGGGTGAAAAATTCGTGTGCTTGCACACAATCAGTTAAAAACTAGCATATCAGATACAATTCTCTTTCCATTTTTCAGAATGTGAGTGTTCCTGATAAGGGGACATTTATTGCCCATTTCAAAGAGACTTTGGTGCTGAACCAGCTTTTTTGTCTGCTGCAGTCTGTCCACTGAAGGTACTCCCAAAGTGCTGCTGGGAAGGGAATTCCAATGTCTAGACCCTCCTGATAAATGGCCAATGATATACTTGCAAGTCAGGATGGCATACAACTTGGAGATGAACCTGCAAGTGCTAGTGCTCTCTCATACCTCCTGCCTTTGTCCTTCTCGAGAGGATCATAGGCAGTTTTGGAAGTAGATATCAGAGTAGCATAAAGCATAGTTGTGATAAGGATCCTGGAACAAAAGAGAAAATGATTTGTGCTCATCTTCTACAGAGTCTTCGTCTGGAGTATTCCAGCCAGGTTTGGGCGTCACATATTAAGAAGTACATATTAACCTTACATTATATATTTAACATGATGATGAATGGACTCAAAGAGTCAACTTATAATGAGAATGTTAATTATATTGTTTTGTAGCCCCCCCCCCCTCCGAATTTAAAAGTATCATGGGCATTGTGACATAAAACAGTAAAGGAGAGATCTGGTATTGATTTGATGAAACCAAATTGCTTCCTCCTGGTCGACCTCAATTTTATGATATAAAGAAATACAAAGTTACCACTGCAGATGTGGAGAGACACAACAGGACATTGTCTTAAAATTAAAGCAGAATAATTTATGAGAAAGTTCATAAAACAGTGTCTCCAGGAAGCTTATTAGTAACAGACATTAATCTTTCCACCACAGTGCTCTAGGCCCAGTCAATGTAAACTTTGTAGTGCTGCTCCAGAATGTTTTATTTGATAAAGTCATCAAGAAATATGGATAAAGCAGAAAGTAATGTATTTACTACAGATTAATCATTATCTTACAGAATGTAAAACAAGCTTGAGGGTCAGATGACCCCCTCTACAATCCTGTAAACTTTCCTCTACCTGGGGAATGCAGCCAACGTAATCGAAAGCCCTCTCGTGACAGACATTCTCTCATCTGCCCTTCCCATTCTAGATAAGATACGAAAGTATCTTGAATACATGTTCCACCGGGTTCAAGGGCTCTTTCTATCCCATTGCTATCAGACTCCTGAATGGACCTCTCGTACGCTAAAGTTGATCTTTCAGTCTACCTCAAAGTTCAAAGTAAACTTGTTGTAAAGTACAGGTATACCATTATATACAATCCTGAGGTTTATTTCTTCAGGGCATGCTCAGCAAATCCAAGAACCATATCAATGAAAGACTGCGCTCAACAGCACAGACAAACAACCAATGTGCAAAAGATATGAAAAACAATGTAAATACAAAAGAGAAATAAATATGCAATAAATATCAAGAACATCAGATGAAGAGTCCTTGAAATTGTCCATTGGTTGTGTGAACAGTTCAATGTTGAGCAAGTGCAGTTAAGTGAATTTATCCCCTCTGTTTCAAGACCCTCATGGCTGAAGGTTAATAACAGTTCCTGAACTGGCTGTGTGGGTCCTGAGGCTCCTGTACTTTCTTCTTGATGGCAGCAGTGAGAAGAGAGCACGGCCTGGGCGGTGAGGGTCCTGAGGCTCCTGTACTTTCTTCTTGATGGCAGCAGTGAGAAGAGAGCACGGCCTGGGCGGTGTGGGTCCTGAGGCTCCTGATGGCAGCAGTGAGAAGAGAGCCCGGCCTGGGCAGTGAGGGTCCTGCTGATGGATGCAGCTTTCCTACAACACTCTGTGTAGATGCGCTCAATGGTGGGGAGTGTTTTACCCGTGATGGACTGTGGCGTATCCACTACTTTTCAAGGGATTGTCCATTCAAGGACGTTGGTGTTTCCATACCCGGCTGTGATGCAACCAGTCAATATACATTCCACCACTGTCAAAGTTTTAGGTGGCACGTTGTATCTTTGCAAACTTCTAAGGAAGTAGAAGTGCTGCCATGCCTTCTTTGTAATGGCCCTTGCGCCCTTGCACTTTCTCTGTAACATTATGTCTCTGTTTTTCTTGTACTGCCTTGATGTTGCTGCGTATAGAATGATCTGTCCAGATGGCACACAATCAAAAGCTTTTCACTGTATTTCAGTACATGTGACAAAAATAAACCAGTTACAGTTCAGGGTGTCCTGTTTCCTTGGGGTGGGGGGGAATTCACATCCCGAACTGGCCCAGTGAAGATTCAGTCCTTGCATCCACACGCTGGGCTTGTGTCTCTGCACCAGGTTTGCTGAGAACATTCCAACACATGTATGGCATTTCACCTCAGCATTCAATACTGTGATCCCCTCCAAGCTTCGCCAGCTTGGTATCAGCTCATCCCTCTGCAATTGGACCTTGGACTTTCTGACTAACAGATCTCAATCTGTTAATCTAGACAACCTCTCCTCCCCCACTCTCACCCTGAACACTGGCATGCCTCAAGGCTGTGTGCTGAGCCATCTGCCGTACTCCCCTTTCACCTGCATTTGACTGCATTCCTGTACATGGTTCTAACTCCATAATCAAGTTCGCAGACGACACCATGGTGGTTGGCCTGATCAGAGGGTATGACTAGACGGCCTACAGGGACAAGGTTCAGAACCTGGCCACGTGGTGTGCCGACAACAACCTGGCCCTTAACACCCAGAAGACCAAGGAGATCGTTGTGGACTTCAGGCATACTAGGAGCCACACTCAAGTCCCCACCTACATCAACGGAGCTGTAGTGGAGCGTGTATAAAGCTTCAGATTCCTTGGTGTCCACATTTCTGAGGATCTTACCTGGTCCCTGAACTCCTCCATCCTGATCAAAAAGGCGCAACAGCACCTTTCCTGAAGAGCATCAAGAAAGCTCACCTCTGTCCCAGGATACTGACGGACTTTTACTGCTGTACCATTGAGAGCATACTCACCAACTGCACCTCAGTGTGGTATGGCAATTGTCCCGTATCAGACCGCAAAGCACTCCAGCGTGTGGTGAAAACTGACCAGTGTATTATCGACACCCAATTGCCCACCATTGAGAACATCTACCATAAACGCTGCCTGGGCAGGGCAAAAAGCATTATCACCCTAACCATGGACTTTTTACTCTCCTCCCATCCGGTAGGTGCTACAGGAGCCTCCGCTCCTGCACCAGCAGGCACAGGAAGAGCTTCTTCCCTGAGGCTGTGACCCTGCTGAACCTCACATCACAGCCCTAAGCAGGACTGCACCCATATTGTACTGTCTCAGTACTTTTATATTTGACTGCTGTAGCACTTACTTTTTATTCACAGTTATTTTGTAAATAACACTATTCTTTGCATTTCTGGTTAGATGCTAACTGCATTTCATTTGGCTTTGTATCTGTACTCGGCACAATGACAATAAAGTTGAATCTAATCTAATCTAATCTTGGCGCCAGACACTGTCCCGCTCACCAGCCTACCCATCTGCTCATAGTGAGATGTGGCAGGTTTTACTCCAGAAGGACATCCAGTATTTTTGTCGGGGATGGGAGAGAGACAGGCAATTGTAATTTCTTCTCAGCAGCGTTTCTCATTGGAATGACAGCTGTACAGGTAGAGAATGAATAGCAGGAACAGAAATGGATTCAGCCCTCTCCATCACACTTTCTGGAAGTGAAGTCATCCATCCAGAAAATAAAGCAGTCTTGTAAACTGAGAATGCATCTCACATACTAAGCCCAACAGCACGATTGCAGATTATTTTAATGAAAGTGTGATAAAGAGATAACTTCTGAGAAAGCCTTTTAACCAGAAAACATACAATGAGTAAACTGTCCAGCAGCTGGATAAACAATGTTGTCAGATATTCACAATCAAACACAATCCCAGCCCAAGTGAAGGGTCTTGATCCAAAATGCTGACCACACATTTCCCTCCATAGATGCAGGCTGACCTACTTCCAGCAGGTTGTCTTCTTTTAATAATCCCAGCCACTCCTTTTTCTGCATTGTTGCCTTCGAGCTTTCTTGAAAAAATAACCACAGGAGACATAATGAGGAATACTGGTCAAATTCTGATATGGCCCAGTGAATCCAGGAATGAAAGGGTTACAGTATGAGGAATGTCTGGCTCTTGGGCTGTATTCCCTGGAGTTCAGGAGAATGAGCGGGGATCTCATAGAAACCTTCTGAATGTTAAAAGGCCTGAACAGATTAGAAATGGCAAAGTCACTTCCCATGGTAGGGGATCCTAGGACAAGAGGGCATGATTTCAGGATTGAAGGTCGTCCTTTTAGAACTGAGATGCAGAGAAATTTCTTTAGTCAGAGGGTGGTAAATCTGTGGAATTTGTTGCCACGAGCAGATGTGGAGGCCAAGTCATTGTGTGTATTTAAGGCATAGATAGATAGGTTCTTGATCAGCCAGGACATCAAAGAGTATGGGGTGAAAGCAGGGGAGTGGGGATGACTGGAAGGATTGGATCAGCCCATGATTGAATGGCGGAGCAGACTCGATGGGCTAAATGGCCTACTTCTGCTCCTATATCTTACAGTCTTATTGTCAAATTCAGCTGGACAGAGCAACTTTGGTCTCTTGGTAGCTGATTTGGGCCTATTGATTACTTGCATTTGTATCTAACTAAGTCAAATCACGTAGTTGAATTATCTGCACCTGAGAACTTGTGATGTTCTCTATGAATTCTTGCAGTATTATGTTATTGATTTTACAAAGACTGGTCTTAACCTGGAAGGCTTTTCCTGAAATTGGGTTCCATCTGCCTCATTTTCCCACTCCTTTTAACTGTGTCCACTTAATTCCTATAGCTTCTCTATCAACCCTCCCTGAATTCTCTATATAGTAGCTTTCCTCCATCAATACTCTCAGCCCTGATGAGTTCTGCCTTGAGTTAATCTTTATCTTTTGTTCAACACTTGTTTTATTAGGTATAATGATTGGAGGATCTGGAGCTATTTTAGGAAAATGGAGCTAAGGTGCATACCAGCCACATTTAAATTGGATCCCAGAAAAAGCTCAATGGTCCATTCCTATTCCAGATGTTCCTGGGAGAGGGTCACATTGGGTGGGGGGGGGGGGGTGCTGGTGGTGGTGGAGAGGAGAGGAAGACAGTGATGGGAGAGAAGGTGTTTGAAGGGAGATAAAAAGACTGGGAGGAAAGAGGACAGGTGGAGAGGAGAGACTGAGGGAGGGAAAGAAATGGAATGGAGAGTGAGTAAGTGAGCTCAGTGGGCAAAGAGAGACAGAAAGAATTAAATTTGAATAATTTGCATAAGTAAATGAATAGGGGTATAATAATCCAGTGGTGCCATTTTTGAGCTTTTACAGGGCATCTGCAGGCTCCTGAACGTTGATACGTTATCCCGTGCTCCTTCATGGAATGTCCCTCTAATTATCTGAATTACTGTGTGCCCTGGAAGCAGGGTCTGTGGGAAAAAGGGACCAATACACAGTGGTATCCATTTGGGCACGTGAGCCCTCTATAAATTCCTTCCATTTCCTAAGGTGCAAACTCATCCAGAACAAAGCTGTCCACTGACAGGCACCCTATCCAACATCCTAAACATTCATTCCCTCTACTGCCAGAACATCATGACTGCAATATGCATCATCGGCAAAATGCTCTGCAGTCACTCACTTTGGCCACACTGACAGCATTTCCTAAACACACTCTCTTCAGTCCCTTTATCTCTACTACTAAAGAAGGTAAGGGCACCAGGCATGTGGAAATGCCACTGTCTACAGTTTCTCCTGCTGCACTCCATCCTAATTTGGGAATATTATACCTCCCTTCATTGTTGCTGGGTCTAGATCCTGGCACTCCTGGCCCAACAGCAATGTTGGGAGTATATGGACTGAAAGCACTGCAGTATTTCAAGGAGGTGACTCACCACCCTTCTACACTAAAAGCAGGTATATAGCAGCATATTAGCAGCATTGATGAGAAAAACATAAATTATGTACATTTTCTACAACTTCATGTGTAGAGAGAAACTCAACTGTCTCGACTTCAACGTTCTTCTCTCCAATTCTATCATCACTCCTTCTGAATATTCTGCACTAATCCCCACCTCACCATCAAACCCGCAGATAAAGTTGGTGCTGTAATAGTCTGGCAGACTGACCTCTACCTTGCTGAGGCCAGACGGCAACTCTCAGCCACCTCTTCTTACATACCCCTTGAACAGGACCCCACTAAGGAGCATCAGGCCATTATCTTCCGCACCATCACCTCTGGGATATCTCATCCACTGCCAACCACTTCATAGTTTACGTACCCCACACCTCCTCCCCAAGATCCACAAAGCTGACTGTCCAAGCAGACCCATTGTTTCTGCCTGCTCCTGCTGCACTGAAATTATGTCTACGTAACTTGACTCTATTTTATCCCCCTTGGTTCAGTCCCTTCCTACCTACATCCGTGATGCTTCAAATGTTTGTAATCTCTTTAATGATTTTAAGTTCCCTAGCCCCAGTCGTCTCATTTTCACTATGGATGTCCAGTCCTTATACACTTCTATCCCCTATTAGGAGTGCTTTAAAGTCCTCTGCTTCGTTTTGGCCAACAGGCCCAACCAGCTCACCTTCACCACCTGGTAGACCTGGTCCTCACCCTCAACAGTTTCTCCTTCGGCTCCTCCCACTTCCTTCAAACCCAGATGTAGCCAATGGCACTCACTTAGGTCCCAGCCATGGCTGCTTTTTCATTGACTATGTGGAACAGTCCATGTTCTAAGCCTATCCGGCATCACTCCCCAACTCTTCCTATGCCACATTGATGACTGCATTGGTGCTGCTTCATGCATCAGTGCTAAGGTCATCAATTTCATCAACTTTGCCTCAAACCTCCAGCCAGCCCTCAGATTTACTTCACCATTTTTGACACCTTTCTCCCCTTTCTCGATCTATCTACTGGCATAGTTTATAAACCCACTGACTGTCACAGGCCTCTTGACTATACCTCTTCCCAATCTGTCACTTATAACAATGCCATTCCCTTTTCTCAGTTCCTCCATCTCTGCTGCATCTGTTCTCAGGATGGGGCTTTTCATTCCAGAACAAATGAGTTGTCTTCCTTCAACGAAAGGGGCTTCCATTCCTCCACCATTAACATTGCCCTCACCCACATCCCTTCCATTTCACACACACCTGCCCTCACCCCATCCTCCAGCCGCCACACCAGGGATAGGATTCCTCTTATCCTCACCTACAACCCCACCAGCCTCCGTGTGCAGCCCTTAATTTTCCAAAACTTCTACCATCTCCAACGAGATCTCACCACCAAGCACATCTTTCCCTCCCCCTCACTTTCTGCTTTCCTCAGGGATTGCCCTTTACGTGGCTCCTTTGTCCATTCATCCCACCCCACAGATCTCCCTGCTGGCACTTATCCTTGCAAGTGGAACAAGTGCCACATCTGCCCCTACACCTCCTCCCTCACTACCACTCAGGGCCCCAAATCGTCTTTTCAGGTGAGGCGACACTTCACTTGCAAGTCTGTTGGGGTCATCTACTGTACACGGTGCTGCCAAACTGGCCTCCTGTATATTGCTGAGACCCGGCATATGTTGGGGGAGCATTTCATCGAGCATCTTTCCTCTGTCCTCCTCAAAATGCAGCATTTCCCAGTGGCTACCCATTTCAATTCTACTTCCCATTCTGACATGTCAGTCCACGGTTACCTCTGTTCCATGATCAGGCCACCCATTGGGCGGAGGAGCAACATATTCTATTCCGTCTGGGTAACCTCCAACATCGAAGTCTCGAACTTCTGTTAATTCCTCCCCTCCCCCAACCTCCTTCACCATTCCCCATTCTTGTTTCCCTCTCACATCTTCTCTTCTTGCCTACCCATCACCTCCCTCTGGTGCTCCTCCCCCTTCCCTTTCTTTGGTTTTCTATCTATCGGATTTGTCATTCTCCAGCCCTTTATTTCTTCCACCAATCAACTTCCCAGCTCTTTTGCATCAGCCCCTCCATATCTCTCAGTTTCACCTATCACCAGCCACCTTAGGCTTCTTCCTCCCCCCTTCCTTTTCGGTGCTAATGAAGGGTCTCGGCCTGAAACATCAACTGTTTATTCCCATCCATAGACGCTGCCTGACCTGCTGAGCTCCTCCAGCACATTGTGTGTATAATTCATTTAATAATTCAGGTTGATGACCTAAAATGTTAACATACTGTGAAGAAGACTCTCAGATGGTATGTTGCCTCCCAGGTGCCAGGATCAGGGACATCTCAGATCGTGTCCATGGCATTCTTAAGGGTCACTGTGAGTGGCAAGAAGTCATTGGTACCAACGGCCATCAGTAGGACAAAGGAGATGGTGATGGACTGTAGGAAGACTAAGCCTACATTGTTCTCTGTTACTATTGAAGTGAAGATGAAGATGTGGTCAGGACCTACAAGTACCTGGATGACAGAATTGAGTGGAGCACCAACATAGAGGTTGTGTACAAGAAAGGCCAGAGTCGCCTCTACTTCCTGAGGAGACTGAGGTCCTTTGGAGTATGCAGGACTTTCCTTCACGTGTTCTACCAGTACAATCTTCTATGTGGTGGTGTGGTGTGCTGGGGCAATGGCATCAACATGGGTGATGCCAACAGGCTCAATAAGCTGATTAGAAAGGCTGGCTTGTTATAGGAGTCAAACCGGACACTGGATGCTGTGGTAGAATAAAGGGCCCTATGGAAAATCCTGGCAATGCTGGACAATGTTTCTCACTCTCTGCATGCCTCCTTGACAGAGGAGAACTTTTATTAATAGATTAAGACAACTGCCCTGCTCCAAAGAGCGCTATATGAGGTCATACTTACCCTCAGCCATTAGGCTCTATAATGAGTCAACCTATAGCCAGAGATGTTATGACCATCCCCCCTCCTGTTAGTTTGTTTGTGGTAACTTATTTTTATTCTTTTTACTTCCCTAATATTTATATCTGTGCACTTGTAATGGTACTGTGACACTATAATTTCCTTAAGGATCAATGAAGTATCTACATGTAGGATAAGGTATGAACTACTGAAGAGAGAATATAGGGATCAAGAAAGGAAGCTGAAAAGCAGGACCTCAAGGCTGGTAACCTCTGGAGTGCTGTCTGTACCATGTGCCATTGAGGGTAAGAATAGGATAATTTGTCGGATGAATGTGTGGCCATAAAGCTTGCGCAGGAGGCAATGTTTCAGATTTGTGAAACACTGAGGTCTCTTCTAGGGAAGGTCTGACCTGTACAAAAGAGATGGGCTATACTGAACTTGAGGGGACCAATATCCTTGCAGGCAGGTTTGCTAGATCTGTTGGAGAGGGGTAAACAGCAGGGGAAAGGAAGCAGAGTGACAGGGCAGACGATGGGGCAGTTGGTGTAATGGTAGATGCAGTGCGTGAGGATGGATAGGCAGTGCAAAGGGCATAATTACTGTCAGCTGGATGAGTTGAGATGGAAATATGTCAACTTTATTGTGAGAAGAATCAAGAACAAGGGTGATGGACTTAGAGCATGGATCTAATCATGGAGCTATGCCCCTCTGGTGTTTATGGAGACTTGTCTGTCAGAAGGCCAGGAATGTCTGTTGGGTGTCCCTGAGTTTATATGTTTTTGGGAAAGAATTAAAAGAGGCAAGGTTGTGGCATTGCTAATCAGGGATTGTATCACAGCTGCAGAAAGGGAGGTAATCTTGGAGGGATCGTCTACTGAGTGAGTGTGGGTGGAACTCAGTAAGAGAAAGGGAGCAATCATTCTATTGGCAGTACTCAATAGACTGCCAAAGAGCAACCGAGGAGCACATCAGGAAACAGACCTTGCAAAGATGTGATTGCAAAGAGGTTTGTTGTCATGGGTGGCTTCAACTTCCCTAATATTGATTGGCATATCCTTAGTGAAAAAAAGTGTAGATGGGACAGAGTTGGTAACATATGTCCTGACACAGTATGTAGACAGACTGACTAGAGGAGCCGCCATACTGGATCTGGTACTAGGCAATGAAGCTGGTCAAGTGCTAGATCTCTCGGTGGGTAATAGTGAACACAACTCCCTGACCTTACCATATTAATAGAAGCTTACAGTAATGGGAAAATATTTAAGTGGAGGAGGGAGAATTAATTATGATGCTATTAGGCAGGAGCTTGGGAGTATAAGTTGGAAATGGATATACTCAGGTAAATGCACAATGGAAATATGGATGTTTTTTCAGGAATACTTGCATAGGGTTCTGGATAGGTTTGTCCCATTGAGGCAAAGATAGGATAAAAGAACCATGTTTAACAAGAGATGTGGAATATCTAGTCAAGAGGGAAAAAGAAACATACTTAAGGTTTAGAAAATAAGGATTATACAGGGCACTAGAGAGTTACAAGGTAGCCAGGAAGGAAGTAAAGAATGGACTTAGGAGAGGTAGAAGTGGCATGAGAAGGCTTTGGTGAGTAGGATTAAGGAAAACGCCAAGGCATTCTACACATATGTGAGGAACAGGAGGATGCATCGAGTGAGAGTAAGTTCAAACAGAATAGAAGAGGAAACATGCCCAGAGTTGGAAGAGGTAGGGGAAGTCCTTAATGAATTCTTTGCTTCAGTATTTACCAGTGAGAGGGGTGTAATGAACGTGAGGAAAATGGGCTGATGTGCTTGAACATGCCAATGTTAAGAAAGGGGATGTGCTTGAACTTTGGGAAAAGATCAGGACAGGTAAGTCCCCAGGGCCTGACAGGATATACCCATGTTACTAAGGGAAGCAAAGGAAAAGATTGCTGTGATCTTTGATTCCTCACTAGTCACAGAAGTAGTAGTAGAAGATTGAAGGCTGGCACATAGAACCATAGAACACTACAGCACAGTACAGGCCCTTCAGCCCTCCATGTTGTGCCGACCCATATAATCCTTAAAAAAAAGGTACTGAACCCACACTACCCCATAACCCTCCATTTTTCTTTCTTCCATGTGCCCGTCCAAGAGGCTCTTAAATACCCCTAATGTTTTAGCCTCCACCACCATCCCTGGCAAATCATTCCAGGCACTCACAACCCTCTGTGTAAAATACTTACCCCTGATGTCTCCCCTGAACTTCCCTCCCTTAATTTTCTACATATGCCCTCTGGTGTTTGCTATTGGTGCCCTGGGAAACAGGTATTGACTATACACCCTATCTATGCCTCTTATAATCTTGTAGATCTCTATCAAGTCCCCTCTCATTCTTCTATGCTCCAAAGAGAAAAGTCCCAGCTCTGCTAACCTTGCTTCATATGACTTGTCTCCAAACCAGGCAACATCCTGGTAAATCTCCTCTGCACACTCTCCATAGCTTCCATGTCCTTCCTATAATGAGGTGACCAGAATTGAACACAATACTCTAAGTGTGGTCTCACCAAAGATTTGTACAATTGCAACATGACCTCTCTACTCTTGAACTCAATCCCCCTGTTAATGAAGCCTAGCATCCCATAGGCCTTCTTAACTACCCCATCAACCTGCACATGTTATTTTTTTGTAATAGGGATAACCCAGGGAATTATAGAGCAGTTAGTCTCATTTAAGTGGTGGGAAAATTATCAGAGAGCATCCTTAGTGACAAGATTTACAAGTATTCAGAGAAGCATAGTCTGATTAGAGATAATCAACATGGCTTTGTGAAGGGCAGGCTGAGCCTTACAAGCCTGAATGAATTCTTTGAGGAAATGACAAAACAGATTGATGAAGGCCGAGCAATAAATGTGGTTTACATTAATTTTAGTAAAGCATTTGACAAGGTTTCCATTGTATGCTTATTCAGAAAGTCAGGAGGCATGACATCCAGGGAAACTTAGCTGAGTGGATGCAGAATGGTCTTGCTCACAGAAGGCAGAGAGTGGTTGTAGATGAAGCTTACTCTGTCTAGAGGTGAGTGACCAGTGGTATTCCACAGGGATCCCTGTTCTTCATGTTTTTTTTAATAAATGAGGAAGAAGAAGGGGAGATTAATAAGATTACAGATGACATAAAGGTTGGTGGAGATGTGGGTGGTGCAGAAGGTTGACGTCGGTTGCAATGGGACTTTGGTAGGGAGAAGAGCTGGGCTGAGAAGTGATAGATGGAGTTTAGTCCAGAAAAGTGTGAAGTGATTCACTTTGGAAGGTTACAAAGTGAATACAGCAAGATTCTTAACAGTGTGGGGGAACAGAGGTTGATGTCCATAGAGCTGTCAAAAGTTGCAGGGCAAAATGATCGTGTGGCATGTGGCATGTTGGTCTTCAGTAGTCAAGAGCCATAAGATAATATTGCAGTTGAAAAATCTCCAGTTAGACCACACTTAGAGTACATTGAACATTATAGCACAGAACAGGCCCTTCAGCCCTTTAGTTTACCCCTACTTCAATCTGACTCTTTCCTCTCACATGGCCATCCATTTTTCCATCATCCCTCTGCCATCACCCCTAAGATTGCATTCTCTGTACTCACCACTCTATGTAAAAAAAAACTTATCTCTGATATTTCCCCTAAACTTTCCTCCAGTCATCTTAAAATTATACCCGCACAAGTATTATGTTCCATTCTGGTCACCTCAATATAGGATAGATGTGGAAGCTTTAGCGAGCATACAGAGAAGATTTACTAGGATGCTGCCAGGATTAGAGAGCATGTCTCATAAGGACAGGTCGAGCAAGACTAAGCCTTTCTGATTGGAGCAAAGGAGGCTGAGAGGTGTCTTGAAGAGGTGTATAAGTTGATGAGAGGTATGGATAGAGTGGACAGCCAGAGACTTTCTCAGTGTGGAACTTTAAGGTTTTTGGAGGAAAGTATAGAGGGAATGTCAGGGGTAGGTTTTATACACATAGTAGGGGCATGGGGTGTGTTGCTGGGGCTAGTAATGCAAGTAGATACATTAGAGACATTTTAGAAATTCTGAGATAGGCACGTACTGTAGCTGAGAAAATTGGAGAGTTATGTAAGAGGAGAGGGATAAAAGATCAGCACAACATCATGGGCCAAAGGGCCTGTACTGTGTTCCATGTTCTATCTCCCCAAGGACAATTCTTAAGTTCCATTTATAAATCCCACTGGTGAAGTCCCTGAAGACGGGAAGGAGGTTAACGTTGTCACATCGTTTACAACGAGTAGCAAAAACAAGCCAGAGAACTACAGACTGGTTGTCCTGACATCAGTAGTGAGGACGTCACTGGAGAGAATTCTGAAGGACAAGTTCTGCCAGCATTTGGATAAACAGATTCTGAGTCAGCATGGCTTTGTTAGTTATGCTTTGTAAGTCATGCTTGACAAACCTTTTATTGAAGAATTAAGCAAGAATGGATGGCGGTAAGGCAGTGAAAGATTTATTTTATTTTCTATTTGCTGCTTAGAGAGGCCATTGGCAGTGTCCTACAAGGTAGGCTGGCCTGCAGGGTTGGGTCTCATGGAATCCAGGAAGAGCTAATTATGTGGATTCAAACTTGTCTCAGAGGTTGGAAGCAGAGGGTGGTGGTTGAAGTTTCTTTCCTGGAATGGAGGTTTGAGGTAGGAAGCAGCAGGTGCTGGTTGATGATTGCTTCCTGTGGAGGTTGGAGGTAGGAAGTAGATGGTGGTGGTTAAAGGTTCTTTCCTGGAATGGAGGTCAGAGGTAGGAAGCAGAGAGTGATGCTTGAAGGTAGGAAGTAGATGGTGGTGGTTAAAGGTTCCTGGAATGGAGACAAGGGGCTAGTGGTGTGTCCCAGAGGTCAACTTTGGGACCTTGTTATTGATTTGGATGTAAATGCACAAGGCTTGATCAATATGCTTGCAGATGTCATGACATTAGGTGGTGTTGTTGATAGTGAAGAAGGTTTACATAGACTACAAGGTGATCTTCATTACTTAGGGAAGTGAAATGAGGAATGGCATACAAATATGTGTGAGGTGATACATTTTGGAAGGTCAAACCAGCATAGAACATATACTCTAAACTGAATGCTAGGGCTCTGGGGTGTGTAATGTGCAGAGGGACTTAGAAGCACAAGTAATAGTAATTGAAGTGCACGTCACAGATAGACAGGGTGGTGAAAAAATTGTTCAGCATGCTGGCCTTCCTTAGTCAGGATACTGGGTATGGGAGCTTTGACATTATGGTGCAGTTGTATAAGTCATAGATGAAGCTGTGTTTGGAGTACTATATACAGTTTTGTCACCTTGTGATAAGAAAGATCTAGTTAAACTAGAAAGAGTGCAGAAGAGATTTATGTGGATATCGCCTGAGTTATAGAGAGAGGTTGGCTTGGTCAGGTCCTTATTCCTGGAATGAGGGTGATGTAACATTGTTTACAAGGAGTAGCAAGAATAAGCCAGGAAACTACAGGCCAATTAGCCTGACATGAGTAGTGGGGAAGTTGCAGATGATACGATGATTAGTGATGGTGTGGATAGCACAGAAGACTGGCAAAGAATACAAGGGGCTATACTGTAGATCAGTTGCAGATATGGACGGAGAAATGGCAAGTGGAATTTGATCCTGTCAAATGTGAGGTATTGAATCTTGCTAGATCAAATGTAAAGAGACAGTACAATATTAAGGGCAAGACCCTTAACAATATTGATGAGCAGAGGGATCTTGGGTGCATCCTTGAAAGTGATAGGATGGTTAAGAAGGCATATGGCATGTTTGCCTTTATTAGCTGAGGCACTGAGTTTAAAAGTCATGAAGTTATGTTGCAGCTTTTTAAAACTCTATTTAGGCTGCGTTTGGACAATTACATACAGTTCTGGTTGCCCACAGGAAGGATGTCAAGGCTTTGAAGAGGGTACAAAAGGGGGTTTGCCAGGATGCTGCCTGGATTTGAAGGCATGTGCTATGATGAGAGGTTGGATGAACTTGCATTGTCTTCTTTGAAGTGGTGGAGGCTGATGGAAGATCTGATACAGGTTGATAAGATTATGAGAGGCTTAGATATGGTAGACAGTATCTTTTTCTCAGGATTGAAATGTCTAATACCAAAGGGCACAAATTTAAGGCGAGAGGGGGTAATTTTAAAGGAGATGTGAGGAGCATGCTTTTTATATACCGGAGATTGTGCAGCCTGGGGTGATGGTGGGGGTGGATGTATTAGCGACTTCCAATAGGCACACGAACAAGGAGAATGGAAGGACATGGACATTGTGTAGGCATAAGGGATTAGTTTAGTTGGCCATTAGATTACTAATTTAATCATTTCTGCATAACATTGTGGGCCAAAGGAGTTGTTCCTGTGTTGTACTGTTCTATGCTCTGTGTTCTATGTAAATGTTTGAAATTTTGAGAGGCATAGATATGGTAGGGTTAACAGTCTTTTCCCCAGGGTAAGGGAGTTCAAAACTAGGGGCGTAGATTTAGGATGAGAGGGAAAAGATTTAAAAGGAACATGAGGGGCAACCTTTTCATGAAAAGGGTGGAGTATATATGGAAAAGGCCACTGGAAGAACTGGTTGAGGTAAGTGAAATGGTAGCATTTTATTTATTTTTGTTGTTATTTGTAAATGGATGCCACAGTGGCGAAGCGGTTAGTACAACACTATTACAGCTCAGGGTGTTCCGGAGTTAGCAGTTTAATTCCAGTAAGGAGACTCTGAACATGTTCTCTTGAGGTGGTCCAGTTTCCTCCCATCGCCCAAGGGTGTACTGGGTGGACTAATTGGTCAACGTAAGTTGTCCATGATTGGGTTAGGGTTCATCAGCATTATGGTGTTGCTGGGGTGGCGTGGCTCAAAGCGCCAAAAGTACCTACTCTACACTGTATACTCGCTAGCTAGCTAAGTAAATAAACAAACAAACAAATAACAAACAAACAATACAGAGGCAGGGCAGGCCTTTCTGGCCCAACAAGCTGCGCCACCTGGCAACTCTCCAATTTAACCCGAGCCTAATCACTGGACAATTTACAATGTCCTAGTAACCGGTACATCTTTGGACAATGGGAGGATGAATGCTAGTCCTTCTAAAAAATTAGATTAGATAGGGTATCAGAAAGGAAAATTAAACATTTTCTGTGATTTCTGAAAGCTAAAAAGAGTTTGATTCTTTCAGAGGTCTCATTTTCAATATGTCTTCTTCCTTATCCAAGCACTCTTCAGGTTTTGGTCGAATTCCCTAAAGGCCTCATTAGCGATAATCAGCTTACAAAGTTTACTTTTGGGCACCACCTCTCTGATAATATTACCAGAGCTAAAGCTAGAGCTTTGCAATGTTGTTGTCAAATGGATTCTGTTTCTCATTACATGTGGTGATTGATTTCAATTTCTCTGATGTGGGGCAACTTCTAAAATTTCCAAAGTTTTAATGACCACTTTCAACTGTTTAACCACAGAAGATACTTCTTCGCATTTCAACTGTTGGCTTCTGTAAACCTAAAGGTTTACTTCAATCCCTTCCAATGTTCAATATTCCAACCTGGTATATTCCCTGGTCTTTTAGAAAAGGATGTGTTGACAATATCCTCCTGTAGAAGTAATTCATTTTCCTTCGTCTCTAATAATCTCAGGATTAAATGTATCACACACCAGCTTTTGGGCAGCATGGTAGCATAACAGTACCTGGATTCAATTCAATTCCTGTTTGGATGTTCACGCCATGCATTTCCTCTCACATTCCAAAGACATACAGGCTAGGGTTAGTAAGCTGAGAGTGAGCTATTTTAGTGCTGGAAGCGTGGTGACACTTGCGTTGGTTGTCAGTGCATTTTCTGGAGTTATGCAATATAGCAAGTATTAATTTCAACAGCAACCAGTCTTCAAATCTGCATGTAGACTCTAGATTGAATTTAAAATGCAGCTCGGAACAGTGGTCTTTCTGGAGCAGCAAACTGGAGTTGATTCTAAATCAGGAAACGCACCATTAACCTGGGATGTCTGCATATGCATGAATACAGCCCAGTGATAACACTCACTTTGGGTGTGTTGGTCTAGGTGTTTGAAATTATGTGCAACTCAAAGGACATATTATAAATGCATAGTAACTATAGAAATCGTCTTGATGTTACCTTTGTTCTTTAACATATAAAATGTGATGTAATATTTGGTCAGGAAGCCTCTTCTTTCAAGAGTGTCTCCAGTATGATGCCAAGTTGTTGTGCTGACCAAAGACTTCTCTATCTACCTGCTTCAGAGTCTTTCTAGTGACTTTGTTCACCGTCACAACATTGGTCATTGACACAAATGATGCATTTCACTGTGTATTTTGATTTTTCAATGTACCTGTGACGAATAAAGCTGATCTTTATCCGAGATGTAAGCTGGAGCCCACCAAACGCTGAACTTGGAAACACGGGAGTTTGCCGATGCTGGAATATGGAGCAACACAAAATGCTGGAGGCACTCAGCAGGTCAGGCAGCAACTGTGAATCATTCATGTCGGGACCCTTCACCCGGACTGGGAAAAGTGATAGCCAATCTGAAAAGGTAAATGGAAGGAGTGGAGCGAGAGTCAGCAGGTGAGAGATCGATCCAGGTGAGGAAGGGGTTGACAGGCAGCCGATGGAGGGCAGAGTGGGTTATAGGTTTAAACAATGATGATTGTGGCTTCCCTCAACAGCCATGGATACATGCTCTGCACAGCTTGTGATCTCAAGCTACGCTGCTGATGCCAAGCTATGTAAGCCACAATCTGTTATGTGCTTAGGTGTGCCTGGTTTAATTTCCTGATGGTCACTTGGTGATGGAGAAATGATGTGTGAGCATCATGTAATCTATGTAAAATGACCTTTGAGCCTAACTCTGCACATGAACTGTGTACAAATGGATTCAAGCTCCGGGGAACGGCTTCTGATACCATCGTGGTTAAAGATCTCACTGCAGGTAAGTGCCGTGTGCTGCACCACTGTTGATGTCATTTGTATTGCAGTGAAAAACCAGTTCCAGGGAAAATTAAGCTCCTGCCAATAAATAGAAGCCTGAATTTCCTCAAGCACCAAGAAATTTGCATAAAATGCTCTCCTCTGAGTTGGTCCAATGCCATTTTATTCAGAGGTGTGCAAATTACCAGTTTCGTAGAATTAAATTTGAAATTATTTAGGGTTTATATAACACAGGGTGACTGACTGGTTGAAAATTTTCTGATAGTATTCAAAGAAACCTTATTTATTCAATCTTCCCCGGATATCAGAGTTTCTTTAATGTGGCTATAAAGACATCAAGCAGTCGTATGTTTTCTCCTCAATAAAGAATACTGTGTCTTAATAAAAAAAGTGCTGGATATATTCAGCAGGTCAGCCAGCTTTGTCGTACATCTGAAATCCATCTTGCCTTACTTAAAGAATAGGTAAACTGTGTCAACTGGCATTAGTCAGTACTCATCTTCCCTGTCTTTTACTACTCAGTCCCTGAGGACAGAGTCTCACAGATGAGGCTAACATTACTGAAAACAATGTCTCTATGATTCACGGGCCAGGGATAAATCAGCTGAAGAAGCTGGCCAAACAGGAAACAGACGGGCATTACTGACCTTAAGAAGCTTGTACCTCGGAGCCAGAGCAAGGAATAGGGAGAGGTTGCTCAGTCAAGGAGAGAGAGGAAACCCTTATTCGGGGAGAGAAGATGAAGCCTACCGTCCAAGAGAGGAAGGTGAGAGGTGTTGCAAAGAGGAAAGAAATTGATTGAGAATTCTGGGGGAAATGAGGAGAGCTGGAAATTGATTGGGAGGGTCCCGGTGGTTGATCGATGAAACTGGGAGAAAGCCATGGGCCTCTTCAATTGGACTACAAGTGCATTTGGCTAAGAGGGCAGATGTTGCTGTCCTCTGCGCCATCTTTCTTCATTCCTGGGGAACATGTGCACTGGCATTCATTTTTAAAATGAGTGTTCCATTTTCCTCCCACTTGTAGTTTGCCCAAAGAGAATAGGTAAATGGCAGGGGGTGGTGGAAGGTGGGGTGGGGTGGGTATTGATGCGATTGAGGGGAGAATCAAATGGAATTAATGTGCACACTGGAGAGGTTCCATGATTGCCGTGAGGTTGATGAGTCAAAGGGACATTCTGTGCAGTATGTTTCTATTGGTAAATGAATTTCAGAGAGGAGAAGGCTAGCATGCTAAGCGAAGCGGTGGGATTTTAGACCTTTATTGCCCAGAGATTTCTACACCAAGGCTTTCCTTGTACTCTGACTGAATTTGGTGTAGTCTAAATGGTGGAGATTGGTTGCCAGGATTTATCTAAGTTACCCTTTCATTATACGGTTTCTAGGTTGATAAGAAATAAATGAGGAGAGCCTTCATCCATTTTTCCACTCAGAAATTCCAAAGTTTATGAGAAATATTATCCTTGTCTTATTTCTGCCTTTCTCATTTGGCTTATTAATATGTTTTGTATACAATGAGACAAGCACATTTGTAAGGCTTTTGACTGCTCCAGTGCTAAGTGTGTGGTGTAAATTGACATTTGAGACCTGAATTGATTGTATCAAAAGGGGTTGGAAAACAATAAGCTGCAGATACTGGAAACCTAAAGTATTATTTTTTTTTAAAGATACAGTTCGGAATAGGCCCTTCTGGGCCAGCAAGACATGCCACCCAACAACACATCTATTTTAACACTAGCCTAATCACAGAACAATTTACCTTGACCAATTAACCTACTAACTGGTACATCTTCGGACTGTGGGAGAAAACCAGAACACCCGGAGGAAACCCACGCGGTCACGGGGAAAACATACAATCTCCTTACAGACGGCGCCAGAATTGATCTCCGAGTTCTGATGCCCCAAGCAGTAATATCAGAAAATGATGGCCAAACTCAGCAAATCAGCAATTCCAGAAGCATCCACAGAGAGATAGAGAAACAAAATACTCTTCATTGATGCTGCCTGACATGCTGAGTATGCACAATATTTTCTGTTTTGTTACATGAAAGGGATTTAACCAATTTTTCTGCTGGAATATTATTCTTTGCTCCAACTAAAGTCATGTTCCAGTCCTGCTATTAGTTTTATATCAAAGCTCTGACTGGAATTATTGGAGTATAAAAGTTGAAACTTGCTATTTGCTAGAGAATGAAATCTTAGGAATGTAGGAGACAATGGTGTGTTAAGAGGAAGCTAAGAGATATAAATTATGTAATCTGAGTTTGCTATTTGCTATGCATGTACCCAATTTAGCAGAAGAATGAAATATTAGGAATGTAGAAGACAATGGTGTGTTAATGAGAGGTAGCTAAGAGATGTAGATTAGAACATGATTAAGTCAATGGGTAGAAACAATAGTGGCGGATGTAGTGGGCAATCAGCGACTAGCTCAATGACTGTCTCAGCTTTGATTTGCAAATTAAAGTTTAACCCTTCTTGAAGAATCTTCTGCGTCTCCTAATCATTTGTGGGGCACGAGAAACCATGACAGAATGTGAAGGACCCAAGGCAGTTTTCTATCTGAGATAAGTGGCATAAGAAAATCTCTGTCATAGAATCCGAAAAGCTTTTCTTACTCCTAGGTAACCCCTGGTCATAAAGCAGATCAAATGGAATTCTGTCTCTTTAATATTCAAATCCAGTATCTATCTTGACTGGTTCCAGTCCTGTTAGCTGGAGTTTCAGAACTGATCACTGATGTTTTGTTTCATTTTGACTGTAAAAATTGATGCAGCGACCAAGTGAGACATCCTGAGGACCTATAGTTGGAATAAGCCGTATTATGGGTCTTAATTTTAGAACATAGAACATAGAATAGTACAGCACAATACAGGCCGTTCAGCCCACAATGTTGTGCCGACCCTCAAACCCTGCCACCCATATAACCCCCCACCTTAAATTCCTCCATACATCTGTCTAACAGTCTCTTAAACTTCACTATTGTATCTGCCTCCACCACTGACTCAGGCAGTGTATTCCACGCACCAACCACTCTCTGAATAAAAAAACCTTCATCTAATATCCCCCTTGAACTTCCCTCCCCTTACCTTAAAGCCATGTCCTCTTGTACTGAGCAGTGGTGCCCTGGCGAAGAGGAGCTGGCAGTCCATTCTATCTATTCCACTTAATATCTTGTACTTCTAATCTTCTATCTTCTAATTTTGTTATTGTTTCTCCCCTCATATTCAAGGAGAGAGAGTGCTTTCCATTTTAATAATGTAGCTTCATTTTTTGGAACTCTGCAGTCTGAGAAGGCTGCTGGTTCTGGTGTATAATACCGTGAGCAAGCGGTGGATTTGTTTCATTGCTCAAGTCACATCAATGTGTATCAACCAGACTGTAACCCGGCTAGAGGAAGCAAGCAATCTAATTTTCCAAGGAAGCAAATTATTTTGAAAGTACTTTTCAGAGAGTAATTGGGTGTTGGGAATTTCTCCCCTTTCATTTCTTCTGCCTTTGCTTGCCTCCAGCGGTTTTGATCCACGGATTCCCTCCTCCCGTCCTTTGACTCGTACAGTCAGCAATTCTGAACTGATTTTCTCTGTAGTAAACATGTTGTGATGTGACACCTGCACCATTGTGAGCACTGTTTGGGTCTTGATCTTGAAACAAGCTCTGCAGTGATATGGTGGAGTGCTTACATTAGGTGGATGCAGATTGCTGCTGTGACATTATCCCAGCAGATGCAGAAATAATTTTAAAACAAAAGGAGAACTAGCTTGTGAAATAAAACTAGTTGGAGCTGAAAATATTCAGCAGTTCAGGCATAGGAATCAAGAGAGAAACAGTTAGCGGTTCAGTTCTGTGTTTTGTTCATCAGCATGGGAAAAAACAAGATAAGATTACAGAGAAACCAGTGCCGAAGTGCTGTGTAAACATCTGTTTTTTCCAGCCACATGATGCACCATCAATTACTCTCGGAGATGGGCGTCGAACAATAGGCATTTATTAGCTGCAAGTGACAGCGATTAGCTGCAAGAGCCCACCACACAACATCCTGGAGACTGAGGGAGGAGCAGTGCCTCCAATCGCCTTTATACAGGGGTCTGTGGGACGAGCCACAGGAGCAGTCAGCGGGGGGCGTGTCCAGACAGGTATATGTAGTTTACCACACCACATCAGGTGGAAATTCTTCCTTGTACCACTGAAAGGAATGGATGGGTGACACTCTGGAATGAATAGCCAGCCCACTGCATCTCATCCCTGATCCCCACCTTTCTCCAGCTCCCACCAGAACCCATCATCTCTAGCCCATTGCTCACTTGTGTGCACACTCACAAGTACGTGCATGTGTGCACACACACGCACTCTTATTCATTAATAAGTATTTGTCTTGCCTTCCTCCGACATTACCATAAAATGTCCATCAAATTGAATAGGTTCTAGTTATTATAAACTATTTTATAAGATTTATGAGTAATATTTTGGAAGTGACATGAAATGTTAGTTAATTATTGAAAGCTTGCCTTGTGATTAAGTGTTTTGACTGGCTAAAGGGTGGCCTTTTGTATCTACTTAGCAGATTGCGCTGTAATCAGTGCTTTGTTACTGCAAGGGTAACAACTTATTTCAAGCAACAACTCAATTTGCTGATGCACCAGCACAACCCTTGCATTGAACTAATAGTTGAGGCAAATTGCATGTATACATTTAAGAGGAAGCTCGATAAGCATGAGGGATAAGCTTGGGTAAAGGCTCATGTAGAAGAGTAACATTGGTAAAATATAGCTGGCCAAACAGACAGCCTCTCGGTTGTCTACTCTGTGTGATACTCTATAACACACGGAGAAAACCATCCACAACAGCTCAATAGTGGGCCAGAAAACATTCCACAAAGGAACCGTTGAAATCAATAATTTCGCTTTGCCAATATCCAGCTTATTGCTGTCAGAGAAGACAGCTGCTCTTAAAGGTTAATAATTTGCAAGCAATTAATTAAATCACTTGATCAATAGATGCGATGTCATTATACACAATGCACCTACTTTTACTAGGCTAGAGTGCAATAGAATCACAGATTCACACAGAAGCCGACCCTTCAGCCCATCCCGTCCATGCTGACTGTTGTGGCCTCTAGAGGCATAGTTCATTTTGTAAGACTATTACTTCCTGTATGTTTTTTTTAATATCATTTCCTACATAGGTTAATTTGGATTCATTTTGAAGTGCATGGCGACAAGGCAAGCATCTCCATTCTCTCTTTATGCCTTCCCTTGAAACAGCAATATATTTTCAGAAATAAGATCTCATTAAGATCCCTGAAGAGCCTCTGACGTGTGATTTTTGAGGAAGGTGTTTGGCTCGTTGCATAGCTTTGTCCATATGCACTGCGAGGGCAGTAGTGTATCATTGGGTACTTCTCCATCAGATATCTATCTGCACTAATCCCGTTGATCAGCACTTGGTGCATCTGTTCCCAGGATGAGGCTCTCCTTAATGGGGCATCAGAGATGTCCTCCTTCAAAGAACAGGGTTACCATTCCACCACCATTGATGCTGCCCCCTACCCACACTTTCTCCATTTTCTGAACATACACCCTCATCCTGTTTTCCCTCCACCTTAACAAAGACAGAATTCCTCTCATCCTCAATTACCACGCCATGAGCCTCCTCATCATTTTCCGCAACTTCCTCCATCTTCAATGGGACCCTTCTGCCAACACATCTTTTCATTCCCTCCACTCTCCGCTTTTCACAGGGATCTCTCCCTCTGTGATTCCCTTGTTCATTTGTCCCCCCCACCCCCTAATCTCCCTTCTGGCACTTATCCTTGTGGAAGAAGTTCAAAACCTGCCCATTTGCCTCCTCCCTCTCCTCCATTCAAGGCCCCAATCAACACTTCACCTGCAAATCTTTTGCGGTTGCTACTGTATCCAGTGCTTCCAGTGTGCAGCCTTGTCCACATTTGTTGAAGCAATTTCTTGATGCATAAATTTAATGGACCAGGACCTTTTCAAAATAAAGCAAGTTCAACAGGGGATTAAAAAATCACTCTACTTGTTATTGCGAGCACAGTGCAATTTAATTTTCTGTATCACCACTCTCCATGCACAATTGCTAATTAGCACTCACTTAAAACTTATTGAAGATGCCTGAATTTGGTCACATTGTTAATACTATTTACCAGCCTCTGTTACTCCAATCAGAGACAACAAAGAGGAGAGAAATCAGGTACAATATCTTGTAACATCAGCCCTCTTCCAATAAGAAACTTGATTGGCAAATCCATGAAAGCAACTTCAACCAATCTTGCTAAGTGTGTCTCATTGATTTATTAACATAAAAGAACCAGTTTATGAATAAATTAGGTACAACTTGATTAATGATAAAAAGGTATTTACTAGTGCTGAGCACTACAAAATGAGTGCATTCTGCTCCACATTCCCAAGCAGTTGTAATCAACAATTGTTATCTATATCGTACTTATTCTACAAACCAACCCATTGGTGCAACAGATCCTCTGCCAGGCTAGCATCATAGAGCAAATGACTCCAGTTGTATTGGGCAAGCTATGTTGTACTTTGTTCAACATGAGTTTCTCAAAATGGGCACACTGTTCCAAGTTCTGTGATGGGGGGGAGGAATAAAACATTCAAGGATGTCCTCAAGCTTCCTGTAGAAATGTAATATTCCCTCTTATTCCTGGGAAACACTGTCCCCGTGGCAACTCCAGTCATTCAGAAGGATGTGAAGAAACTCTAATCAGGAGCACTCAGAAGCCTAATATCAGATAGGGGGCACTAATTGTGCAAATATGAAAAAAAGGAAATAATAAATAAATAACCAAGCAGTACATATCAAGATGAAGAATCCATGAAAGAGATTGCAGTTCAGTGATGGAGTGATTGAAGTTATCCCCCTCTGATTCAAGAGCCTGACGGTTGAGGGGAAATAACTGTTCCTGAATCTAGTGATGCATGTCCTGAGACTCCTGTACCTTCTTCTTGAAGGCAGTAGCCAGAAGAGAGATGGCCTAAATGGTGAGGGTCCTTGATGATGGATGCTGCTTTCCTGCGACAGTGCTCCACTTCAATGTTCTCAATGGTAGGGACGGCTTCACTCATGATGGACTGGGCTATATCCACTACTCCGGGAGTTGGGACTGTGAGGGAAGACACACCGACAAGCAGTCAAAGACCCCTCCAGAGCTGCTGAAGAGGGTAGTTAGTGGCTCTGGTTGAAGAGAAAGGATTCCATCTGGGCCCCCAAGTGAGTGAATGGCATCTAGGGGGTGAGCCCGGGACGCCATGATTCACTGCTGAACCCTCTGGAGGTGTCGTGGGCCTATCAGCCAAACACTGAGGAAAGAGGGCGCCCACTTGATAACCCAGAAGATGCCACCACTCACTTGGCTACCCCGCAGAGTCTAGGCAGCATGTCTCCGGAGTGCAGATAAGGGATATTAACATCTAGTCCTACATAACATAGCTACTTTTTCACAACCGAGAAAATCTGCAGATGCTGGACATCAATATAATACATGAAACATCAGCCTGAAACATGAACTATTTATTCTTCTCCATTGATGCTGCCTGGCCTGCTGAATTCCTCCAGCATTTTGAGCATATCCACTACGTTTTGTAGTTGCTGTGATGCAACCAGTGAATATACTCTCCACCTCACATCAATAAAAGTTTGTCAAAGTTTAGGTGTCATGGCAAATCTTCGCAAACTTCTCGGGAAGTGGAGGCACTGGCATACTTTCTTTGTAATGGCACTTGTGTTGGACTCAAGACAGATCCTCTGAAATAATAACAATGAGGAATTTAAAGTTGCTGACTCTCTCCTCCTCTGATCCCCCGATGAGGACTGGCTCATGGGCCTCCGGTTTCCTCCTCCTGAAGTCAACAGTCGTCTCCTTGGTCTTGCTGACATTGGGTAAGAGGTTGTTGTTGTGGCACCACTCAGCCAGATTTTCAATCTCCCTCCTATATGGTGCTTCATCACCATCTTTGACCCCAACCAAACTCAAACTTGATCAGAACTATGCATTATAACTGTGCTTAGACTCACAGGCATTAGTATAAAGGAAATAGAGCAGGGGGCTAAGTGCATAGCCTTGTGGTGCCCCTGTGCTGACAGAGATTGTGGTAGAGATTTATTGCCAATCGGAACTGTCTGGGGTCTGCAAGTGAGGAAATTGAGGTTCCAATGCAGAAGGAGTTATTGAGGCCAAGGTCTTTGAGCTTATTGATTAAATGTGAGGGGAGGATACTATTGAATACTGAATTGTATTCAATGAAGAGCATCCTGTTGTATGCATCTTCACTGTCCAGACATTCTAGGGTTGAGTGAAGAGCCAGTGAAATGGCATCTACTGTTGATCTGTTGTGACAATAGGCAAGCTGGAGTGGATCCAAGTCACTTCTCAGGCAGGACTTGATATGTTTCATCAACAACCTCTGAAAGCACTTCTTCACAATGAATGTAAGTGCTCCTGGAAATAGTCATTGAAGCAGATTACAACATCCTTCTGGATATCATAGAGTCATAGTCATAGAAAAATACAGCACAGAAACAGGCCCTTCAGCCCATCTATTCTATGTTGAACCTTATAAACTGCCTACTCCCATTGACCTGCAACAGGACCTTAGTCCTGCCTACCTACCCCTCTATTTGTGTACCTATCCAAACTTTTCTTAAACGTTGAAATTGAGCTCACATGCACTGCTTGCACTGGCATTTCGTTCCACCCTCTCACGACCCTCTGAGTGAAGAAGTTTTCCCTCATGTTCTCCTTATACCATTCACCCAACCACAGTGGGGAAAGCCTGAATGCATTTACCCTATCCATACCCCACATCATTTTGTACACCTCTATCAAATCTCCCCAAGAAATAAACCCAAGAAAATTCAATCTTTCATTATCCCTTAGGTCCTCCAGCCCCGGCAACATCCTTGTAAATTTTCTCCGTACCCTTTCAACCTTATTTACATCTTTCCTGTAGGTAAATGACCAAAACGGCACACAATACTCCAAACTACCTATGTAATAAGACCAATGTGTTATACAACTTCAACATTACATCCTATCTCCTGCACTCAGTACTTTGGTTTATGAAGGCCAATGTGCCAAAAACTTTCTTTACAACCCTATCTACCTGTGATGCCATGTTCAATGAATTATGGACCTATGTTCCCAGATCTCTACTGCATCTACAGATCTACTGCAATCCTCAGTGCCTACTGTTTGCTAACCTGGTTGAACCTACTGAAGTGCAACGCCTTGCACTTGTCTGCATCAAATTCTATCTGCCATTTTTCCAGCTGTTCCAGATCCGGCTGCAAGCTCTGATAGTCTTCCTCACTGTCCAATATACCCCCAGTCTTGGTGTCATTTGTAAATTTGCTGATCCAGTTAACTACATTACCATCTAGATCGTTGATAAAGATGACAAACAACGGACCCAACACCAATCGCTGCAGCACTCCCCTACTCACCGGCCTCCAGTCAGAGAGGCAACCATCTACTACCACTCTCTGGCTTCTCCCACAAAGCCAATATCTAATATAGTTTGCTACCTCAACTCGAATGCCAAGCAAATGAACCTTCTTGATCAAACTCCCATGCGGAACCTTGTCAAGTGCCTTGCTAAAGTTGATGTAGACAACATCCACTGCCTTGTCTTCATCAATTTTCTTAGTAACTTTCTCAAAAAAACTCTATAAGATTGGTTAGACATGACCTACCATGCGCAAAGCCATGCTGACTATCCCTTATCAGTCCATCTCAGTCACTAAGAATAACTTCTGGTAACTTTCCCCACTACTGATGTCAGGCTCACCAGCCTATAATTTCCTCATTTATTTTTAGAGCTTTTCTTAGACAGCAGAACAACATTAGCTATCTTCCAATCCTCTGGTACCTCACCTGTTGCTAAGGATGATTTAGATATCTCTGCTAGCCTCACTATAATTTCTGCATTTGCCTCTCACTGGGTCTGAGGGAATATCTTGTCAGGCCCTGGGGATTTATCCACCCTAACTTGCCTCAAGACAGTGAGCACCTCCTCCTCTGTAATCTGTACAGGGTCCATGAAGTCAATGCTGCTTTGCCTCACTTCTGTAGACTCTGTGTCTGACTCCTGTGTAAATATAGATTCAAAAATTCCGGTGTAATTGAAGCCTGCTTGAAGCAGGTGGGTACCTCACACTGCCGAAGCAAGAGGTTAAAGATATTGGAGAACTCTCCAGCCAACACACACAAAATGCTGGATGAACTTAGCATCTATGGAAAAGAGTAAACAGTCGACCTTTCTTGCTGAGACCCTTCATCGGGATTCCAGCCAGTTGCTCAGCACAGGTCTTTAGTACCTGGCTAGGTATCCTGTCTGGGCTGGAAGCTTTCCAAAGGTTCACCCTCCTGAAGGACGCTCTCACTTTGGCCTCTGAGACTGAAATCACAGGGTCATCAGGGGCTGTGGGACTTTGTGAAGGTGCCTCCATGTTTTGATGGTCAGAGCGAGCATAAGAAGCATTGGGCTCATCCGGGAACAAAGATTTGTTGTCAACTATGTCGCTTGGTTTCATATGTAGGAGGTGAAAGCACTCAAGCCCTGCCACAACTGTTAAGCATCCTCCAGTTATTCGAGTTTGGTCTGGAATTGCCACTTCACACGTCTGATAGCTTTCCGGAGATGGTACCTGGACCTTTTGTATTTAACTTGGTCACCAGACCTGAATGCCACTCATCTGACCCACAACAGATTGCTGATGTCATAGTTTATCCAGAGCTCCTGGTTAGTTAAAAGTTAAAGTCTGTCCCAAGCCTTATATGCTCATCAGGCCGGTGCTTATGCTGGTTTCCGTGGTGTGCTGTGACTGAGAGTATGAGACTCCACCCCCCCCCCCCCCATAGGACGCCAGTCTATCGCGAGGTTGACCCCCAGCATTTTGCCGGTACCCATTTTCAGCTGGGTGGACTGGAGCAGTGTGTGGTTAAGTGCCTTGCTCAAGGACACAACACGCTGCCTCGTCTGAGGTTTGAACTCACGACCTTCAGTTCGCTAGTCCAACACCTTAACCACTTGTCCACACACCATACTCTGGTTTCAGTAATTCTGAATGATTTTGTGGGGACTCACTCATCTACGACTGTTTTCATAAAGTCTGTGACAACAATGGTGTACTTGTTCAGATCCTCTAATGAGTCCTTGAACATGGCTTAGTCCACCAGTTGGGGCAATCCCACAGCCACTTCTCAGCCTCCCACCATCACCTCTTTTATCCCGGGTGCTTTGCTCTTTAGCCTCTGTCTGTATGCAGGTAGGAGGAGGATAGGCAAGTGGTCAGATTTCCAGAAATCCAGTCTTGGCATGGAACAGTAGGCTTTCCTAATCATAATCTAACAGTGAGTGTGTTGTAACCCCTGGTGCTGCAGATGATATGATGATGATAACCTGGAAAGTTTTCTTCAAATAGGCCTGATTGAAGCCCCTGACAATTATTTGAAAGGCGCTGTTTCTTGTTCGCTAATCGCGGCACTCAACACATTGAGTGTTTTTTTAATACCTACTTTTGGCAGTATGTAAGCTGTGGTCAGGATTATAGAGGAGAACGCTTTTGGTAAGTAGAGCTTAATCATCAATGTTCCTAATTGGGGGAACAAAAACGCAGCAAAACCATTGCATCTGAGCAGCACAAAGAGTTTATCATGAAACACAGACCCCCACATTTTGCCTTCTCAGTCCATCCAGTGTATTGAGAAGCTTCCGGGTCTTACCAACATATCTGACGTGTCCAGAGTAAGCAATGAAAGAAGCAGAGGAGGTGAGGCAAACTTTCAGAGAGTAATTCCAGGGCTTAAGGGCCCTGAGGGAATGCCAGCAGTGCTGAATTCAAATCCAAATTTTTCAAGAGGCCAGAAACCAAGGAGTGCAGATACCTCTGAGGGTCATAAGGTTGGAAGAGATGTCAGAGATGAAGACCGATAAACCTATAGAGCAATTTGAACACAAGGATGGGAATTTAAAAACTGAAGTATGCTTAGTTGGTAGGACAATTGCTGGTTAGTGTGCATACGGCTAATGGGTAAACAGGACTTAAGGTTAGATAAGGATTTAGACAGAAGGGTTTGGGTGGCTCCGATTCAAGAAGGGTAGGAAGAAGGAGGCTGGTTAGGAATACATAGGATTGAGCAGAATGTGGAAAAGTGGACCAGTGTTGTTACAGGAACTAATTCTGACAAGCTGTATGTCACACCAGTATACAAGGCCTATAGTAAGCACAAAGATTTTAATTATAATTCCATACATTTAACATTTGCAAAATCTTTTGCACTGGTTTGGTCAATTCTATTAGGACTGGGCTGTTCAGATCAACAGAGACAGACAGAAATATCATCCCAAAGAACTTTCTTTTCCAAACTCCAGATCAGTTGAGCCATCTGCGAGGTTTTGGAAAGTGTAAACCTCGGTAGAAGTAACTGCACAAAACGGTGCGAGACTGGTAGGTGGAGGTGTCCTCACACTGACTTTCTACATTCAATCTGGCTTTTTTCACACTTGGGTTATACAACAAATGTTATGCTATCACTGAACACAAGGCATCAATGGAAGGGTGTTGTGTAACTGACCTAATAAAAGCAACTATTGCTGTATTAACTCCTCGAACAATTTTACTGCTCAGTAAGTAATTAAACCAAGTTTTGTACTTGCCAGAGAAAATAATTAGCTTGTGTATAATTTTCTATTAAGTATGCAGCTATGTAGGACATGGTGAATCTAATTCATAAGTATAGTTTAGAGCTTTCAGTCTGGTAAATCCCAGAACTGCTCTGTGCCTTGGAAAGGCATACATCTGAACAAGTTCCATTTCCAAAGCTGGCAGTTTGCTCACGTACTGTATTAAAACCTTAGCACATTGCTGAAGCTTCATTGCATCGATGCACACTGTACACATCTTGCACAAGAGACTCAGCCACATAATAAAATTTTATGTGTGCTACATGACTGAATCTTATGGGAACCTCATCCACTCTGCTATTCAGTTCAGAAAGAATGTAAAGGTCCTGGAGTGGGGGAGGGTAACTGTTGGAGGAAAATCAATTTAATGATAGTGAGAATCTCTAGCCCAAGTGTCAGAAGATCTTCTGACACTTGAGCTAGAGATTCTCACTATCATTCCCAGTGCTCCTTCTCCACTTTGAGCAGCCACGAGCCCAGGATTCACAACAGGGTGGGCAGAGGGGATGATTCAAAGCCTCCATCTCCTCTAGGTGTCTTTGAATCATCTCCTCTGTCCATTTGATAATCTCCTCCTGAGGCTCAGCTCAGAATAGAGTAGCTATTTCATGGTTCTGGTGTCTGGTAAACAAACACTGTGGCCTATCCAGTGTAGTAGACTAATTAGGGGTACAACGTATGATGTGATTTGCAGGAAAAGGTACAGCTATTTCTAGAGTCTGAGAACTTGTATGGCAGTAAAATGCTTATGCTGAGATTGATTGAATACAGTTTGTTATGTCTACTGTCCAAATGGCCCTTCAATATATCCATTGATTTGCTTCCTCCAGTACTTGATTGAGAGACTAGTGCACAATTCTTGGGCAGAGGATAGAAGGGACAAGGAACGAGTGAGGAGATAGAGAGTGGTTCCTCTTTGGAATTCACTGCATGTCAAGGATGAGAAAACAAATTGCCCCATAACTTCCAAAGGAAATTGGACAGGAATGTAGGAAAGAATTGTTTGAAGGGAATTGGAGTAGGGATGAGGGATTCCAACTGATGAGATTGTCCTGATTAGAGCCACCACATACTTGATGGGCCAAGTGACTTCATGCTTTGCCAAGCAGATTTGTTTGATTGTCTGCTTCCATGAATAAGGCGAGTGTACCCGTGTGAAATTACCGCCTGTTCAGAAAGGCAAGAAGTAACTACTGTCTCATTTTTTAGAATTTTTGTTCATCAAGAGAGAATTTAATCTTCTGTCAAGTATCTGGAGCCTCCGTCGTTTCAGTGCTGACAGTGTCATGATATTTCCTTCCTGTTTATTTGCCCGGGAAACATCTAATTTGCGAGATGCAACATTTTGAGGTTCACAATTGATATATATATATATATATATATATATAAAGAAGACCAGAATCTGAATCAGGTTTATTATCACTATGATATCTAGTGTGAAATTTGTTGTTTTGTGGCAGCAGTACAGTGGGAGGACACAAAATTATGGTAAATTACAAAATAATTAAATAGTGCAAATAAAAGTAATTATAAGGTAATTCATTAACATTCATGCTCATGACGCATTCCTAAGTCTGAAGGTGGAGGGGAAGAAACTGCTTCTAAGTCACTGAGTGTAGGGCTTCGGGCTCCTGCACCTCTATCCTGATGGTAGTAACAAAAATAAGCTACCATGAGGAGTTCAATTCCGGCACCCTCTGTAAGGAGTGTGTACGTTCTTCCCATGACCTCTGGCTGCTCTGATCTCCTCTCACAATCCAAAGACATACCATTTATTAGGTTAATTGGTCATTGTAAATTGTCCTGGGGTTAGGCTAGTGTTAAATAGGTGGGCTGTTGGGGGGTGAGGCTCATTGGGCTGGAAGAGCTTCGTTCGCACTGTACCCCTAAGTAAATAAAAGAGGTCATATCCTGGAAGTTGATGGTCTTTAGTGATGGATGCCACCTTCTCAGGACACCACCTCTTGAAGATGCCCTTGATGGTGGGATAGGCTGTGCCCTTGATGGAACAGGCTGAGCTTGGAACCCTCTCTAGCATCTTTATGATCCTGTGCACTGAGGCCTTCATACCAGGCTGTGATGCAACCAATCACAACACCCTCCACAGTACATCTATAGACACTTGCAAAGGGTATTTAGTTAGACACCAACTCTGCTCAGACTCCTAATGAAGTAGAATCACAGGTGTGCCTGCTTCACGGTCGCATCAACGTGCTGGGCCCAGGGTAGATCCTCCAAGACATTGGCAGTCAGGAACTTGAAGCTGCTCTGGCTTCCCACTGCTGACCGCTCAATGAGGAATGCATTTCTCCTGACTGTCACTTCCTTAAGTCCTCAATCAATTCTTTAGTCTTGACGATGCTGAGAGTAAGCTTTTCAGACACCTCGCAAGCAGCCAATCTGTCTCACTCCTGTGAACCTGCTTGTTGCTATCTGAGACTTCACCAACAACAGTGGTATCGTCCATGAATTTATAGATCATTTTTTAAACTGTGCTTAGCCGTACAATCATGAATATAGAGAGGGTAGAACAATGAGCTAAAGAGGCTCCTTTGACGTACGTCTGTGTTGATCGCCAGTGAGGAGATGTTATTACCAATTCATGTTGCTGCCAGCATCTGCTCTGTCGCATTTTGTTCTGTCTACACTCCAAACCTCTCTAAAAGACCACGAGCAGCAGTTGACAAATGCATATTCTCTTGCCTTTTTCACCTTCACTTTATTATGTTGTGAGGTTTCTGGATAATGCGAATGAACAGATGGATTTTACATGTTTCGAATTTATTCCGCATATTAATAAAATATTCATTAGCGATAAAAATAAGCTTAAAATACGAAAGTGTAAATGTACTAATCTGATCAAAGGAATCTGCCATCCACTCTCACTGTATGTAATTATCACCCTATTAAATATTTTCCACCATTATTATTTATTCAATTCAAACATAGCAGATAATTCAGTGGAAAATTTGTGAATTATATTTGAACATAGACGCAGGTTACAATGCTGATAGCAAGACTGGTCAGCAAAATAGGAGAAAAACATGCAATTTCTTTTATCTCCTGAGGGATCAGTCTCACTGAATGTGTTTTGCAGAAGAACGCAGGACTAAACACCCACGTATTAATATATTGGACATCCTCAGTAGATGATGAGCTGTGTAATTGCTTCATCTGCTGTTCCCTCCCATCCCCCATGTAATGCACTCTCTACCTGACTTTTCAATCAAGTGGAAAGCTAATTATTTAAGCAAACTGCACAGGTTATTGAGCTGATGGAAAGACCTTGGTGCTATTGTCATATGAGAATTACAGCTCAGAACCATATCGTCCAATACCCATTGAAATAACTGTACATTTATTTTTCGGCTTACTCACCTTCTCATCCACTCCATCCTGATTCTACCACTGATCTGCACACTAGAGGAAAATTACAGTGTCCAATTTTCCTCCTAACGTTTATATCTTTGGCATGAGGGAAGAACAGAGCACCCAGAGGAAAGCTGCTCATTTACCGGGGGAACATGCCAACAGGCAGCACCAGAGTTCAGGAATGAACCCAGGTCTCTGGCATTGCGAGGCAACGGCTTTACCAGCTGTTACAGTGCTGCCAGCAGAAGCAGTAACAGAAACTAATGAAAGCTTCTACTTCCATTTTGGGTGGCTTTGTAGGAGAGTGCACTACAGTTATTTGCCAGTGGCATACCGTGCACTAAGTGTATCCCTATATAGTGAACTATTTACAAAGTGTATGCATTGGATGTGAAGAATGAGCAAATGTAATTTGCTGGAGTTCCATCCTTGACTTGTAGCATTAAGTATGTTTTATAGTTGTGTGGAGTAGACCACAATATGCTGCCACTGGGATTTAACCATCATCATTGGGGGTGCGGGGTTGCGGGTTGATGTTCTAGGAGACACAAAAAGCTGCAGGTGCTGGAATCTGGAGCGACACCCAATCCGCTGCCTGTAAGGAGTTTGTACGTTCTCCCTGTGACTGTGTGGGTCTCCTCCAGGTGCTCCAGTCTACTCCCGCAGACCAAAGGTTGGTCATTGTAAAGTGCCCTGTAATTAGGCTCCGATTAAATCGGGGGTGCTGGATGGCATGGCTCTAAGGGGCCTTCTCTGTGCTGTATCTTAATAATAAATAAATAAAACGCAGCGGGACACAATTCAGCGCCAGTCCTGATGCAAGGTTTCAGTCTGAAATACCGAAACTTCTTTCACCTGTGAGTCTGTTCGAGTCATATACTGTGTCCGGTGCTCCCAGTGTGGGCTTCTGTATGTCGGTGAGACCCAACGTAGGTTGGGAGACCACTTTGCCGAGCACCTACGATCCACCTGCCAGATCAAGCAGGATCTCCCAGCGGCCGCCCATTTCAATTCCACTTCCCATTCCCATTCTGACATGTCTGTTCATGGCCTCCTCTACCGTTGTGACGAGGCCACACTCAGGTTGGAGGAACAACAGCTTATATTCTGCCTGTGTAGCCTCCAACCTGACGGTATGAACATTGATTTCTCAGACTTCCAGTAATGCCTCTCCCCTTCACCATTCCCCAACCCCTTTTCCCTCTCTCACCTTCTGTCCTTGCCTGCCCATCACCTCCCTCTGGTACTCCTCCCCCCTTTTCTTTCTTCCACAGCCTTCTGTCCTCTCCTATTAGATTCGCCCTTCTCCAGCTCTGTATCTCTTTCACCAATCAACTTCCCAGCTCTTTGCTTCAAACTTCCCTCCCCCAGTTCCACCTGTCACCCTTCTGGACAACAGCTGTTGATGATCAGTAATGAGGGTAGACTCTCTCCCAGACAAGTACTGATTGAGGTATTTTATACCCCCAAACCAGACTAAAAGCTTCTCTCTTAATCTGTGTGTATTATTTTTCTGCAGCAGAGAGCGTATGTGATGCAAAGGCTAAGGGGTATCACTTGTAGCATGTGACATGACTGC
Organism: Hypanus sabinus; assembly: GCF_030144855.1. Classification (NCBI taxonomy): domain Eukaryota; kingdom Metazoa; phylum Chordata; class Chondrichthyes; order Myliobatiformes; family Dasyatidae; genus Hypanus; species Hypanus sabinus. The sequence goes on from NC_082712.1 coordinate 123,572,021, forward strand.
AACTGGCATCACAGACAAGCTTCACTGGACAATGTGGATCATAATGTGTGGGTACAGTGTCTGATGTCACTATTTCCTTTGCCTTTTGGAAAGCCACCTCACACTGCTTTGTCCATTATCATTTCTTCCTGATCTGCAGCAATGAGTTCTGGGGGTGGAGTACAGTAGCCAGGGTTGGCAGGAACCTATTATAGTCATTGACAAATCCTAAAAAGGATTACAACATTGATACGTTCTTTGGCTTGGGACATTCACCACTGTTTGCATTTTCTCCGCACACTCGTGGAATCTTTGTGCATCAATGGTGTGACCACAGTAAGTCGTACTTGCTTTAAAGAATTCACACTTATCGTGCTGTGAACCCATAATCTTCTAATCTTTTTAACACCATCTTGAAATTTGCATCCTCACCAGCAACAATGATGTCATCCATGTAACACTGACTGGCTGTGTAGCCTTTCAGCACCTGCTCCACAGCTTTCTGCCAGAGTGAATTTTCTCCAAAAATAAGCAAATTATAGCAATAATGCTCTGTGTGAGTGTTTATCATGAGAAACACTTTGGACTCTTCTTCTAATTCCATCTGTAGGTCAGCCACAGCTAAGTCCATTTTGCTGAAGCGTTTTCCTCCAAAAAGGTTTGCAAGTATATCCTCTACCCTGGGCAGAGGGATTTGATCTACTTTCAGTATAGGGTTGATGGTGACCTTAAAATCACCACAGATCCATTACTCTTGGCCACTGGGACCACTGGTGCAGCCCATGGACTCCACTCAACCATGCTCACTGGCTACTTTATCATGAATGGTATAAGGAACCACTCAATTCCTTATTGAATACTTTTCATTTAACACTATTTTACCCTTGATATGGTTGTGTTTTCCAAAGTCATCGTTGAACACTGCTGTGGCATTATTCAATATGTTTCTTAATTCAGCTTCAGTTGATTCTATTGCAAGGGATGTGGGATGCAAATAGTAGATGAATCTCCAGTCAAGTTGTAGTTGCTTCAGCCAGTCACGGCCCTACAATGCTGACCCTCTGAATTATACCACCTACAAGCTCAACATGGTTTGTTGGCCGTTGTATTTCACTATTATCAACATCATTCCCAAAGAAACCATCTTTTCTCCAGCATAAATTATTAGCTGGATATCTGTAGGTTTCAATTCAGTATCTTTGAAATACAGTTCAACCTCTTCTTGAAACTGCAACTTTTTATCTTTTTCTCTTCTCTGTGCAGTCTATTTACTTTTGTCTGCCCGACATGCTCTTTATACAGTATATGACCAACTTTGTTGCATTTTCTGCAAGTTTTGCCCTTAAATCTGCATTGGTCTGGCATATTTAAGCCACTGCCACAATGGTAACACAACTTGTTCGGGCATGCACGTCTCTGTTTAGATGTTGCAATTTTGTTCACATTCACTTTCATTCCTGACTGCAACTGAATTATGTCTCTGGCTGTTGTTTTTATTGATAGTGATTTCAACCGCTACTTTAATTGTAAGTTGTGCTTCAGTTAGGAGTCATTTTTGAATGCTTTCTTATAACATATATAACAATACAACACAGGAACAGGCCCTTTGACCCAGAGTATTGTGCCAAACCAGCAAAGAAATCATCAAAAATATCCAAAACTAATCCCTGCTACCTACACAGTGCCCATATCCCTCAATCTTCCTCACATCCATGTGCCTATCTAAACATTTCTAACATACCTGTCTCTACCACCATACAAGGCAGCTCTTTCCAGTCATCCACCTTACCCCTCACATCCCCTTTGAACCACCCCCTCACCTTCAATGCATGCTGTCTGCTATTCCTACCCTGAGAAAAAGATTACTGTCTACTCTATCGAATCTTAATCTTACAAATCTCTTTCAAATCTTCCCTCAGACTTTGCCATGCCAGAGAAAATATCCAGCATGGTAGCATGTGCCTTCCAAACCAGGCAAAATCCTGGTTTACCTCTTCTGCACCTCTCAAAAGCCTGTCTTCCATGAGCAAGCCAGTTCTGAATCCTTGCTGTCAGGTTTTCCTGGATCCCTTGACTTCTGACTTTCTGAATGAGCCGGACCATGCTTGTTCAAACACTCAAATTCTGACTCTTAGAATCCTCTTCAAGAATTTGTCCACCACCAAAGACTCAGTGGTCTATAATTCCCAAGGTTATCCCTACTCTTTCCTGAATAAAGGAATAACATTTGACCCTCCACTCATCTGGTACCACTGCTGTGACTGTCATAAGGGGACAGGACACAGGCACTGAAGTACTAGGGGCAGGATAGAAACAACTGAACAAGAGGCAAGACATGGAGACTGTGGCATGAATAAGGGACACAACATTTAAGGTGATGCTGGGGTTCTGAGAGAGTCTCAGAGTTCAGGTGAGGCAGGAGGATCCCACAGTTCAGGCAGGGTCTAGGAGTTCACTGGGCAGGCCACATAACTCCTGGGCAGGGCCCAAGCCTCCCAGGTAGGAACACAGGGGCCTGAGCAGGTCACAGGGCACCTGGGTAGGTTTCAGGGTACAAGCCATCAGCAGCGAGGGACAGAAAGGAGCAGAGTCCCCAACAGGCAACAGCAGTCCATCCAGGCTTGTTCAACAGAGGCAAGGGATAGGAAGGGAACTAGGTCCAGGGTGACTGCCAGACTTACTCAAAGAGCTCATCTTTAACCAGGGCAACTAGAGGAACCAGATCAGCAGAACAACCCCCAACTCCACTCAGTCCCAGAGCCCCCTATTAACACCATCAGCCAAAGGGCATCAGGTGCACTTCCTTGAGCCCCAACAAGCCACAATGATCCACAGGTGTGACTAATTGGGCTCAAGGGCAAAAGGAGGGACGGCTACAAGACCTGGAGTCCGGAGTCCACGGACCGGATCAAGACCCAGAATGTGGGCTCCGGACTGGACCATAACAGTGGCCTGTGAAGATGCAAAAAATCATAGCAAAAGGCACAGCAAACTTTTCCCTCATGTCCCGTAGTAAACTGGGGTTTCTTCCATCCATCTGCAGGTGCTTATCTATCCTAATATTTTTCAAAAGTTCTAGCATATCCTCTTTCTTAATGTCAACATCTTCTAGCGTATCAACCTTTTCAACGTCCTCATAAACATCAAGGTTTCTCTTAATGGTGAATACTGAAGCAAAGTATTTAATAAGGACCTTCCCTACTTCCTCTGACTCCAGGCACATATTTTCTCTTTTATCCCAGATCAGTTCTACGCTCCCTCTATTCATCACCTTGTTCTTCACATACAATGATTCCTGATCAATTATTCCTTTCCCATTGATGCAAGTACACAGTGGAGAAACTGGCTGCCATATTTCCTGAATTTTAACAGTGACTACATTTCAAATGTAGCTTTGAGATGTCCCCAGCTCCTCAAGCAAATGCAAACATCATGCTGAATGAATGCAAGTTCTTCCTTCTGAAGTAAGATGTTTCAAATGTAGAACGGTGCCGCACAGGGACATGCTCTTTTCCCACAGTGTAAAATTTTCAATTAGTAAAGGCATATATTGTTCTTCTGTCCTCTGTCCTGTCCTATCAGATTCCCCCTTCTCCAGCTCTTTATCTCTTCCACCAATCGATTTCCCGGCTCTTTACTTTCTCCCCCCCCCCCAGTCTCACCTATCACCTACTACCTTGTACTTCTTCCTCCCATACCCTCCCCCTCCTTCTTACTCTGACTTCTCATCATTTTTCTCCAGTCCTGATGCAGGGTCTCAGCCTGAAATATTGACTGCTCGTTTCCACTGATGTTGCCTGGCCTGCTGAGATCCTCCAGCATTTTGTGAGTGTTACTTGGATTTCCAGCATCTGCAGATTTTCTCTTGTTTGGCACATTTTGTTCATTGTCTCTGAGTCTCAGCAGCTGGCTCTGTGACCCATCGCTTGGTCTCACTCCAGCAATGATAGCACAAAATGGAAATATCCAAGGCGGAAGAAACACAAAGGACTGCAGATGCTGAAAGCTAGAACTGCACACAAATGACCTGGAGGAACTCAGTGGGTCAGGCAGCATCAGTGGAGGGAAATAGACAGTAGATGTTTCAGGTCAAGAAGCTTCAGCTGGAATACAAATGGAAGGAAGATACCCTCTATAAAAAGGTAGAGGGAGGGGTTGGTGGTAGATAGATCCAGGCTGAGTGAGGTGATAGGCAGATGGGGGAGGGTATAGTGGGAATAGCATCAGAAAATGGGAAGTGACGGATGGAAGTGACTAAACACACACAACCGTGGATGTTGATGATGTGGAATCTCTGTGACTGGACGTGGGCAGGAGACAGTCTACATGAAGTATTATGTTCATATATTCAGTGAGATCCTGAGTTTACAGAGATAGCAGAGACACATGTAGACTCTGTCTTCTGCTCTCTGAAAGCAACTCTGTTTGATTAAAAGCTCATTGGAGACCTCCCTGACATAACTGCACAGAAAGTTGCAAGAAGCTGCAAGCCCCTAGCTTCAGGAAGGAGCTCTAAGCATAATTGTTATTGCTGGCAATTGCCTTAAAGGCCAAAGATAATAGTTTGAGTCTCTGATCTGACTGACCCACGTAGCAGAAATCATTGTGGCTGTCCTCACTGATGCCACTCACTGCCCCTTGCTGAGAGCTTCTCTCGCCAGTCTGTCTGAGCGCCTTCAGCACCAGGGCTCGTCTTCCAGAGGTGCGCAGAAGAGCGTGCAGCTGCCGGACAGCTGGGACAACACACACAAAATGTTGGATCAGCAGGTTTGGCTGCGTCTATGGAGGGTCATGCATCTATGGAAAATGTTCAATGCTTTGGGCCAGACCCTTCATCAGGATGGGAAAAGAAGAAGGCAGAAATCAAAATAAGAAGGTTGGGTGGAGGGATGGAGTACTTTGGCAGGTGAAGGGGAAGGTGGGGCATGATGTGAAATGTTGGAAAGTGATAGAGGGAAGGAGTGAAGGGCTGGAGAAGAAGGAATTTGATAGGGGAGATGAGTGGGCCATGGAATAAAGGGAAGGAGGTGGGGAACCAGAAGGAGGTGATGGCAATCATGAGGGTGGGGAAACATCTTTATTCTGCTTACTGTTGAATCTTTCTCTGCATTCCAATGGGAATCTAACACATTAATTAGTTCAGAATATAAATAACATTCAAAGATTCAAAGTACATTTATTATCAAAGTACATATATTGTATACAAACCCGAGGAATGTTCAGTATAGTTCAGTCCCATTCAATTTAGCACTATGTTGTTTGATGACTACAGGCTGTCGAGCCAGTCCACCCCAATCAAAATAGCACAAAATAACAATAAAAAGAGAAGTAACCAGATTTCAGAGACACTTAACATGAACTACAGTCTAATCCACAAACTGCATCGATTAAACCTTGCCCAAGACCCAAGACTCCGGCAATATTCTTCAGCAGCGTCAGCCAAGAGAGAGAGAGAGAGAGAGAGAGACGTCAAACACAGACCCCTTATTCTGCGAGAATGTGAGAGAGAGAGAGAGAGAGAGGGAGGGAGAGCAGTCAAACACAGGCCCCTTACTCTGGGAGCAGTGAGCGAGAATGAGAGAGAGAGAGAGAGAGAGAGAGAGAGAGAGAGAGAGAGAGAGAGAGCAGTCAAACACAGGCCCCTTACTCTGGGAGCAGTGAGCGAGAATGAGAGAGAGAGAGAGAGAGAGAGAGAGAGAGCAGTCAAACACAGGCCCCTTACTCTGGGAGCAGTGAGCGAGAATGAGAGCGAGGAAGAGAGAGAGAGAGAGAGAGAGCAGTCAAACACAGGCCCCTTACTCTGGGAGCAGTGAGCGAGAATGAGAGAGAGAGAGAGCAGTCAAACACAGGCCCCTTACTCTGGGAGCAGTGAGCAAGAATGAGAGAGAGAGAGAAAGAGCAGTCAAACACAGGCCCCTTACTCTGGGAGCAGTGAGTGAGAATGAGAGAGAGAGAGAGAGAGAGCAGTCAAACACAGGCCCCTTACTCTGGGAGCAGTGAGCGAGAATGAGAGAGAGAGAGAGAGAGAGCAGTCAAACACAGGCCCCTTACTCTGGGAGCAGTGAGCGAGAATGAGAGAGAGCAGTCAAACACAGGCCCCTTACTCTGGGAGCAGTGAGCGAGAATGAGAGAGAGAGAGAGAGAGAGAGAGAGAGCAGTCAAACACAGGCCCCTTACTCTGGGAGCAGTGAGCGAGAATGAGAGAGAGAGAGAGAGAGAGAGAGAGAGAGAGAGAGAGAGAGAGAGCAGTCAAACACAGGCCCCTTACTCTGGGAGCAGTGAGCGAGAATGAGAGAGAGAGAGAGAGAGAGAGAGAGAGAGCAGTCAAACACAGGCCCCTTATTCTGCGAGAATGTGAGAGAGAGAGAGAGAGAGAGGGAGGGAGAGCAGTCAAACACAGGCCCCTTACTCTGGGAGCAGTGAGCGAGAATGAGAGAGAGAGAGAGAGAGAGAGAGAGAGAGAGAGAGAGAGAGAGAGCAGTCAAACACAGGCCCCTTACTCTGGGAGCAGTGAGCGAGAATGAGAGAGAGAGAGAGAGAGAGAGAGAGAGAGCAGTCAAACACAGGCCCCTTACTCTGGGAGCAGTGAGCGAGAATGAGAGCGAGGAAGAGAGAGAGAGAGAGAGAGAGCAGTCAAACACAGGCCCCTTACTCTGGGAGCAGTGAGCGAGAATGAGAGAGAGAGAGAGCAGTCAAACACAGGCCCCTTACTCTGGGAGCAGTGAGCAAGAATGAGAGAGAGAGAGAAAGAGCAGTCAAACACAGGCCCCTTACTCTGGGAGCAGTGAGTGAGAATGAGAGAGAGAGAGAGAGAGAGCAGTCAAACACAGGCCCCTTACTCTGGGAGCAGTGAGCGAGAATGAGAGAGAGAGAGAGAGAGAGCAGTCAAACACAGGCCCCTTACTCTGGGAGCAGTGAGCGAGAATGAGAGAGAGCAGTCAAACACAGGCCCCTTACTCTGGGAGCAGTGAGCGAGAATGAGAGAGAGAGAGAGAGAGAGAGAGAGAGCAGTCAAACACAGGCCCCTTACTACTCTGGGAGTAGTGAGCGAGAATGAGAGAGAGAGAGAGAGAGAGAGCAGTCAAACACAGGCCCCTTACTCTGGGAGCAGTGAGCGAGAATGAGAGAGAGAGAGAGAGCAGTCAAACACAGGCCCCTTACTCTGGGAGCAGTGAGCGAGAATGAGAGAGAGGAAGAGAGAGAGAGAGAGAGAGAGCAGTCAAACACAGGCCCCTTACTCTGGGAGCAGTGAGCGAGAATGAGAGAGAGAGAGAGCAGTCAAACACAGGCCCCTTACTCTGGGAGCAGTGAGCAAGAATGAGAGAGAGAGAGAAAGAGCAGTCAAACACAGGCCCCTTACTCTGGGAGCAGTGAGTGAGAATGAGAGAGAGAGAGCAGTCAAACACAGGCCCCTTACTCTGGGAGCAGTGAGCGAGAATGAGAGAGAGCAGTCAAACACAGGCCCCTTACTCTGGGAGCAGTGAGCGAGAATGTGAGAGAGAGAGAGAGAGAGAGAGAGAGAGAGCAGTCAAACACATGCCCCTTACTCTGGGAGTAGTGAGCGAGAATGAGAGAGAGAGAGAGAGCAGTCAAACACAGGCCCCTTACTCTGGGAGCAGTGAGCGAGAATGTGAGAGAGAGAGAGAGAGAGAGAGAGAGAGAGAGCAGTCAAACACAGGCCCCTTACTCTGGGAGCTGTGAGCAAGAATGAGAGAGAGAGAGAGAGAGCAGTCAAACACAGGCCCCTTACTCTGGGAGCTGTGAGCAAGAATGAGAGAGAGAGAGAAAGAGCAGTCAAACACAGGCCCCTTACTCTGGGAGCAGTGAGCGAGAATGAGAGAGAGAGAGAGAGAGAGAGAGAGAGAGAGAGAGGGAGAGTAGTCAAACACAGGCCCCTTACTCTGGGAGCAGTGAGCGAGAATGAGAGAGAGACTGGTCAAAAGCAAATACTTTCCGCAGGCAGCAGCGAGCAAGAGGGAGAGAGAGACCAATTAAACACAGACAGACGGTGCTCTTGCCTCATTGATTTCAATCTTCCTCAATGCTTTAAGCGGCAAGTAAGTGAAAAATGGAGCTGTTCATTTGCTCGCCTCTTCCTGGCCTCCAGGCTACAGAGACCATTTGAAACCTCACCAAACTCTCTTCGAGACAGCAAAGTGCCAGATCGCTCAATCAGCCCAAAGGCATGCCATCAAACTGTAAATCACAAGTTCCAATTGTACGCAGCTTATTTGAAAGAATCATATTTGAAAGAAGTAAAATAAATAGTTTTGTAAATTGTCAGAAGGATGTCGCCTTTGGTTGCATTGTTCACTGGTGCAATCTTCTTCTTCAATTGTACAGTCTGAAACAATATTCCTTTGGTCTTGGCTCACTGCACCAGGCAGGCATAAACTTTAAAGAAATATCTGAAAACCTTAAACACTTATGGAGTCAAAGCAATAGCTAATGCCAATTTGTCAGCAAGTAAGCTGAAGAACGTTGATAATCCTTTTAATTGGCTTTTGTTGTAGATCTAGTTGTTTCCGATATGCATTGCACAGCAGAATGGTAATAGTTGTTAAAAAAAAAGTAGTTATGGCATTAAGCATGTCACCTCTTTCAATTTCATGTCAAGTGTTTGGCTGCTTTGGGTTATGGCATTGTTTGTGGTTCTTTCTGGATTCGCTCGGGAAGGACAGCACTATCCACCATGATGAAATGCAGAGCAGACATGATGGGCCAAATGGCCTAACCCTGCTCCTATATCTTATGGTCTTATGGAAAAGCCATTGGAATAAACATCCTAATTTGTTGCAGCTCCTAGTTTTGATGGGTTTGTTCTTTAGTTCTAATGTGTACAATTCAAAGCTTGCAGAATGGGTGCAAAACACTCTAGATAATAGAGTGAAAGCAAAGGACGGAAATGACATGGAAACATATTTTTGTTTAAAATGGATTTCAAACTACATGGAAATTTAAATTAATATATAAATTAGTTTGCTCTCAGCAGAAGCTATGATTTAATCAATCTTAATTTATTTTTACATTAAAATAGGTTCTATTTTTAACTACCACTACATTTAAATGGTTACAAAGTGAGTGAAAAATAATTTTTATTCAAGCTTTGATGTTGGTTAGAATGCTTTTCACTGTATGCCTCTGCATGGTCCTTTGAACATAAAACCATCTGTGTTGTTATAACTGGCTTTTGCAACCAAGAGATCACCAAAAATGCAAACTGCAAAGGTAAGAATTAAAGAGTCTTTTCTCTTGAATCCATGCTAGCCTGACTCTTTCAGAATGAGATGGAAGTCTCCTTTCTGCCACATGCGATATCAGTGTAGATGATCCAAACCTATCTTATACTTCCGCAGTGCACGGTTGCTACTGACTTGGAAACTGGGAGCAAATATTAAAATGATAGATGGAGAAGGCAACCATTACCATTGAGTTAACTGAATGTGCAAGATTCGTATTAAGAATTAATGGGAGAATTTATCCTTTCTTCACATTTTTCCACAAAATTAATGGAATAGTATAATGAAAGGTTTTACAGTGTCACTGCATTTGGAAGAGATCCACTCTGTTGTTTTCAGTGATGGAGAGGAGCCTTTACTCTATAACAAACCATTATGAATTTGATCTGGGAACATTTCCATCTGACTGCAGTTCTCTAATAAAAGAGAGCTTAGCTTCCCAGAACGAACCATGACAGGCACAGAAGTTTGTCTAAAGAAACATTGATTCTTAACCAAAAATAAAACAGTAAAGGAAGTGTAATTTATGTAATCAGAACTCTTCTCTGAGGCAATCTGGCTGCATTCAAAGTGTTCATTGGGTGATATTCCCCCTGGGCTATGTTGATCATGTATAAGTTTTTAGTTCCAGTGACAGCGACAGGAATCCTTGTTAGCAGAAATAAGCGAAAACTGGCATAAAGTTTCCGCTAGGCCCGTTGCCAAGGACCCAGATTTGCCAGCTGAGTTAAAAAGCAAGACTAGAAGAGAACATAGTCACATTGACATTTCTCATTAATCTGAGCTCCAGATTCAGATTCAGCTGTCACAGTGCAGATGAATTTGCAACAAAGCAAACTGAGGTGTTTAAAAGCAATATTTCTCAAATCTTTGCTGCAATAATTGTAATAAGTATTTGCTATTAATATTATTGTCTGTTTACATTTCACAAGTAGATTGAAAAGTAGGTTGAAATTCTTATCAAATTAATCATTATCTTACTGTACTGGTGGGAGAAGGGCCTTGGCCCAAAACGTCCGTAGATGTTGCCTGATCTGCTGAGCTTCTCCAGCACACTGTGTGTATTGATCTTAATGTACTGTTTGATTGGAATTTACTTAATCGATGAAATGTTGGGAAGAAAAAATCCTTGAAAATTCAAGTTACCTTGACTTAAAAACCAACTATTCACAAATGGAATATATCTTCAATATACTCAAAGGTGGTCTAATTTTCATCCTGTGAATAACCTTGCCCATAGCAAGGACGTATGATAATTGTAAATGAAAATCAAAAATAAACAAGATACCGACACTCTGAGAAGATGCTAGAAATGTTCAGTAGATTAAGTAGCATCTGTGGAAGGAGAAACAGATGACAATTGAGTCTAAAATTGGTAAAGTTTCAGACCTAAACTGTTAATTCTAATTCTTCTTCCACAGATGCTGCCTGATCTACTGAATATGTCCAATTTTTTTTTTACTAATTAGCAATTCTAAATATGATTGTGTCATTCTATCCTTTCAGGTCATTTCATTTTGTTTGACATGTCATCTAATTTTGGAGCAAAGTTTCACAGTGAGACTTATTAAATTGTTTCTTCAAAAAGCCAGCATGGCATGATGGAGTGAATGGCCCCTTTGAACAGTGTGAAATTCAATGGGGCTGGAACTGATCTTAGTTGCCACAGCTAACTGATAACCTAACTTATATTTTGCCTGATCTTCTCTTCCATTAACTTCAATGAAAAGTGTAAATGAACTGCTGTCAATGACATTCACAATGATACTGATCAGTGAGATGCTTGGATATAAAACTAAAACCTAATCCCAAATACAATGCACCATGGTCAGTCCAAACCTGACCTGAGCCCAATTGCTTCCCCATTCAACCCAAACATCATCATAAATAGAATGATGTCAAATAGTCCAGTACATATATGCTGCAGTCTTCCTGGCTTGGACAGCCAGGAAAGTTTCAGAACATATTGGCTCCCATTGGGCAGAATGATCTAACTCTGAACACTAACATATGCATATCCTTGAGGCATTATTTAACTTCCAGTACTGTGCATCCTGTCCATTAGAAGACACAACCACTGAAGCAGAGAAATAAGGTTCATTGTGTATCAAACCTCAGTTTTCTTTGGAGTACAGTGATCTGTTTTATTCCACAAGTAACAAAGAATAATGTGGAGGTATACAGAAAATACAAAATACTGTAGTTCAATTTACTATTATTTGAAAGAAGGGATCAGTCTCAGATTTCCACCTCAAGGAATCAAAAGGATGGAATGTCCCAACAGATGTCTTTAAAACAATGAAAAGGTTTGATGTCGTAGATATGCAGATCATTCCAGCTGTCAAAAGTCCAACACAAGCATCGTAAAGATGCGATGTTGACGAAAAATCCATGCATGAATCAAAAGAAGCTTTATGCCAGTAGAACTGACATTGTGGAACTTGCTGTCACATAAAGGCAGTGTAAGTAATGTAGATGCACTGAAGGAGAATTTAATTGAGAAAGCAAGGTTTGCAGATGGAATTATATGAGGTAAGGTTGTAAGGGATTTTGGTGCTGCATGAGTACCAGTAAAATCTTATCAGTCTGAAAACCTATTTCTGTTACCTCCATAACCTTTGATAGAAAAACCTGCATATGAGCATCATTATCTATGGGATAAATACCATACCCAATGGATGCTATTTCTCTCTTTAATTTATAACATCTTTGAAAAAGAATCTTGTTGAAGAGTTTGGTGGGTTTGATATCAGAAATATTGTATATTACTTTGAAATGTTGTATATTTCTTTGTGCACAAGGGCAATTATGTTCCAATGATTTGTGACTGCTAAGAGATTTGGAAGGCTTATCATTGAAATCCTCCTTTCAGGTATATTTTCAATAGAATGCAGAGAGTAATTCATCAGTCTTCTGCCGGTAGTTTTACATTGTGTTCCATTTAATTGCAAATTGGAGAATGATATTGTTGTACTGCGCTGTCTGATGTGGCAGCTTTGTCCACAACTTCCGCTGAGGTTGTAGATCTGCTGAATTTACCCTTATACACTGATGTGTCTATTCTGAACAGTGTAAGTAATATTCCTTTCACAGTTAGATTGGATACTTAGAGATTCCAACTCTTTATTATCAAAGTGCATATATGTCACCATATACTACCTTCAGACTCATTTTCTTGCAGGCATTTGCAGGAAAATAAAGAAATACAATATAATTTATGTAAAACAATACATAAACAAAGTCAGCCAAACAACCAATGTTCAATAGAAGACGATTGTGTGTGTACATATTTTTAAATATATATGTATACATACAGTATCTATTATACATAATATAGAGTTGTGGAAAACTACAGCACAGAAACAGACCCTCAGCCCATCTAGTCCATGCTGAACCATTTAAACTGCCTAGTCCCATTGACCTTCACTCACATTACTGTAACACTGACCACAGTACTGTGTGTATCCAGCATTTTTAAGAGCAGCTGTTCCAATATTCTTCAAACATTGTATGAACCCTGCAACATAATGATGAGTGAATCAGAGTGCTCATGTCAATGAGATACAGTATCAGATGTTACCAGCAAACAAAAGTTGGCATTAAGAGGTCTGAGACAAAAATCATTGTCGGTGAGCACTAAGAGTTTTGTTGAAATATGTCAATGAGCAGTGTATACATGGCTGATTGCAAGTAATTAACACTATGTAAAAAAAGAATATGATGTAAACAAAGACATGAATAAATGTTCACATTGGAAATATAGTTGGCAAATACACTTTAGTGTACAAAGTTAAAAAGCAAAAACAACAATACTCAGGCTTCCCTCTCTATTGACTTTTGCAGATTACCAGTAATCATAAGAAGTAACTACTAAACTCTACAGTTTTGCTTGAACTGTCCAGAACTTGATCAAATTTTTTTCTAAGTTCACGTGCACTACTCACAAAAGCAAAGTACTGTGGTGCTAGCAAAGAGAGATTGCTGAAAATGCTCACCCTGTCAAGTCACATCTGCAAGAAGAGAAAAATGGAAAAAACGGTTTCAGCATAACGATATTTCAACAGAACCCATGTGAACATTTGCTTGAATCTAAAGAGTGTTTTTCTCAGCCTTTTTGGGTTTTGCTTCAAATTTCCATCAGTTGCAGAGTTTTATTTTTGGATCATTGGTTTGCAGAGACCTGCAGCATGATGGCAGGTGCTAGTGCTTCACAGAATCCTGTTTCCACGCTCTCAGCACAGGCATCTATTTCCTCCTTGCTCTTGCTTATCTTACATCTTTGTACATAAATTTATGTTACGCTTCTCAAAGTGTTTTTGTGGTAGTAAATTCCATATATGAAGAATTCTCGAAGGAAGTAAATTTCTCTTGAACTCCCTTTTGGAGTTATTAGTAACTAACCTACATTTTAGGCCCTTATTTTCACTGTCACGCAGAAGTGAAATATTTTAATGCCTAGCCTACTGAGGCTGCACATAATATCCCTCTGTGCCTTAAACTTTCCATATGTAATAGCGCAGTACTTCACTTGCTTACACACTCAGTGGCCACTTTATTAGGTACCGTATCCCCTGTACCTAATGAACAGGTCTCTGAGTCTATGTTTCTGGATTTGTGCTGCTGTAGCCCATCCACTTCAAGTCTTGCCCCAAGTTCAAAGTTCAAGGTAAATTTATTATCATAGCACTTACTGTATGTGTCACCATTTACCGCCCTGAGATTCATTTCCTTGCAGGCATTTGGAGTAAGTACAAAGAAAGACAATAAAATCAGATATTGTGGAAATCAAAGTGCAAATCATTATCATAATTTTTGGGACTGCCCTGTTATCAAAAACTATTGGAGGGGGATACACAATGCCCTACAAGACATCTTTAAATGTGAAATACCCTTAGAGAGTAAGATCATATATTTTGGATATATACGTCTAGAATGTTTGAAAAGAGATAAATATTTAATGAATATACTGTTGGTGGCTGGTAAAAAGACTTACTCAGAAATGGTTATCTCAGGAGAGCCCAACTTTAAATACATGGATGGAAATTACAATGGACATTTACAAAATGGAAAAGATAACAGCATCTGTTAATCATAAGCTGGAACAATTTGTTTCATACTGGGAAAAATGGTTTAACTACATAATGCCTCATAGGCCTGATTTTATTCTCACAAGTCAATGAATCTGTTGTAAAAAAAAATCACTCCCTACTTGTACATAGTTCTTTTCTTTTGCTTGTTTTTTCTTTCTATTCTTTTCGATAAGTGTATACCCCAGATAAATACTTTGTGGAGATTTGTGACATATATGATTATATGATATATATGTACAATGTCTGAAATACATCTTATGGAAATGTTTGATGATGAACTTCAATAAAAAAATAAATTCCAGAATCAGTGCAAAACTGCACACAAAACAAAGACTGACAAATAACCAAGGTGAAAAAGACAACAAATTACAAATACAAAAAGAGAAAAGAAACACCAAAAATAATAATAATAAATAAATAACCATTAAATAAATATTGAGAGCATGGGTTGTAAAGTCCTTGGAAGTGAGTCCATTTGTTTTGTGATTTTTGTGATTTTGTGATTTCCAGTTCAGTGATCGGGTGAGTGAAGTTATCCCCTCTGGTTCAAGAGTCTGATGGTTGAGGGGAAACAACTGTCTCTGAACATGGTGCTGTGGGTCTTGGGTCTCCTGTACCTCCTTCCTGATGCTAGCTGCGAGAAGGGAGCATGGCCTGGGTGGTGGGGGTCCTTATTGATGGATGCCGCTTTCCTGCAACAGCGCTCCTTATGGATGTGCTCAATGGTGGGGAGGGCTTTAACCGTGATAGTCTGGTTTGTAGCCACTACTTTTTGTAGGATTTTCTGTTCAATCACATTAGTGTTTCCATACCCGGCCATGATGCAACAGTGAGTTTACTCTTCACTCTGCATCTATAGAAGTTTGTGTGTTCAGAGATGCTCTTGAGTATTCTGCATATTTTTAACTCATAAAATGGCCACTGAGTGTAGATACAGTTATATGTCCCTTCATATCTAAGAAGGCTGTTCCAGTTACCTCGGACACCTAGTGAATGACCATGGAGATTCCTGGTCTTTCAGGACCAGGCACTTTACAATGTGACATAAGTGAAGGAAGAACACATCACAAGGTTTAGCTCCCCCACCACCACCCTCTTATTCTAGTTTCTGCCTCCTTCTTTTCCAGTCTTGATGAAAAGGGTCATGACCTGAAACTTCAACTGTTCATTCCCCTCCCCAGATGCTGCCAGACCTGCTGAGTGCCTCTAGTGTGTTGTGTCTGTTGCTCAAGATTTCCAGCATTTGCAGAACCTCTGCAGATGTTACACACGAGAGAGGATGGTTCACTCATTTATCTCATTAATGCCAGGGGTATCACAGACTCATACCACATGGAAGTAGGCCATTCACTCCACCCCATCCACACTGACCTGTGGTCACCCATCCTTCCAGCACTTGGCCTGTTAGGGAGTATTCTGGAGTTATGTGAATATAGCAGATATTAATTCAAGTAAAATCCAATTTCAGTTTTAATTGTAAATTGCAAGCAGTGAACTGAAGTTAAAAGCCCCCAAACTAAGAGATATGATTTGCTAAATGGTGACCATGAGGCATTTCCACATGCATCAGCCAAATGCTACGCCAATGGGGTCGTGTTAATTGTCCTGAATTAAAGAAGTCAACATGGCTGAGTTATTTGAACCATTGTGACTTGAGCTCAAGCCTAGACCAGATGGATGTTGTCACTTAGCATATCAAGCTTGATCACAGGAATGGGCAATCAATAGTTTTGTGTACTCAGGGTATTAGTATGCTCAGAGACAGCCCTGCCAACATTAATTTTGGGTGTCTGGCTCTCTGTCTTCAAAAGCTTTGAGATTATTTATGTGAATTAATTTAAGACAAAGGTGTTTGACATTCAGAGGCGACTGTCACTGTAGGTTTGTAATTCAAAGGAAGCTCTGTCAACCCAAAGTACTGAAATAAACAATGTCATTGGAAGTATTGATATTATATTCTTACTGAAGTTAGTAACTGTTGTTACCTTTGATCTCAAGGTATAAGAGTACGACATACCTTTAGGTTTGTGAGCCTGTGACGAGAGAGTCCCCAGAGTGGTGCCTGCTTGTTGTGCTGAATAAAGACCTCTACATCACCAGCTTCAGTGTTCACAGACACAACATAGCCCATGCCTCACAAGTTCAAGTGCTAGTCTGGACACCTGCTTCCACCACCTTTCCTACAATCTATTCTGTGAAGCCTCAACCCTTTGGCTGAAAACTCCTTCACTCCCCTTACCACTGGGTCAAATGACCTGTTTCCTGTAGATCTCTCCAACACTGCAATCCAAAGCTAAAACTCTGCAGATACTGGAAATGTGAAACGGAAACTGAAAATGCCAGGCATTCGCAGTCTACATTTACCAGGTCCTGTTTTATTTTAATGAAGTTCATCTTCCCCCAATTTAAAACATTTATTCTCGGTCTACTGTACCCCTATTTTTCCATAACTTTAAAATATATAGAGCTGTGGTCACTATCTCCAAGATATTCCAGTGCTGACATTCCCTTCACCTGACAGACGACAGTCCTGAAGACAAGGCTGAGTAATCCTCATTTGTTCAGTGGTCTATCTATATACAAAAATTCTCCAGGATACACCTCAAAAATGACACCCCCCCCAAGTTATTTATGCTAAAGCAATCCCAGTAAATATTTGGGAAACTGAAATCACCTAGTATAATAATTTTATTTTTGTTACATCCCTCTGCAACTTGCCTGCATAATCAGCTATTTTATTTTCTCAATCAGACAGCCCCCACCAGCACTATTGTGAGCAACAGAAGGGATAAGTAGCTAAAAACTGAATTGTATTTTCAAAAATGTAACCACTTGCAAAGTGTTTGGATTGCTGAGTTAAGGAAACATTGAAAGTCGTTTTCCTCTTCTCAAAAGCTTCCATGAATCTAAACTAATTGCAACATGAAGCAAAATTCTTCTGTTCTATCAGTGGACTCTATAGTAGGCTTTTGCCCTTAATATTTGAATGCAGAAGTAATTCAGATGGTCTGCCCCTTCCCAGAGATGTCTAGCCCCACCTGCACTTCCTAAACCTTCCAAAGAATTTTGGAGCCGAGCTCATTTAATTTGTGGAATCTGTAGCCCATTGACTTTCAAGGTGATCATTTCTTGTAGGTTGCCCGATGTAATTTTCTATGCGACAGACAACTGCAGACTTGTATAATGATATTTTTGCTGTCTTCACTACAGCAGGTATGCCCACGTGCGACTGGCCTGCAGTTGGTGCCTGACATCAGAAGTAAGAAGCAGGGTTTTATGTCTCCAGGAACTCTGAAACAGACAGTTAGACAGCAGGGTGTTATAAGGTAAAAGAAATATGTTGCGTTGGGATGTTGGTGTCTCTCTTAAGAAACCCAAGCATGGCCAAATCCAACCCCTTTTTCCAAAAGCTGCAAAGAGCACAGACTTGCCTTACACTCAGTGACCAATTTATTGGGTACTTCCTGGAACTAATAAAATGGCCTCCGAGTGTATGTTCATGGTCTTTGCTGCTGCAGCCCGCCTCTTCAAAGTTTGCTGTGATGCGCATTCAGATGTGCTCTTCTGCACACCACTGTGGTTACTTGAGTTACTATCACCTTTCTGTCAGCTTGAACCATTCTAGCCATTCTCCTTCGACCTCGCTACTCACTGAATGTCCTTTGCATTTTGCACCATTCTTTGTAAACTCTAGAGACTGTTGTGTGTGAAAATCTCAGGGGATCAGCATTCCCTGAGATACTCAAACCATCCTCTGGCATCAATAATCATTCCATGGTCAAAGTCACTTAGATCTCATTCTTTTCCCATTCTGATGTTAGGTCCGAACATCAACTGAACCTCTTGACCATGTCCGTATGGTTTTATGCATTAAGTTGCTGCCACATGATTGACTGATTAGGTGATTGCATTAACGAGCAGGTGTACGGGTGTGCCTAATAAAGTTGGCAACTCACAGTAACACAGCACAACACGGTCATGTGGTCTGAGGCTAATTTGGAAGCAACGTGAAGGGCTTGGGGATGGAGGGTGGGTGGAGTAGTGTTCCAGGCACTGAATCTGGTATGCAGATTTGCTGTCCTTTATCTTTGTAATCACCTCCAGCCTTCCAAGAAATCCCTGATCCTGTAATTCTGGTCTCCAGATCACCCCTTTTTTAGTATCCCTATAATCACTGGGTGTGGCATCCGTTATTCTCGTGTGACCATGGATCTGCGCCCTCTCCAGGACACAAGCCTGGGCAAGGTTGTATGGAAGACCAACAGCAAGTCTTCCCTCTCCACACCACCAACGTTGCCCAAGGGAAGGGCAAGAGCTGATACAGCTTGGCACCAGTGACATCGCAGGAGTTGCCAGAACGAGATTAAAGACAATGTCGGACTGCCTTAGGGACTCCAGCTCTGAATTTGTCCTCAGGGTTTACTCCCAAAGCCTTTCCCATGAGTGGGTATGGCCGCAAGGCAGCGGAGGTTTGAAATCAGAGTTTTCCCTCCCTTAGATGGACTGCCTTCCCAGGCTGACGAACTCCATCTACCTGAAGCACTGGTTTTAAGGCGCTAGGACTCGCCTTCACCCCTTCTCATGTCAGTAGAAACAGTTCCACTGGGCTTAGAGGCTAAGCCACACAAGAAGGCCAGAAGATGGACTTGGTTGTCAGAGGCTATTTGAGGCGCATGCTGTGAGGACACTTTTAGGTAGTGGGAGCTTGTCCTCACTACCACTCCTTGGCTTGACAACTTCATAGCTATAATCACTGATAGCCATGAAAAACCCTATAGTTCTGGGTATTCTTGCTTGCATGTATTAGCTGGAGGTGGTATAGGACAGAGGAGAGGTCTCTGTGGGTTTGCTGGAATCTATACTAGGTTGCAGGCTGCCTTGCCCCCCTCTGGCAGTGCTGCTCTCCTGTGTTTGCTTAGTGGCAGAACAAGCTGGACCAGGACAACGTCCCATCAGGCTGAAGAGCATACCAATTAGGAACTTGGGCTGTATTAGTTTTTGTTTGCTTGTGATATTCTGCTATCGTAACCATATGTGCAATATGCTATGTGCAGTGTGCTGTTGGGTAATGTGTTTTTCACCTTGGTCCTGGAAGAACAATGTTTTGTGTGGCTTTATTCATGTATGGTTGAACGATAATTAAACTTAAACTTATTGTTGTATTTAGTCATAAAGTCATACAGAACAAGTCATAGCCAACCATCAAGTACATGTTATACTAATCCTTTTTTATTTTCCCAACATCCCCATCATAAACTTCTAAAATTATACACTTTTCTCCACACTAGAGACAATAATGGCCTATTAACTCTGCTAACTTGAACAAGTTTATTTTGGGTGTGAGATGGAAACTGTAGCAGCCCAAGCATTCAAAGAGAGAACATACATAGGCTGACCTAAGAAGCCATGGGGCAGGTGAAACTACATTGTACCTGCACATGAACTTGCCCTGGAGCAAACACGAGAGTGACTTCCACTCATAAACTCTCCTATTGGCTTTCACATTTACCCATTCCCTTCACACCTGTGGTACCTGGGCTAGAACCTGCCAATTCCTCGGCTTCATAAAATAACCATGAAAAGCTGGCAGTCTCTCCTTGAAGGGTAATGGGCTGCCCTGGAAACGTGATCTGAACACATAAAGGTCTCAGTTACTGCTTAATCATGAGTGCAGCCTCCAACCAAGTGATGTGACTCGTAGGATGGGGAGAAGGAAATGGAAAGTTGTGAATCTAATGTCCCGGGATATCACCACCAGTGCTATTCCTTCAATGTCCTGCAAACCAGGCTGGGAATTCAGGATCACATTGGACACTTAAATTCATGATTGAATAACCAACAAATTAAATTCAGGCTTTTACTTCAGGGGAATTTGAATTGTTGTATTCATATGGATAATGTAATTGCCTTGTGTCTCATTCACAGGCAAGATCAAAAGCTGTCTGTCTACTATGGAAGGAAGTCCAGCAGAATATCCCACAAGTGGTGAGTAATAATGGTCGCATACAATAAACAGACGTCACTGTTTCTTCAATGAACATCCTGCTCCAATTATAAGGAAGTTTGTAGTGGAGTGAGAAAGTGATGTGTGACTTAGGCAGCACCACAAAATGAGCAATGCTGAACTGCAACCCTATTAACACCTCCCTTCCCTGATATTCCTGTCCTTCAAAGTCAGAGAAAAGAATGCAAGGAGGACAGGTCGATTTGCCTAACTGTAGCATAGTGGTCAGCACCGATGCTGGTTCATTTCCCGCTGCTGTTATACATTCTCCCTGTGACCGCCAGGTACTCTGGTTCCCTTCCACAGTCCAGAGATGTACTGGTTGGTAGCTTAATTAGTCATTGTAAGTTGTCACGTGATTAGGCTGGGGTTAAATCAGGGTTGGTTGGGCAGTACGGCTCAGAGGGACGAAGGGGCCCATTCTGTGTATCTCAATAAATCTTAAATAAATAAGGGAAATACGAGAATCTTTAGTTAAAGTAACAGGAAACACTGAAAAAAATGTAAGGGTACTGAGCAACGCCAGCATGGATTTATGAGAGAAATATCTTGTTTGTCTGCTGGAGTACCTTGACTATTTGATTAGTAGAATAGATAAGGGAAAGCTAATGGATGTGATTTTATGTGGATTTTCAGATTATTTGGATAAGGTCCCACATAGGAGACTGGTCAATAAGACCAGTCAAAGACTGGTCAATGTGGAGTTGAGGGTAGTATATTAAAGTGGATTGAGAATTGTTTGGCTGATAGGAAGCAATGAATGGGAATAAATGAGTTAGTCTCAGCTCATTGCTTCTGCAATTCTGAGCATCTCAAATTGATTTGCAGTAGTGGTGCATGAAGATTAGCTGCTAAGGAAAACAGTGCCTTAGATTAGTGGAGGATCGCTACTACCCTAAAAAGTTAACCTGGCATTATATTCTGTTCTGTTTTTGGACCATGTTTGTAGTTCATTTGCAGAATAACTTTCCCAAATATTGGCCGTGTTTCCTTGGAGCTTCATATCTAATGACTGATACTAATACTCTATTCTTGAGACCACAATGTATTGCATTAAATGTACCATGAGGTCATTCGACAGCTCATTAATGAAGTAGGTTTTTGATAACCTTGCAACAGCTTTCAGATTCAACTTCACGGAATCTGTCAGTAACTGGTAGCTGGATTCTGACTTTCCAAATTAGGCAATCTCACTTGTCACACACTTTCTGCACTCACTTGCTTTGTAGCAAATGTTGCCCAAAAAAATAGGATATGAGGTTCTGATTCACCAGGGCCAGGTCTTTCTGGATTTGATCTGCTGGCTGGAATCACCATCTGCCTGCACCAGTGGGGCCAAAAGCACAGGAGGCTCTGTGTCCTTGAGTTGGGTGACAAGGTCCAGGAGACAGCTGGGTCCAGGCTCATGGTCTCCTAGACCCTGCCCCAGAGCACCCTGACCGTCTTTGATACAATCAAGGCCGGGTATGCGTCTTTGAGTTGAACGTGTTTCGCATACCTTGGAAATTTACTAAGTTTAAGATTGACGTAAGTAATTTTAAAAGTTATTGCAAAAATATTTAATAGAAAACATCAATGTGTTATTGATAGCACAAAAGCAATTTTTTTTTACCTTGCCACTTGTTTTCTAATCCATTGGCTGAAAATTCTGATTGAATAGGGAGTTCAACTTGTACCCCAGTTCTGAACTAGCCTAGGATCAGAGAGACATACAACAGCAGAAGTTATGCCATTGGGTGCTGCTCAGTCTGTCTCAGACTTGAAGCCTTCCCATATTTGGCCATGATTTACTTCCCTCGGAATGACTGGAGTCAGCAGTTTCCTTCCAAAATACTAGTTTCAGTCAGTAATATATCTCTCATCCCTTAACCTGCAAGACCTACAAGACCAATTCATTTCCATTGTCTCATTCACTAAGACACTGCATGAACTTTTAAAAGGCTTGTGTACATCCTACAGTAACAAAAAAAAACTCTTAAGTTTCTCATTGAATTTATTAATAGCCTGCTTACAGCCCACAGATTGGACACTTGCTCTGCTCTCCCCCAAGGTGGAAATATCCTCGGTAGGTCTGTCCTGTCCTGAGAACTTTGTTAGTTTGCCTCTCTTTTGTTCTGAGAAAGGAGCCCAGCCAGTTATTTCCTTATATTTACATCTTGTCAAACGTAGTACCAGTCTTTCATTGTACTTTTCAACATGAAGCATAAAACAGCGCAGCAAAGGAACAGGCCCTTATGCCCATGATGTTGTGCCAAACTAATTAAAGTAATGACACTTAATTAAGCTAATGCCTTCTGCCTGCACACAGTCCATATCCTTCCATTCTCTACCAAGGGAAGAACTGCAAATGCTGAAAATCAAGGTAATACACACAAAATGCTGGAGGAATTCAGCAGGACAGGCAGCATCTATGGAAAAGAGTAAAGAGTCGATGCTTCAGGTCAAGAAATGTCGACTGTTTATTCTTTTCCACAGAAGCAGCCTGGCCTGCTGAGTTCCTCCTGCATTTTCTGTGTATTACTCCCTCCATTCTCTGCATATTCATGTGCCCATCTAAGAGCCTTTTAAACGTTTTTATCATAGATGCCACCATCACCACAGCAAGCAGTGCATTCCAGGCACTCACATATCCCCTTTCACTTTAAGTGCTTCAATCCTGGGAAAGAGATAACATTTGTCTACTCTATCTATGCCTCTCATAGTATTACAAACTTCTAACTGACCATGCCTCAACCTCAGCCACTCCAGATAAAACAATGCTGGTTTGTGCAGGCTCTGCGCCAGCTTCTTCTGCCCACTCTCCAAAGCCTCCACGTACTTCCTATAATGGAGAAATTGCATGCAATACCCCAAATGCAAGCTCACGGCAGTTTCCTTCCCAGAATTGTTACATCGCTTAGATAACTGAGTGGACCAAGCTTCTAAGTAACTTCAATCTAACTTTTGTATTTTTGAATGGGCCTCCCATACTGTATAAAAGGAATGGATGGGATAGAGTTTGTCAAATGTGCTTAGGAAAGTTTTCTTCATCAATATATAGGGGCCCCAACTGGAGGGAGCGCGATACTGGATCTCTTATTAGGGAATGAGACAGGGCAGGTGACAGAATGTGTGTAAGGGAATATGGTGCTTATTGATCATAATTCCATTCATTCCAAGGTAATTGTGGAGAAGGATAGGACTGAGTCTTCAGGCTGAGATTTACAATTAAAGAAAGGCCAATTTTGATGGCATTGGATAGGATCTGACAGGTGTGCATGGTGACAGGTTGCTTTCTGACAGAGAGGGATTCTTGGTAAGTGAGAAAGCTTCTAAAGTGAAACTTTGAGAGTACAGAGTTTGTATGTCCCTGTCAGAATAAAAGACAAGGCCTACAGTTTTAGGGAATGGTGGTTTTCAAGAGCTATTGAGACTATCGTTACGAAGAAGATGGAGGTGCATATCAGTTATAGGCAACAAGGAACAAATAAGGTACTGGAAGAGTATAGGAAATGCAAGGAAACATCAAAGAGTGAAATCAGGAGGGCTGAAAGAAGGCATAAGTTTTTTTGGCAGACAAGATGAAGGTGAATCCCAAGGGCTTCTACAGAAGCTGATGAAGGAAGGGCAGTGGATGTTGGCTACATGGATTTTAGAAGGCTCTTTTAAAGTCCTATATGGGAGGTTGATCAGGAAGGTTCAGGTGCTTGACATTCAGGATAAGGTAGTAAATTAGATTCACATCGGCTTTGCGGAAGAGGCTAGGGAGCGGAAGTAGATGGCTGCCTCTCTTGACTGTGACCACTGGTGTGCTACAGGGATTGGTGATAGGTCTGTTGTTGTTTGTTGTCTATGTCAGAGATCTGGATCACCAAATTTGCAGATAACACTAAGACTGGAGATAGTGAAGAAATCTAGCAAAGCTTGCAGCAAGACCTGAAACAGCTGGAAAAATAGGCTGAAAAATGGCAGATAGTATTTAATGCAGACAAGTGAACTGTTGCCTTTTGAGGACAAACCAGGGTAGAACTTGCACAGTGAATGATAGCGCGCTGAGGAGTGTGGTAAAACAAAGGGATCTGGGAATGCAGATCCATAATTCTTTGAGGTAGATAGGGTCGTAAAGTGAGCTTTTGGCATATTGGTTTTCATAAATCAGAGCGCTGAATACAGGAGTTGTTTATCTCAGGATCTCTTGCTTCATTTGACCAATTGTCAAATAAATTTGCACTCCCAAAATCACATTTTTACAGTTACCTTCAAATTGGAGATTTTCTACGTTTCCAATTAGCTACTTTTCCTATAGGTCCTGATAAAAATTTACCGGACGATCTTTTAAATTTAAAACCTTTTGATAATGGTTCTATTATCGGTATCTATAACTTGTTGATTGATTCTAGACAAGACTTTTCAGATAAAATAAAAAAAGCTTGGGAGCATGACCTAAATTGTCAGATTTCTGACGATAGATGGAATAAAATTCTTAAACAGGTTAATAAATCATCTTTCTGTGCTCGTCATTCTCTTCTACATTTTAAAGTGGTTCATAGAGCTTACATTTCTAAGCAGAAGCTGTCCAGTTTTTACCCGAATGTTTCTCCACTTTGTAATAAATGCAACTCTGCTGATGCCTCTTTAATTCATATGTTTTGGTTTTGCCCTACAATTGAAAAGTTTTGGCGGGAAGTATTTCTCACCTTCTCTCAACTTTTTAGGGTCCAATTTGACCCAAATCCCCTTACTGCCTTATTTGTTATTATTGCAAATGAAGATATAACTTAAATACTCCTAACCTACAGGTTTTAGTTTTTACCTCTCTTTTAGCAAGAAGAGCAATCTTGCTTAAATGGAAGGAGTCTACCCATCCTACACATCTTCAATGGCTACGTGATATTATGTCGTATTTAAATTTAGAAAAGATCCGCTGCTCAGTCTTAAATTCAAAACAATTTTTTTATGATATTTGGGGACCTTTCCTAAATTACTTTTCCAATTTATAAAGTTTAACAGTGCACAGACTTTTATGTATATTTTTATCTTCTCTTCTTAAGTGAATATGTATTTTTTCTAATTATCCATTCTCATCCATCAGCTTTTTTCTTTGGTAGTTGGTAGGGGGTTGACTTTTTTTTAATATATAAAAAAATTTCTTTTATGATGTATGACCTATCTTTAAATTTTTGATTACAGAGTGATACACCTTTATGTGTTATGCTATAATATTTTGATCAATTTTATTACAATATATGAATGTACACAAGTTATGTTGAGACGTATCTATGTGTTGCACTCTGTAAAATCTTTTTTTTTCTTCTGGATAAAAATATTGTAAAAAGAAAGAAGAAAAAAAAGGAATACAGGAGTTGTGGTATGCTGTTGAAGTTGTATATGTTGGTCGGCCAGCAACATAATCTTGGAGTATTGTGAGCAGTTTGGGGCACCTTATCTTAGAAAGAGAGTGCTGAAAATGAAGAGGGTTCAAAGGAGTTTCACAAAAATAATTCCAGGATTGAACAACTTGTCACATGAAAAGCATTTGATGGCTCATGGCCTGTATTCACTAGAATTCAGAGGAATGCGGAGTGACCTAATTGAAATCTATTGAATGGTGAAAGGCTTTGATGGAGTGGATATGGAGAGGATATTTCCTGTGGTGGGAGAGACTACATCCAGAGGACATAGTCTCAGGATAGAGGGCATCCTTTTGGAACATAGATGAGCAGGAATTTCTTTAACCAGGCAGTGGTGTATCTGTGGAATTCTTTGCAGCTGTGAAGGCAAAGTCTTTATGTATATTTAAAACAGAGGTTGATAGATTCTTGACTGGCCAGGGCATGAATGGACACAGAGAGAAGGCAGGAGATTGGGGCTGAAAGGAAAATTGGATCAGCCATGATGAAATGGCGGAGCAGACTCAATAGGCTGAAGGGCCTAATTCTGCTCCTATATCTTATGGTCTTATGGTCTTGAGGACCTGAGTTATAGGGAAAGGTTAAATAGGTTAGGGCTTTATTTCCGAGAACATTGGAGAGTAAGGGATCATCTGACAGAGGTATACAAAATTATGAGGAGCATAGATACGGTAAATGCAAGCAGGATTTTTCCACTGAGGTTGGGTGAGACTGCAAATAGAGGTCATAGTTAAGGGTGAAAGGTGAAATATTTAAAGAGAACCTGATGGGGAACTCCCTGATTCAAAGGGTGAGTATGGAACGAGCTGCCAGCGGAAGAGATTTGATTGCAAAGTTTAAGAGAAGCTTGGATATGTTTGGGAGGGGTATGGAGGTCTCAGCCCATGCGCAGGGAGAATAACAATTTGGCACAGACTAGATGAACTGAATGGTCTGTTTCTGTATTAGAGTCCTCTACGGCTTTATAAGTTTTATTCTGCCAGATTAACATTCAGGACCTTTGATTCTTAAGTAGCTGCATTCAACAATGTTGCTATTTAGAATAACATACAAATCTACATCCCAGATCTGTTTGTTCTTTGACACTATTTATAATCTTACTGTTCAAGTAGTTCTTTTGTTCCTTCTGCCACCCTTATACTTATTAAAACTAATATAATAATGATGTCTTCACTCCCAAAGTTTGTTCAAATCTTCCTTAATTTTTTCATAATTCCTTATCTAATTTGTAGCTGGAATAAGACCTTTAGCATTATTCTACAGCACTTCATCATAAGATGAATTATAGATGTGGCCTGCAAGTAGTATAAATGAAATAACCCTATTCTTATTGTGTGACCTCAAAAAGTCTAATATGAATATAAATGCAAAATTATTTTGGCAATTTATATTCTCACAGACTTCTCATCAGCAAACTGGGGAAATGTTAACTGCACTTCTAAAAGCCAATTAATTATTTACTTAAGTTAAGGTTTTTTCAGTTTAATTATATCCAGAGATCTGCAACTTCAGATTGTCTAGCAGTGAAGATTAACACCATATGGGGAGAGCACTATAAATGTTGTCTGACATATTGATGGAGGTAAAGAATTCTCACACTTTATTTTTAACTTACCTACCTAATGTAGTAGGCGGGGTGGAGATTTGTCACTACCAAAGGAGGTGTAAGGTGCTCCTTCCCTCTGCTAGCCTGCAGTCACCCTTGGACAAGGTGTAGCACCTGCTTAGCCCCCTGAGCAGGGTCACGTGAAGCCATGGGAGTAGGTAGCGGATGGTCGTATGAGCAGTTGGTGCATAGTTATGTGACCTCTGACGCCAGGCAGACCAACTCTGATGAGTACTGGCTGGGGTCACTTGTCTTGTAAAGACACAGTCTAGAAAAAGGCAATGGCAAACCACTTCTGTAGAAATATTTGCCAGGAACAATAATGTTCACAGGAAGACCTTAACTGCCCATGGTATACGACATGGCACATAAAAAACTTAAAACTTAAGCAACACACTCAAACTGCTGGTGAAATGCAGCAGGCCAGGCAGCATCTATAGGAAGAAGTACAGTCGATGTTTTGGGCTGAGACCCTTCATCAGGACATCAACCATCACAACTTCACCACACCTTGTTCCAATTCCAACCTCAATCCTTCCGAACGTTCTACTCTCCGCTCCCTCCGCACCAATCCCAACCTTACTATAAAACCCGCTGATAAGGGGGACGCTGTTGTAGTCTGGTGTACTGACCTCTACCTTGCCGAGGCACAGTGACAACTCGCTAATACCTCCTCTTATTTACCCCTCGATCATGACCCTACCAGGGAGCACCAGGCCATTATCTCCCACACTATCACCATCCTTATCAGCTCTGGGGATCTTCCATCCACTGCCACCAACCACATAGTTCCCACACCCCGCACTCCCCGTTTCTACCTCCGACCCCCAGCATCTTGTGTGAATTGCTTGAATTTCCAGCATCTGCAGATTTCCTCGTGTTTGCATTTTTAATGTAATTTACCTTATTGGGCCCTTGCCAGTTCTCAACAGTGTAAACCCATTCCCCCTTCCTCTAACTATGCTATTTACTCTCTTTCTCATTTATGTTCTCTGAGGTACCACTCTGAGGTAATGTAATTGCCAAAAATGTACATAATCCACAACCACCAACAGGGAGCTTGGGTTTCGCTTTAAGAGGCTGGTCTTACTCAATGACGTTGTTATGTAAGGATTTTTAGTATGCTTTTGTGTTCAGGTTTAGGAGTTAAATAAAATGTGTTACAGGTCTTGTTAAGCATAAAATGCCTCAGGTTTGTTTTATTTATGAAAACCTACACTAGTTTTGCCCCCAATGCTCTAGGACAATTCCAGAGTTATTGAATATGTTGGCCAATGCAGTTGCTTTGAAACTGCTGGAGTTTTGGGTGCAAAATGCCGCTGCTTGGTTTGTACAAGCTGAGGTCCAGTTCGTGTTTCGAGAAATCTCCACCGACAAACCAAATTTTGCTATGTGGTAGTGTCGCTCAGCAGTTCCACAGCTGCGAGAGTAGTGAGTCTGCTTGAACAGCCTCCCGAACACGACAAATGCCGATCGCTGAAAACCCACCTTATACAGACTTCTGCACTATCAGAGTCTGGGCGCACCAAACAGATGCTTTCCTTACCCTATCTCAGTGATGCTAGGCCTTCAGAGCTAATGGACTACATGCTGTCTCTCCTATGAAACCATCATCCCAGTTTCACTTTTAAAGAACTATTCATGCAGCAAATGCCTGGTCAAGTTTGCATCGCCCTTGGTGATGCACCCGCGATGGACTATTAGGAGCTTGCTAAAACACCAGATAGTCTACACTCAGCAGGGCAGGAGTGCATCATTCTTCCTCCTTTCTGTACTCAGTAAGCCCGCTCAGCAAGGCCCTCAACATAAGGATGCCTGTCCCCTGCAAAACAGACGATGCCAGGCCTGTGCTTTTACCATGTTCTCTTGCTCAACATGCTGACCAGGCAATGCTTCCTGTATGACATGGTGCTCAAGTGAGTGTGCTGACAGCATCGCCCATTGATGCAGAGTGATGAAACCTCACTGGAGGCCGTCAACGGCAGCAGGAATCCAGACTTTCAAGACACGGCAGGTGATGCTCTGCTTCGGTGGGCGACATTACACATGGGACTTCGTCCTGGTTGCGATGACCCAAAGCCTCAGCGCTAGGCTACGTCACACCACGGCGTATCACCCGCAGTCCAACGGCCTATGCGAGCAGTTTCACATGTTCCCCAGTTTTCCCGATTCTTGACAGGAACAGGAGTGACAGGCAACTAATCATGTAGCCTCAGCTGTCCGGTTGTTTGAGGGAAGGCACTGAGTAAGACAGACCTAGCGAGGCTACTTCCACTTGGGGAAGGGGGATGAGTGGGATGGATGTAGTCTAATCTCACAAGTGTAAATAGGCCATTAATAAATCCAGTAAGAAATTCAAGACTTCACCTGTGTGTCTGTTGGGGTCATCTACTGTAACTGGTGCTCCCAGTATGGTCCCTTGTATATCGGGGAGATCCAGTGTAGATTGGGAGACTGCACCAAGCACATTCGCTCCATCCACTTCAAAAAGCAGGACCTCCCGGCGGTCACCCATTTCAATTCTACTTCCCATTCCCATTCCAAAATATCAGTCCATGGCCTCCTCTACTGCCACGATGAGGCCACACTCATGTTGGAGGAACAACACTTTATATTCCGACCTGATGGCATGGACATCAATTTCTTGAACTTCTGGCAATTGCCTCTCC
This sequence comes from Hypanus sabinus, assembly GCF_030144855.1. Lineage (NCBI taxonomy): Eukaryota > Metazoa > Chordata > Chondrichthyes > Myliobatiformes > Dasyatidae > Hypanus > Hypanus sabinus. Next base: position 123,601,998 of record NC_082712.1, read on the forward strand.
CTTCATCATTCCCCATTCCCATTCCCCTCTCTCACCTTATCTCCTTAGTTGCCCATCACCTCCTTCTGTTTCTCCCACCCACTTCCCTTTCTTCCATGGTCCTTTCTGTCCCGTCCTATCAGATTCCCCCTTCTGCAGCCCTTTATCTCTTTCACCAATCAACTTCCCAGCTCTTAACTTCCCCGTGTTCCCCCCTCCCAGTTTCACTATATCCTGCCCCCTTATACTTCTTCCTCCCCTCCCCCCACCTTGTTATTCTGACTTCTCCCCTTGCTTTCCAGTCCCGATGAAGGGTTTTGAACCATAGAGCCATAGACCTGAAACATTTACCATTTACACTTTTCCATAGATACTGCCTTGGCCGGCTGAGTTCCTCCAGCACTTTGTGTGTGTTGCCAAAGAAACTAAAGAGCTAGTTCATTGCTCACAGGATGTATCCTAATCTTATTAGATTTTCTCTGGTATTTCAGTGAATAAGGCAGTGAGACTGTGAGTCATACAGAGTGTGAGGTGATAGAACATTCCTCCTAAACATATTAGTGTCAGGCTACAGCCAAAACTCATTTATTCATCAGTGATCTTCAGCTTATTTCTATTGTCCATAACTACCCTTATTATTTACTCAACATCACAGCTCCAATCTACCCTTCTCTTTTATTTGTCATCTCCTACACTTATCTGTAAATACACACTTGCAATCTCTTTCCTTCAAGAATGGTTTGAAAGCGCTTCATGAAGATTTTGGAAATAAAACAGAAGTGCTAGATCTCATCTGGACCAGCAGCAAAGGAAGGAGAATCCATTTAACCAATGTAATGCACGTGAACACGCTGGAACACACCCCTGGGGGTGATGACAGAGGCTGATACAAGAGGGCCACTGAAAAGGTACTTAGATAGGAACATGTGTGTAAGCAAAATGGAGGGTTATGGGCTGTGTAGGAGGAAAAGGTTAGATTGATCATGGAGTATGTTTATACAGATCGGCACAACATCATGGGCCATAGGGCCCATATGGTGCTGTACTGTTCTATGATATGTTCTATAGTAACGATTCAGGGACCTTGCTCAGACCTGGCTGAGTGGAGGTATTACTGTTTTTGAGAAAGAGCTGCGGTCTACAGAGTAAAGTTTAAGACAAAAAGGTTATGTGGAGATTGGTTAAGATGAATCAGGTGATAGGGATCATGATGTCCAATTGTTAGGGAACCACTTTACAGAAACAGGGTGAGATAGGGGCATAAGCAGGATAATGGGAAACAATAAGAGATTATTTACTTAAAAGTTGGAAAATTCAATGTTCCTTCCAAAGGATTTCGAAGATTCAAGAGAGTAGATAAGAGTTACTTCTTCTAATTTACATTGGGCCTCACTATGGCCTTGAAAGAGGCTACAGGAAGAGAAGTCTGAATAGGAGAGGGAATGGGACTTAAAATGGCACACGTCAGGAAGTTCAAGAGTGCCACTGAGTGCAAGTACTTTAGAAAGCCATTCCCCAATCTGCTTCGGAAGCTGCCTTGGGCTGGGCTGTGGACCAGGGAGGCATGGGCTGAGCAGTTCCTATGAAACACTGAAAGAGTGGGGGTAGGCAGAGGAGAAGGGAGAGTATCATGTGGGAGCTGGAGGAAATTGCAAAGGACAATACATTTGAAGACTGGTGAGATGGAGGGCGAGTGCCAGGTGCACTCTATCCCTGGGGGATGAGGGGTGAGAGCAGACACGCACAAGACAGAGAAAGTGCAATTGAGAGCTCTAGCCACTCTGTCAGAGGGGAAGCCACTTTTCAGAAAGAGGGAGAGCGCTTCAGAGACACCCAAAGTGGAAGGCCTCACCATAGGAATAAACATGATGGGGTAAAGAAAGAAAATGGGCGAAAGGAATGGTGTCACCACCTGCGCCATGTCCTCTTCACATTATTAACATCAGGGAGGAGCTATAGGAGCCTGAAGACCCACAAGTAATGTTTAAGGAATAGCTTCATCCTCCTCATCCTCAAATTTCTGAACAGCCCATGAACACCACCTCATTACTTATCCTTTGCACTACTTACTTAGATTGTAACTCACAGTAACTTTTATGCCTTGCACAGTTCTACTGCCATGATACAACACCTTTCATGAAGCATTTCTGTGATGATACTGCTTTGGATTCTATCCTGGCAAGATGAGACGTATAGTCAATGTATTGGGGGAATTCTGTGTGTTATATGTTGGTGATGAGTCTATCTCCTGAGATAGAGAGGAACAGATCCAGAAATAATGGGATTATCAAAAACAGGCCACATAAATGTAGGAGGGGGGTTGAAATTGGCAGCAAAAGTGATGATATTTTTGAATTCCTCTTGAGCGCAGGATGCAGCACCAATACAGTTGATGTATTAGAGAAAAAGTTGGTGGACTGGTCCCAAATAACCCTGGTACAAGGAGTCTTGCACGTATCCAGCACAGCTATGGCCTATTCACATTCCCGTAGCTACCCCTTTAATCAGGAGAAAGTGAGTGTAATGGAAGGACAGTTGCTGTGCATAACAACAACCTCTGCCAGTTGATTAGAATGTTGGTGGAGGGACGCTGTTTTGGTCTCCTTTCTAGGAAAAATTGGAGGGCTTTCAGACCTTGCTGATGTGGGGTGGATATGTAAAAGGATTAAACATCCATGTTGTAGGTGAGCCATTTGGAAACTTGAAATTGGAAGCTGCCAAAATAGCAGAGGCTACCAAAAGTGTCATGGATGTAAATGGGAAGGTACTGGCCAGGAAGACTTGATTACGTTAAGGTAAGAAGAACTAAATTTGTAAGACGAGAGCAGGATGAAACAAGTCTATTTGTGAATCTTGGGTACGAGGTAGAAGCAGCACTACAGAGCTGAGGAGCCATCAGGTTGAAGGCTGTAAAGGGAAATGAAATCTGTGATGGTCTGGCATTATTTGCTGGGGTCAAGGTTCAGAAGGAAGTAAGAGGATGTGTCTGTGAGCTTACCTGCAGCATAGAGGTAGGTTAACCAGAATACATCTACACTGTCATTGTGTAGGGTTTCAGAACAAAATCCAGGTTGGTTTGCAGAGCAGAGTGTGTGGACAATCAGAAGGAGTGAGAAATCAAGGTAGTGAATATCACATCAGTTATTCGTGGTGAATAGATCAAGGAAGGTAAGAGGCCAAAAGGTCTAGGTTTAGGAATAAGTAAGAAAAAGTAAAATACTAATATTCCAAATTTATTTGGAGTTCTCCTGATTATATCCTCACGACAGCAGAGTATTGTAGCTGTGAAATTGCTAACATATTCTGTAAGTATTTCATTTGATGTGGGATCAAAATCAAAAAACTGCTCTTAGCAGGTTAGGCTATACGTGGCAAGAGGAACAGTTAAAATTTCCAGTCCAATCTTTAAGTTCTTTTCTAAACCCTTGAAGAACTTCTATTTGTACATTTTGCCTTGTTTATCTTCTGTTCTTCAAGATGTTGATACAAACTTGCTTCCACGGACTTTTCTTTTTCCTTAGCATGTGTCTCCAGCTCTGTCTCATTCCACGTGGATTTTTATTATTTTGATGAAGGGTTCCAATACTTGAAATATAACTGTCTCTCCCTTCATTGATACTGCTTGGCCAATGTTTCCAGCATTCTCTGTTTCCATTCAATGTGAGCTTTTCCAAGTCCTTTAGGGAACATTCAGATATAGCCCTATAAACAACGGACTGTTTGACTGTTCCAATTATTAACTATAGCAATGGTTTCTTCTACTTCCAACAGTGATCAGAAATCCAGCGAGCTGGGAAATGGGGATCTATGGATCAGGAGTCCTGATTATCCTGGTGATAGTTGGAGTGAACCTATGGAAACTCTGGAAATCTGGAAGTTACCCTGCACCATCTCCTTTCCCAAACTATGATTATAGATACCTGGAACAGAAGTACGGGACATCATACTCTGAGGTTAGGCAAAAGGTAATCTTAGACTAAATCTCTAGACTGCTCACTGTACATCTCCTGTGATTTTCATTCCATTGGTCTTCCAGGTAGGATTTGTGCATGTACCTGGAAAACAAAAGGTTGCAGGTCCACAGTTACAGAGCAGGGAAGTGACATTAACTGACAACACTTTCAAAGAGGCTATGGGAACTACTGAGTTGTAATCATGGGAGTGTAGCAATGGGTTATCCACACCCATGAAATTCTGTTGAATGGCAGAGCAAACTCATGAATGGCAGAACAAGCTAAATGATCTGAATTCTCTTTACACCTGCTCCTAGTTCATACATTCATACAGTTCTGTACAGCGATAGGCATTTCAGTTCACCATGTCTATGATAACCATGATGCCAACTTAATCCCATTTTCCTGTAGATAGTTGGATCTCGCTATACCCTGCCTGTTTATGTGTCTGTCTAAATACTTCATCAATATTACTATTGTTTTCTCAGTAAAATATAAACTTACCTCACGCATCTCTTTTAAATTTTCTGCCTTTCACCTTAAACCTATTCTCTCTAGTATTTGACATTTCAAGCATAGTAAAAAGACATAGGTTTTCTATCCTATCTACACCTCTCCTCACTTTATATACTACACTTCTGTCTGGTTGCCCCTCCATCTCCGATGCTCCAGTTTGACCAACCTCTCTTCATGGCTAATACTCTCCAATCAGGCAACATCCTGGTGAACTCTTCCACGCCCTGTCCAAAGAAATAAATAATTTTCTGAAATAACCAATATGTAGAGCCACTATTTCATCTCTATTTGTTGGGATCAAACACCCAGCTTCTGCTCAATGGGAATTACATCACTAGCCTCTTACTGTGTGGGTGGGACAGTAGTGTGGTGGTTAGTGTAATGCTGTTACAGCACCAGCAGCCTGGGTCCAATTCTTCCACTGTCTGTGAGGAGATTTTACTGTGCGTTCTCCCTATGACTCTGTGGATTTCCTCTGGGAGCTTCAGTTTCCTCCCACATTCCAAAGTCATACAGTTTAGGGTTAGTATGTTGTGGGCATGTTACGATGATGCCAGAAGCATGGCTCCACTTGTGAGCTGCCCTTGGCACATCCTTCGACTGTGTTGCCAATTATCGCAATTGATATATTTCATTGTCTGTTTTAATGCTTCTATATCACGAGGTCCTCAATAGATACTTCTCTTCAGTATTCAGCACTGAGAGGGAACATGATGACGGTGAGAACAATCTGAGTGAGGTTGATGTTCTGGAGCATGTTGATATTAAGGGAGAGGAGGTGTTGGAGTTGTTAAAATACATTAGGACTGATAAGTCCCCAGGGCCTGACAGAATATTTCCCAGGCTGCTCCACGAGGCAAGGGAAGAGATTGCTGAACCTCTGGCTAGGATCTTTATGTCCTCGTTGTCCACGGGAATGGTACCGGAGGATTGAAGGGGAGAATGTTGTCCCCTTGTTCAAAAAGAGGTAGTGACCAGTGAGCCTTATGTCTGTGGTGGGAAAGCTGTTGGAAAAGATTCTTAGAGATAGGATCTATGGGCATTTAGAGAATCGTGGTCTGATCAGGGACGGTCAGCATGGCTTTGTGAAGGGCAGATCGTGCCTGACAAGCTTGATAAAGTTCTTTGAGGAGGTGACCAAGCATATAGATGAGAGTAGTGCAGTGGATGTGATCTACATGGATTTTAGTAAGGCATTTGACAAGGTTCCACACAGTAGGCTTATTCAGGAAGTCAGAAGGCATGGGATCCAGGGAAGTTTGGCCAGGTGGATTCAGAATTGGCTTGCCTGCAGAAGGCAGAGGGTCATGGTGGAGGGAGTACATTCAGATTGGAGGGTTGTGACTAGTGGTGTCCCACAAGGATCTGTTCTGGGACCTCTACTTTTTGTGATTTTTATTAATGACCTGGATGTGGGGGTAGAAGGGTGGGTTGGCAAGTTTGCAGACGACACAAAGGTTGGTGGTGTTGTAGATAGTGTAGAGGATTGTCGAAGATTGCAGAAAGACATTGATAGGATGCAGAAGTGGGCTGAGAAGTGGCAACTGGAGTTCAACCCGGAGAAGTGTGAGGTGGTACACTTTGGAAGGACAAACTCCAAGAGTACAAAGTAAATGGCAGGGTACTTGGTAGTGTGGAGGAGCAGAGGGATCTGGGGGTACATGTCCACAGATCCCTGAAAGTTGCCTCACAGGTAGATAGGGTAGGTAAGAAAGCTTATGGGGTGTTAGCTTTCATAAGTCGAGAGATAGCGTTTAAGAGACGTGATGTAATGATGCCGCTGTATAAAACTCTAGTTAGGCCACACTTGGAGTACTGTGTCCAGTTCTGGTCGCCTCACTATAGGAAGGATGTGGAAGCATTGGAAAGGGTACAGAGGAGATTTACCAGGATGCTGCCTGGTTTAGAGAGTATGGATTATGATCAGAGATTAAGGGAGCTAGGGCTTTACTCTTTGGACAGAAGGAGGATGAGAGGAGACATGATAGAAGTGTACAAGATATTAAGAGGAATAGACAGAGTGGACAGCCAGTGCCTCTTCCCCAGGGCACCACTGCCCAGTACAAGAGGACATGGCTTTAAGGTAAGGGGACGGAAGTTCAAGGGGGATATTAGAGGAAGGTTTTTTACTCAGAGAGTGATTGGTGCGTGGAATGTACTGCCTGAGTCAGTGGTAGAGGCAGATACACTAGTGACGTTTAAATGACTACTAGACAGGTATATGGAGGAATTTAAGGTGGGGGGTTATATGGGAGGCAGGGTTTGAGGGTTGGCACAACATTGTGGGCTGAAGGGCCTGTAATGTGCTGTGCTATTCTATGTTCTGTGTTCTATATATGTGTGACTAATATGTGTAATTAATAAATTTGCTCTCGCTCATACACATTTTTTGCAGTATTTTCAGGTTAGACATTTTTTACAACAATATTTACCTACGTTTCCGTATTTACAAGAATCTGATTTGTTGGATACCATTTTGAAATGGAATCCTTTAGTGAAAGGTTCCATTAGCAGAATTTATAATTTATTTTTGTTACTAAAAGAGAACCTATCTCGAAAGATTAAACAAGACTGGGAGAGAGAACTTAATATGACCTTTGTTATTGAAGATTGGCTTCGAGTTTTATAAAATGTGAATTCTTCTTCAGTATGTGTCAACTATTGTTTAAGTCAATTTAAAATTGTTCACCATTATTATTTAACGAAGGAGAGACTATCTAAAATATTTCCTAGTATAGACAACTATTGTGACAGATGTAAAACTGAAGTAGCTACTTTGTCACATATGTTCTGGTCATGTTCTTCATTAAAATCGTTTTGGAAATCTTTATTTTCTACAATTTCTAAAGCTCTGAAAATTAATTTACAAACTAATAGATTAACTGTTCTATTTGGAATAGTTCCGCATCATATTCAGGGTATCTCATTCTCAGTTCAACATGTAATTGCATTTGTTACACTACTGGCAAGAAGGGCTATTTTATTAAATGGAAAGATATTTCTCCCCCTACCTTAATTGAATGGTTTTCTCAAGTAATGTTATGTCTTAGTTTGGAAAAAATTAGTAGAACTTTTGATCCTCGATTCAATTTTGAGAGAAGATGGGGTTCTTTTGCCAAATATTATCATTTAATTTGAATTAAGTCATAGGGTTTCCTTCCAATTTTTTTTATAAATATGAAATGGTGGTTGATGACTCTTTTTTATATATTTAGATGATGGTCAAACATATTGCTCTGGGTTTTTTTTTGTAGTTAGTGGGGGGGTTTTCCTAGTTATATGGGGTTCTTTTTTTTCCTTCTTTTTCCTATATCTATATATTTTTTCCATTTTTATATTGTACGATCAGTTTTTTTCTTCAGCTTTATTAATTGTATACATATTAATCTGTTGAAGTTTTGTATCATTTTATAGCTGTAGAAGATTATGTACCAATAAAAAGATTCTATATATGTGTGATAAATAAAATTAATCTTTAGTCTTTACTCTAATCCCAACTATGAGCCAACTATTATATAAAAACTGCAAACCAAAATCACTAAAAGTGTTTATCAGGACCAGTCAGCATCTTTGAGGAGAAAAACAAAGTGAATGTTTTCATCAGTGCTGAAATCAGCATTCATTAGCTCAAATCATTATCTGTGTGTTTGTATATACAGTCTGACCTGTTGAACATTTCTATCATTCTTTAGATTTCAGATAGCTAGAACTGCAGTATTTTACTTTTGTAACAATATAAATTGAAGGGTAAACTTCAATGGTGGCTGAATCACAGATGAGAGAGACAAAATTGTAGAAGTGTAATAATTGCCTTCTATAGATTATGGTAATTTACAAAAATCAATGGGAATAACAACGACGCTGACCTGAACCATTCAATTTGTTGCTGTCTCCACAGAGTTTGCCTATTCAACCGAGTAGCTCCTGTATTTTTTTAAGAAAGGGCTGTAATGGAGAAGATTAAAGATTAACTGTAATCGTCACCTACATGGAAACATCGAAACATACAGAAAAATGCACTGAATCAAGCAGTGTCCATCAGGGAAGCCAAAGATCGCAGGAGATATGTGGAGGGTGACCAGAGGAACAATGGGGGAACCTGGAGATCTAAAGACTGGATAAGAGGCTAAAAACCTGGGGGGGTGGGGTGTGGAGACAGAGAGGAAATGTAGGGACTCCAGCAAGGGCAGAAAGTGCAGAAAGGGTAGAAAAGGATGATAGGGAGCTTGAATATAGGAACATGGGAATCTTACCGAAATCTGATGTTGAATTGGCAGATAGTGATTTGAGTACCACATGAAAGAGGTATTGCTCTGCTTTTGCCAGAAAATATACCAATTAGGAGTTTTGGCAGTGAGCTTCAAATCCATCTGTTTTTATCAGCTGCCTTCACTGATTAGGTCTGCCACACAGATGGCAAATGTCATTGGTTCCTTTCAGAGTCCAAACACCAACACTAGTGGAGTAATCCTGATAAACTGCAAAACTCAAACAGCTACTTCAGTAAAACAGAAAATGCAGGAGCTACTCGGTTGAATAGGCAAACTCTGTAGAGATGGCAACAAATCGAATGGTTCAGGTCAGTGTCGTTGTTATGCTCTAACATGTAGAGAAGTGGAGAAGATTTCAGTGGTGGTAGTTGAAGGGCACTGGGGAGGGGAGCAGAAAGAAAGGGCTGTGATGGAGAAGATTAAAGATTAACTGTAATCGTCACCTACATTGAAACATCGAAACATACAGAAAAATGCGACTTCTTCCACCAATGACAAAAACAGTCCGGTGGTGGTGCAGCCCATAAGGGTTGCCATGCTTTCAGCACCAACATAGCATACTCACAACTTGCAAACATAACTCGTACTTCTTCGGAATGTGAGAGGAAACCAGAGCACCCAAAGGAAACCAACATGGTTACAGGGAGAATATACAGATTCCTTACACAGAGCAGCAAGATTGAACCCCAACCTTACAGCTGGCAAAATGAATGATAAATCAGGTTAAGAAATGGTGGAGAGGTGTGGGCTGAAGGACAAATATAATTTCTGAAGCTGTCTATATAGATTGGGTATATGGTTGGGGCTTCCCTTGTGAAATAATCTACAGCCAGGGTGTAGTGTTTGTAAACAAAGGCTCTCCCACTTAAAACAGAGCTGAAACATTTTATTTTTCCTCAGGATTGTGAACCTTTAGCACCCTCTTTGTCTTTGAATACTTTGAGTCCAGAGGTGGATTGGTTTTTGTTAAATAAAGGGGTGAAAGGTTACTAGAGGTAGGTAGGATCACACTCTCAAGTTTACAATCAGATCAGCCTTGATCTTATAGAAGGGTGGGTTAGGTTGAGGGATGAAATGACCTAGTCCTGCTACTAATTCATATATATTGGGAATTCCCCCGGATAAATTGAATCTCAGGGTTGTATATGGGGACATATATGTACTTTAATAATAAATTTCCTTAGAACTTTAAACTTTGATAGGAAAAGAATAATTATAAGAAACTACCTTCATGGAGAAAGGGGGAAAGACCGTGAATGCCAGATGCATGTGGAGCAATGGTTGAGATTATTGATTGTCTGAACTTGTTGAACTGTCGAGTCCAGAAGGCTGTAATGGGCCTAGTCAGAAGGTGAGGTGCTATTCTTCCAGCTTGGATTTGGCTTTGTTTTAGGCCACAGTCACACACATTCAAAGTCAAAGAAATTGCCTCACACACCTCACCTAGTAAACACCAGGCAATTACAAATATGTGTTAATTTCAACTACTATTTTTTTATTCATTTCCAGTTAACCAATTTACCTTTCTTTAGTGGTATACAACACACAGATCTGTTGTGTGCATTCTTCAGTTAATCATGGCCCTTCTCAATGAGCTGTGAAACCATCTCAGTGTCCTTATAAACTTTTCATAAGTTGTCTGGAAACACTCCGGTACAACTTGATAGTTAAAAAGTGAATAATCCAGGTGTCTCTCTGCTCACTACAGAAGTCCCTCAAGCTTATCAGCTCCACTCATCGAAGACCATGGATGTTGGTAGATTTCATTAAAGCCAAGGATACAACTAGAGGAGTAGCACAAAAGAATAATTGAACCCAAGCGTGAGGCACACCTGAATTAACTTGTTCACTATATTAACTTGAAATCCCTACTCCTGTCAATTATCTAGTAACTTGGCTCTGGAGTATAAATAGACCAGTATCAATAACTGAAATGGCGATCCAGTGAGAGTGGGTTAACTCCTAGGCCTTTCACTCCTGACTCATAAATCTCAGCTCAATTCAGGCATATCATTTATCCTTGCTGACTGAGGTGCCTGTGAATTGAGTTTCACCAGTCCCAATTATATTTTTGAATGATAGCAAACAGCACAGCCTCCCATAATTTTATACTTCGTGGATCAGTGGTGAATATCATATCCAAGGAGTCTTTGAGAGTTGCTGTTGACAGTAACCTAAACTTAAATGTTATTGCAGGAGCTCAGAGGGTCTGGCAACAATGCAAAGGTGCTTTAGGATATGAATCTTGCTCAGGGAACAGTTAAAATCTAATCTGAGGTTTTTTTCTAACCTCTATATGGCTCACTGAAATTTCACTCTCTGAGTGCAAGGTCAACTCTTCCAAATTGATGATAGCTTTCGCTACAGAAGCAGATCAAGTCTCAGTGGTGGCTCAGTGTGTGAATTTGTTTCCATTACTATCAATGCAGATTAGTTTTGTCATCATTCATCTTTGACCTCTGACCTTTGGATCATGACTTATTTTATCAAGACCATATTGCTGGTATAACAACACACACAAATATCTTACACTCTTTCAAATGCAGTAGAAACAGGTCATCTTTAGCCCTAAGGGACTGCTAAAGAGAGAGCAAGAGAGAGAATCTGTTATTTTGAACTACGGTCAAATTATCAGTAGAGAGAAATGTTTATGTTATCTCTAACAAGAGAAAATCAGCAGATGCTGGAAATCAAAGTAATACACATAAAATTCTGGAGGAACTCAGCAGGCCAGGCAGTATTTATGGAAAAGAGTAAACAGTCGACGTTTTGGGCCAAGACCCTTCATCAGGGCCTGGCCTGCATAGTTTGTCCAGCATTTTGTGTGTATTACTATTATTATGATATCTCTGTCAGGCTAATAATTTTAGATACAAGAACCAGAGACAGAAAAGATGAAAAGTAGGAACTTAAATGGAGACTGAGCTAAGACAATAAGAGGTTGGACTAGGCCCAAATGGAAACTGCAGACTTCACCTGCCCATGGATTTCACTCAACTTTCTCTGCAATACACAAACCAACTTCCACCTATCAATTGGAAAACACGTCCTACAAATTTTGCCTGATTAATCTTTTGGAATTCTTTGAGGAAATAACAAGCAGTGGAATATAGTTGATTTAGATGTTCAGAAGACCTTGGACAAGGTGCCACACAAGAGGCTTCTTAACGAGGTAAGTGCCCTTGTATTACTGGAAAGATATGTATAGAAGATTGGTTGGCTGAAGGAGGCAAAGACTTGGAATAAGGGGGCCTTTTCTGATTGGCTACCTGTGAGTAATGGTGTTCTGTAGGGGTCAGTGATGGGACAGCTTCTTATATTATATGTCAATAGCTTGAAAGATGGGATTGATAGCTTTATGGCCAAGTTTGCAGATGATGCAAAGATAGATGAATATTGAATATTGAAAGGTGTAGATAGAACAGATGTGGATAGGATATTTTTTTATAGTGGATGAGTCTAGGACCAGAGGGCACAGCCTCAGAATGCAAGAACGCCCATTTAGAACATAGATGAGGAGGAATTTCTGGAGGGTGATGAGTTTGTGTTCAATGCTACAGACGGCTGTGGAGGCCAAATCATTGAGTTTACTTAAAGCTGAGTTTGATTGTTTCTTGATTAGTCAGGATGTCAAAGGTTACAGGAAGAAGGCAAGAAAACGGGGTTGAGAGGGATAATAAATCAGCCATGATGGAATGGTGGAGCAGACTCAATAGGCCAACTGGCCTAATTCTGCTCCTATCTCTTATTCTCTTATGGTTTAACAGGGTCCACTCCCAATACAATGTCCTCACCAAAAGTATTACTTATCCCTTGGCCTCCACTTTTCATTTTGCCCACTGAATTCCTCCAAGAATTTGATTTTTTTTGCCACTAGTGTTATCTTGGAGGTATGTTCTTCCTGCAAACAAATTGTAATCGGTATTTCACATTGACTTGTGTCCTTTTGATCAAATTTGAGAACAACATCCCCATGAAGATAAATTGTTAGTGAGCTTTATGGGATTATAAATATTGTTTAATCTATCAAAACCCTGTCTGGCTAAGGAAACTTCATTACTTAATTTATAGAGCTGAATAGTTAATTGAGTTTCCTAATGATTTGTGTAACTAATTCAACTTATTAGTCATTAACCTAATAAAAAATGGTATCTGCCTATTTGCTGTGGATCTTGTTAAAGTTGTTGTGATTCATTGAGATTGTGCACATTACATCAACATAAAGCCAGTTTAATAACACAAAACTTAAGTTATGCGAAGTGGCAAGAGTATTCTTGCCAATTGCGTTCTTCATTTAGCAGGCTGATGGAACTAAAGCAGTCAGTGTGCTCTTTCTGATCAGTAATTCCACCCACCAGGGTTGTTAGCATTTATTTATAGACCTCAAGAGTGTCAGTAAATCAAAAATCTAAATATTTAAATCAACACTGCGATAAATTATATATGAATCATGGCAAATGAGGCTATACTTATCAATGTTAGCCCTTGACAAATGCCGAATCATTAAACAAAATACCGGGGAGAAAGAAAGAGGTCACTTTACACGAAAATAGGAAGTACTGAAATTATGATCAAACATATGTGCATGTCCCATTTAAAATATGGTTGGTAGAGAGAACTAGTAAGGAACTCTGTATGAATTTGAATGGATTCATAGGTTATGTGACAGTGTGGCAATTTATATCATTACGCTACAGCAGTGAAATAAAAAATCATTGACAGGGATACTTCATTGAATATCATAATAGAAAAAGATTTTAAAAAGCACCTTAGTTTGCCTTAAGGCACTTCAACATCAATTAACTACTTCAAAAGAGTTGTAAAGAGAGAATGGTAAAGTTATTAGACAAGTATCTAAAACTCGGGAATCTTGGGATCTGGTGCTGTCTATGCGGATTTTATCTGTTGCCCTGTGATGAAGTGGATTGCCCTACAGTGCTTTTGTTTTTTCCCTCATCCTAAAGATGTGCCGGCAGGATAATTGGCCACTGGGAGTTGTCTATCATGAGCGGTATGAGAGTCAAGGTGAAAGAGAATAGGTAACTTGGAAATAAATGGAAAATATGGACTAATACACACAAAATGCTGGAAGAACTCAGCAGGCCAGAGGTCATCTATGGAAAAAATTACAGTCAAAGTTTCAGGCCAAAACTGGGAGGACGTTTGGGGCCCTGAATGGTAGTGAGGGAGGAGGTGTAGGGGCAGGTGATGCACTTGTGCCGCTTGCAAGGATAAGTGCCAGGAGGGTGATCAGTGGGCAGGGATGAATGGACAAGGGAATCACATAGGGAGCACTCCCTGCGGGAAGTGGGGGTGAGGGAAAGATGTGTTTGGTGTTGGGATCCAGTTGGAGGCGGCACCTCTGCTTTCAGGATGAGGCTTTTCATTCTAGAACGAAGGAGATGTCCTCCTTTTTCAAAGTAAGAAGCTCCCCGTCCTCCACCGTCAACACTGCCCTCAACTGCATCTCTTCCATTTTACGCAGGTCTGCTCTTACCTCATCCACTCACCACGCTACCAGGTTAGGGTTCATCTTGTCCTCACCTACCACCCCACCAGCCTCCACATCCAGCACATAATTCTCCGAAACTTCCGCCACCTCCAACTGGATTCCACTACCAAGCACATCTTCCCCTACCTCCCACTTCCTGCTTTCAGCAGGGATCGCTTCCTACACAATCCCCCTGTTCGTTCATCTTTCCCCACTGATCCCCCTCCTGGCACTTATCCTTACAAGCAGAACAAGTGCTTCACCTGCCCCTGCACCCCCTCCCTCACTACCATTCAGGGCCCCAAACAGTCTTTCCAGGTGAAGTGACACTTCACCTGTGAGTCTGTTGGCATCATATACTGTGTTCGATGCTCCTGGTGTATATTGGTGAGATCTGATGTAGATTGGGTGACCGCTTCACTCCACTTCATCCGCCAGAACAAGCAGGATCTCCCAACGGCCACTCATTTTAATTCTACTTCCCATTCCCATTCCAATATGTCCATCCATGGCTTCCTCCACAGTCAGGATAAGGCCACACTTAGGAGGAGCCACACCTTATATTCCATTTGGGTAACCTCTAACCTGATGGCATGAACATCGATATCTCAAACATCACCGTTCTAATGCCCCCACCCCTTCCCCCACTTTACCATTTCCCATCCCCTTGTCTCTCTCTCATGTTATTTCCTTGCATCTGGTGCTCCTCCCCCACCACCCTTTTCTTCTTTCTTCCATGGCCTTCTGTCTCCTTCACCAATCAACTTCCTAGCTCTCTGCTTCATCCTTCCCCCTTCAACTATCACCTAGCATTTCTCTCTCCCCTCCCCCCCCACCTTTCAAATCTACCCCTCAGCTTCTTTTCTCCAGTCCTGCTAAAGGATTTCCGCCCGAAACGTCGACTGTCCTTTTTTCCATAGACTTTGCCTGGCCTGCTGTGTACCTCCAGCATTCTGTGTGTGTTGCTTGAATTTCCAGCATCCGCAGACTTTCTCATGTTTGGAAGATTGGGACTGATGGGATTCCCTAAACACCTAGCATGGTTTGATAGACCAAATGGCCTTCTACGTCAAAAGGCATAAATATGAAAGCACAGAATTATTTATACAGCCCATTGTCCAGATTCCAAGTCCAGTTAGTTCACTGGACTTCTTTCACTAAAGTTTTACACTTATTTTCTGTTTTAATTTTTTGTTTGCCAATTCCCTTCTGGAAATGCCTACTGAAATTCTTGTAGACTCCCCAGACCAGTATCATATTCCTGCACAAAGAAAAATACTCTTTTTTCCCCCCAATTTACTTGACAGCAATATTGAAGCTATATTTACTGGTAATGGATCTCTCTGGTCTAAGAAATATTTTCTTTTTATTTATACCATCAAAATCCATCACAATTACATATATCTCAACTAAATTTTCTCTTAACCGTCTGTGGTATATGAACAACCTCGTTTCACCTCAGAGATCTCTCAGATAACTCTAGCTATAGAGTCATTTTTGTATATCTCCCCAGGGCTTTGAAATCTCCACTAAAGCAGTGAAGCAATAATTTTCAGATACATTAGTTATAATATTTTAAAAGTAGTTTACATGGTTATGAAGAAAGGATGGAGTTGTAAATCTGCTTCAAAGTGTCAGTTTGATACATTGATTTACCATGATTGACTCTGGCCAATCTGACCAATCACAGACTTGCCATTATGCTTTAGGATTTCACTTAAAGCAGAGGAATCTCTAGTTTTTATTTATTATTTTATCTTGATCTCTATAAGCTCCTCATATCTGCTTTCAATTAAATTTGATAAAGTGCATTTTATTGTGATGTTAACAAACATCATTAATCAAAGGTTTCTTTATCTGATTGAACCCTGCACATACCTTAGTCGGCAGTTTCACACCAGTAGCTTTAGAAGTGTTTTCAGTGCTATATTGCTGAATATCTTGAGGCTCTTTGTTCAGTACTGTTGTTCTACCAAATACTTCAAAGGATGAATATTCATTACCCTAATTATCCACTCTTCTCTTTGTAGAATAAACACTATGCCAATATGAATATGCAAGAAATTGTTCTTCAGTACATATTGAGCTGAAAAATGTCAGAGAAATAAATCTTGACATTTAGGAGAAGATTGCTTAATTAAGCAAATTCTTCAATCAGACTTTACCACTATTTCTAGGATGGCAGAGCGTAAAAATCTTCAGTGGTCACAATTACTAAGCTGATTTCTAAGCTTTTCTCCTGGTTATTAATTGCATGATTGGATGATTGGTTAATGTGACAAGCAAGGATTTATCACTGAGTCATGTAAACTATGTACTGAGACAAGAATGCTCACAACTTGTTTGTGGCTCAAGATCTGGTTCCTTTCTTGTTGTTTCGAAATGCAATTTCCTTTGCTTTTTTTTTGCTTCAGTTCTCCCTTGTTCTGGAGCAATGCTGTTCTTTCAAAATGACAAATCTAGGGGCAATTTTGTTGAGGCCAATCAATAGCCATACATTATGAATTTCGTGTGAGCTTCCAGGCATGATTCATTCTTCAGTTGGCCAGTGAGGGAGTTGTCACCTTTATTTAGATCTGATTGTATAAACCAGAGTAAGAACTTTACAGCTTCAATATGAAAGATGGTAGAGGAAAGTCATGAATTACTTACATTTATACAACATTTTTGCTCAAATATCCCAAAGCACAGCTTTCTGTCTCAGAGTTCAGAGAACTGCCAAGCAAGCCACAGTGGACACCCAAGCAGTAAAAATCCATAGATTGTGACACATATGAGTGGATAATGTGTTGGAGTGTTTCACTGCAGTTCTGCATCATCGATTCACAGAGAGCACATAGCACAGAAATAGCCCTTCAGCCCACTAACTACACAGACCATCAACTGGCCATTTATAATGCTAATTCCATTTTTATTCTCCCCATCATCTGCACTTTCCCCCCAGATTCTACCATTCACCTACACAGGGAGGAAGTCCAATCACTTATAGGTAACCCAAACGGTCTCAAGGAAATGCAGAGTCCGCACAAAAGGTACCTGAGGTAGGATTGAACCAAAGCCTCCAATATAGCAATATAGTGATGCTACTTTTTCATTGAGGTAGAGACTTCTGAAGAATGATCCCAACAACCTGATGGAACTTCTGAAAAACATTAAAGTAGAGAAGCCCGCAGGGATGGATGGGATATACCCCCAGGTTACTATGGAAATCAAGGGAAGGATTCAATCTGGAGAAGTGTGAAGTTACACACCTTAGAAGGTCAAACGTGAAGCCAGAGCACAGAGTTAATAGGATGATTCTTAGCAGTGTGGAGGAACAAAGGAATCTTGAGGTCAATGTCTATAAACCCCTCAAAGTTGCAGTGAAAGTTGATAAGGTGATTAAGAAAGCATGCGGTATTTTGGTCTTCATTAGTTGGGGTAATAAGTTCAAGAGCTGTGAGGTAACGTTGCAGCTCTATAAAACTTTCATTAGACCACACTTGAAGCATTGTGTTCAATTCTGGTCACCTAATTATAGGAAGGATGTGAACGCTTTGTAGAGGGTGCAGAGGAGATTCACCAGGATGCTGCCTGGATTAGAGAGCATGTCTTATTCAAGATTGTTCAATGTCATTTCCAGTACACAAAAGAGAACAAAATAATTGTTACTCTGGATCTGATGCAGCACAAAAACAAAACACAATAATATAAAAAATTCACAATAAATATAAATACAAGAGAGAGCGTATGCACTGTCCATAGCTGGATTGCATATCTAAGATGTGACTCTAGATACAGGAGTGATGGTACATAAGGTGTCTTACAGAAAATAATAAAGTTGTGGTGGGGGGTGCTGTAGAGAGGTGGGTTAGTGGGTGGAGTACTTGATCAAAAGTAACTGTATTTGAATCTGGTGATCCTGGCGTAGATGCTATGTAGCCTTCTCCCTGGTGGGAGTGGGAGAAGCAGTCCTTGAGCAAGTTGGGTGGGATCCTTTATGATTTTACTGGCCCCTTTCTGCATGCATCAGATTCCAGTTAATCAGAACATTGGTTCATCAGGGCTGCCACATGACTCTTAAAGAGCAAAAGTGAACAAGAAAATAGCCGGGATTCCTTTCATTTATTTTGGATAATATGTCACTTAATTGGAACAGGAGACTGTTGATGAGGAGGTTCTAACTAGGGTCAGTCCCGTGCATGTTGTGTGGCCATTAGACCCTGAAACGTACTTAGGGTGAACAGTTTTTAGATAGCATTACTTGCCTGTTTGTGTTCAAAACAATAATCAGTAACATGTTTCAGAACTGTTTTGCTCACTGTGGTTCAAGCACTCAGGCTTGGAGATGCCAGAAACAGCCAGGAGTGAAAATGAAACCATTTCACTACTCCAACAAGTTAGAAACTGCAGAGAATTTGAAGGTATCAACAATTACCTTGAACATTTCGATTAAAATGATGATTTGGAGGATGCAATAATTGAAAGCATTGTATGAAGGCAGTCCATTATCTGCACTGTGCAAATTTTGTTCATTTGCAGTCAATCAAAATAACACAGCAGCATACACTGGATGAAATCTTCCATCGATAATTATTAAGATCTAATAAACAGTCTTATAGTATGGCAGTAGTTTTGGTAGTATTCTTATTTACAAGGGGTGATTGATAAGTTTATGGTATAAGGTAGAAGGTATCAATTTTAGAAAACCTAGCACATTTATTTTTCAACATAGTCCCCTCCTACATTTACACACTTAGTCCAACGGTCGTGGAGCATACGGACCTCCAGAAAGTGTCCATAGCAGGGGTGATTGATAAGTTTGTGGCCTAAAGTAGAAGGAGATGAGTTATACAGCTCTAGTCACGTGCACATGCAGTTCAGCTCTTTGAGTGATTATGCAGAAAGTTTGAAGTTAATAACTCATCGGGGTGATTGATAAGTTCATGGCCTAAGGTAGAAGGAGATGAGTTATTAACTTCAAACGTTCTGCATTATCACTCAAAGAGTTGAGTTGTACCTGCATGTAATGAGAGCTGTATAAATCTTCTCCTTCTACCCTAGGCCACAAACTTATCAATCACCCCTCATTTAAATACATAATTTGTTACTCAGCTAAACATTAGTTTGTCTTTTGTATATCTTTTTAACTACATCCATGGAACTTCACCTAATTAGGGCAGCCCTTCTATTGGGCCAAAGGTTTCTGGTACGGATGTGTCCCAATTAACTGGAATCCACTATATATGTGACCTTGATGGTGGGCAGGCTGCTGCGTTGATGCGTTGCACAGTTTTAACAAACCATTATAGAGCCTTCCCATCCATTGCAGTGTAGTTTCTATACCATGCAGTGATGCAGCATGTTAGGATGCAGAATGAAGTGAGTATAGATGTGCACAGTTCAGCTGTCTTCAGCCTCTTCAGAAAGTAAAGGCAATGGTGGGCTTTCCTGATTGTGCACAATGTGTTCCGGGACCATGAGAGGTTGCATGAGATGGGCATTCCCAGGGGTTTGAAACAACTCGCTGTTTCCACTGCTGTGCCGGCAACATAAAGTGGGCTGTGAGGGGCGCGAGTTTTCCTTGGGTGGACAACCGTAAAATAGAAAGGTTAAATAAGCTCAGGCTTTTCTCTTTGAAGAGAAGGAGAATAAGATGACCTAATAGAGGTGTAGAAGATGATAAGAGGTGATGATATAGTGGATAATCATATAACCATATAACCACATAACAATTACAGCACGAAAACAGACCACCTCAGCCCTTCTAGTCCATGCTGAACGCTTACTCTCACCTAGTCCCACCGACCTGCACTCAGCCCATCATCCTCCATTCCTTTCCTGTCCATATACCTATCCAATTTTACTTCAAATGACAAAATCGAACCTGCCTCTACCACTTGTACTGGAAGCTCGGGCCACACAGCTACCACTCTCTGAATAAAGAAGTTTCCCCTTGTGTTACCCCTAAACTTTTGCCCCCTAATTCTCAACTCATGTCCTCTTGTTTGAATCTCCCCTACTCTCAATGGAAAAAGCCTATCCATGTCAACTCTATCTATCCCCCTCATAATTTTAAATATCTCTATCAAGTCCCCCCCTCAACTTTCTACGCTCCAAAGAATAAAGACCTAACTTGTTCAACCTTTCTCTGTAACTTAGGTGCTGAAACCCAGGTAACATTCTAGTAAATCTAAAGCCAGCACATTTCCCTGTGCATAAATGGCTAATACAAGAGGGCATAACTTCATGCTGATTGTAAGAAAGTATAAGGGGGGATATGTCAGATGTAGGATTTTTACACAGAGCGGGATATGTGCATGTAATGTGTTGCCAGGGATGGTGGCAGAACAGATACATCAGAGACAATTAAGAGACTCTTAGAAAGACAAATGGAGGGCTTCGTGGGGAGTTTGGGGGAAGTCTTGGAATGATCTGGAGTAAGTTAAAAGTTCAACACTACACTAAAAGGCCTGAACTGTGCTACACTATTCTATATTTCTTTCCAAAGATTCAGCAGTGAGTTCAGTTTAACAATGATCAAAAGGCTTAATAGTTGATAAAACTCCTCTTGATGAAGAACTATAAAAAAAGAGATTTGGGGTGGTGGGGGTGGTTGCAGAAATAACAGAGCTGAGGAAGACTGTGGTAACATTAGCAACATTTCTTCATACAAAGGCTAGTGGGAGTCCTAGACACTCGGTCATTTCACAGTTATTTATGTGCTAAGAAGATGCCTGATTTATGGTTTTGTTCACCTGAAGGAGACATGCCTGAAAGGTGCAATGCTGGTGCATAAAAATGACTTCCTCACTAACCTCCTCACACCTCTCTGGTGGGCACTGGCAGTCCAAGTTTATTATGTGTGACTCTCTTCACAATCAGACAGATCGCACCTTGGATAAAAATTCCTGTTGTTTACTGAAATATTTTCTATCTTTTTTTTCCCTCTCTGAGCCGAAGTTACAGAAGATTGTTGGTGCAAAGGGTGAAAGGGACTACCTTTTACAAAAGCAGTCTGACAGAGCTAACATTCAGACATGCAAGGGAATTAATCCATTTAAAATATATTTGATGCAGAGCCTTTATCTACAGTGAACACCATTGTTGCAAAGGCACATTGGTTCAGCAGTCAATGACTCATTGCTGTTAGTTATGGCTTTGGAATGCTGCAATCTGATCCATCAGGCTCTGCAGTCTGAAGTGGATAAAAATTGCTTACCTTGGACCATAAATAGAAGCATGCCTCGGCACTGTTGCTGACTGTCTCTTTTATTTCTCCTTCTTTCCTCAGAGAACAGCAGCCTCAAGTTATAAAAAGCCAACAGAGAAAAGTTTCCCCAGCCAGCACTCGAGCCTCAGGATAGATGAAGCCTATGAAAGCATCAATGAGCTTGGGACTCTGGAGCTAATGACAAAGGATGTAGAGCTGACATCCTATGGATCCATGAAGAAATCCGTGTCTACGGACTCTCTGAGTTCCATATCTTCGATTGGTAACAACTTTGGCCATGATTTCACTGTAGGCCAGATTGAGATGTACCTGGAGTACGACGTGAACTCAAACACCATGCATGTCACTCTGGTGCAAGGGAAGGATTTGCTAGAGAAAGAAGATGCCAATTTTGAATCTTGCTTCGTGCGCATCAGCTTGTTGCCAGATGAGCAGATTGTCGGAATTTCTCGGGTAAGCTGGTTGAATTTCTATTTTTATGTTTGGATGTACAGACCTGAGGTGCCAGTGGATAGTGTTGAGAGCAATGGAAGCTATATATGTGTTGTGTGTGTATGTATATGTGTACATAAATATATATATTCACTAATGCCTAGATTCCTTCAGGTCGTCATAGCTGGGAGTTGGGGGATGGTGTTAGTGGGGATAAGCTCCCACTACCTAATAAATGTTTCTAATGGCATGGAACCTCAAATAGCCTCTGACAACCATTTAGATCCTGGCCTCTACGTATAGCTTAGTTATGAAGCTCAGTGAAACCATTTCCATTCACAGGAGAAGGGGCAAAGACAATTTATTGCTGCTTAAAAACAAGTCATTCCAGCCAGACGGAGCATATCAGCCATGGTTGGCAGCTCATCTAGGAGAAGGAAAACATGCATCTCCAACTTCTGCTGCGTACTAGCTTACATATCAACTCAGAATGCTGCACCAACAATAGACGCAACATCCATGGTCAACGCTAACTAACAAAGGGCCTCTGAATTCATGTCTGAGATGGGCAGATCTTGGTCCATAAGGAGTCAAGGATTAAGGGGAATAGGCAGAAAAGTAGAGATTTCTGGTCAGCAGAAATGAGAAACAGGTGGTTAATTCATTAGTGCTTGGCAACTTCGTTGTACAAAATCAAAATTAAAAGTGGAATGAAATCCTGTGGAGTGCATCAAGATGATGGTTTGGGAAAGGATTCCTAGATATCCAGGTAGAAGCAGCGACCCTGAAATAATATAAAGAATTATATCCAGGGGTGTCTCTGGATCGATGAGTTAAGCTTCTCTTGGATAGCTTCTCTGATCTTTGGATAGAAGAGGAGAAAAAATGGAGAGAGAGAGGTCAGATGAACAAAAGCAGAAATAAGAACACAGCTTTTGTGAAGAAAGCAGCAAAGAAAGAATGAACTGTATACTGTATGTTTGATCTCAGCATGAGAAACACTACGCAAATCCATGTGAGTCTGAGAAAAAGATAAACATCAAGACATCAAGGGATGTGGTGAGAGGGCAGGCATATGGGGTTGAATGGGATCTGGGATCAGCCATGATGAAATGGCAGAGCAGACTTGGTGGGCTGAATGGCCTAATTCTGCTCCTATCTCTTGTGGTCTTGGATGGATGGATTGAGTGCTAAAACAGGGATGATGTAATAATCCTTCAGATTTAATAATAATTTGGTGATAAATCAATCATTTCTAATATCAACTATTTCTCAGTTTGTTGCATGACCAGGTAAATACTTGCAACATTTTATTTCAGATTTCTCAAATTTTGAAGCTTTTGTGTTTTCATGCCACTATTTTAAAGTGTAAGTTCTGAGAAATTCCTCCTTCAGCATCAGGTGAATAATACTACTTTCAATTCCACCAGTGTGTAAGAAGAATGTGGTAACTTGCCTCACTGGCTATCGTACTGTCACACTTACGTCCAGTTATGAAGTGTTTAGAGAGGTTGGTGATGAAACGTATCAACTCCTGCCTGAGAAGTGACTTAGATCTGCTCCAATTTACCTACCAGAGCAAAGGTCCTAAATAGGTGCCATCTCATTGGTTCTTGGCTCAACCCTGGAACATCAGGACAGCAAATATGAATACATCCAGATGTTCTATGTCAGCTACAGCTCAGCATTCAATACCATCATCTCCTCAAAACTAACCCATAAGCTTCAAGACCTTGGCCTCAATGCCTCATTGTTCAAGTAAATCCTTGATTTCCTCACTTGCAGACCCCAGTCAGTTTGAAATGGCAACAACATCTCCTCCACAACCTCCATCAGCACAGGTGCACCACATGGTTGTGTGCTTACACCCCTGCTCTGCTCAATTTTACACCTATCACCATCTGGCTAAGCACAGCTCCAATGCCATATTCAAGTTTGCTGACGAATCAGCATATATAGAAGGGAGTTTGAAAATCTGACTGAGTGGTGCCATAACATCAACCACTTACTCAATGTCATCATGACCAAGGAGCTGATTATTGACTTCAGGAGGAGGAAACCAGAGGTCCATGAGCCAAGCCTTATTGGAGGATCAGAAGTGGAGTGGGTCATCAACTTTAAATTCCTCAGTGTTATCATTTTAGAGGACCTGTCTTGAGCCCAGTATGTAAGTACAATTACAAAGAAAACACAACTCCTACTTCCTTAGGAGTTTGCATAGGTTTGACCTGCATCTAAAACTGTGACAAACTTTTATAGATGTGTCGTGGAGAGTGTATTGACTGGCTACATCCAAGCATGGTATGGAAACACCAGTGTCTTTGAATGGAAAATCCTTAAAAAGTAGTGAATATAGCCTAATCCACCATGGGTAAAGCCCACCCCACCATGGCACGCTTCTACACGAAGCATTGTTGCAGGAAAATAGCATCCATCGTTTGGGACCCCCACCACCCAGGTCATGCTCTCTTCTTGCTGCTGCCATCAGGAAGAAGGTACAGGTACCTCAGGATTCCCACCACCAGGTTCAGGAACAGTTATTATCCTTCAACTATCAGGCTCTTGAACCAAAGGAGATAATTTTCCTCAACTTCATTCACCCTATCATTGAGATGTTCCCACAGCCGATGGACTCGTGTACATGGACTGTTCATCTCATGCTCCTGAAATTTATTGCTTATTAATTTATTTTTTAAAATGTTTACGGTTTGTTGTCCATTGCATACTAGTTGAACACCCAAGTTGGTGCAGTCCTTCATTGGTTCTATTACAGTTATTAGTCTGTTCTGGGTTTGTTGTATATGTCCACAAGAAAATGAATCTCAGGGTTCTATATGGTGACATAAAATGTAGGAACTTTGATAATAAATTTACTTTGAACTGATTAGTAGGGTCTTAGGTTTGGAGATGGTCTGAGTCAGGCACAAAATGAATTTAGATGCTTATTGCTGTGTTCTGGTGCTACAAAAAGAATCACAAAAGGCCGTATTGTCTTTGCTGCTGTCAAAACGCTCCATCTGACACCACCCCAAACCTTCATGAAATCTCCGGGAAGAGACAGGAAGGAAATAGTGAGGCTAGTTTAGCACCATCAGTATTAGATTTTAATTAGAAATGAAGTGGTATCAGAATTCGAACCTATGTTGGAGTTTGCAGGCAAAGTGTGAATGTTCACACTCTGAACACTGTCATCAGTGCAAGAAGAATCTACGGCAAACAGGGTTTTCAATCATTGACTAACACCATGATACAAGTTTCAAATTAGCTGCCTGATAGATAGCACTGAATATTTTTTATGTGGGAATGTATTCTTGTTGTCAATTAACTCCTATTTAATTGGCAGGTTAAGTGTAAGGTCTATTTTCCATTCAGCTATTGCAAGATACAACACACATAATTTCTTCTAATATGCAGGACTATGTATGCGTTTCACATAAAAATTGATTCTCCTCAAAGGAATGTTCCCTTTTAATTGCCAATGAGGACATCTCCATTTTATCAAGTTGATGAGGCCCCTGTTGCCAAGTCACATCCAGACGTAGGCTTCTAGCTATTAAACAAAATGTTATGGATGCAGGAAATTCTCAGCAGTAATGTGTGGTAAATGCCAGTCCATGGGAAGGATCCTTCTCTTTGTTATTAGTGGAGTGGCCCTGCTGTGCTTGAAGGAAATCTCTATTCATTGTAATAAAATGGAACTGCATTAGGCCGTATGCTAGATTGAAGTCTGCTGTGTAATAGGATATCCTAGTTAGTGTGATGTTTTCCAAATGAATAATAATTTAGAGTGGCCAGAACCCTAAGGAACAGAATAGTCTATTGTGAATTATCAGTGGAATTGGTAAACAAGTGTGATTTGCAGCTTTACCGCCCAAATCTCTGTGATGCCAATGCCAATTATTATTGAGTCTATTTCTTCAGAACAGAGAATCCTGGATTCCACTATAAGACAGGGAATAAAGAAGTCAAAGGAAAATACTGCAAAACTCAGCCGGTCAGTTTGTAATGTGCTGCCTGACCTGCTGAGAGCTTCCAGCATTTTCTTTTCGTATTTCAGATTTCCAACATCTATAGTTTTCAGTTTTTTAGGAAACATGGCACAATAGATTGAAAATTAGATCACACTCTTGCCCAGCATCATGCATTATATCATCACAATACTGCGCTGCTACCTACTCAACTGCAAATTGTAGTAGTGGACCTGTTCAACTGCATCATTTTCCTGGGATGAATGTGAACACAAGGTACGACTATTTGACCCAGTGATGCTCAGCTGAACAATAGCCTGATTCCTATATTGGATTGAGTGATGTATAAAGGAAACACTTCTAAAGGCATTCAAGGAAGAAGGCTGGTGCAACTTGATTCAGAATGAAATAGAGTGAATTAATGTACGTCCAGTTGATCGCTTGTGCAATACTGAAACTGGTGATCTCCATTATGTAAACACAATCACAAAGAAGGTCATTTAAAACTGGCTGAGGTGTGTGTAAAATCATGTCTGAATACCAATGAAATATTCGCAATTTGTACAAAAATATAATTAATTTGGCTTCTGGGGATATTTTACCATGTCCAGGAAAATTTATAAATCCCCTTCTGGATCTCCCATATATTTGATAAAGTGTAATAAAGGGAAAAAGAACACTTTAATTAACTATCACCAAATGAAAGCATTAGAGAAAGGCTTGCACCTTTATTTAAGACATTCAGGATGTTTGTAATTCTCATAATTAGATTCCTGTTAAATAATGTTTGTGATTCCATTAAAACCTAAACAGCAGGGTTTTAATAACATTGGGTATAAGCAGGATGCATTGTTTTGGTAACAGAGTGCTATGAAGACTCCACTGCCCTCGCAGTGCATATCTACACTGCAATGCCCCTCAAAAATCACCTGAGACAGAAACTTCCTTCAGGGTTTTGAATGAGAATTCTTACTTGTGAAACTGCAGGAAGTTAAGTAAAATATATATTAAGTTCAATACAGAATCGTTGCACACCTGAATATACTAATGCTGTTGATTATTCTCACAATCAGTGTTAACCAAGGTAATGCACATGCACAATACTCCATAAATATGCTGTGTAAACAAAAGAAAATTCATGGTGCAATGATATCTTAATAGTGATAAATGATAAACATATTTCCTTCAAAGTATATCTATTAAGAGTTACCAATATTACCAAAATCTTATGACTCTCAGATATTGGTGTTTCAAGGGACAAATAAAGATTTAAAATTCAAGTTCTTGTTTAATTATTATTCAACCTTACACGAATATAGCCAAACAAAACAGCATTCCTCTGGGGCCAAGGTGCAAAACACATTATCAACAGCACATAGCACAAGTAGCAGATATGGTTACGATTTCAGAAAAACATGTAGTCACAAAGAAGAAAAAAAACATGCATTAACATAGCCAAGTCCCTGACTGGCATGACTGTAGAATCAATGGTAAATTGTCCTGGTTCAGCTTGTTCTTCCACTGAGCAAACACTAGAGGGCAGCACTGAGTGAATACTAGAGGGCAGCACTGACGGGAGAGGACAGCCCACAACCCAAGTATGGATTCCAGCGCATCCCATAGGAGCTCCCCCTCAGCATCTCCTGGTTGGCTGCATCCTGCGACCGTGGCCTAGTGCTCACCACAACTGAGGTCACACAGCTCCCCCGCCATCGGTCTTTCCAATGAACCAGTGAACTGGACTTGCAGTATTCTACATTACCAATGCCCAACAGGGTCTTGCAATCACAATAAAAACATCCAAGACATTCTCTCGCACTGTGCTCCGTCCAATGGTACACGCGAGTCCAGGTGACAACACAATGGGGCACAATAAGTCTAACGAGCAGCTTACTGATGGGATAGTCCTGCAGTATTTGAGGTTGCTAGTATACAGCAGTGACTTGCGATTGTAAAAAGGACATACAAGATGAACAAATACACCTTTGATTGGGCCTGGGGTAGCTACGCTGTCTGCGTGTGCCACCATGTTGGTTCAGGAGTGGATGAAGATGAATGCCTTCCCAAGACGAGTTTCATCCCAAATCAAAATTAACCCACAAAATTAACTCACACAGGAAATGATATAAAATAAACAGCTGATGTACAGGAAGTGAGGTTCTTACAAAATAAACTAATCCTCTAGAGGCCAGAACAGTCCCCACCTGGCATCCGTAGGATGTCAAACTGGAACTAAACATCAAAAGAACATTTCATTAAGTCTTTGGCAAAAGAAGGACACTCTCAGAGATTGGTCTTAAAAGCAGTCTCACTGCACAGTCTTCAGCCATTCAGACTTTGAAAGTGCCAGCTTTGATGATATTTCTGGTGGGGATCAGGAAGAAACGCTGGGTCAGTTAACCATGAGGAGAGGATGACCTGATCAGCTGGCTGCCCTCTTGCAGCTTGCTCTGTCAGCTTGAGATCAGTAGGAACTTAGTTCCATTCGCTCTTTTGTGTCAATCGCCCCATAAGCTGGATCCAATTATGTACACAAACATAGAAGCACAACCTTGGTGTCAGTAAGAATCTTTATATCATCTAATTCTGCGTCCAGCTCCTCAGTTATTATTTCTGCCATCTCAGCTGCTAGAACAGCGGCATTGAGTTCAAGCTGTGGTATGGTGAGATCTGGTTTGGGAGCAAGCTTTGCTTTGCCCAGGATAAATTCAACTTCACTATATCTAACAATGTCTGTGACCTTCAGATATGCAACAGCAGCAATAGCTTTAGCTGATGCATCACAGAATATAAACTTGCTGATGATACAACCGTTGTTGGCAGAATCTCAGATGGCAGCGAGAGGGTGTACAGGAGCGAGGTACACCAGCTAGTTAAGTGGTGTCGTAGCAACAACCTTGTACTCACCTTTAATGAGACCAAAGATCCAATTGTGGACTTCAGAAAGGGTAGACTGAGGGAATATGAATCAATCCTCATAGAGGGATCAGAAGTGGACAGAGTGAGCAATTTCAAGTTCATGGTATCTCTGAGGACATAACCTGGTTGCACCATAATGCTGCAGTTATTGAGGAGATATGGTTTGTCATCTAAAACACTCAAAAACTTCCACAGATATACCGTGGAGAACATTCTGATTGGCTGCATCGCCATCTGGAATGGGGTGGGGTGGGGTGGGGGGGGGGCGATCCAGGGTGCTACTGCACAGGATCAAAGCAAGTTGCAGAAAGTTGGAAAATCAGTCAGTTCCATCATGGGTACTAGCTCCATAGTATCCAAGACATCTTCAAGGAGAGATCCGCCATTAAGGACCCCCACCACACAGGGCATGCCCTCTTCTCATTGTTACCATCAGGTAGGAGGTACAGAAGCCTGAAGACACACACTCAGTGATTCAGGAATAGCTTCTTCCCATCTGCCATCCGATTTCTGAATGGACGTTGAATCCATGAACACTACCTCACTACGTTGTTTTAAAATTTATTTTCTGTTTTGCAAGACTAATTTTAACTTAACTATTTAATATGCATATACAATTTATACTTACTGTAATTCAGTTTTTTCCTATATTTATTGCATAGTACTACTGCCGCAAAGTTAACACATTTCATGACAACTGCTGGTGATATTAAATCTGATTCTGATTCTGATATGAAGACTTCTTTTTATCCTCTTTGAGAGCCTTTAAGATCCTGAAGTGAAAAACACCATTGCTATCACTGCTCATATTTCTCCCATCCACGGTATTCTAGGTCAGCTCCCTTAACATGAAGCTTCCTTGGATACCAAATGGAGCAGCAAATCCAGAAGGTCCAGATAGACTGTCGATGGTTGCTAGCACACTACGATGTATGAAGATTCTTTTGTTATCAGCGGACTGGGAAGTAAAGGTGTTGGTAACAAGGTCGCACCAAGGCCTAGACTGCACTGAATAGGAGGAAGGTCCAGTCCAAGTTCAAGATTCTGTAGACCTTTGGCCAGATCTTCAAATGGGAAACATTACATGACCCCAGCACCACTGGATGTGATTTATGAAGGCTGAGATTAGACTATGCCAATGTCTTGCACTGCTTTCATCATGCTGACTGCACTAGAAAATGATTTTAAGACCATCATCACATAGAAGTATCTTTCTATTTACTTCTGTGCTGCAGCTCTGAATTCCTTCTCTCCCTCGATAACTGTACTTTTAAGGCGCATTGATTGCCACAGCTGGCAAGGGACAGTTGAACTCTCATGCAGTACTCCAGGATCTCATTGTCCATTTGGTGGTCACAAATCCTTAAGATCCTGATGCACAATCAATAACTCACTCTGAGACGTAAAGGCGAGATATCGGATTTTTTTGACTGGAAGAAGGAACCAGCAGTGAGTGACCACCATACTACATCCTGGAGACTGAGGCTGGGCTCAGGCCTCGATCACCTTTATACCGGGGTCTGTGGGAGGAGCCACAGGAGCAGTCAGCAGGGGGCGTGTCCAGACAGGCACATAGTTCACCACAGAACCTGAGATGGTCTTGATGATCCTCTCTCAGTCGGAAACTGCAACGTTTGTCTGCCATGACTGCATCAGACTCACTTCTGGAGCTCTTAAGGACCACAAGCAGAGGGTTTTTGAGGTCTGGACCCCACAAGAGCACACTGTTCAGTGATATGCCTTTGATCTTCACACTTAAATCAAGGACAATTCATATTTGCCCATGCTTCTGGGGGTGCTTCATAAAATTTGGGCAAATACAACTTTTTTTGTTAGGATCTAGTGCAGGAGCTGATTCAGCATGATTGTTCCTGAAGATTCTCTCTGTGAACTCGATGTAATGATCTTCCATTTCTGGTTTCCTTCTTAATGTATGAATGAGGGACTTGAGTTGACTAGGGACTTGCTCTCTGTTGCTTGATAGGAGTCGTCATCAAGACCGGAAAGGAAGGGGAACTACCCAACTGTTTGACTCGTCTTTGCTAAACTCTTTGTTCATGATTTGATGTAAAGCGTCAGCTTATAATCATCTTCCGAGTGAGAGTAGACCAGCTTGCATAAAGCAGAAGTTGGGCAAGGTAAGTATGTCAGCATGCACAGTTTGCTTACCATCAATCTTCTCTTTCTCACAGACTCTACTCTCACAGGGTCTGAAATGATGTGGGCACCTTAGTCTTAACTGTGCTGGCAGTGGACTGCTGAGCACCACTGATGCAAATCCAACACAGCTCCTTTTGTTGGGTGAATTGCACCAATCAATGCACTGCTCACGTAACTTATGTGCACGGATGGTGTCTGTGCCAAACAGCAGAGGATTCAAGTGGGGGTATCTTCTCAGCTACGGCCTTAAGATGTGACAGACTGCATGCAGCTTCAGAGCTGGAATTTCATCCCTGTAGTTGGGGATATGGTTGCACTCGCTGGTTGCCAAGGGCAGGCAGACCTCCCTCCCTATTGACTCCACAACAAATCCACTGGTTCTTCTACAGCAACTTCAGATGTTCCAGAATGTGTCTTTAGAGTGCATGGGGAAGCAGATCTTTAAATACTGAATGTGGCAAGGAATGTTGATTTTACCAATGACACATTGTTCTGATCATCAAGTATCATTTTTTGCTCAGGATGTCCTTTTGGATAGATGTTGACTGGACATGTTTTAGAGAGGGAATTGCTTTGGAGGACTTTCCTGCATATCTCTGTGCATGAGGAAGTAGCTACATCTAATGGATGCTGAGCTGGCTGCCCATCGTTCTCTGCCGGGGGTGTGCTGGAACCAGGAGTAGCCCATGGTGATATGAAGTGCTGAAATGTGCTGGTCAATGTTGCAGTGCAGTGCATGTGATAGCTTTACAGTCTTTTGCCTGGCATGCTGTTGAAGTACAACATTTGAAACATATTGAGTGCGTTTTAGGAAGTGTCTCTGGTCTGCCAGCGGCTTTTCTCTGAATCCTCTGTATTTCCTTAGGGGGCGAGATTTCTTGTGAACAGGGCAATGTCTATCAAGGTTCTTGCTGGAGTTTTCTACTTCAGCTTTGCTGACCATGATAGGAGTTTTAGTTTTCCATGCTTCTGCTAAAGACCTCTTTTTGCCAGAAGTTGAGAGCATAAAATTAAGGTAATTTCGCATTTCTGGAAGTGGCAGAAGAACTCCACTAAGAATGAAAATGGCAGATAGGGGGCATGATGCTGCATTTTTTACTCTAACGGTTCAGCTATCCACTGTTCTTGCATATTATTCAGTAGTTTCTCCAATAGGTAGTTTATTCTTCTTGTAGTGTCCTAAAACTCAGCCTTACTAGGTAACCCTCATTTTCTGCAGCTTGCCGTTCCAACAACAGCTCTGCAAGCTCCAGTAGTTTCTTCAGTTCTTTGTGTGAGAGCTTTGGAAAATTATCGAATCTGCTGAAGGGAGATTCTTTGATTGCCTCTGGAGAGACATAGTACTTATCCAGCCTCTGGCACAGTATTTGTAAACCTGTAGCTGGATTATTAATGTAAACTGCTCTAACCCATCTTGCATGTTGCAGTGTCTCCCCAACAAGCTACTCAGAGAGAAGGGCTAGCTCTTCTCTAGGTTTCAGACTTAGTTCTTCCACAACATTGCAAAAGCTTGCCGACCAGGACAGATAGCTAGCAGACTGATTGTTGAACACTTTAATTCCTGCTGTGACTGTGTCTTGATGAGCCAGATACCAAGCCAAATCTAACGCACTTGCGGCTCCTGAAAGTTGTCGAGACTGGGTTGCCAAATGTATGTCCTGGGACTGACTGAAGTTCAGACTGTCTGCGTCTGTGCAGGTGGGATTGGCATCAGTAGCAACTCTTGACTGAGGTCTTTGCTGTGATAGAACTGGAGAAGGAGGTGTTGTGGGTCTTTGCTGCTGTAAGGCTTGAATGTCAATACCTGAACTATGTGAAAGTCATATTGACTGTGTGGTGTTGACAGTTTCTTCTTGTAAAGCTGGAGCACTGTCTTTTTTATAGCCAAAATGTGTTTCACCATATTCTTTGGTAAGATGCATTGGTTTTTGTGACAGCAAAGCATGATTGATTCCAGTTATTAACTACCACTGTCTAAGTCAGCTGCTGTTTCATACACCTTAGCCTCTGCTTCATATTCTCACTTGACTGCACTTAATATAGCCTTAACACTGCTCTCTCCATGTTTGTACGAAAATTCTCCATTTGCATCTCAACTTCACATTCAGCATAAACTGCTCTCATTCTTGCTACTTCAGTTCCAGCACGAGCTCAGGCTGCAGCTATGCTAATTGAGGTTCACTCAAGCGTCACAAGGACATGATCGATAAGCCATATTCCAACCTGACTTCCTACTCTTGGCAATTGACTTGTCTCAGGTCAGAAACCGACGTTACCATCTATGGCGTTCAGATACATCTCCAGACCTCGGGCGATACCTCTTAAGATGACTTATCTTTTTAATACTACCTTCCCAGTGTGTATCTACCACACCATGTGGCTTCTTACAAACCAATCGAGAAGGAGGCTTCCTTTAGGGTTCTAAATGAGAATTTTTGTGAAGCTGCGGAGCATTAAGTAAAATATGTATTAAATTCAATACAGAATTGCCGTGCACCTGAATATACTAATATTGTTGATGTTAACCAAGGTAATACACATACGCATTACTCCATAACTTTTCCATGTAAACAAGAGTAAACTCATGGCACAATATCTTAATACTGATATACGGTAAATACAATATTTCCTTCAAAATATTTCTTCTAAATGTATCACAAACAAGAGAAAATCTGTAGGTGCTGGAAATCCAAGCAACCCACACAAAGTGCTGGAGGAACTCAGCAGGCCAGGCAGCATCTATGGAAAAGAGTAAACAGTCGATGTTTTGGGCTGAGACCTTTCAGCGGGACTGGAGAAAAGAAGATGAGGAGACAGAGCTAGGAGGTGGGGGGGGGGGGAGGGGAAGAAGAAACACAAGGTGACAGGTGAAACTGGGAGGGGGAGAGATGAAGAAAGGAGCTGGAACATTATCTGGTGAAAAAGATACAGGGCTGGAGAAGGGGGAATCTAATAGGAGAGGAGTGAAGGCCATGGAAGAAAGGAAAGCACAAGGAGCACCAGAGAGTGTAGGGAAGGAGAAGAGGTGAGAGAGGGAAAAGGGGATGGGAAATGGTGAAGGGGTGGGGTAGCCCCCACCAGAAGTTCAAGAGATCGGTGTTCACGCCATCAGGTAAATGTTTACCAATATTACCAAAACTTTTAGACTCACAGATAATGCTGCTTCAAGAGCAAATGAAGAGTGGATGGAGATGAACGTTCTCCCACTGTGTGCTTCAACTGAATCAAAATTAACCCGCAAAACTAACCTGTGCAGGAACTCATATAAAAAACAGCTTACTTATTAATTGAGGCTTCGCTCGAGCGTCACCAAGACATGATTGATGAGCCACATTCCCATATTTCAGAAGTGAGCTTCATACAAAACAAACTGCGCTTCTAGAGGGCAGAAGAAAGGCAAAGGGGCAATTCACACTGGACCTCCAGCAGAAATAGAAAGTGGCCCAATGCCGAGGAGGTAGCTTTAATAATAAGCTGCTGTTATCAAGTTAAGTACTGCAATTATTATAGGTTGGCACGGACTACTCAAGCTGCTTGCTTTCCGCTTTATCTTGAATACTGGCACCATATTATAAAGTATCTTTCTAGATGGAGCTTGCCCATCAAGGAATTCTTTTCTGTGGAATCACTGCTCAGCTGAGCTGTTGTTGAGTTCACATTACAGGATGTAGCTGAGGAAGCAAAAACCAGATAGGTGTCAGCATTCCCGTCTGAACTACTCAATGTAACAATTACTGAATGAAGAATGAAATGTGTATCTAATGTAATTTTCTTTTGTGAATCTGAGCTGGTTTTGCAGAAGCAAATATAATGCACTGTTAAGTCTATTGTGTTCTGAATCAGAAACTATTTTTGCCATATATTATGCAAAGTTTATAAGCTAATTTTCAGTAGTACAGGGGTCACCAACCTTTTTTGCACAGTGGACCGGTTTAATATTGACAATATTCTTGCAGGCCGGCCGATGGGGAGGTGGGGTGGGGGGGGTGTTGGAGGAGAGAGGTGTTAATCCCAACTGGAATATAGGTGATAAGTCAACTATAAGTCACTTATAAGTGGCTAATACACTCAATTTCGTTTCTAAAAGGGTTTATCTAACTAATTTAATATTAAACACACAGCGCATGTGTTCTTCACATGAATATAGTGATAAGTCAATTATTACTCACTTATAAGTCAATAGCATCATAACATTTTAAGTAACATTTGGATATTAAACACACAGTGCACATTTTCCTTGTGTGAACATATAAAATCATTGCAACACACCAGTGAGAGGACAAGGTAAGGGCTGGAGGTCCCCGTGCCGGGGCCGCGGCGGTCGCAGTCTGGAGAGAGCGATTGACCGAGCGAGGAGTGCAACAGGGCACGTGCCCACCCCCCTTGTAGGTAGGTAGGATCTATCAGCCGACAAAAGTTTGGCTCAAGGGATGACTTTCAGTAGATCACAGCAAGGTAGCTGCTCTGCTACTTATGAATCCCTGAGCCCGAATTAGGTCGAGTGCGAATATTTTAGCACTGGGTTCCCCACGAACATTTGGTGTGCTAAACAGGTGTAGAGGTGGCGCCCATCTGTCCGAGCTCCAGACCAATAGCAACGCACTTCCCGCCGGCCGCACGAGGCGGCCGGTTACCCAAAGCAAACCAGTGATTCCCTGGCGCGAGGGTGTCACTGCGTTTAGGCGACTGATGACCTCGCATGCGTTCAAGTTCAACAGTGGGCCTAACAGGGAATGAGGAAAGGTGCAGCTGACTTACATAATTTCATATCACCAAATCATATTGTTTCCTCGCAGCCCAGTAGTACATGCTTTGCGGCCCAGTGGTTGGGGACCACTGCAGTAGTATATTTGTCCAAAGTCCTATCTGTCCTCTCAAGAGTATAACACTATTTTGATAAAGAATGGAATATTCCCCTGAGCATTATTCACCTCTTTATTAATATAAAACAAATTTTCTGACAAATATCTTGTTGTTTGTACCCTCCAGAACTGTCAGAAATTGCACCCTCAATTCTCTTCCTCCTCCGTTTAGGACGGGAAGTACTGCAGGAAGACAGGGCACTGTATACGCAGTGCCCATTGTCTAAGCGAAGAGGGTCAGAATGTTAATGTGCCTCAGTCGGCTGTCTGCATCTAGCTGAGCAGCTTGGATTTCATCCTAGGGTGCTGACTGGACTGGCTCACACACCCTGCCACTCTCCTCTCTGCAGTTCAGTGATGTTGCCAGTTACAGTGCTTGACAGTGGGGGTACTGATCTGTAACCTTGAAGCTCATATCTCATTAGTAGTGCATATATTGTAATGCTGTCTATGTTTGAAGTCTTTATCAGGGAGTTTATTACAAGGAACAGTTGACAATAAATATCTTTAAATTGTTACAGTCAGGATTATTGCAGTGTTATTGTACTTGATTGTGGTCATTGTGCAGCCTCGTAAACTAATCATGTTTGCAGACTATTTTAAAATGTTCCATAGCACTGCTCTAAGAGAAGTACGATTGTTTATTTCAATGCATCCAGAAATTTTCAAGTTGACCTCTCACCTTTGAATCTAACAAATCTTAGTTTGTGGCACTAATAGGAAGTTTTGTGTCAGTGGCACAGTTGGCTGCTTTCTCTTTAAAGATTGCATCTAGTTATATTCTAATCAATTTGTATTTATTCCCAGGAGTCTCTATTTTGGGGCTAATAATACTTTGATGAAGTTTATGCTTAGTAAAGGAGGGTGGGGATCAGACATGGCAATGAAATGTAACAATACTGTTGTATAATCACCATTGTGTTGTACATCCCGTGGAGGCAAGGTTTGTGAATATTTACACAATGATATTGTTGATCTGGCATTGAGATGAGATAGTCCATTAATGGTTAGATCATGATTTCCAGTGATGATAAAGTAGGAGTGACCTGGAACAACCCCATTTGTTTTGTGCAGATTCAGAGGAATGCATTCTCTGTGTTCTTCGACGAGAAATTCTCCATTCCACTGGACCCCTCTGCTCTCGAGGAAAACAGTCTTCGGTTTTCTGTATTTGGAATTGATGAAGATGAAAGAAATATCAGCACAGGTTTGGCAGATCTCAAGCTATCAGATTTGGACCTCACCTGTCGAGCCTTCAATGCCTGGCTTTATTTACAGGATGTCAATAAGGTGAGGGAAGCACAGAACAAGGGAACCTTGCTCTTTCTATTGGAGCCTGCAGAGAGGCTGGTTTCAAAATTCAATTCACTCTTTACAGTGCCCTCTGAAATACCTATAACTCAATCATTTTTCTATTCATTGCTCCCAACTTTTGCCTTGGCTACTTAGAAAAAAGAATCATTTTAGGAAAAGTTGGAAGATGTTTCAGCCAGTAACACTCTCAGTGTGAAGACAAATAACAGTATTCAATAGTGATGAGGCAAACTGCATTATGATTAAGTAAATTGCAACATTGCTTTATGTTAATACTTGTAGGGATTGAAGTTTAATTATTTAATAATTAAGGCATGTCACTATTTCATAGTCGCAACTACTGATATATAATAATTGCCAAAATAAGTGCTGCAGAAATGTAACAGTAAATTGAACTCTACGACTGGGTTAACGAGTTTGCCTTATGATGAATATGGTTTATTGAAATATATCATTGTCAATCTTAATGGTCTTAACCTCTGCATGAAACTAGTGTTCATTTTTATGGTTTTTTGAGCTGTTGTGCGATGCGCTGACCAAACCTTTGTCTGTTCAGGCAACCGATACAGTTGGAGAGATCCTGCTCTCACTCAGTTACCTGCCCACCGCAGAGCGGCTGACAGTGGTAGTAGTGAAGGCCAAAAATCTCGTCTGGAACAATGGAAAGACCACCTCTGGTAAGACGAAGCAAGCCATGGGAATGACCTTGAGATCTGCAAACTGATTTAATAGAAATAAGCAGTGAAGTAAAGGGCTGAAAAGGTTAACTAGAATTTGGTGAGGTATCACAAATCAATAGAGGTTTTTGGTAGCTGATGAAAGCCCAATGACATTTACTCACTTGTATTTCTAATGGAATTGAAGTTGGAAGTATACAAAATAACTGCAGGCAAGGACTGTATGAACTTTGAAGACTGAAGATGACCTTTCTTGATGATTACATCTTATTAAAAATTCATGTAGCATTGTTCTTATTTTATAAATTCTGCAGATTACACAAGCTGATGTGAATAAAGAGGCTGTGGTTAGTTTGATGGGCAGACTGTTGGGAGAAGAGAGATTTAATATAAATAATATCTTTTCACCTCTAGCCTTTGACGATAGCCAATTATACAACACAGGATATGGTGAGAAATAAGTTATGTGGGTGGATTCACTGCAGAAACTCAAACCTACCCACACAGAGGAAACTTGGTCATTTCAAGAAGGATGCTGAGCATAAAGTACATATGATGAGTACTTATATTTAATTAAATCGTAAAGGCATTTTATAAATTAGGTTTTAAAGAGATAACAGCAAGATATCTGGAAGCTCCTTAAGATGTATGTTTTCCATTCGTCCGTGTCATTAATTGTTTCCTTCCAAAGGTTAATGCATTTTTCAACTAAAGGATTTGCAGGTGGTTATTTTCTATTTCCCACTCTAAACAAGACTAGAAAAGAGCTCCAATTTCACTCAGGAGGAACAGCCTGAAACCCCCTGAAGGATAATCAAATGACCCGTTAATGCTCAATATTGTGGGTATGAACCTGAAAGTAGAAACTTTCTAATATGCTCAGCTAGTTTCTATCAACCATCCTCCCATTTGATAACGATGAAGACAAGATGCTAATGGTTCAAGCCAGCCAGTGAAATGGAACAACACAACTTCTTAGATGTAATTACTACTTTGCTTGCATGGTGGATTTTACCTCACTTCATTGAAGTTCAAGTTTATTGTCATGGGCAAACAAATGCAGGGTATAAATGCCATGATAATTAGCCTTTTTTATAGAGCTTTTCTGCTGCTGCTTACCTGGAATTCTGTTTGAGTGATGAATACACAACAGGAAGTGGAAAATGCTGAGCACAGCCTGTCACAGTGGCAAGGGCCCATTAGCACTGACAGCAGCAGATTATTGCATACAAGACTAACAGTGTCACTCTCGCCCCCTTGGGTACATTAGGAGCATCATCATTTCATATTTTGAATGAATGAACATGTTCTCTATAATATACTGTGGATATTAAATGAAAAGGTAATGTAAAGACAACCCAAAACAAAGCGAGTGTAC
Organism: Hypanus sabinus; assembly: GCF_030144855.1. Classification (NCBI taxonomy): domain Eukaryota; kingdom Metazoa; phylum Chordata; class Chondrichthyes; order Myliobatiformes; family Dasyatidae; genus Hypanus; species Hypanus sabinus. The sequence goes on from NC_082712.1 coordinate 123,641,131, forward strand.
AATAAGTTCCCCTGACGTAGGCTGTCCAGATGGGTATGCATCCAAATCTCAGATTTGTTTAAGTATGTGCAGAAACTAGAAGATTATTTTAATCCAAAGCTTTTAGAAATGGTTGCTAGGTTTTATTTTGGCCTTTGCTGTGTGAATCAATTACAGACCATATTTTTTTCATTAAAGAATTCAACTTTGCACTTCGAGTTCACTATCTCTTTGCATAATGCCTAATGCAATAGGTTTCTGTGTGGAATAGTAATGAGTTCAATTTAAATTTTTGAAAACACAAAACCAGCATTCAGATTGGATACACAGGGTAACACAGCACAGAAACAGGCCTATAGACCCAGCTGGTCCATGCTGAAAACACAGTATCCTCCCTGCTAGTCCCAGTTACCCACATCTGGTCCATAACCCGTCAAGCCATTCCCCTCCATGTACCTATCCAAGTACCTCTTAAATGTTGCAATTGTACCCACTTCGATCACTTCCTCAGGCAGCTTGTCCAGTATACAATTAGATGCAGTGTGCAATGAGACTGTCAAGGACAACAGGCAGATGAAAGGGCAAAATTGCAGTCAGTGGAACTGGTTACCATGGGGACAAAATCTACAAAGGAGACAAATAATCCAATGAAGGTGTTATATTTGAATGCATGCATTATGAGGAATATGGTAGATGATCTTGTAGCACAGTTAGAGATCGGTAGGTATGACATGGGCATCACTGAGTCATAGCTGAAAGAAGATCATCGTTGGGAGTTAAGCATCTAAGGAAACATTTTGTATCAAATGGGCAGGTGGGTAGGCAGAGGGGGACTCTCTTGGTACAAAATGAAATCAAATCCTCAGAAAGAGGTGACATAGAATTAGAAGATATAGAAAACTTGATAATAGATTTAAGAAATTGAATGGGTGAAAAAAGCCTTGATGGAAATTATGTACAGGCCTCCAAACAATAGCTACAAATTACAACATGAGAAAGTTGGGCAATGTTATGATAGTCATGGGGGATTGGGAAATCAGGTTGATGCTGGATCCCAAGAGAGAGAAATTGTAGAATGTCCACAAGATGGCTTGTTTCATCTTACCAAAGGTAGCCTTTCCATTGTTCCAGACAAGGACATTTCAAATGAACTAAATAAGGATTTTGCACTGTGGAAAGTACTAGCAGTATGCCAGAAGTTCAAGAGTGTCAGGGGGCAGAAGTGACTGCAATTGCTATGACTAGGGAGAAGGTGCTCAGGAAGTTGAAAGGCCTGGATAAGACACCTAGAACAAATGGAGTACACCACAGTTTTCTGAAAGAAGTGGCTAGGGTGAATGTGAAGGAGTTGGCAGTGATCTTTCAAGAATCACTAGATTCTGGAGGACAGGAATGCTGCAATTGTCAACTCTGCTGTTCAAGTGGGCAGGTGAGCAGAAGAAAGGAAATGATAGGCCAATTACTCTGACCTCAGTGGTTGATTGTTAAGGATGAGTTCTCAGGGTATTTGAGGCACATGAGAAAATAGGCCAAAGTCAACATGGTTTCCTTAAAGGAAAATCTTGCCTGACAAATCTGTTAGAATTCTTTGAATATATAACAAGCAGGATGGGCAAAGGAGAATTGGTGAATGTTGAGTACTTGGATTTTCAGAAGGCCTTTGACAAGATGCTTAACAAGATAAAAGCCCATGGTATTACAGAAAAGAAACCGGCATGACTAGAGGATTGGCTGATTGGCTGGAGGCAAAGAGTGGGAATAAAGGGACCTTTCACAGTTGAATGCCGGTGACTAGTAGTGTTCAGCAGGATCTAGTGTTGGTCCTGCTTCTTTTTATATTATATTTCAATGATTTGGATGATGGAATTCTTGGCTTTGTTGTAAAGCTTTCAGACGATATGAAGATCGGTGGAGGGGTAGGAAGGCTGCCGGACGACTTGCACGGGTTAAGAGTATGGCAAAGAAGTGGCAGATGGAATATAGTGTTGGGAAGTGCGCTGGCAGATTTCCCAGATGCTTGGATATTATAAATACACCATTACATGTTCAACTCATTTCTTTTAATTGGAAGATAGTATAATTTCCAGTGAAACAGCTGAGTTTAAAGGGAGTATAGAAACCAGGGCCTGGGTGTTGTTAAGGGAAGTATGGGAACAGGGATCTAATGAATTTAACGAGAAGGCAGCAAAGGGGGATGGGGTATTTAAAAGAAATATGGGAAAGGGGCTCTGGTGAGTCGAACAAAAATGTGGGAATGAGACTCCATAAGTTTAAAGGAATCCAGGGAAATGAAACACCAGACCAAAAGTATTTCCAAACATTTAGGATGGCAAATTATCAGAGTTTTACTGCATTTACTGAAATAAGCAGCATGGTTTTTAAACAGCAGTGCTGCGTTCACCATCTGCCAAGGTGACAGCCCGCCAGCTTGCACTCATGCCATCCATCTGCATGCTCAGCTATCTTGGTTGTGTCCTGCTGAGGAAAGCTTGAAAGGGTTGGAGTAATGGTTAATGCCACTATACATAAATGCCAAAATGTGAACTTTCAGCAAGAGCTAAGAAAGCAAATTAATGATGGACGCAAGTCAGAGCAATTTTGACAGAAGCTCCTTGTGAAAGATATCTTATTGCTTGGGTTAACAAGATCATTGTTGCTGAGTGAAGTTGAAAGACCGCAAGATAACACTCTGAATGAGATTAGAAGAGAAAATAAGCACTACGCTGGAACAATTGCCAGCATCATTAACTCAGTCACAACTCATTGCAGTGCTGTGACCGTGGTTAAAAAAAAATCAAAACAAACTGCAGATGCTGGAAATTTAAAATAAAAGCAGAAAATACTGGAAACACTCAGCAGGTCAGACCACATCTTTGGGAAGAGAAATGAGAATTAGTGTTTCAGATTGGAGGCCATTTCCCCTTCAACCTGAATCATTGACTCTGTTGCTCTGCAACACACACAAAAATGCTGGTGGAACGCAGCAGGCCAGGCAGCATCTATAGGGAGAAGCGCTGTCGACGTTTCGGGCCGAGACCCTTCGTCAGGACTAACTGAAAGGAAAGATAGTAAGAGATTTGAAAGTAGGAGGGGGAGGGGAAAATGCGAAATGATAGCAGAAGACTGGAAGGGGTGGGGTGAAGCTGAGAGTCAGAAAGTTGATTGGCAAAAGGGATACAGAGCTAGAGAAGGGAAGGTATATAATGTGGCCTCCAACTTGATGGCATGCTTATATACCGGCTGGATAGCCTCCAACTTGATGGCATGAACATTGACTTCTCTAACTTCCGTTAATGCCCCTCCTCCACTTCTTACCCCATCTCTGATATATTTAGTTTTTTTCCCCTCCTTTTTTTTTCTCTCTGCCCATCACTCTGCCTGTTCTCCAGCTCCCCCTGGTGCTCCCCTCCCCCTTTCTTTCTCCCGAGGCCTCCCGTCCCATGATCCTTTCCCTTCTCCATCTCTGTATCCCGTTTACAAATCACCTTACTGGCTCTCAGCTTCACCCCACCCCCTCCGGTCTTCTCCTATCATTTTGCATTTTCCCCTCCCCCTCCTACTTTTAAATCTCTTACTATCTTTAGGGTCTCAGCCTGAAACGCCAACAGCGCTTCTCCCTATAGATGCTGCCTGGCCTGCTGCGTTCCAACAGCTTTTTGTGTGTGTTGCTTGAATTTCCAGCATCTGCAGATTTCCTCGTGTTTGACTCTTTCTCTTCTCAGCGAGTATTTTATTATTTTGTTACCGCAACGGTGACGGCAACTATCCTCACAAAACAGGGTTTAGCCCTGCTAAACTGCAAAAGAAGCAGAGAAACACAAGCATTTTGTGAGCCCGTACAGAAATCAGCAATAATTCTGATGATCCACAAGATGCACTTGTTAATCACAGAACTCGTCTCAGTGATCAGCATTGTTACAAGTGAATGATTGCGTCTCATGAATCACTGTTCTCTGTTGATACAGGCTCACCTGTCAGAGTGATGAATCTCTGTCATGCCATTGCAGTTCAGTGAGGAATTCCAGGATCTTTTCTCTCACTAATCTTAAACTTTTGACAGTGCAGGGAACATTTACAGAACAAATCCAGAAGCATCAGCATGACATTTGATAAGATCTTGTGTGGCCATGATAATTTTTTCAGCTTCAGTGCAGCAACTGAACTTGATATGGCAGGGATGGCATATGCAGTGCATACATAGAACTGAAGAACGTGCTATAGGAACAGCGTACTGGCAATTTGAGTTATGTGAGCATGAACACACTATCCAGAATGATGACACATGTCAGCTCTGAGTTGCTTCAAAGTAGAGATTCTTATTCCTGTCTACAGCAGAAGCACATTCACAAAAATGGAAAGTAATTGCTGAAAATTAATCCTCTCGTGATGATAATCAAGACAATGCTTCCATCAGCTTCAAATTGAAAATGAAAGGCTGAAAATTCTGGCAAAACTCACCAGGTCAATCAGTTCACACTTCAGGTTTGAGACCCTTCATCAGAACATGCTTTTCAGTAATACTACAGGAGGGAGAGAATCAAGATCTACATGTGGGTGGTAAAGCCAAGAAAAACACCATGAAACCAAATCCACAGAAACACATGAAATTTAAATGTACTCCATACAAAACTTAAAGATGCAATTTTATTAAATATAATGATGACATAAGCAGGCAACCATTTTCTTACGAACACATAGCCATTTGAACTACTTCTACAAAGAGTGTATGGCATCACACTGAAGTTCTTCACACCACTCTAAAAGCCAAGAAACTTTGGAGAATCAGAACTGGTAGAACAACCCGATCAAGCTCAGTCAATACATCGATCCAAAAATCACAAGGCAGAATTCTCCTTTGTGCATGCAAGGCCTTCTGACAAAGTGCAATAAAAACAGAAAGGATTAGAATGGTTTTAAAAAAATTAATATGGTAAATTAATTAAATAAATTAATAAAAATATTAAATTAATAAGGATATGGTAATGTTGTGGGCATGGTAATAAAAAAGAAACCATTTCATCTACATTACATACAGGGATTTTTCAGAATCAGGAGATGTTTAGTTGAAATTGGTGACAACATCTGAAATGTTTCTGTACATCAAATGACCTCTGCTCAAAATGAACTATTGAACCACTCAGTCATTAAGTTCTTTCTGAGTTGGAAATTCAGGAAGTGAAGGGCTAAACCCAAGTAAGTTTGGCAAAGAAAAATAATCTTGACTGTTTTCAAATCCGGAACCAAATAGTCCAAAAGCTGATTTGATGCCGAAATCTGAAAGATCAGGAAGACACCAAAGTCTAGTCACTAGACTAAATTGATAATTATTCATTTCAGTGTCTGAATTGATAAGCACAGACATAAATGTCTTACTCTTTGTTCTGAAAACTATAGGGGTACATTGTGGTATATATTTAAATATGGACATGCTGTTCTCTGCATAATCATGTGTCTTTGTACTGTGCTTGTGTTTTGAAAGAATAGCTGTGTGGTATGCCTGTCTTGTAACAGTATAACAATGCTCTGACAATCAATAGCAGAACAAATTAAGGCTCAGAATACACATAATTTCAAAGTTCTGCCCTACAACTAATCCAGTTTTCTTTGTGCTGACACTCAACCATTAGTTTTCATTGGGTGTTGTCTTATTCTGCTAAAATTCAATGGGAGTGTATTTGACTTTAGCAGTATTCACTGGGTCGAATGTTGATCCTGTCAATATTCAATATGTGTTTTATAATTTAGAAATTCACTGGCCGTTGGCATCCAGTGGGTGTAACTTGATTCCTGTTGGCATTCGCTGGGTATTTTCATGATTCTGTTGAGAGTCAGTGAGTGTGACACAATTGTATTTGTGTTCACTGGTCATAATGTGCTTCCTGTAAGAATTTCCTGGGGCTTACTAGGATTTCAGTGGATATATCCTGGTGCAAAGGAATGTTTTCAATGAAAAAGGATCCAGCGCTTTTCCAGCTTATGTGATGAATAAACTCTTCTCGGGCTTCCAGCCAGATGCAGTTATCAATTTTAGCCGATGTTTCAATGACAAACCCTGCCATCTTCATCAGGGATGATGTCTGTGCATCTCTCGTCTGGTGGTATTTATGCACCTGACATCTGTCCTATCTGATTGGTTAGTCCTCATCCAATCAGATTTCCACTGTCCCACCTTGTTTATAGTTGAATTCCAGTTCTTACTTAATGCGAGACCTTAATCCTTGTAAAACTTCTTTTTCTCTAGTTTTATTTCAATGGCTTCCTTTACCAGGCAGTCCCAAAAGCTATTGGCATGGCACAGTAGTTTTGTGCAGTTGAAGTTAATCCTATGGCCATTGTGAATGCAATGTTCTGCTACCAGCGACTTCTCAAGGTAATCGAATCAGATACACCTCCAGTCCTCTTTGATGTGGGTTTCTGCCATGTGTCCCATCTGGCCACATTCACAGGGAATCCTGTAAGCACCAGTTGTCCTGTGTTCCAGGCCAGCTTGGACCTGTAAAAGCTGTGATTTGAGCTTCCTTCTGGGTTTCCTCTCAGCTTATGCAGATCAAAGATGACCTAGGAGAAAAGAATTTTAACAAAGATGAAGGTATTGCTCGAAGTAAGAACTGGAATTCATTTGTAAACAAGGTGGGACAGCAGAAACCTGATTGGATGAGGATTAACCAATCTGGAGGGACGGACGACGAGGGTATAAATACCACAGGACTAGACCTGCCAAGGCATCATCCCTGAAGAAAATGGCAGAGTTAGCATCGAAACATCGGTCATAATTGATACCTGTACTCAGCGGGAAGCTTGAGAAGAGTTTATTCAGATATTTTGAATATTTACTGGATGTAATAGCATTCTGTCAATATTCAGAGTTTGAAATTAGATTTCTGTTGACATGCAGGGTACTTTTATGATTTTCAGACAATTTAATAGAAACTATGCTATTCTCATTGGGAGATAATGTGATCCCTGTATCAACTGAGAATAAAGTAATTCTGTTGGCATTTCATATAGTGAAACGTGGTTTCAAGGGGGTTCACAGGATGCAATAAGTATTTGTTGGTATTTACTAGAAGTGATCATGCTCCATGGCAATCACTGGAACTACATTAATTGCTCTTGTTGTTACAGCAGTTCTTTTGTAATTCTGTTGGAATTCAGTAGCTCCACTTTATTTTTTATTTATATTCTCTGAGTATATTGTGATTCTGTTAATATTCAATGCAAGTTCCACGAATCTGTCAGTACTCACTGAGTACAATTTGATTTTGTTGGTGTTCTTTTGTTGGTATTGTAGGTATTTTGTAATTCTGTTGGAATTCAGTAGCTCCACTTTATTTTATATTTATATTCTCTGAGTATGTTGTGATTCTGTTAGTATTCAATGCAACTTCCACAAATCTGTTGGTACTCACTGAGTACAATTTGATTTTGTTGGTATTCCTTGTTGGTAAGGGCATCCTGTTGGTATTCATTTGCAGTAAGGGGACCCTGTTGGTATTCATTTGCAGTAAGGGAATCCTGTTGGTATTCATTGGTTGCAATGTAACTCATTTGGTGTTTTCTCAGTATAACGTTTCTCAGTTGGCAAATGCTGGTGCATCTTGCTTCTGTTGCTACTCAAAGAGAGCAAAGTGAATTTATTGCTTGTTGCTTGGTGCCATGTGACTTTTCTCATATTGACTGTGTGAGTAGGAGTCTGTTGGGAGTCACTGGGTGCAAAATGTTTCTCTCAGACTCTACCGAGTGCTGTAAGATTCTACTAATATCCACAATCTGATGAGGTTCTGCTGGTATTTGCCAGATAAAATGTCATTCCATTGGTATTGATTGTGTGCAATGTTCAAGAGAAATGAAGGGTTATGCGGGACAGCACAAAACTGGGCAGCATTTATCCCTGCTTTCATTTGCTTCTGAGACCTGGAATAGAGTCAGTTAGGGGGTCAGCACAACCTTGTGGGCCGAAGGGCCTGCACTATGCTGTACTGATCTGTAATTGTGTCAACGTTTTGCAAACCTGTTGTAACTCACTGAGTGCAATGATACTCTAATGGAATTCATACTTTGTAGTCTGATTCCTGTTGATGTTTCACCATTCTGTGGGTTTCACTGCAAGTAAACAATTCATCTCCCAACATTCAGTGAGTGCATTGTAATTCTGTTAGCATTCACAGAATGCAATCATAGTCTGACTACTAACAGATGTAATTTCATTCTTGTTTACATTTCAGTGGGTGAATTGTGGTCCTGTTGGACTAAAGTCGGAGAAATTTAATTCCTGTTTATATTCAATGGATGCATTATGATTCGGTTGGTTCTCCCAAATGTAATGTCAATCATGTTGGTATTCCATTGTGTAATATAACTATACAGCAATGGAAAATATGCAGTGAGCACGGATGGATCAAAATTAAAGTGACCAAGGTCCAAATGGAATCACCATTTTCCAGCAGATGGTCAAAAGACCAAAACAATCATGGCACTGAGTGGATAGAAACAGAACCAAGTGAAAACAACAAGGAATTAAGTCACTCCCACTGATTTCCACTGATGTCCTGTCTGCCCGATGATCTTTTTCCCCAACAATAGATGCTTTGAGGGTCTGATGTCAAGCATACAAGTGATTCAGTGTGGCCAATAGAGCCAACTGAATATAACCAGGGCCTCTTCTCTGTGAATGTTGGACCATGGCAGGGTATATGTTAGTTTCCTTAACCTTCCCGTCAACTGGAGGATTTTGCAGATATCTTTCCATGTGTTGAAAGTTGTTGCAGGTCACAGAAGTGTATGAGAGCAGGGATAAGTGTTGCCCATTTTTGTGCCAAGTCTGAGGTCTCCATCTTCAAATTCTCTTTTCCTAGTACTATACATTGAAGGCAATGGTACATCTTATTGTTGAGGCTCGGCTTCACCAAGAAATGGTTCCTGAGATGTGGGAAGCTGTTCTTGAACCTGGTGGTGTGGTAATTCAGGCTTCAGTACTTCCTGATGGTAGCTGTGAAAATATTTTCAGAACTAATGGGAAATCTTTAACATCTAGAATCAAGGTAAGCAACAGCTGAGTACTCAAGCCAAAGTATATAGGCAATGCTTATGTTTGCTATGGGTGGAGGCCATGCCCCTCACCACCAGGTTCAAGAATGGCTCCTTCCCTTCAACCATTTGGTTCTTGAACCAAATGGCAAAACACAAGTCACAACGGTTTAGCAACTCTTGAACACTTTGGCTGCTTTCCAGAAAAATGCAGTTTATATTTTTAGTAAAGAATTGTGTTTAATTTATGTTTAATTTGTGTTTTATGTTGATTATATGGTGCTGCTGCAAGTAGTTTTTCTCATTGCACCTGTGTATACATGTTCTTATGCACATGACAATAAACTTGACTTTGATTAGTTCCTCTCCCATACAAAGTTTTTTGGTGATAAAATGCAACACTGCCCTACGGAAGAGTGAGAAAACTTTTGGGGCAATAAGACAGCTTCATTTGACACCAGCTTTCACTCTGTTAGTATTCACCGTCCGAAACAGAGTTTGATCTCATAAGCATTCTTTTTGCACCATCACTTGAACCCAAAGTATTCACTGTGAAACACAGGCTGGTTTTGCAGATGTGTTGCATGTAAACTCTGCAAGTGTTTAGGTTGTGTAGCATAGATTGATCCTCTATGTTTTTGTTGATTGTAGCATGGGCTGATCACTTCGAGTAATCCACACGAGTAACATGATTTGATCACGTGTATGTTCACCCGGCAGAGTGGTCCATGAGTATTTTCTGCCATGACAACTTGAATCTTTGAACATTCACAGTGTGTAATATACTTTTATCCCTTTAGTATTCACCATTCATCATCTTTATGAGCCTTCCAATATATTTTTGATTGCTTAATCTTAGCAGCTTTCAATGTGTAAATTGGATTTAAATCTTTAACACTTTTCCCAGCTCATAATAAAATGTATTGATTGTAAGCTACTGATTTGAATTAATTTTGATATTGTAACCAAATGCATTTTTTTTAGTGTTTAGAACAAAGCATTCTGGAAAAAAGAACTGAGCATTAAGAAATAGCTTCAATGTCAGAATTGAACATTACTAGGATATTAAATTACCTTTCTCAACTTTAGAATGAAAAACCACAATTTATTCATTTTGGCATATTTTCTTTTTTTAATCAATGTGTTTATTGATTTTAAAAGACCATACAAGCAAGAGAAGAATTATCTCAAATATATATATGTCAATAACAATACATAAAGAAGGTAAAATAAACATTACCAAGATCAAGCATAGTATTAATCTGATATAGAACGTATAATAAGGAAAAAGATAATTAATTTTCCTCTTGTCAATATATGAAGAGAAAAAAGACTTTTTGAAATGTTTAAGTGAAAAGAAACACACTATTCTATACAAACGGAAACAAAAAGGAGAAAACAAGGACTGGGCAATCCATCCTGAGAGTAAAAACAAGAAAAGGAAAACTTTCTGATCAAATCCAAAACTTCGGAAAAATAACTGGAAGAGAGTCATTACAAAAATCAATAAATCAAATCATATGAAAATATTGAATAAAAGGTCGCCAAATTTCTTCAAATTTAAAAGATGTATCAGATGTCCAACTTCTTATTTTCTCTAAACTTAAACAGGACATGATGGAGGAAAGCCAATTAAAAACAGTAGGTGGATCAGGATCCTTCCATTTAAGTAAATAGAGTTGAATAAAGTTGAAATGGCTATCATCCGCTGAGCAGAAACAGGAATATATCCTGCTTCCAATGAAATAATCCCAAAAATTGCTGTAAGTAAATTTGGTTGTAAGTCCAGATCCAAGACTTTTGATAAAGTTTTAAAGACATCTTTCCAAAAATTATCCAACTTTATGCAAGACCAAAACATGTGAGTTAAAGTGACCACCTCAATATTACATCTAGTGCAAATAGGATTGATATTGGGAAAAATATGGGCTAATTTACCCTTTGACATATGTGCCAATGCACTACCTTGAACTGTATCAAGGAATGACGGGCACAAATAGATGAAGTATTTACCAAATGAAAAATTTTACCCCATTGATTATCTGAAAATAACTCTTGAAATTCCAATTTCTAATCAGCTTTAATTTTATCATTAGATATCATTTGTTAATTCAATAACCATTTATAAATTGTAGCTATCAATCCTTTTTGAAGTGGTTTAATCTGAAAAAGGATATCTGTCATATTAGATGGATAAGCAGAGAAGTAATTTGGAAGCAAAATACGTTAAAAATTCCTAATTTGTAAATATCTAAAAAAAAGTGTGCATTAGATAAATCATATTTATCCACCAACTGAGTAAAATACATTAAACAATCCCCTATAAACAAACCTGAAAAAGTTATTACTCCTTTGGTTTTCCAAACTAAAAAGGCTTGATCTAAAATTGATGGTTTAAAAAAATAGTTAAGATGGATTTTACTAGAAAGAACAAAATTATTTAACTCAAAAAATCTGCAAAATTGAAACCAAATTCTTAATGTATGTTTAATAATGGGATTGAGGTCTTGTCTACCAATCTTAGAGAGCAGAAAAGGAAGAGGAGCTCCATGTAAGGAGGCCAAAGAATACCCCTTCACTGAGTTTTGGCATATTTTCTATCATCTTTTGGAGGATTGGTGGCAGATTCAAAGTAAAATTCAGTTACAGGAATTTCTTTCTCCTTTTTGACAGTGGCCTGTAACTGAGCTGTAGTCTCTGATGTGTACTGCTGAGAGTATTTGATGAACAGATTTTAATTCCAAGTAACTGGTCTTGTTCTCTGATGTTTCTTGCCCACTAACCTAAACAGATCCATTTGTGAAAGTTTACCTCCTTCAAGATACAAGGAAAATAAGTAAGAAAAGAACCGCAATCAAGAGAGATGATCCTAATCCAGTTTTCAATGAAGCCATGATATTCTCAGTTCCTGCAATTGTTCTGCAGGTAAGAAACTAATACAGTACTCATCTTAATGAAAGCACAATTTAGAATCCAATGGTTAAATTGCATTGGCTGTGTATTATCTGACAGACGGGTTTTCTTTCTGTCCAGTAGTGGATGGGAGCCAATGTGTCATCCAGAGAAAAGATTCTTCCCACTGATCTTCAGAGAGCTCCATCGTTCATATTAAGTGTCACTTAGCACAAAGCTAATCAGTGTAGACACTTCAATCTCACTCTGCTCTTTCTTTCTAATTACCTGTTTTATGGGAACTGGCCATTGCTGTAAGGGTAGCAGACAGCTAGCCATTACTGATTGCTCTTCAGAGAGTGACGATGAAATATTTTTTAGAGTTGTTGCAATTCTTCTAATGAAGGGGCTAGGTAGGAGTTCAAGAGTCAGACCTGGTGGGAATGAAAGGCAGTTCATATATTTCCAAGTCAGGTTTCCATATGTCTGCTGTCCTTTCTTTATGAGTAGTAGAAGTTATAGGTCTGAAATGTCGCAGCTGCAGTGTATTTGGTAAATGGTCGATCTGTAGAATGAACTTTCAGTAAAAGTTTTAAGTTCAAAGTAAAATTTATTATCAGAGTACATACGTGTCACCACATACAACTCTGAGATTCTTTTTCCTGTGGGGATACTTAGCAAGTCTATAGAACAGTAATGGTAAACAGGATCAATGAACAACAAACTGTACAAATGCAAATATAAATGAGAGCATGAAATGACAAGATGAAGAGTCCTTAAAGTGAGACCATCAGTTGTGGAAACACCCGAAATAGAATGGGTGTAGTTATCTCCTTTTGTTCAAAAGCCTGATGGTAGTAACTGTTCTTGAACCTGGAGGTGCGAGTTCTGAGGCACTTGCATCTTCTGCCTGATGGCAGCAGTGATAAAAGAGCACTGCTCAGCTGGGGAGGATTTTGGATGATGGATGCTGCTTTTCTGTGGCACCATTGAATGTAAATGTGCTTAATGGTTGGGAGGGGCTTAGTGGGCCAAATCCATTACCTTTTCTGGGATTTTTCCCCTCAAAAAAAAATTGGTGTTCCTATTACAGGCCATAATGCAGCCAACCAGCACACTTTACAAAACACATCTATAGAAGTTTGCCAAGACTTTTGATGACATGCCATTTCTCCGCAGACTCCTGAGGAATTAGGGGCACTGAGATGATGTTGTATTGTTGGTGTTGTGATCAAACGGGCAAGTGGAAGTTATTCCATGAATCCCCCAACTGACGCCTTGTAGATGGTGAAGTGTAAGAGATGGGTGACTCACTGTGGACTATCAGACATATGACTTGCTTCTGTAGCCTGAGATTTTATATGCATTATCCATTTGAACTCTTGCCAATTGTGACGATCAGAATGTTGATGATGAGGGAACTGTTCAGGGTAACACCATTGAATATCAAAGGGGTATTGTTATTAGTCAGTCTCCCTGGAGAGGATAATTACCTAGCATTTTAGTAATATAAATGCTACTTGTTACTTATTTTATAACTTCATTACAAGTATTGTTATGTTTTGCAGTTGTGTCAATATACAAGTTTTGTTTCATAATAAACACTGATGTCAAAAGTAATCATTCTGAACTTATTTATCTACTTGAGTTCCTCAGCTTATTGAAACATAGAAAACCTACAGCACAATACAGGTGCTTCAGCCCACAAAGTTGTGCCGAACATGTCCCTACCTTAGAAATTACTTAGGTTACCCATAGCCCTCTATTTTTCTAAGCTCTACATTCCTGTCTAAAAGTCTCTTAAAAGACCCTATTGTATCCACCTCCACCACAGTTGCTGGCAGTTCATTCCACGCACTCACCACTCACTGAGTAAAAAACTTACCCCTGACATCTCCTCTGTACCTACTCCCCAGCACCTTAAACCTGTGTTGTCTTGTGGCAGCCATTTCAGCCCACTTGGTCCATTACAACAAGTGGTCGACCATCACTTCCCGGGAGATCCAGACCGTTGTGCGCCCGCTGCTGCCTGGTGAGCTGGCCAAACACGCTGTGTCAGAAGGGACAGTGACCAAGTACACCAGTTCCAAGTAAAGCTCCCCAGTGAGATGATCAAAAGCTTATATTTGATGTCTGTGGGCAACCACAAAACAAAATGCTGTTGGAACTCAGCAGGTCAGGTCGCATCTATGGAGAAAGATGGACAGTTGACATTTTGGGTCAATACTCCTCCTCTAAAGATTCTTCACAGGCCATTGGCTGAAGAAATTTCTTCTCTCTATTTTGAATGGCAAAGCCATTATTCAAAGACTCTACCTTTTCATCCAGGCCAGGGAAAATACTATCCCTATATTAACCCTGTCAAATTCCTCCAAGGCTTTAGATCTTCCAGTGAGATCATCTCTCATTCTTTAAAATTCAAAAAAGTAAAGGCCCCACCTTCTTAACCTCTTACTGCACAACAAATCAGGATCAGTCTATTGATCCTTCATTGCATTCGTTTTATTGGTAATGTATCTTCCCTAGTTAAGGAAACCATAGTTGCACATGATATTCCAGATACAATTTCTCTTATGCCCTGTGTTATTTTAGTTACCTGATTTTAGCTTTGCATTAAAATCTTCTCCTATGAAAGAGCAACCTATCATTTATCCTCTTCTTTGTTTAGTATACCTACCAACATATTAAGTTTCAGAATGTAAGAATACACATTTTCAACACATTTCAATCTCCTACTATGTCAAGTTTTTCTTCTACAGTGGTGCTAGAAAGTTGGTGAACCCTGTAGAATTTTCTCTATTTCTGCATAAATATGACCAAAAATGTGATTGGATGTTCACTTGTCCTAAAACTAGATAAAGAGAAACCAATTAAATAAATAACACAAAAGAACGTTGTACTTGTTCATTTATTTATTGAGAAAAATGATCCAATATTGCATATATTTACTGGAAAAAGTATGTGAACCTTTGCTTTCAGTAATTGATGTGACCCTCGGTACAACAATAACTTCAAACAAACGTTTCTGGTAACTGTTGATCCGTCCTGCACTTTGGCTTGGAGGAATTTCAGTCCATTCCTTATTACAAAACTGCTTCAACTCTCAGATGTTGGTGGGCTTCCTTGCATAAACTGCTTACTTCAAGTTGTTCCACCACATTTCTATAGGATTAAGGTCAGGACTTTAGTTCTATTCCAAAACATTAATTTTCTTCTTTTTAAACCATTTTGTTGTTGATTTACTCTTGTCTATCAGATCATTGTCTTGTTGCATTATCCAACTTCCATTAAGCTTCAGGTGGTAGACCTTACCCTAACATTCTCCTGTAGAATGTCTTAGAACAATGTTGAATTCACTGTTCCCTTAGTAATTGCAAGCTGTCCAGATCCTGAGATAGCAAAGTAGCCCCAATCCATGATGCTCCTTCCATCATGCTTCACAGTCTAGATAAAGTTTTGGTGCTGGTGTGTAATGCCCTTTTACCTCCAAACATAGCAGTGTGCATTTCTGCCAAAAAATTCTCATCTGTCCACAGAACATTGTCCCAGAAGCATCGTGGAACATCCAGGTGGTCTTTTGCAGACTTGAGATGTGCAGCAATGTTTTTATTTTGAAGAGAAGTGATTTCCTCCGTGGTGTCCTTCCACAAACACCATTCTTGTTCGGGGATTGTTCTTATAGTGGACACATGACTGGAGACTTTAGCAAGTTCCAGAGATTTCTGCAGGTCTTTTGCTGTTACCCTTGGGTTCTTTTTCACCTCCTCCAGCATTACACATTGAGATCTTGGTGTGATCTTTGCAGGGAACACCGGACTCCAAGTAGCTTTTGTAGAAGGTGTTACGTACCCCGAAACTGGGTCACTTACCAGCAAAGATAGAGAGGTCCTTTGAAGTCTGATGGTACTATTTTAACAGTATTTATTGATAAAAATACACAAAATAATATTAATGCAAACATACAGATAATATACGTCATCAATATTAAATCTAAAAGCGTGGGTATAATAATAATCAATAAGAAATAGCTCTATCGTTGTCTAGAGCCTAATGTATTGTCCGATGGAAATATAAAAGTCACTGTTAGTTCGTTCAAGCTGCAGCATTTTGGTTTGAGAGAAAAACGGTTAAAACTTGCCCAGTCCTTTTAAGATGTCAATCCTTCGAGAGTCGTTGGGAGTTGGTTTCCCTGTTGTTAGCTAAAAGCCGTTCTTCCGTGGTAAAGGACACCGGTTCTGGGGCAAATGGAACCGAACGCACGTGGCCTCCCCACCGGCTTCCGCTATTACGGGATCACTAGCGTTTCTTCTGGTGCATCTGAAGGGGCTGTTCCCCAGACCCTCTTTTATCCTGACTCACAGGGTCTCAGATGTCAATCAGGTTGAGATGATGCAATCTCTCCACCAACTTCCCCCTTGGTTCATTGCCTGGGGCTTCAATGCCTCGCACAGGATGCAATACACAAGTCCGTCTCCAAGAGACAATAGCCGTATCAATGGGTCCACCTTCTCGGAGTCCGGGTCACATTCCAATCTTTGTGAATTCTGCATGTCTTTTTCTCGTTTCCTGGGTCTCCTGAATGGACTCAATAGTGATCTTGCGATTCTCACAAAGGAGGGGGCTACGCCGCACCCTTCGGCCCCTCAGAGCTGTGGTACATTCATAACACCCCCTTTCTTCAAAGCGTTTTCACCAGCAGTGAAAACGAAGTAGTACAGAGTCTTACAGGATTTTAGAATCTAACACAATACAAAAGCTTTTCCTTTTCACTACAGAGTAATACAGGTATACATTCAGTTCAGCATCTAGATAAACAGTCCGCGAGCACATTATCACTTCCTTTAATATGCTGTATTTTAATATCGAACTCTTGCAGCAACAGACTCCAACTCAATAACCTCCTGTTTTTATTTTTCATATTGGCCAGGAATACCAATGGGTTGGGATCTGTATAAACAACTACGGGTTTTTGCGCTGGACAAATGTACACTTCAAAATGCTGTATCACCAAAACAAGGGCCAACAATTCCTTTTCTACGGTAGAGTAATTCCTCTGGTGTACATTGAACTTCCGAGAGAAATATGCTACCAGGTGCTCCACTCCATCCCCTGCTTACTGTAAGAGGACTGGTCCTGCAGCCTCATCACTCGTGTCCGTCGCCAGGGAGAAGGGTGCTAACAAATCAGGTGCTTTTAACAGAGGGTAATGGCACAATATGGCTTTTAACTTTTCAAAAGTGTTCTGACAAGAATGGCCCCACTCAAATTTTTCCTCCTTCCATAGGAGTTTTGTAAGTGGGAGAGCAATATCCGCGAAATTTTTACAGAATTTCCGATGGTATCCCACCATGCCCAAAAACCTCCTCAGGGCCCTTTTATTGGAGGGTACAGGGACCTCAGAAATAGCCTGTACCTTCGCCTGCACAGGAGCCAACTGCCACTCTCCCACCACATACCCCAAGTATGTGATCGTGGCATGAACAAATTCACTCTTTGCGAGGTTTACTGTAAGTTGGGCTGCCAACATCCTCTTAAACAGATTTTCTACAGCCTCCATGTGTTCCCCCCAGGTGTCACTCCAAACTAACACATCGTCAAGATAAGCCTTGGTGTGGGTTAACCCCTTTATCACTGTGTCTATCATCTGCTGAAATGTTTCTGGGGCATTTTTCATTCTGAACGGCATAACATTGTACTCATACAACCCGGATGGGGTGACAAAGGCTGAAATTTCCGGAGCCCTGTCCATTAAAGGAACGCACCAGTACCCCTTTAATAAGTCAATTTTAGTGATGTGCCTCGCCTTCCCCAATTTATCAATGCAATCATCCATCCTGAGGATAGGGTAGGCGTCTGTCTGGGTGACAGCGTTTACCTTTCTGTAATCGGTACAGAATCTTATGGTACTGTCTGGATTTGGGACAACCATGCAAGGAGAAGCCCACGCAGAAGAGGATTCGCGGATTATCCCAGCAGCTAGCATATGTTCAATCTCCTTTTCTACCAGTTGGCTTTTTTCGGAATTCATCCGATAAGGGGCCTGCTTAATAGGCGGTGTCGAGGTAACTATCACATCATGTTTTGTCCCACTACACCTTCTTGGGACATCCGGACATAAGTCTGTATGCCGATTAATGAGCTGTGTTAGCTGCTCCCGCTGTTCAGGCTCGAAGTGACTAACTTTATCCACAAGGCTTGCTAAAATAGCAGAGTTCTCCAATCTGGTGGGTACTATACGTATCCTTTCAACCCGCTCTGGTTCCTCCTTACCACCCCCCTCTACCTCATCGGTTTTCACAGCTGCACCGACCACCGCGGGGGTGGTTTCATGGTACCCTTTCATCATGTTCACGTGAACTAACTGGGTCGGCTTTCGCCTATCGGGGGTTTCAATTACGTAATTCAGCGAGTCTATTTTCTTACACACTGTATATGGTCCTTGGAACCTCGCCTGAAGGGGGTGGGTAACTACAGGGAATAGGACCAAAACCTTGTCGCCCACGTGAAACTCTTGCTTTCTCGTTCCTTGGTTATACCATTTTCTCAATTTTTCCTGGGAATCTTCAAGGTTTTCCCTTGCCAAGGCGCATACCTTATGCAGCCGTTCCCGGAATTTTAGAACATAGTCGATCACACTGACTTGAACGGTTGGGCTAGACCACTTTTCTCTCAGGAAGGTTAGAGGCCCCCTGGGCCTGTGACCGAAAACGAGCTCAAATGGACTGAACCCCAGAGAGCCCTGAACTGTATCCCTTACTGCAAATAACAGAAGGGGTAAAGCATCATCCCAGTCTCGAATGTTTTCCTGACAATAGGTTTTAATCATGGTCTTTAGTGTAGTGTGGAATCTTTCCAATGCTCCTTCGGATTCCGGATGGTATGCAGACGCTAAAATTTGTTTGACTCCCAGCTGGGTCATCATCTGCTGAAATGCTCGGCATGTAAATGTATTCCCCTGATCCGACTGTATCTCCTTAGGCAGCCCCACTGTGGTAAAGAATTTAATGAGGGCCTTTACAACCACACAGGTCCTAATATTACCCAGAGGCACAGCCTCTGGAAATCGTGTAGCGGCACACATCAGGGTCATGATGTACTGCCACCCACTCGCAGTTTTAGGTAAAGGACCCACAAAATCCACAATGATTCGGGAGAAAGGCTCCTCGCACGTGGGGATGGGTCGGAGGGGTGCCTTAGGGATAACTTGGTTCGGCTTACCCACCACCTGACATGTATGACACCTTTTACAATACTCAGTAATATCTTTTCTCAGGTTTGGCCAATAGAACTCTCTCATCCACTGTCTTCTTTATTCCCAAATGCCCACCTAAGGGTCCCTTATGAGCTAAGTTCAAAATTTCATCCCGATACACTTTCAGAACTACTACCTGATGTACCACCGCCCAGTCCTCATTGACCGGCACCGTGGTGGGCCTCCATTTTCTCATCAACACACCCTCTTTCAGGTAGTAACCCTTGGGCTCTGTCTCAATCTCGGCCTCAGAAAGAACTGACTCTCTCAAGGCTACCAGCTCCTCGTCACATCCCTGTTCTCGTACAAACTCTCTTCTTGCTAAGGGTAGATCTACCTCCTCCTATTTACCCTCTTTTTCCTCCCTACTCTCCGTTTTACCCCCCCTAACCCTTGTTGGTACAGTCGGCAAAAACGTCTCGGCCAAATCGATACTGGCCTGATTTAAACTGCGCTCTGTCTCAGCTGCCTTTCTCGACATGCTGCGAGTGACCGTGCATGCGGGATAGATCTTGGAATCTAGGGGTGGAACCTCAACCCTCACAGGCTTGTTTGTCAGCTTCACGGCTTCACCCATTTTTCCACCCACTAAGTCGTTACCAAGAAGGACGTCCACGCCTTCCCCCCGCAACTCTGGCAGTACCCCCAATTCCACTGGTCCAGATACCAGCTCACAATTCAGAATGACACTGCAAGGGCACCACTTCGATCCATCTTCCTATTCCTCTCAGGGCTACCTCTCCAGTCTGAGGACCAAAATCTAGCACCGTACTGCTAATCAACGATAGCTCAGCCCCCGTATCTCTCCAGATCCGTACTGGAACTGGTGTGTCTCCCTCCCTCACAGACACGGTTCCTTCTGAATGAAACGTCTCACGCCCCTCCTGTACTCCATCTACCAGGGGCTCTCTCATCAATTTTCTGATCGTCGCAATACAGCTTATAGGTATAGCTGCTTTCCCTTTTCCTGGCTCTTTCCTCGGAGCAGGGCATTTAGATGCAATATGACCCACCCTTCCACAACTAAAAAAGAGTCAACCCAGGAAATCTCCTGGCTTCTGGCCTCTCCTCCTCAATTTTTCCGCTAGCTCCCGGCTGAGTTTCTCCCTTAGCCAGCGGGCTTTCTCTACTGTTCCCACGGTCTCTCTGGGAACTTTTATTCGAGGAAAACTTTGACTTGTGGGTTAGGGCATATTCATCTGCAAACCTAGCAAATTCTGAGATGGACTTATTCGGCTTCTCATTCAAATACATCCGGATATCCTCCGAAACACGACCTTTAAATTCCTCAATCAGAATTAACTCCCTGAGATGCCAATAGTCCTCTTCCATTGTCTCTGCTGTGCACCAACGGTCCAAGAGCACACCCTTCTCATAGGCAAACTCGGTATACATCTGATTCCACCCTTTCTTTAAATTTCTGAACTTTTGTCTATACGCCTCAGGTACTAACTCATAACTCCGGAGAATGGTCACCTTTACTTTGTCATAACTCTCCTCCTCTTCCTCCTCCATGGACAACGCCGTATATACCCGCTGTGCCTTCCCTTTTAACACACTTCGTAACAGTGCCACCCACTGATCTCTGGGCCACTTCTGATTCACTGCCACCTTTTCAAAAAGCAAGAAATAACTATCAACATCCATCTCCTCGAACGGAGGTACTAACCTCAACTCTCGACTAACATTAAACCGTTCCTCTCGGACTGACCCTTGATCTCTTCGCCCTTGCCTTAACTTCTCCATCTCCAAGTCATGTTTCCTTTGTTTCTTTGCCTCCCCATACTCTCTCTCCTTCTCTTTCTCAGCTGCTTCCAGCTGTTTTAACTGAATTTCGTGCTCTCTTTGTTTCTCAGCTCTTTCCCTCTCTTTCTCAGCTGCTTCCGTTTCACCTCTAACTCCTTTAGCTGGAGCGCATGCTCCCTCTCTCTCTCTAGGCTCTTTCATTCTCCTTCTCAGCTGCTTCCAGCTGCTTTACCTTAATTGCATGTTCCAACCTTAATTTCTCCAACTCTAACTGGGCCATTCCACTAGCTGGTACCTTTTCAGGGATATTTTCCAATACCTCAGCTGCAAACACATTCTTCCCAATATAATACTGAGTTATTGCCCTTCGCACCTCCCGATTTTTCATGGACAACCTCACCCCTGTGAGGTTTAACCCCTTTGCCAAATTTATCAAGTCTGATTTGGTGGCCGCCTCTAGCACCTCCAGAGTCGGGTTTTCTATAAATTCACCCACGTCCATCTTTGCTGGTTTGCTACCCGCGTAACCAGATCCAAGTTTGGACTTACAAGCCCAATTCACTGGGCCTCCAATTTGGTATCAACTCCTGAGACGAGAATCCCAAGTTGTTACGTACCCCGTAACTGGGTCACTTACCAGCAAAGATAGAGAGGTCCTTTGAAGTCTGATGGTACTATTTTAACAGTATTTATTGATAAAAATAAACAAAATAATATCAATGCAAACATACAGATAATATACATCGTCAATACTAAATCTAAAAGCGCGGGTATAATAATAATCAATAAGAAATAGCTCTATCGTTGTCTAGGGCCTAATGTATTGTCCGATGGAAATATAAAAGTCACTGTTAGTTCGTTCAAGCTGCAGCGTTTTGGTTTGAGAGAGAGACGGGTTAAAACTTGCCCAGTCCTTTTATGATGTCAATCCTTCGAGAGTCGTTGGGAGTTGGTTTCCCCGTTGTTAGCTAAAAGCCGTTCTTCCGTGGTAAAGGACACCGGTTCCGGGGCAAATGGAACCGAATGCACGTGGCCTCCCCACCGGCTTCCGCTATTATGGGATCGCTAGTGTTTCTTCTGGTGCATCTGAATAGGCTGTTCCCAGACCCTCTTTTATCCTGACTCACAGGGTCTCAGATGTCAATCAGGTTGAGATGATGCAATCCCTCCACCAACCTCCCCCTCAGTTCATTGCCTGGGGCTTCGATGCATCGCACAGGATGCAATACACAAGTCCATCTCCAAGAGACAATAGTCGGTATCAATGGGTCCGCCTTCTCGGAGGCCAGGTCACATTCCAATCTTTATGAATTCTGTATGTCTTTCTCTCATTTCCTGGGTCTCCTGAACGGACTCAATAGTGATCTTGCGATTCTCACAAAGGAGGGGGCTACTCCGCACCCTTCGGCCCCTCAGAACTGTGGTACATTCATAACAAAGGCATTACCCCAGAGGTTCACATATTTTTTACCAATGAATATATGTAATATTGGATCATTTTTCTCAATAAATAAATGAACAAGTATAATGTTTTTGTGTTATTTATTTAATTGGGCTCCCTTTATCTGGGTTCGAGGACTTATGTGAACAACTGATCACATTTTAGGTCATATTTATGCAGAAATAGAACAATATTCTACAGGGTTCACAAACTTTCTGCATCACTGTATATATTATGACCTCACATTTTCCCACATTATTTTCCATTTTTCATTGTTTAATAGAATTTTATACATTAAGGGAATCAAAGCAGAATGGTCGAGTGCAGGAAAGTAACACTGGGATTAAAGGTCTTATTGCAGTGGTTCCCAACCTTTTCTATGCCCCACACCCCTAGGAAATGTTTGATTAATGTTCGCACCCCCTACAAAAGTAGTATCACATTTGAAGATGAAGTCTAATTTCTAATTTTTGAACCACATACAATACTGCGATTGAACAAATTGAATTTTATAAAAAGCTTAATTCAGTGCTTAAAATGCAAATATAAACTGAGCAATTAGATTCGAATTTATTCAGAAAAAATTGTAATCAGTAAGATAAATCCCAATTGTGAACATAAGATTCAATGACTTCTTTGCTCCTGCTTCTCATTCATGATTTCGTCAAAACATGGAACTTTCTTGCTGACTGTGATCCACAGGTCTGCCTGTGGATTCAGGCGATTCCTAGATTTTGTCTTGATTGACAAAAGAGAACTGAATCCAGATTCACACTAGTATGTTATTGCAAATGGAGTGAGGACACAGAGTGCTTTTCCACCAAGTCTTAGGAACATATCCAGTGCTACACACCAAAATTCCTCCAAAGTCTTGCTTTCAAATTGCATTTCAAGAGCTGAATTTGTCCACAAATCAATAAGATCCTTCAGCTCTTCATCATCTGACATTTTCTCCAAATTGTAGGAATATAGATTCATGATCCATTCTTCTGAAATCTTCAGGTCTCCAGCAGCAAAATATCCATCAAACGATTCTGACAGCATTTCCAAATGAGCCACAATTTCTTCACGCACAGTAGGAGTTATGGATCCAGCATCATCGACCATCTCTTCTAATGAAGGAAAATTTGAGAGACTGCCTCTTTTCATCCTTCGACGCCAAGGACGTAACTTTTCTTTGAAGGCATTCAACTTTTCACAAGCCTTCAATATGTTTATCCCTTTTCCTTGAAGAGAAATACTCAGGTCATTCATACAAGTGAAAACGTCAGCGAAGTAAGCCAGCATTTGGGCGAATTCCTGTGATTCCATTTCCCCAACCAGATCACATTCACCCTCCTCCAGAAAAACCTTGACTTCTTCCCACAGTTCAAAGAAGTGGGTTAAAGCTTGTCCTCGTGACAACCAACAGACAAAGTGTGGACAAGAAAAACTGAATGCTCATTTCTCAGATTGTCCAAAGCACGCCCCCTGATCCAGTTGATGATCTTCACACAAGTATCAACAACTTTCTTCAAATTTGGAGGCAATGTTTTTGATGCCAAAGCATGCTGATGAAAAAAACAATGGGTAACTTGCAAGTCTGGAATCTCTTTTTGCATCAATGCAGAAAAGCCAGATTTATTTCCAAGCATTGCAGGTGCCCCATCAGTGCACACAGAACCAATGACTTTGATATCTAAATCATGTTTGGCAAAGACATCTTTCACCAGCTGCATCACATCCTTTGCAGTTGTGTTTGTTTTCAGATTTTTACAAAACAGGAAATCTTCCTTCACAGCACCATCATTGACATACCTCACTAATGTGATGGGTTGACTACACCTGGAGACATCAGTTGACTCATCCAACTGAATGGAGAGTTTAAGAGGACTAGCTCTGACATCTGAGATGACTGGTCCAAAATATCTTCACTCAAATCACTGATTCGGTTGTGAAAGACATTATTTGATAGGGGCACCTGTTCAAATTTTTTTCTTGCTTCTTTGCGCAGGATAATTGTTGCCATTTCCAGTGCATATGGCTTGATGAGATCTTCTGCAATTGTATGGGGCTTCTTGGATTTGGCCACTTTTTATATGCCACTTGGTATGAAGGAAGAAGTAGTGGGTTTTCAACAGAAATGGAACCTAATTTTGGAAGAGTTCCTTGTGAATCAAAACGAGCTCTTTTGATTTTCAATGACCCAACATCATGTCCTTCAACATCAGCTCCACCATGCTTCTTCTTGAAGTGCTCTTGAAGCTTGGGTGGCTTCAGATTTGAGTTGGAAAACACAATGCTACAAAGAATGCACTGGGTTTTTTGCAAGCCATTATTCCCTGTTGTGCAAGTGAAACCAAAGCACACATAGTCATCATTCCATTTCCCTCTGTTTGACATGATGAAGGGTTAATGAAGGGAAAAGTATAAGCTAATATGAGAAAAACTACCTAAGTCAGGGATGACCGCTTTACTCAACCAGACAACGCCTATAGCAAAGTATCACGAGAAATACGCTTTCGAATTATTATGATATTATCTGCAGTTAAGCCAAGATAAATCGTCAGGTGGAAATGCTACGGGGACGCAACGCAAATTATTAGGCTACTCCCTATTGAATTTACACACCTATTTCCGATGATTACTGGAGATATGAACTCCCATCACACGATTCAAAATCCTTGGCGCTAACCATGATACCTCCTCAACTAACACAATTCAAAATTATCAACGATTCAAGAAAAAAAACCTTTTAGGAGAAAAAAAACCTTTGAAATTCAAAAACTGCTTTAATGCATTGAGACAAATATGAATGAATGACTTCAGCTGCTTTTTATCAAAACGCGGCTTCTTAAAATTTTATAATTGAATAATTTACCTGCTGTCTGCGGGTTTGGTTTTAACGCGAAGTCGTTACTTGATGGTTGATTCGGGATATATAAAGATTTTGGCATTATGAGATGATTTTTAACTCTTGAGATGTAACATTCTAGCTAACATTGATGAGTCTCCTCGACTCTGAGGTGTAACTCCCAGGTAACACTGAAGAGAATCCTCAATGCTGACTCGGGCAGCGGGAGACTGGAGTGAGTTTACATCTCTCTCGACTCGGGCAGCGGGAGACTGGAGTGTGCTTGGGACAAACATTACTATCACTTCTCAAGGCACACTGGCAGCTGGCTGAGTGATGACTCTTGACTCGTCACTCAAGGACACAAGCCACTCTTTGTCACACCCCCTGAAATTACATCTCGCACCCCAGGTTCTGAACCCCTGTCTTATTGAAAGGCTGAGCAGGCATAGGGACTGATAAGCAACCCCTCCTTACACTTCTTAAGTTCTTATGTCCTTGCCAATTCAATTCACTTCTCTGTATCTTCTTGAAGCCTTTTTGCATCCTTTCTACAGCCCATTTTTTCAGCCAGCTTAGTATCATCAGCAAACTTAGACATGCTACACTTTGTCCCATCAAACATCCCCCAGTACAGTGACATCTGCTTCACACAGCTAAAGTATCCATCCATTCTTTTCTCTGTCTAGTAAATAATCCTTAATTCCTACCAGTGTATTACACTTGGTCCGACGTAATCAAATTTTGTTTGTTAACCTCCTGGGTGCTATTTCAGATTTAGCAAAATCACTGGTTTTCTTTTTTACTCCAAACTACTACTCATTTTACTTAAATGATGTCCTCCTGGAAAGCCTTGGTACAGAGGGGTGCGCACTATTAGAGAAAAAAAATAGTTCTGTAAATTCAGAACACAAAACCTATAGTGTAGATGTCCTTATAGGGGCAACATCATAATAAATCCAGGAATTCAGAATCAGAATTAGGTTTATTATCACTGATTATATAATGTGAAATCTGTTGTTTTGCAGCAACAGTACAATGCAAAGACATATACTGTAAGTCAGAAAATAAATAGTGTAGTAAAAAAGAATAATGAGTTAGTGTTTGTAGGTTCATGAACCATTCAGAAATCTGATAACAGAGAGGAAGAAGCTGTTCCTGAATTCTTGATTGTGGGTCTTCAAGTTCTTGTATCTGTAGCTTTTACAGTCTGTAGTCATGTTTCTCATTAGATTAATGTCACATTCTATTTTTCCTATTTTTAATGAATGTATTGGTCAGCTTTTGCTGGAATTTGATATTTTCCAGATCCTTGTACTGAATGTTCTTTCTTACAATATTATAAATTTTCTTTTTTGATCTAGTATCTCCTTAGCTATTTTTCTTAACATTAACTGGGCCATTTTTATTGGATTTTTTTTGTGACTTAAACATTCAATACTTGCTATAAACTATGAGTTCCTTCATTGTTGGCCATTGGTTACCTATTTCCATATTTTTAATGTATTTTCCCAGTCTACCATAGCCAACTCACAACTCATACCTTCAGACTTTCTTTTGTTCACTTTTATCTCCTGATTTTAAGCATGTGCTGTGATGTTTTCTCAGTGGCGTTTTAATGAGCTACCAAATGCTTTTCTTCTGACACAGGAATTATCCCTACGAATAACAGTGGCTGAATGCTGTGAAGAAGGAAGAACTGAGAATATAGGCCATGTAATCATTGGACCCGAGAGCAGTGGGATGGGGGCTAATCACTGGAATCAGATGCTCGCAACGTTAAGGAAACCTGTCTCCATGTGGCACGCTCTCCGAAAGAACTAAAGCGAGAAACTTCGATGCGTCCTTAGCACTTGTATAAGTCTTTTGCATGATGTTCACACTCTTAAACTTTAATGCTGGTGCTTTGGCAAATGCAACTCTGAGACACTATTTTTCACTACACTCTATCAGCCTAATAGTGGGAAATTGGTAGCAGGACAACAGAAGATCAAATTGCAGATCAAAGTGAACTTGGCCTAATAAATTAATGTATCTGCTTGCTACTGGAGCTGCTGAGAAGCAGCCAACCCACTGAATATTTCATATAAATGGTGCATACATATATAAAGTATGGTCATAGATATTAAAGATGCAATCTATCTAATGCTGCCACTTGTCAGAAGGCTAGTATTCTGCAACAGCTCTAAACCCACAAAAAATCTTAAACATCAATTTGAGATTAAATCCTTCCAAAAATGCTTCCTTTTACAAAATATTTATGCCATTATGGAGGGAAAGAGTGCCAAATATGACCACTATGTATTGCTTAATAGTCCACACAAGTCAGCAGGGTCTTGAATGTATAATACTGAACATAAAGGATAACAAGTTATACATGTTGCCCAAGAAACAATGTGCATATTCTAGCATTTTGCTAAGGTTTTTCTCCAGTTACTAAAGAGAACTCCATGCTATTTATATTGTATGTAGAGCAGTAGATTGGTGGGATTAATTGTGGTTCTATGTGATAATGAGTTAGTTTGCAACAAACATGTTCACAAGTTGTCCATACAAAGATATATATTTGAATATTGTCTTGAGCAGTAGATGGTGTTGATTAGATCAAACAATTATATGTATTTCCCATTCTTTCCTGATAAGTGTGAGAGATGAAGAGTTGCAGATATATTTTATTGGACTTCTCCAACTTTTGGTTATTTAAAAGCAAAACCAAGACAAAAAATTGTTTTGATCCGATAGTCATTTATATCATTCTGACAATTACCACAATTTAGTTAGAAGAAACACTAGTTCCAAAATAAAGAATTGTATTTGAGGTTTTCGCCTCAGTAGGAAATAATATTCTCCCCCACCTTTATTAAAATATTTAAAAGAAGCATATTTCAGAAGCTTCCTGTTAGAATTTCAGTTGACACAACCTTTCTAATACATATTGCAGAAACTTCTAATGTAGAAAGGAAGGAAGGAGCAGGACCGGCATAAACTCTTCTTTCCTTAAAAGTGTCTAAATTACTCCTCAATGCACCTTTGGTGCTTTGGGCCCTTGCTTTGGAACTTTATAAGTGGAAATGGCCACTTCATCTTATAAGATTCTACTTGAGGGTATTTTTGATAGGGGAAGAAATTGCTTTATTGATAGTCTGCATTTCTATTACAATGTAGGCAAGAACATAAAAAAAATCTTTTAAATATGATTAACTTCATTATATCAAGGAGTGTTTCTATCAGAAAATCAATCAGCAAATGCCATATTATAAGTGTGGAAATACCGTACTGTCTGTGAGACGAGTTTGTACACTCTCTCCATGGCCACATGGGTTTTCTTTCAGTACTTCAGTTTCCTCCCACAGTCAAAAAACATACTGGTTGTTTGGTTAGTTGGTCATTGTAAACTGTCCGGTGATAGGCTAGGCTTAATCAGGTAATGCTATACAGCGTGGTATAAGGGATAGGAAGGGCCTACTCCATGCTATATCTCAATAAATAAGTAAAACTAAAACAGGATTGACATAAACTCTGGTTCTCTCCTTGTAAGGCTGTGCACCCTCTCCATTATTCTGTAGGATTAAGACATAATTTTAACCCAAGAACCTCAGAGAGTGAACTGTTGTGATAACGAATCAGCAATAATTAAATCAGATGTATTAAAAATGTCATGCCTATGTTAGATCAGCCTGTTCAGATATTGAAATTGTTGCAGTACTATTCTGCAGGATTCTTGATGATAACCTTTGCAGTTTCAAGAAACAACTGTAAGAAAAAAGAAGGGTGTGAGAAACCATTCCATAATTAGTTATATGTCCAGTTACCAATGTCTTGTACATTACAACTGAGTAGGCTCCACTGACTGATAGATCAACGGTATGTTTGTTTCCCACTTCACTCCAGCCTGAATGATTAGAACAGCCTACTCTTTGACATTAAACAAGTACTTATAACTAAAGAAAAGTCCAAATAAAGGTCACCATTACAGGTTTAATTAATTTTATATATACTTCTGAGTGAGCAATATCAGAGTTAGAGAAGTAAATCTCCAAGCTGCTGTTGGTCAGCGTGGATTTTGTGAAGCAAAGGAGCTTCTCCATGTTCTTCGGCTCTGACTCGAAGTATCCAATATTGAAAGAATGAGTATTCAAACATGATGACCAGGTCAACATGACAATGTTTTTACGTTCCAGTGCTTCTGTGTTTGTCCACTGCATTTACCTACGTGTAGATTTTGAGAACTCTGTTTAATCATTAGTGCTAGTAACTCACTGAGAACACATTGGGTAACTAAGTTTCCTAAAATAATGGCTCAAGGTTTTTTGGATTTAACTGGAAGAGCAAATCTAATTTGTATGTTGGTTTGGATTATAGCTCCAATCCAGAGCTGACAAGATTGCTATTTTTCTCATGTCATATGATGAAAGAAATCCTCTGTTTCCACTAAATATAAATATAAATGATCCAAGTTCTACATTGGCTCAGCTGTGATCATTTTTCTCAGCACCATTAAAGTCTTAGATTCACGTTCCACTCACGAAAAGGTAATTGAGGCTAAATTGCCAATGTGGGACTGAAGAGCTACTGCACTGCCAGGCGTCTATCTTTCAGATGTTAAACCCATTCCTCTCCTTGTAACAGATCAAGTGGTATTCCTCTTTGAAGAATATTCATCCATTTGTACATTTAATCATAACCTTATTGCTATGTGTGCTATATTTTTATAAGCTGATTTATTTCCCTACATTATTGGCTATGAATGGCTTTGGGTCAATTTTTCTTTGTTGAAAGGTCTATTCAAATGCAATTTCATTTTCAATAGGCAATAATAATCAAATCTGATAAAGGTTATTTTTTTTCTGCTTCCATTCAACTAACTAGTTAAACAATAATAACAGTAAACACTTTTGCACTAGATTGCAAAAGCTAAACTACAAAAAGTATACTCTGTGTTTTTTTAACAATCTTGGAATAAAAAGGTATGGTATATTTACCAATGTTTTCTTGTAATAAGGGCAGTGGAATTCTTCAATTCCCTCCACCATCAGTGACTGCTAGTTAAATCAAAATTTTCACCACTTAATTTGCAATAGGTTGACTATATAAGGATTTCAAAGGATGTGAATCAAAAAATGAGTTAAATAGTGTTGATCAGGTAATTTCAACAACTTTTGGCTATTCCTATTCAAAAATAGAACCTGCATGAACACTGTAAAGTCAAGAAGGGCTATTGGGTCATGTGCAGAGAGCACATTGTATAAGGTAAATACAATTCTATAAAATAGAACAAAGGAAATATCATTACATCATCAAATTATAGCACACTACAGCACAGAAGCAGGCCCTTCTGCCCATCTAGTACAAGCTGAACTGTTATTCTGTCTAGTCTCATCGACTGGCTTCCATTCAGCTTTACTCCTCCATAGCCCTCCCATTCAAGTACCTTTCTAAATTTCTCTTAAACGTTAAGATTAAACCTACATCCACTGCTTCAGCTGGCAGCTTATTTTAACCTCGCACCACTCTCTGAGTTAAGAAGTTCCCTCTCAGGTTCCCCTTAAACATTTCAACTTTCACCCTCAACCCATGACTTTTAGTTCTAGTCTCACTCAATCTCAGTGGGGACAAAAATCCCTGCTTGCAACTACTCTATCTGGTGGTGGCATCCGTCAGTCTCAAGAGACCATGGATCTGCGCCTGGAATTTCCAGGGCACAGGCCTGGGCAGGGTTGTATGGGAGACCGGCAGTTGCCCAAGCTGCAGGCTTTCCCCTCTCTACGCCACCGATGTTGTCCAAGGGAAGGGCACTAGGACCCACGCAGCTTGGCACCGGTGACGTCGCAGAGCAATGTGTTGTTAAGTGCCTTGCTCAAGGACACAAACACGCTGCCTCAGCTGAGGCTCGAACCAGTGACCTTCAGATTACTAGTCTGATGCCTTGCCCACTAGGCCACGCACAAACACAACTCTATCTAAATCTCTCATATTTTATAACTCTCTCTCTAGTCTCCCCTCATTCTCCTGTGCTCCAGGGATAAAGTGCTAGCTATTCAATCTCCTCCTATACCTCAGGTCCTCAGGTCCCAGCAACATCCGTGTAAATTCTGAACTCTTTCAATCTTATTGATTTCTTCACTGTACTGATTTGCCATTTCATAATTATCAACAATACTGACAAGTTAATTCATTGCAAAACAGTAAATAATAATGTATAATGAAGTAAATGGTGGTTAGAGTTTTTAAAATTCTATTTACACTGGTAAATTTCACGTGCAATTTTTTGTTTCAGCTTTTAAGGTTCATTTTGAGTATAGTGAGCATTGCTGTTTCCATTATTTTGTATGGTGTAATGCATCAGAGTCCATATATTCTATCAATCTGCATCAAAACTGATGTTATTTAAGTTTACTAGCTACTTCAGCGGGTACTGGCAACATCCAAGACCTATTCATCCTCATCAGCCATTTTTGGTTAATCTCTGCTGATTCTGTGTCAGTGCTGTCTTGTGCTTTATTTGTTCTTTCTACACACTTGCTCATTGTCATCCTTATTTCTCACTGTGCATCCCACCAGGGTTATAATTGCATCTGATGGAGGTTGCTTTCTTCCCAAGCCCAAACCAGTTCTTTAAGTGAACATTTATGTTTGCAATTTCAAAGAGGTTTTTCTTTCTCTACTTTCAGTGGAAAATTGTTTGAAACTATGTAAAGAGTTACTGTGCAATGTGAGTTTCCACTGATTTTCCTTTGCAGTAATGGCAGGTGATTAGGTAATCTTTACCCCTTTTAGTACTAATTTTACCATAATTACACTTGCAATACAAACTATCACACTTGAATAGCATGCATGGATAAATCATTGAACAAATAGTGTAAATTATAATTAATACAGTATATAATTGATATATAAGGGATGCATTTTGGCCACACATATAACTGTCTCGTCTATTCACAATGAGACAATCTTATGTTCTACCTTTATGTCCTCTATCGCCTTTTGAATGACATTTTCAAAATCTCAGTTAGTGATTCCATTAGGATCACATTTCACATTCTGTATTTCTCACATTATTTATTGAATAATTATCATTTGTCATGAAACATTATTCTCCTCCCATGTCATCCAATCTCATTACAAGTAAGAGTGTTCTGACGTAGAGCTACAGCATATCACCATGCATTGTTCCTGCTGTGTTTAAATCCTAGGAATTGCTAAGCCACAGCACTTGGAAGCATTTTCATCTGATGTTTGCTGACTTATTACAGCACAAGAGGTATCATTTCCATGGCTGATCCCAGGAGAACCAACTTCTCTGGGGCAACTAGGGATGAGCAGCATTGGCTGTTTTCTATTCTAACTGTGAAGGTTTCAAAGAGTTAGCTATGTTTGAATATCAGATCCAATAGCAGTGCTGAAGCATATTGTCAACATTCATTATGAATACCAATACGGGGATATGGAAAGAGTGTGTTCACATAGAAAATAAAATGCCAGTCTTGTCTAGTTGAACCAATTGGCCTGCTGTAATTTCTGTATACTGTATCTTCTTAGACCAGTCAGAAACATCTCTTGTATTTCTCACATTCTCCAGGGTAAGGTGGAGAGGATCCGTTTCAATGGGAATTCACAGTGCTGAGTTAGGAGAAGTGGTATTAATGGGAATTAGTGCCACCATGACTACCACCATACTATTTTCACAGGCCTAACCTGTTGGGCCTTGGCAGGCTTTAACAGAATGCAAAGTGGGGGCCAGACTTTGCTAGTTTATAAAACTTCAACTTTCTAAATATACCTGAAAGTTAGTCACTTAAAAATGATTAAGACTAAAACAAAATTATAAAGGCACTGTTAAAATTAAGTTCCCCTCCTCCTCTTTCACGTCTGTAGACTTAGAATCTCCCATTATAATCAACAGAGTCCAGAATCCTGCACAAGATCTCATTGGCACAGGGTATGAGAGAGGGTGTGTGAGTCCCAGAAAGATTTGTTCCTGTTTTTGGTCCTTCTGGTTGAAGTAAGTCTGGGATTTAGTTCTGCATGACTAGCGGACTTCCACAGCTAACAGCATTGACCTCTGTGTAAGAGTACTTGGTGTTTTTTCAGCCTTGTACATTCAGATAGAGCATTTGCAGTAAGAACAGTGTAATGAGTACTGCAATGAGTAGTGTAATGATTACTGCAATGACTATAGTAATGAATACTGCAATAAACTGAACAAAATAGATCTTTAGTAACGTGGTAGCTACATCGAGACAAATTGCTGAACAATACAGCACAACATGCTATTTAGCCGACAAGAGTTTTTACCAATTTCTTTGGTATCCAGTGACTGTGCAAATATCCCTGTATGCACAAATACATTAGACACTTTAAGTAAATGCAACAGAAAAACACATCAAAAATGCACACACAATTATATACAATTTTATGTTTGAAGAGACGCAAAAAATCACCAGGTTACCTGTTACTATTTTGTGCAGAAAAGAAAGCATAGGATTATAAAACTAAGCACACAAAATCAAATAAACAAGTATCAGTTTTGTGCTTCTCGACATATAGAGGAGCAATGTGAGTGTCTCCGGAATGCAGAGGAAGAACTGTCGTCTGGGGGGATACAGACAGAATGATGGTGCAGAGCAAGCCAACCTTCTGGTATTCCATGGCTTGCTGTCTCTCATGCTGATCCCTGGTGAGTATAATTTTGAAAATGTCGCCTTTATGGTACAAAACACTTTTTCTCTCACTGACCAGTGCCATCACTTTATGTTTTAATATTTAATGAAACATAATGCTTTAATGAGAAAGGGCCCATCAACCTTGAGTATTAAACATATTTTTCTGCACAATGGTTGCAGCATTTTGGTTTTATTTCAGATTTACAGCATCTGGAAATATTCTGCTTTTTAAAATCCCTAATTTGGTTTGCCATTACTGTTCCACCAAAATTTACAGGGATTTTATCAGCTACCATCATACAACACAGCACACACCTTCAAGGTCTCCTTTTCCCTCTTTTGAACTGTGGTTTTATTGCTTCAGAATTAAACTATTCCCAACAGTGGTGCAGTCATGTGTATTATTTTCCTGCATTATTTTAATTAGATGAAAAGATAACCCTTCCCAGTTGGGTTTGTTGTAGGCCTGCTAATATACAGGAATAGTAATAAGGCCATAAGACCATAGGAGCAGAATTAGGCCATTAGGCCCATCGAGTCTGCTCCACCACTTCATCATGGCTGATTCATTTTCCCAATCTCCTGCCTTCTCACCGTATCACTTCATACCGTGATCAATCAAGAATCTATCAACCTCTGCCTTAAATATGCATAATGACTTGGCCTCCACAACTACCTGTGGCAATGGATTCTATAGATACACCACTCTCTGGCTAAAAATCTTTCTCCTCATCTTCATTCTAAAAGGATGTCCCTCTATTCTGAGGCTGTGCCTGCTGGTCTTAGACTCTCCTATCACAAGAAACATCCTCTTCACATCCACTCTTTCAAGGTCTTTCATCTTTCGATAGGTTTCAATGAGGTCACCCCTCATTCTTCTGAATTCTAGTGAATACAGGCCCAGAGCCTTCAAATGCTCTTCATAATGAACATCTGGTACCGGGAGAAGCATTTAAATGGTGAAAGTATCACTTCCATTACTGTGTTGCTCCCATTGTTCAAGGCAAGACTGTACAGAACGGTTGAATACCCAAATAGACAACTAAATAATCTATTCCCAAGATGGGAAAGAAACATATACTTCAAACAGCCTGTGTATTCAGTGACCTGAATGGCTTTGTGATTCTGTGAGCTTCACTGCAGTAAGTTGTAATGGCCACATGGGATAAATGTGACTATAGTGCAGATGCTTGACGGCAAAGATCTTTGCAATAAAAATAACTAATATTGGAAATAATCAGCATTGTGGAGATAAAAGTAATGTTTCATTTCAATGATCTGTAGGAAATCCAAGCCAATAGCTCCCTGAAAGTGGCAACACAAGTAGATAGAGTGGTAAATAGATAATATTGCATGTTTTCTTTCATCAGTATGGTATAAAAGTGAAAATGTCATGTTGCAGCTAAATAACACTTTGGTCAGGTTGCACTTGGAGTATTGCGTACGGTTTAGGTTTCCCCATTGCTAGAAGGATGGAGGTGATTTTGGAAACAATGTAAAAGAGGGTTACCAGGATACTGTTTGTACTGTATGGCTTTAGGGAAGAATTGACAAGCTCAGATTGGTTTCTCCTGAGCGATAGAAGCTGAGAGGAGACCTGATATAAGTTTACAAAATTATGAGAGGCGTAGGTAGGGCAGATAGTCAAGAGCCTTCTCCCAGGCTAAAATTATAAAATAGTAGGGGGTATAGTTTTAAGATATGAGGGAAAAGTCTAAAGGATTTTTTTTTTACACACAATCGTCGATGCCAGCAACGGGTTTCCAGTGATAGTGGTGGAAGCAAATACAATTGTGGCATTTAAGAAGCTTTAATATAGACACACAAATGTTCATGAGATATACATCATGTGCAGGCAGAATGGATAAGTTTAACTTGACGTCATGTTTGGCTTAGGACCAAAAGGCTAATATCCTGCTCTGTACTGTTTTACGGCCGCCCTTCTGCTTCTGAACCCATTTGTGTACCTTCTGTGCTAGTGCCCAGGTTTTGATTCTGGTATTAACGCTCTAAGTGAAACAGCCCTTTCATTCCCCTTCCTTTGAGCCTTTTGCAATGCCTTCCACTTCCACTTCTGACTCGCTGATACATGCACAGCAATGGTCAATACATCCATGCTGAACAATTTCTCACAACTAGTTTTGAATAGGGTCCTGATCTTAATATAATTTTTTAGATTATTTGAACTGATTCATTTTAAGATTTGTTCTCCTCTCACATTTACACTCAGTGGCCACTTGTTTATCTGGTAATGATTAAGTGGTCACTGTGTATTTCTGTATGTTCATATCTTCTGCCACTGTAACCCATTCACTTCAAAGATTTGACATATTGTGCATTCAGAGATGTCTTTTTCTGCATTCCATTGTTGTAGTGCATGGTTGAGTTACTGTCACCTTCCTGTCATCTTGAACCAGTCTACTATTATCATCTGACCTCTTTCATTAACAAGGCATTTTTACCCACAAAACTGCCACTCACTGGATGTTTTTAGCTTTCTGCACCATTCTAGAGATTATTCTACATGAAAATCCCAGGAGATTAGCAGTTTCTAAGATACTTCCCATCTGGCACCAACAATCATGCCACAGTCAAAGTTATTTAGATCATATTTGTTCCCCATTCTGATGTTTTGTCTGAACACCAACCAAACCTTGTGTCTATATCTGCATGCTTTTATGTATTAATTTGGTATCATATGATTGGCTGATCAGATATTTGTATTAATAAGCAGGTGTATAGATGTACCTAATAAAATGGCCACTATGGGTGAGAAGTCTGTTATTTTCTACTGTTGCTTATTTGCTTGCACATGTTCAGTATTAAAATTACATAAAGTCTTCTTGATTACCTAATTCCTCTTTAAACATGCACATTGAGAGCATACATTAATGAAATTGCAATTTCCACAATACAGCAGATTCCAATTAAGTGGGCCATTGGTTAATTAGGTTGATTGGAATAACTCTTAAAGAACAAAAACTAATCGAGAAAATTGCCAGGATTCCTTTTGTTTACTTGGGATGCAATTCCACTTAATTGGGGCTGTTGCTGAACAGGTTCTAACAAACATCGGCCACGCTCACTTGTGCAGCTGTTAGAGGCTACAGTGTGTTTAGAGTGAGCAGTTTTTAAATAGCATCAGTTGCATGTATTTGTGTTCAAAAAGAAGTGATCTTTGTCACTGATGGTTGCTGAGAAATAAGCAGCAAGCCAACTCAGAACTCTTTTGCTCACTGCAGTTTCAAGCATTCAGGCTTGGAAATGCAGGAAACGGCCAGGAGTGAAAATAAAATGGCTTCAGTTCTTCAGCAAGGCATGAACTACAAAGAATTTGAAGGTATTGCAATCATCTTAAATGTTACAATGAAAATGAAGATTTGGAAGATGCAATCATCAAAAGCATTCCATTATCTACATTACATGTCTTTGTTGATTTTGTTCATTGAGTTCACTGGATGAATTTTTCTGTTGATAAATATTGAGAACTAATACACAGTTTTATAGTACAGCAGTGCTATTGGCCGTGTTCTAATTTCTTCAGTGTTTCACTTAAATAAATAATTTGTTACTTAGGCAACACGAGTGAATCTGCAGATGCTGGAAATAAATAAAAAAACACAAAATGCTGGCCTGCTGAGTTCTGCCAGCATTTTTTGTTTTTAATTTGTTACTTAGTTTGCCTTTTTTTTATACTTCTTAAGCTATTTCCATGAAACTTCAGCTAATTAGGGCAGCTGCTAAATTGGGTGAAAATGTAATGGTTCTGATGTGTCCCAATTAACTGGAATCCACTATATATCTAAAGAGTATGTATTGGGATTAATGATAGTTTAATTATACACCATCATCTGCATTTGGTATAAATTTGCTTGTTGGGAGGCCAACTACATTGCCATCTTTAATCTTGATGACTCATCAAACAACCACACCTCAAATCAAGGTTTTTTAAAAATCTCACCAAAAAACTGCCATGACTAACAAAATCAAATTTCCTGCTGAAGATATGGGATTCATGTAGCATGGGATTAGCACATCGAGACTTCACCAGCAGTACCCTTGCATGGAACAAGGCAGATGAGTACAGTGGATTTCCAGTGTTTGAAATTCAAATGTGTGCACTTTGGAACTTGCTTTGAATGATATTCGAGTGCTTCAGCCAGTCCTGAAGACATGGTCATAAAAAGTTTTCCCCTAAATTACATTTTGCAAATTAGAATTATTTTTATTTGCATGAGATACACTGATTTATCTTCAAGTTGTGTTTGTAAGTTACAATTATATCTTCCAAATATGTGGCTATCTTCAAAAATAAGCACTGCAGTGTTCGGTTAGTTTTTAGGAGTTGTTAGGAGATCATTCAACTCACCGTTGATGCTGGTTCTCAGAGCAATTTTCCTTTAGCTTACAGTATCTCAAGTGGTCATGTTCTCCACCTTGTGCCTCCCACCACCAATTAACATACCAGCATACCTTTAAGATGTGGGAGAAGGGAACTAATACATGCAAACTATATACAGACATCAAAGGAAGCGATTGAACTAAAATTGTGAGATAGCAGCAACACCTGCCCATCAAGATACCTATCTATCACAAACAACCAGTCTCTTCCTTCTGCTCCCATTACTTGCACAATTAGAAAGAAATGTAATGGGAAAATGAAAAATGGCTTCTTATTATTCATATCATTTGTTTCTCTTGGTTTACAGCAACATCTAGGCTAGGTCAATATCTGAAAATCTAGGACAAATCTGGAGAAATCCTTACTACTAAAATGGGGTAGGGGAAGAGACATTTATATGATAAGCACCGACTATCTATTAAATCCTCCCAACAGTGTGCATCACAAGTAGCTTCTCATAATCAAATCCAGCTCCTTTATGTGTGGCTTGGTTCCTAAACCTGACAGAACCATTTCTACCGACAGGAGAAGGGATAAATGTGGATTACTGTCACCTTAACACCAGTTCCTTTAGGCAGATGGGGCTCGTTTGACTTGACTGGCAGCTCACCCAGGAGAAAACTCTGATCTCAAATCTTTGATTGCCTTTCAGCTATACCCACTTTTGAGAAAGGCCTTAGGAGTAAACCCTGAGGGAAAATCTAGAGCTGAAGTCCCTCAGATAGTACTGAGTTCAACGCTAACAGGCCACTCCTGTGATGCAGCTGGTGCAAAACTGTATTGGTCTCTGCCATTCCTTTGGGTTCATCAGCTATGTGGAGGGAGGAGACTGCTGCAAGGGCAGCAGCTTGCTCTGCATATCATACTGCCCTTGTTTGCGTACAGGCTTGTGTATCACAGCTGGAATGCAAAATCCACAGCTGACCTCGATCAGTGAAGTCACAATAAATATCAGCCTCACAATAAATCCATTCATCCTGATGATGAGACGCTGATATCACTGCACCAAGACCATTCATCTCATTGAAAGTAGTGAATAGTTGGACTCATGTACACTCTAAAATTGTTGATAAAAATTGTTTTTGTTGTAATTAAAAAGTAGTAATTTTATAGTTTTAAATAGCTTTGAGTAGGTTTTGCAACTCTTTGACACTGATTTGCATTTGCAGTTCCGATTTTCTTTTGCAGTGTATCTCAAACCAAAATTCTTTAAAGATTTTATGTAATGGCCAGAAAGAGAGCTGAGGATGTGGTTTGGGAGCCAAGTACACATTAACCCAAAGTGGTTTGGGAACCATTGCTGTAGTCCAATCCCATAAAATGCCTTAG
This sequence comes from Hypanus sabinus, assembly GCF_030144855.1. Lineage (NCBI taxonomy): Eukaryota > Metazoa > Chordata > Chondrichthyes > Myliobatiformes > Dasyatidae > Hypanus > Hypanus sabinus. The sequence goes on from NC_082712.1 coordinate 123,680,695, forward strand.
ACTTCAACTTGTTGAACCCTTGCCAAGCTTGGTGTTGTAGGATATAGATTCAGGTGGCAAGTTATCTTTGAAAGTGTTGGCATGTAAAAACATTGTTTTGAAAACTTTCTGCACAATCTACAGAATCCTGCTTTGTGCTACAAAATGAGTTCCTGATATTTATATGTTTCAACATTCTTTTACAAAGAGAAGGCAGCATAAACACAAGACATCCAACCAGAAATTGTGATGCCCTTAAGTTTTTGATCAAAATTGTATTGAGAACATGGAGGAAATGGACCCAAGTGAAATTGGCCACACATACCTCTCTCCCCACTGCAGATTGAAAACTAATGGAATCATTCTTATCTTTATTGTCTCCATATACTCAGTGGTTCATCAATGTAAATTTTATGAATGTCAATTTCTTAGGGATTCATGGGGTGTTCCTAATTTGAGCTCATTTTGGAGGAGAGGGGTGACGTTTGAAAAAAAACTTTCATTCTCAATATTTTTGTTTGAAACTCTTGTTCTAAATGCAATCAAGCCTTGGCCATGTTGCATTTTATTCAAAGCTTCATTTCTTCCAAAAGGCTGCTAGAACTTTGGACATGCAATGATCCTGAACACACAGCTTTATTTTCCCCAACATGGCTCTAATATAATAAGCAAATTCAATAGAAATGAAAGAAAAGTTGCTGAAGGCTTTCTTGATTTTGGTGTTCCAATGAAAATAGCTTCTAGAAGCTTGAAAACTACATTTCTGTTTAATTTTTATATCACTCTTAGAGACTTCATTTAAAACACACATTTCTAATCCTATTACTCCAATAGTATAGAAGCAATATTTCTTTGCCACTGTAAGGAATACTTCATGCAGTAATATTAAAGTGGCTTCTTCCCCATGGCCAATGTAATGTAAAATACATACGCAAATACAAAATCGTAGCTGTTAATTGTCATCCCCTGAAAAGAAACAGTGTTAAAGGGTAGCAACACACACAAAATGCTGGTGGAACACAGCAGGCCAGGCAGCATCTGTAGGGAGAAGCACTAAGGGTAGACCTTTTTCTATGTTTCAAAGGTCTCCTCAAGCAGGATGATTTAAAAAAAAGCAGACACAGTAACATGGTGGCTGCGGAACTCATCAAAAGGCAGATGATTGAGTTGTATATGCAAACTAGCATTTAACCATAAATAATAATTAAGATAATCAGAATCAAGTTTATTATCACTGACATACGTCATTAAATTTGGTAATGAGTAAGCAAGAATATTTCTAGAATCTGCTTAATTACTTTAATCTAAAAAAATATATAAATGCGTTGCATTGAACATCACAGAACAGTACAGGCTCTGAGGCCCACAATGTTGCTGACCTTTTAAGCTACACTAAGATCAATCTAACCCTTCCCTCCTATGCAGTCCTCCATTGATATGCCTAAGAGTTTCTTAACGCCCCTGATGTATGCACCTCTACCACCACCCTGGGCAGTGCATTTCACACACTTACCATTCTCCGTGTTAAAAAAAACTTAACCTCTGAAGTCCCCACAAACTTTCCTCAAATTCATTTAAAATTACGACCATCGTATTAACTATTTCTGCCCTGGGGTAAGTCTCCAGCTACCCCCCCAGTCTAAGCTTATCATCTTGTACACCTCTATCAAGTCACCTCTCATCCTCCTTCGCTTCAGAGAGAAAAGCCCAAACTTGCTACCCTCCAGTCATCTGGAGGCTAGTGAGATGTGCCACGTACCCCGTGACGGGTTAAAGAACCAGCAGAAATAGAAAACACCGTGGAGTCTGGTATTGCTATAAACAAATGCTAATTATTAATAACTACACAATACAGTAATATAAATGCAGATATATCAAACAGGTTAATAATGATTATATATAAATGTGGAAATAGGAAAAGCAAGCTTCTTCAAGCCTAGGGGTAAATGGATACAGTCTTACGATGATGACTAAAGTTCAGTTCAGTTTGTGGTATTGCATCGAGTAGTGATGGAGAGAGAGAGAGAGTTTTGAGTCTTCATCTAAGCTGACGCTGTTGATCGTCCCGTTGTCCTCCGAAATCCTATGAAAATCACCGACTGTGACCACAACAAAGGGGACCACTCTTCTGTGGTGGAATTATTAACCCAGGCGAGGGTTGGACACACGAATAATTCCCCTCCGGTCACACCCTTTTCACACTGCGAGAGCCACTGATCGATCCTCCAAAACCCACCTTTTCTGTGGGCACAGCAAAGCTCATTCAGTGTCCAAAACCATGTGTCTGTAGATCCATCAGCAGACTTCCTATTTATCTCACCATGCTGAACAGCCAGCTGTCCTTCAAACAACTCCTCTCTTCTCTCTCTGTGAGAATACAGAAGCTGACAGTGTCCTTGTAAAAGTGTAAACATGCTTGCAGAGAAACCGTAACACCATCTCCAAGCAGTCTTTCTCTCTCTCTCTCTCTCTCTCTCAATAACAAGGTGTCCAGTGTTGAACAACTCCCACTCTCTTTTCAAAAACACAGTTCATAGGGGTAATTCAGGACCCCATCACAGATGCAAAGATCTTCATCAAATCTCTTTCCTCGCTTCCCATAGTAACCTGTGGTATGTCCCATCCAACCTTGGTGAATTATCTATCCTAATGATTTTCAGAATTTCCAGCACATCCTTTTTCTTAAAGTTGACATGTTCAAGCATATCAGCCTGTTTTACACCATCCTTACAAATGTCAAGGTCTCTCTTACTGGTGAGTATTTAAGTATTTGTTAAGGACCTTATCTACATCCTTTTACTTGAGGCACAAGTTTCCTCTTACATCTCTGATCAGTCCTACCCTCACCCTAGCCACCCTCCCATTCTTCACTTATGTGTGGAACACCTTAGTGTTTTCCTTAATGCTATTTGCCAAGGCCCTCTCACGTCCCCTTCTAGCTCTCCTAATTCCATTCTTCAGCTCCTTCCTGGCTACCTTGTAACTTGCTAGAAGCCCTGTCTGATCATTGCTTCCTAAACCTTAAATAAGCTTATTTCTTCCTCTTGACTAGATGTTCCATATCTTGTCAACCATAGTTCCTTCACCCCACCATGCTTTCCCTGCTTCAATGGGACAACCTAACCAAAACCCTATGCAAGTGTTCACTAAACAATCTCTACATTTCTCTTTTGCATTTCCCTGAGTACATTAATTCCTAATTTACACTCCCAAATGTCTGCCTAATAGCATCATGGTACTTTCCTATACCATCTGTTCCTATCCTTGTCCAATACTATGATAAAAGGTCAGGGAGTTGTGGTCACTGTTTCCAAAATGGTGACCCACTGAGAGATAGGACACCTGACCTGGTTCATTGCCTAGTACTAATTCCAGTATGGCCTCTCCTTTAGTCGGCCTATCTACATATTGTGTCAGAAATCCTTCCTGGACGCACCTGACAAATTCTGCCAATCTAACCTTTTGCACTAAGGAAGTGCCAATCAATTTTAGGGAAGATGAAATTACCCATGATCTAAACCCTGTTAGTTTTGTAGCTTTCCAAAATATGCCTCCTGATCCGTCTTCAATGTCTAATGATATTGGGTGGTCTATAGAATATTTCCAATACAGTGATTGCTCCCTTCCTCTTTATGACTTCCACCCACAGTAGACAATCCTTCCATGATGTTGTTCCTTTCTGCAGCTGTGATACCATCCTTGATTAGAAATGCCACCCCTGCCACTTTTACTTCCCTTTCTGTCACTTACAGAACATCAAAACCCCTGAATATCCAGCACCCATTCCTGGCCTTGCAACAGCCAAATCTCTGTAGTGGTGACAACTTTATGGTTCCATATACAACATATGGAAATTCACCAGCAGTCTTTCAAAATCCTGCCCAAGCCCATGATATAAATTTGCTGATTCAGAACAGTGGGTTAGTGAACTGTCAATGGGCCCTGGTCATTCTCCTTGTGTTTTCCATATAAAAATGTGGCATGACCTATTTGGAAAGCTGTTGATTTTCTCAAGCATGATTTATCCCTTTCCCTTTATGTTACAACCATTGATTTAAGATGCTTAACATTTAATCTAGTTGAGTTTCAGGTTGAATACATTTCACGGGAGCAATAAAATATGTGGACTGTCAGACCAAAGTGTAATCTGTACTTTATATCTAACATGGGATAGTGCAGCTGGGTGTACATAAAAAAAGCGCTTTGCTGTGAAATTATACAATCATTTTCTTGTTATTATGTAGGAAAATTTAACCACTTCAGTGCATACCATTGGAGTGTCTTGCAAGTCATTAAACTTGCAAAAGTTCCATTAAACTTCATATGCATCACCCAGGATATCAGTAATCAAGCCAAGAATTCAGGGAAAAGGTATATTGTGTGTTGTCTAAACTCAAACCCCTGTCATTTCTCCTGTTAGCTGCTCATGAAGGAAGAGCATGGGAATAATTCAAAACATCACAGGAAGTCTTCTTGAATAATTTTACATTGGTCAATTCTAGGCTCTGGTTTGCACAAATGATTTAAGCTTCCTTAACTGCTTACTATCGAAAAAGACTGATGATACCTTTTTTCACTTATAAATTATTGGGCATTAAGCCATATTGACACTGAGTCACCAGAAAGAATAATTTGTTCTGCATTTATTTTCATTAATCAATGTCTAGAATAATAGACAAGCCAGCATTTTGTTCCTAGAGCAAGAGATTCAAGTCCAAATTTTGCAGTCATGACTGAAGTGATGGTGTTAACTTCAATAAAAAGCATTTCTCTTCCATGATAAAAGTTGCTATCAGCAATCTGATTAAACACACACAGACTGCAACCAGCACAATTTGAGAAAGGGCAATTTGAGTCAGTTTTTTAAACAGTATATAATATTCAAAATAAATATAACTAAGATAGTTGAGATATCAATTCAACAAAAAATAATTTTACTGGAATATTTGAAATGAGGGAATTACAATTCTCAAGTAAAATTAGAATTTCTGAAATTTTTGTAAAACAACACACTTTGAGAGGGAGGGGAATCAGAAAATCATGGGCAATAACTTACAGCTTTCATTCCACATGTTCATGCAGTACTTCAGAAGTTTCTATCCTTCTAACAGTGTAAAGACCATGCAACTGGACTTTAATTACCATTTCAACTATGACATCCATGCCTTTGTTTCAAAATCCATACATTTCATTGAAGCATTGGTCAGCAAAAATGGATCATTTTAAGTAAACTTTATATATTTTATATTTGCAAAGCAGTTGCCATTTCATTGGCTCTTCACTCAACCCTGGACTGATGGCAAAGATGCATACATCAGGATGCTCTTTATCGACAAAGCTCGGTATTCAATACTATTTCCTCCATAAAACTAATCAATAAGCTTCAGAACCTTAGCCTTATTGCCACCTTGTGCAATTGGATCCTGGATTTCCTCACTTGCAGACGCAGTCAGTTTGGATTTGCAACAGCATCTCCTCCGCAATCTCAATCAGAACAGGTGCACCACAAGGCTGTGTGCTTAGCTTCCTGCTATACTCGATATATATTTTGACTGTGAGGCTAAGCACTGCTCCAATGCCATATTTAAGTTTGCTAAAGCCATCACTGTCATTGGCCGAATCAAAAATCGGCTTACAGGAGGGAGATTGAAAATCTGGCTGAATGGTGTCATAATAACAACCTCTCAGTCGATGTCAGCAAAACCAAAGAGCTGAAGATTGACTTCACAAGGAGTAAATCGGAGCCAGTGAGCCAGTCCTCACTGGAGAATCAGAAAGGTGAAGAGGATCAGCCACTTTAAATTCCTCAGTGTTAATCATTTCAGAGAATCTGTCCTGGGCCAAGCACATAAGTGCAATTATGAGGAAAGCGCCTCTACTTCCTTAGAAGTTTGAAATACCTGAACTTGGGTACCTATCCTTTAAGACCCCTGTTCAAGTTCTCCTCATAGTCAATGTTATCTCTTAGAACAACTGTGGAAGCATGCAAGTCTGGAGGTGTATTAATAGCTTGCACAGTTAGGGGAGCTCAGTCAGAAATTAATTAAGTTTATTTCTTAAATGGGGAAATAGAAAATAGTTCTGTAGATATCGACAAATATTTATAATACTTTTACTGATCAGTAAGACATTTGGAAATAAGTAGTCCCAATCTGTCAATTTCCATTATGTTACAGATGTTTTCAAACACAGTTAAATGATCAATAATGACCACCTGATTGCTACAGATGATTGCTATCCATCACAGTGGAATTGGTGCCTGGATTATGACTTGTAGTTTTTGCTGGCTTTTCCAACATCAGTTGCCACTAAAAGAATGGGAAACTGTGCCTCAACAATACCCATTACTATACAATCCATAACATTCACAGAAGAGCCAAAGTTACTTTCCATAATTATTTTAGTGTAATCAAAAATATTTATTACTGTTTTCTAGAAGTTATGTTGATAATAGAAAATGTGAAATAAATAGGTTCTTAAATAAATTTATGGTACAGCATCGTACTTCAATTTTTACTTTCCTTTTTGGCACTTCGTTGGCTAGCTAACTGATCAATTTTCTTTCCCAGTTTTCTCTGCAGATGAGCCCTCTTCACTGGATCTAATGTTTTGTCTTTAGAGCTGCTGCCTGCGTATAGAACACCTTCTCTACTGATGAGTTTTCGGGCGTGTGCTTTGGCATGTGCACTACATCCATGAACCTAGGACAACAAAGAGGAGACAATTTTACACTACTCATAACATTGAGGATAGAAATGGCTGCAAAATCAAGCAAAAGAAAACAACGGAAGCCATACAAGCCTAAGAATCTTGCTTGAGAAGTATTGACAAGATCAAATTCTAAGTGTCCATCCAAATTTCTCAAATGAAAATCTTCACTAAAAACAATATGAGTGATGGGAATATAAAAACACTGATCAGGCATCACTCACAAGAGGAAAAGAAAGTAATATTATCAAATGCAGAACTGTGAACTGATAGCCGATGCTTGTTTGTAGCTATGTGTTTGTTTAATAAAGTAAGAAAAATTTAGTAAAAAACAAATGCTGCACCTCATAATTCTGCAACGATACTAGGGTAGGTGATGACAAAAAAAATTACGTAGCAGTGGAAAGATTGCAGAAAAGTTTACAAGGGTGTTCTCAGGATTTGAGGGATTGAGTTACAGGGAGATGTTGATCAGGCTAGGGTTTTATTCCTTGGAGCGTAAAAGACTGTGAAGCGATCTTATTGAGATGTATAAAATTATGAGGGGCATACAGCTTTGGCAAATCAAGAACTACAGGGGGGCATAAGTTTAAGGTAAGAGGGGAAATATTTAATATGAACTTGAAGGGCAACTTTTTTTTCCCCACAAAGCATGGTATTTATGTGGAATAACCTGCCAGAAGTGGATGAGGCTGGTAAAGTAACAGCCTTTGGAAAAGAGTTGAACAGGTTCCTTAGGTTGTCACAGCCAGGTGTTGGCACGTGGCCAAGTGGTTAAGGCATTCATCTAGTGATCTGAAGATCGCTAGTTGGCTGAGGCTGCGTATGTCATTGAGCAAGCCACTTAACCACACATTGCTCTGCGATGACAAGCTGTATGGGTCCTAATGCCCTTCCCCTGTGTGGAGAGGGGAGACTTGCAGTTTGGGCAACTGCCGGTCTTCCATACAACCTTGTCCAGGCTCGCGCCCTGGAAACTTTCAAAGGCGCAAATCCATGGTGTCACGAGACTAACAGAGGCCTACATACATAGCCAGGTAGGCTATGGTAATGGGGACAATGAGGAAAAATCTGGAGCTGGAGTCCGCAAGGGAGTCCTACGTTGAGTTCAAAGCTGATTGCCAACTCCTCTGATACTACTAGTACCAAACTGTATCAGTCTCTGTCGTTCCTTTGGGTTCATCAAGTGTGTGGATTTGGGAGGCTTCCTAAATAGGCAACAGCTTGCTCTCCATATCGTACTGCCCAGGTTTGCACATCTCGACAGCTAGGACGCAATATCCACGGTCAACTCTGACCAATGGAGGCCTCAACAACTGAATAGGTACATGAATGAGGAAGGATTAAGAAATTATGTGCTAATATGAAGGTAAATATTGTGTCCTGACAAAGGGTCTCAGCCTGAAACGTTGACAGTGCTTCTCCTTATAGATGCTGCCTGGCCTGCTGTGTTCACCAGCATTTTGTGTGTGTGTTGCTTGAATTTCCAGCATCTGCAGATTTCCTCGTGAAGGTAAATAGGACCAGTTTGGATGGACATTTTGGGGCTTGTTCCATACAACTACATTGTAGATTGTTGGAAAGGAAGGAGATAAAAGAGTTCCAAACATTTCCATAATCTTAAATTTCAATACTTCCTTCTATCCACAACATGTAGTATGACAATTTGTTATCTATTTTTTCAAACCTAAGCACTGTCACCAAGAGGGAAAAGGGCAGTGATTGCATAGGAATTCCACCAATAACACACTGGTTCAAATTACTGTGATTTGAATCAGTACATCATCACTATTTCTTGTCCACTGCACCACTGGATTTTCCTGGCGAAGATGGTGCTGGCGAGACACACCAATGCTTTGCAGATAGTTAACAAAACTACTAACAATTCTACTAATATACTTTTTCAGGGCTACGACCACTGCAATCCGCAGCCTTTCATTTGCTTTTGAACAGTCTGCATGACCTGGTGTTGTTGTGGTATTTGGCAAATACTAAATTTGGCGAACTGGACTCTTGAGAATATAGGTACAGCCGGGGCGGCCATTGCTGGAGTGGATTTTGGGGCCAGACTGATTTGGGGTTGATTGAAGGCTGGGGCCCAAACCCGAGAGCAGGTAATGAACCCATCTTTGGCCAATTTAAGCGCCAAGCCAGCTTAAAAAGATTAAGGTTTCGAGGCTGAGGGCAAAGGACTACTCTGTGAGGCTTTACTTGCCTCAGCGCTGAGCCTAGCTCCATGGCCGTGGCCTGCAGTCATCGGGCTCCTGGACCAGTGATGCCAAGTATCTGTGGACTTCCTGTCCGGGACGCTGCTGCTCATATTCTGTGGATTGCTTGTTTGCTCGTTTTTTATTGTTTGCATGACTTGTCTATCTATTCCGCACGCTGTATGTTTGACTGTCTTTTCGGTATGGGGTTTTTCGTGAATACTATTGTGTTTCTTTGTTTTGTGGCTGCCTGCAAGAAGACAATATACATTGTCCTGCAGATAAAGGGGGTGCTGTTGTAGTGTGGCAGACTGACCCCTAGAGGCTAGGTAGCAACTCTCAGACCCCTTGAAGAAGATCTCACTCCAATCCATCAGAAAACTGCCTCCAACACCATCACTGACCTCATCAATTCTGGAGAACTCCTATCCACTGCCAAACTCATAGTTTGCTTCTACCTCCTACCTATATCTACAAACCTGACTGTCTGGGTGGGCCCATTGACTTTGCCTGTTCCTGTTCCACTGAACTCGTGTCCTCATACCTCGACTCCACTCTAACCTCTTTGGTTCAGTCCCTTCCCAACTACATCCACAATACTTCTCACGCTCTCAATCTCCTTAGTATCTTTCAATTCCCTGATCTTGACCACCTTATTTTCACCATGGATGTTCAGTCCCTATATACCTCTATCCCCTATCACAAAGGCTTTAAAGCTCTCCCTTTTTTTCATCAATAAAAGAACCAACCAGTTCTCTCCATCACTACCCTCCTCCATCTGGCAGAATTGGTCCTCATCCTCGACAATTTTTCCTTCAGTTCCTCCCAATGCTCCCTCTAATTTGACCAGAAGCAATTACCACTGTGTGCAAAAATCTTGTGCTGTGCAATTTTTTTGCCAGGTGACAACAACATGTATGCACTGAATTTTACATATAGAGGTATTCATTTTAATAGCTAACAAAATGCTGTCAATAAGAACTTCGATCTACTTTCAGTTTGATTGATTTCGCTCTTGTTCATCTGCACTCTCACAAAACATATGTAGCAAGCCTGTAGTGGGTAATGAAGAATTTTCTCACTAGACCTTTTGACCACTATCCATATGTGATTTGCTTGCTAAATGATACTTTAAAAAGTCAAGTTTGCAAATATCACTCCACTTCTTCTCACTTGCAAATTCTCCTGCAACTTCTGCACCGTGACAATACACACGTAATACCAGTTTCTGTATTGTATATAAATATTTCTCATAGCTGCATGTTCCTGACCTCATGAGCTTATAGTGTAGCCATTTCTACTCTTTCATTAAGCCATTCCTCTTTAAGTGAACTAGCAGACCTTTTGTGCTTCATGCTCTTTGCTTCTTTGGAATTCAAAATAGTGAATCAATAACTTCTTCAATAAAACAGTATAAAAAAGCCATTTCTAAAATCTGCAAGCAAATCACTGTAAACTCTGTGTTGCAAACACCATCCGCATCAGAAACTGGAAAATGAAATGTAATTGTGTATGATCGTGAAATATATTTAACATGCCAACGAGGTAGAGGACAACATTTTGTACGCAGTTTAAATTCCTCTGTGCACGAGTAGCAAAAGGTGCGTGCATGTGCAGGGGTGGAGCTAAGTTATGATGGTGCTAAGCAGTGACTCCTTTGCTTGCATCTTCAGAAACAGCTCTATTCCTATCTTTGATATCTCTTTTTTCTCTCCTTTACAAGTTTCTTTTGAAGACCCTGACCTGGAGTTATTCTCTGACTTTGGTACTTTGTGGGAATGGGACCCACTCACAGGGCCTCACGACTGGCTGCTTTTTGATATCGCAAAGATGCAGCCTGGAAGATTAGTGTGCCTTCAGGGTGCCAGATTTTCGTGGCTCTGGAGGAGATGCTGATTCTAGGCTGGTGCCCCTGACCAAAGTGTTGCGAGAAAATATGGAACATCGGGAGCAGCGGATTTGCTGCTGTGGGTTGTGTGTCTGGAGAGCTGATCCTTTTTAGGGCTGACCCTCTGGGCACAAAGCTCGGAAAAAGCGACGCCACAGGCTTTTAACACCGTAAATCACCGAGTTGTTTGTTATATCTCCTCTCTCGCTGTGAAATGGGGATACCTCTTTTTCCCTTATCAGGCAGAGACACAGCCTGTGGTATGACGAATTCTCGGGTAAATGAGTAGTTTATGGCGTACTGCAAATCTGTGTCTTTATTGATGCTTTGCACGGTCAAGTGCTTGGTGGAGGGTGGTGATGCTTTTTGGCTGGTGGGGGTGGAGGTCATTGCCTTTCTGCTGCTTGTGTATGGGAGGGGGTGGGGGGCTTTGGGGTTCTAATGTTTTAACTGTCATTCATTCTTTGGGCCCCTCCTCTGTTTTTGTGGATGTTTGTGAAGAAAAAGAATTTCAGGATGTATAGTATATACATTTCTCTGACATTCTGAAGCCTTAGGCAGAATGTTGGTTCCTCCCACTTTCTCCACAAGTGTGTCTTTGCCACAGGTTTTTAAGAAGGGAATTGACTTGCACAGGAGGCAATTCAGAGAAGATTTAGTAGATTTATTCCTGAGATGAAAGGAGATACTTTGGAGGAAAATTTAAGCACAATCTGCTATAATCATTGATGTTTATGCAAGAGAGAGAAGATCTTATTAAAGCATATATGGATTTCTGAGGAGGTATATAGCAAGATAGATGCTGAGATGTCTTCCCTTTTGAGGGAATATAAAATTAGGAGGCATAGTTTCAGAATAAAGAATCATCAATTTAATACAAAATTGGCAAAGAATTCCTTCCCTTGGAGAGTGGTGAATCTTCAGAACAGTGGGGGGCTGAAGTAAAGATCACCATAGACCTTTGATCTATCCGCAAGGGAACCATGGGCAATAGGAAACAGGCAAAAAAATGGAGCAAAGAACATTATCAGATCAGCCAGGGTAAAGAAAGCTCATGGTCAACTGTACACTTGTTTATTTTGTTCATCACCTCTTTCTCAAGGATCAGCTGGACTGAATGACAAACGTCAGATTGACATTGATGCAAATGTTCATAAATATTAAATTTTGAAGTACTGAAATAACTAAGAATGAATAGGCGTGAGTCATTTTGATATTATACAGAAATATCCAGTTAAACTATCTGACTAATAATTTAATTCTATAGACTGGTGAAAGAGTTAATATTTGCTTTTAATGATAAGCTCATACCTCAGGGATGTGATGGCTGAGACAGTAGTGTTTGTTACAGTGGATGCAATGTTGTCCAATGGTACGAACACTCCCACTGCACTTCAAATAAGCACAAATACTGTCTGCTTTTATTGTTGCAGCAATGAGCGCATCGAAGTCCTCTTCTGTGCCACTTGCAAGGCCATCTTTGGTTTTCCCTATGAAACAAACAGTTAGGGATGAAAGGTACCTTTTTGTTTGATCTACAGTAAAATAGTGAAAAAACATACCCAAATTGTTGCAGTTACAATGCCAAGTTTCACTGCTAAACTTAAATGACATTTCATATTTCAGATAGTTCGGTCATAAAAAAAAGTTAAGCATTCCCATAACACAGTCACTTAAAATATTGTAGGTATTTTTCAATGAGGTTAATGTACTGCTCATCAAATTTAACTGCAGACAAGACAATAGAAAGTAACTAAAGCAGCCGCTAATTAATAGAATAAAACATGGTTTTAACATTATATCACACTATCAGGCAGCTAATTTTGCAAATGAAAATTCTTTAATGTTACTGTAATGAACTATTTTCTTCAATATTTAAAATTACTTTAAAGAATAGTTCTATACTAACAGATTCTATATTGGATAAGTTCCGGCTTATGCAAGAGCAGTGATTTGTTATATATTAACACTGAGCAGAGAAGACCGAGGGTTTGCGAAGTACTAGGTTTTATAAGCCTGCAATGGTTAATACAAATTCATTCACTGTCCTGCTAAATCTGTTCATAGATTAATAAGATACCTTTAAATCAATTTAAAAATAATATTAAGGACAGCATTTCAAGAACAGGACCAAGTTATGAAAGAAATACTTAATTTGACAAGAACAAAGCAGAAATAAATATCAAAAATATATGGTAGGAATTTTGATAGATCTAAATATTCAACCCTATTTATCAGAGGTAAGGCTTGCACTCTATAAACTCTACTCCTCTAGGTTTTAAAACAAGATCAGCAGCTTGATTTTTCTTTAAGAAGCAACACAAATACATACCATGTTTTTTATTTTTTGATTTCAGAGAAGCAGTGTTAGTAGAATTCTGCTTCTGCCTTGCTTGCTCCTCTCTCTTGGCTTGTTCCCGCTGCATCCTTTCAATATGCAGAGTCTTTAGATCCAGCTTAGATTGAGAAGCACAAGAACTAATGTCCTGTGGTCCTTCCTTCTCAACAAGAATCTGTTCTTTTTCATTTTCCACAGAAATTTGAGGGTCACAATCACTCTGTTTGAGAGGCACACCCACCCACTTTTGGTCTACCTGACAGTGGAGTTGTTTTTGCCTTTCCATGAAACCTGATTTAGCCACGACAATAAACCTGTCTCTGTTTTCACCCACACTAAAGTGTTCAAGACCAAGCTCTTCTGCGATCTGATGCACTAACAAACGGTCATGAGAATTGAGTGATGGAGGAAATTCAAATTTATTTGTTGCATTATCCTCTATAAATCGCATTATTTGATCCTTAAGCTTCCCAGAGTTATCTTTTACATTTATAGTCTCGGTACTTTTCTCTTTTGTTTCTGAAATGACATTCTCTTTTTGTATTTTGCAGCTTTCTAGATCTGCATTCTTCTTACTAATTTCCGCTTTTTGACTACTATGGTTTGCTGAATCTTTATTTACTTTTGAGACCATCACACTTTTGTCACTATTTGAGCCCTTGTCGCTTTTTTGCACTAAATGATCTTTTGTTTTCTTTTGTTCAGCTGGAAGGACTGGATGTGAGTAGTGTTCTGACACAATGTCATCACAGTATTCAAAAGCAGTCCGTACTTCCCCATGTTCTGTGATGTGGTCGACTAGGGATTTCAAAAATGGGTGAGTGCTGACCGTGACTACATCACAAACCACCGTCAAGTGGCGTCGCGCACGAGTTACTGCTACATTTGTTCTTCGGTCTTCAGCCAGAAAGCCCACTTCACCTGAAAAATGGATCAAAGTGCTAGTACTCTGAAGGGAGTGATGCAACCATAACAAAACAGAGTAGAAACTGACATTGGTTACTAAGAATGGACAACTTCTCTGGAACAGTTGAGTACAATTCTTACCTAATAGTCAATTCTATTGAAGGCAGTGGAAGTGAATTATGGTCTGAATTTGTAATATGTAATTGATAGAATATTACCCATTTTATGGCTCTTCAACTTTGCAACTCAGATTAACTTCAATTCCAAAATATCATTAAGCTGGTAAGAGTCCAAAGTCGATTTATAAGAATACTGCCAAGACTCGAGGGCCTGAGTTAAAGGGAGAGGTTTGGTAGGCTAGAATTCATTCCTTGGAATGTAGAAGACTAGGATGACCATAAAGAAATACTGCAAACAGTGTGAATGTTAGTCTTCCTTCCTAGGAAAGGGCACCAACAATTAGACTGCATAAGTTTAAGATGAGGAGAAAATTTTTAAAGAGACATTATGGGCAACTTCTTCATGCAGAGGCAGATGCATATATGGAATGAGTTTCCAGAAAGGAGTTTAGGCAGGAGAAGTATCATTCAGAAGACATTTGGACAGGAGGACACCTCAGCTGGCATGGACAAGTTAGGATACAGAGTTTGTTACCATGCTGTATTATTCTTTGACTGCAAAGATCTCACGGTCAAACACAACGGGGAGAAGAGAAAAAGGGCGACACCTGAAACACCGGCAATGGACAACTTCAAATCAATTTAATAGGCCCCTGTTCTCATTACCTACAAATTGCATGTCAAAGCAATAAGTTTTACCATCTCAGCGAAGTCCAAATATTATAATAAAATAATAGATTCCAAGGGTTGGCCATTAAACCCATCTTGTCTGTACCTGCTCTCTAATAATTGATAGCTCTGCAAATATTTCCTTCACTAGAATATCTCCAGGACCCCGTGAAAATTATGCCAGAATCTGCCTCTGGTTTTTTGACCATACATTCTTGTATACCACAACACGTAAAATTAAATCTTACCATTTAAGTCTTCTGATTAACAACTTACTTACCTAAGGAAACAATTTGCTCTTTATTTATTATCAGTTACTTACAATTTATATATTACATTTATTATATCAACTCCAGTTTACTTAAAGACTCCATCTCAATCATTTTCAGAGGAAGTATTTATGCCACTTCAAAATATTGCTCACTGCCCACATAAGCCAAGTATGAGACATTATGCTAAGTTTTACTAAGTCAGGCAGCATCTAAGACGATTTAGAACACATTGTCAAAGTTGATGTGTATCTGAACAGTTGCCAGTAAATTCACAGAACAACCTGCATTGAAAAAGTGAAGATGAGCAACTAAAAAGAAAATAATCACTGGAACTTTGTCAAGATGATGGCTGGATATTTGCTGTATGATATTTGACATTCAAAAAGCATTGCTATCTGCAATTTTAAGTACACAATGCATATCATTTACAACAAATACATTTAACAAAACTACAAAATATTTTCAAAAATTTCATTCACAATTCCAATACAAACCATTTTATAAAAACTTTTATTTCTTCCCACAAGCTATTTTTCCTCTGGCTAGCAGCCCTGGGTCTTGCTTGCTTACTATTCAGTTTTGCCAGTGAATCTATAATAATCAATACTGTGTAATGAGAGCTGATCTCTGGAGAAATGAATAATCCTGATTTACTACCCCGTGCTGGGGGCTGGAAATAATACACTGGAATTTACCATTATTATCAAAATATAAGTTTGTAGCAAACTAACTGAAGGTTCATCGTGCATTAGATTCATTCTGAGGCACAGGAATTCAGCTGATCTTTTGGTAACAAGACAAAGACCATTATGCCGGAAGTAGTAAACACATGTAAGAGTAGGATTTATGAACTTTCTGACATTATTGTTCATGTCCCATCTCTTCCAGATATATCATGTGCAATCTTCTTCGTGCACGGTGTGCATAGAAGCAGGATGTTCTCCCAAACTACTGTGACCTAAAGGGTCAAGGAAGTGGAAGGGATGTTCCAGATCATTTCTCCAAAATTCCCTTATTATTTTCATCTGTTATGAAATGGCTTTCAGACAAGACAAACAGCATGGGTATCGTGATACAAAGTACACCACAGATGCATGGGGCAGGCTTGCCTGTCTATCACAAAAATAGAAAATATTGGACCATGGATGATGCATTCTAGCTCTCTACATGATATGCCGGCCAGTATGCAAGCTAAGGCAGTACAATGTGGAGAGCAAGCTGTTGCCCATGTAGCAGGCTCCTCCTCTCTACACAGCTGATAACCCAAAGGAACAGCAGAGACCAATACATTGTGGCACCAGCAGTGTCTCAGGACTTCAACATTGAACTCAACGTAGCACTACCTTATGGACTCCAGTTCCGAATATTTCCTTGGTGTTAACTCCTGATGTCTTGGCTGTGAGTGGGTACCCTTATCCTAGATGAGTTGCCAACCACGTCTGATGAACCCCATCTGCCTGAAGCAACTAGCTTTAAGGAGCCAGTTAACCCACCTTTGCTCTTCCGTCAGTAGAAATGTTTCCGCTGGGCTTAGTACCTAAGCTACCTGTGAAGGCCAGGAGCTGGACTTGGTTGTCAGAGGTTATTTGGGATGCACACCATTGGGTGCATTTAATGGGTAATGGAAGCTTATACCCAATTACACCCTCCCCCCCACCCCGACTATAACAACTTTAAGGAAGCTACTGGCATCAATATTCACCAATATGGCAAGATTATGAATTGCCATGAGACATTTATTTCACCATTACAGATCTCAACACTGTAAATGTACTTTTTGAGCTATTCAATGACTGCCAATATTTTGATTTAATATAAATTCTTCAACAGTTATTACTGTATAGCGGGAAACATGCTAAATAATGAAATGAAGTTATTAACAGCAGTCTTCAAGTACTTTATCTTTTCTTTGCATCTATCCACACAAAAGCTAATACTTCTGTTCTCATGGTTAAATCAGGTGGCCATTTCAGTCACAAAGCTACCAAATCAGTTTTCTTCAGCAGGCAAAAATGGAAACATGTTTACACATAAAGTACAAGACCTCAGATGTGGAGGCACGCATGCAACAGAAAATGAAAAATTTGTTTTATGTCAAGAGCTAAGTACTGCAGTAAGCAATTATCAAAGAGAACAGACACACTCTGAACATTCTGTCATCTCCCCTCTCCGATCGGGCCAATTATACAATAGCCTAAAAGCATGTACCACTAAGCTCAAATACTACTTTTAATCCCAGTTATCACACTCCTAAATAGGTTTCTTTTACGATAAAATGAACATCACTATCAACCTTGTAATGATCTTGCACGTTGTTGTTTACCTGCAATGCACTTTCTCTGAAGCTTTTACACTTTGATCTTTATTGTTATTGTTTTACCTTGTTCTACCTCAATGCACTGTGTTATGATTTCATCTGTACGAACAATATGCAACACAAGCTTTTCACTCTACTTGTAACAATAATAAACCAATTCCAATAAAAGGATGAACAAAATAAAGGAAAATAATAGGTCTTGGAAAAAAAACACTACAGAAGGATTTATAAATACATAGAGTTGGAAAATACAAAATAAGTAACCAGTGCGCGGAGCCAATATTGCTCTCACATCAGTAGGAGGCGTATGACATAATGGATGAGATAAACATACTGTGGGAAAATATTACAAAGGTTAGCAGAGAAAGTAAACCAATACCTAAATTGAACAATTTCAGGCTATTAGAAGTAACAAGAGACAAACTGGTGGATCTGATGTCCATCTTCCATTTTGTTTGGATGCTAAAATGCTATTATTGCTTCAAAGTAATTAAAGGTTAGTCACTCCAATCCCAGTGATGGGCAAGATATTGGAAGAAGTTCCAGAGGCCAGCATACATTGTCATTTAGAAAGGCAGTGAATAGGGATTTAACAAAATAAATAGACATTATTTGGGAAACTAACATTAAGAACAGCTATGCAAAGCACATTTAACAACAGGGCATGACAAAATCCAACAACCCCAGTCCTAGGTTCTTGTGGCATATGTCAACACCTGGACAAATTTAGGAGCACATTAAGAGGGTTGCCTATAATGCAATAATTACTGGAGCTTGACAGGATAAAAGCTGTTGAGTGCAGGAGGTCATCAACAAACTGGTCATGGTAATAGGAAGTCACATGGAATTCATGCAAAGAACCTGGAGGTGTGCATTTGGTTCAGCAAATAAATCTGTTCAATTTAATTACCTCAGCAGGACTGAGATTCCTCTCCAAATCTCACTTTATGTGTAATTGCTAGGTCTTTCGTCACTCCTGCAAGCATCTCCTCCCACTGCACAAGGATACAAGGCAGCTCACTTCTTGCTATGAATACTTATACTTTTTCTCCTGAATACTCTACCACCTAGTTCTCAAACTACATTATTTGTTCACCTTTGCAATCTTTCAACAGGATGTACTATACATCTCTCTCTTTCAACCTCACAAGTGAGATTGGATCTCAATAACATGAGGACATTTTGTTATTTTGCAAATAATGACTAAATGAGCAATGTCTCTGACTATCTTTGGTTGAGGATAAACATCCAGTACTAAAGCAGTGAGTTGGAAGTCATATGTGGCCATGGTGTGTGGGTGCTATTCTATGCTCCTCCCATTTTCCTCTCTCAACAATAGTAATATTTATTGGTGGGCACTGTTAATACTTTACAGAATAACTACAAGAGCAATTAATTAGAAAGTATTTATGACATGCGGTCACAAAAGGCTCCAAAATATAGGTTTTAAAAATCTTATTTCGCATAGGGAGGTACACACATTGTATTTACGATTCCAAACAAAAAAAACTCAAATGTCAATAAATGAATTCAAGCAACATTTCAATGTGCTCAAAGGTCACTGATTCAAAACATTACCTGACTTACTGAACGAGAGACACATGCCTCATACTACACGAGCCTCAGTACATACCTCTTCTGTTGGATCTCACGAGGGATAAAACAACAGCCTCTTTTTCTCTTCCTTGAAACCCATCTACAGACTTAATTTCCAGCTCTGGGTACTTGCTGGAGAGTTCTTTTCTCAGGAGTTGTACCTGTTTAACAAGAAATTTAATTTTCAACAAACAATAAACACAACTAAATTAAACTACAGCTTCTATACCTTGTGCCAAGATTCATCCTAATTTATCTTACTTCTATCCCACTATCCCCTTCTCAAGTTATATCTCTGCTACAACATTCTCAACTTACCAGAAATGTAAACAAATTCTGCTAAACTGAGCACTTGCATGATACTTAAAGGAAATCATGCAATCTATGCAGTATACACGGAATTCTTATACTCTTATACACGGAACTAGGAAGATTGGCTTAGACAAAGGAAAGCCCTTAAAATTCACCTGAATAAACTGGTGCACAGACTCTTAAATGTACTTTTTCCAGAACTACGAAGAGTCAGAAATGCCAACTTGGAATGAGGTTACTAGAGCTTTCAAAGCAGAAAGCATTCTGGAAACCTGATCTTCCAGTTTAAGATGGTGCTGCTTAATCTCAGCAACTTCTGGCTACCATCTAATGAAACAAGGAAAACAACTAACAACTAAGTCTGTAACTTCAGTTTGGCCATGGAGGCATTTCAATGGGGCAGAATTGAGGCGAGGTGAGACAGCAGGATCCTTTACCTTGAGCAAGGAAGATCTGTGGTTTGATCAATTTAAGTGCTGGGCCGAATCGAGTTGGTGGGGTCCAGGCCCCAGAGCACATCAAAGCGACTGATCCCGATGTTTGGATTTGGGTGCCGGGCCAGATTGAAAACGTCAGGACGTTGGGACCCAAGGTGAGGAATGGACTGGTTTAGCTCGCTCCTCCGCACTGCACTGATCTGAGGACTCTCTTTGCGGACTTCAATTCAGAATGCTATTTGCTTGCGTTTATTGTTTGTTTGTTTGTTTGACTTGTGTGTTTTTTTCTCTACACTTGGATGTTTGACAGTCGTTTTTATTAAATGTTTTTCTAGGCTTCTTTGTTTCATGGCTGCCTGTTAGGAAACAAATCTCAAAAGTTCTTTAATGTATATGTACTTTGATAATAAATGTACTTTGAACCTTGCACCTTCTCCTAGAAACCAGAACATTAAGAGGAAACCCATGAGGAGGATCTACAACCTCTACAGAGTTAGTCGGTCAAGACAGAACCCAGGTCACTGGAGACATGAGGCGGCTGCTCTATCAGCGGCATCATGAACTTTCCTTGTAAACCAAAAAACATTACATAAAAACTGGCTAAATCACTTTGTGCAGACTTGATGTTAAATGCAAACAACATCTGCAATGCATGATGGAACATTTGGGATGTGGCCAGAAGGAAAGTGATGTGCAGTGGCCAACAAAGCACCATCATCCCCACATGCAACATCTTCAAATGATATAAATTACATTCCAGCAGTCAATAAACAAAGTAGTATCTGCCAGTAAATTCATACCTACACTTTGGAATTATCATCTCTATCAGAACATCTGAACTTTTAAAATTTGATTGCTTTAATAGTATTTCAGTATTAAAAATTAAGTACCAAATACCTGTATTGCCTATATAGAACTTCAGGGGAAAAAATCAGGCACAGTACCTGCAAATTGTATGGCGTTATCACAGCAATATCCTTCGGACAGACGCCAGCTTCAGTCAGAGCTTGAATATGCTTTACCACAATTTGAACCTCACCTAAAATAGAAGCAGCACAAATCATGATATCACAATTAAAATCAAAGAATTCATCTTATTATATTTATGGCTTTACTTGATTGGACCTGAAGTTCTTCATGTGTCAAAACAGATTCATACAATCCCATATCCACCAATATTTTAGCTTAATGGAACAATCTTGCAAACAAAAACGGACATTATGTTCATTTTCCCATGCTTCTCCAAGTTTTTCATAGGTAAACCGAGAAAATGTCTGCAAAAGGATAGAATTAAAGTCAAAATGTAGAAAGAGAGGTTGACTTTGGCAGGAGATTCAAGAACTTAGGTGCTACTGCTGAATGCCCAGCCGTCAATGCTGGAATAATTAAATATGGAATGCCCACAATTAAATATGAAGTGGCATAAATATCTTGCAGGCTGGAGAAAACAATTGAGATGTGAAAGAGCTTAACGATGGAAAGTTTAGAAAAAATGAGAAAATAGAAGACTGAGGGCCTGTTTAACAGGGAGGCAATGGAGATCAGCGAAGATTGCAGAGAAGTCAAAGTTGATGAGAATGGATGGATTAGCTATATCACAGTGGTAAGAGGGATATTGCTACTACAATATTTGTGCATGCTTGATTGGATAGATTCAAATATTGGAAGAGCATCTTCAAGGAATGGAAAGCTCAAGTTTAAGCTTAATTATCATTCACAAAACACCAGTCCTCCAGTCCACCAGTACCGACAGTCAATACATAACACAAGGCACATATAAAAGATAACATACAGTAACACAAAAAAACATATATATATAGCCCAAGTTCCTGAGTGCCATGCTTGTAAATTGATGGTGTATTGGTGTTATCGACAAAAACATGCAGTTCTCAGCAGTCCTCAGATGACCGGAGGCGGTGTAATGTGGCGTCCATGGACACAATCCAGACTGTCATTCTACCATTTAAACACTGAAAAGCAGCACCGACAGAAGGGGCAAGTCCCAACCCAGCATAGATGCCACAGTACCCCACCTCCAGTATCTTCACTCCAGAACTGCTGCAACAGGCAAGCCTTCAGCTTGAGGCCTAGTCCTTGCTATGACCAAGGCCATGCAGCTTCCCCGCCTTCTATCTCACCAAATAGCAAGGAAAATGGACTTGCAGCGTTTTGTATTATCAATGTTCAACTGGGTCTTACTATCACAAGGGAAATGTCTAAGATAATCATTTGCTGCTAGGAAGAGGAGTTTCAAGTCTGTAAAGTACATAGGGCTGGTCTGTTTAGCAGAAAAATAATGATGGCAAATTTGAAAAGATTAATACCTAAAGTGAACAAACAATATTAAACAATACAAGAGCAAGGAAAAGCTAATTGGTCAACAGATTAATATGAAAAGGTCATCACGCTTAAGAAATGCAATTTCAGCCTTGGAAAGGACACTTGCTAGAAAGGAAAGAGTACAGAAGCTGTAATTTGCAAAGGATCTGCTGCCTGATGGTTAAAAACCAAAGTCAGCAAGTCCAGATGTCAAGACCCGAAGGCTGAAGCCAAAGACTAGTGATTAGAAGCTTGGAGGGTTTGTGTGTGTGCGTGTGAGTGTGTTTTATAGTTAGATAGTGCGTGGGAATTAGGCTTGCTTTGCTGTTGCTGATTTGTTTTGTTTTGTTTTTGTTGTTCTACTGAACACCGTGGGTGTGCTCTGTTGGCATCGAATACGTGGCAATACTTGTGGGCTGCCCCAGCACATCCAATCACAAACAACGCATTTTACTCCGTGTTTCGATGTACAAGTGATAAATAAATGCATTGAAATCTGACTTAGACACCTTAACACAATCATAACCAGATTCTTCACTGCTGTTTCCTGCTGCCATCGAAGTCTGCTTAAACTGACTTGCAACAGTTTGGGAATCAAAGCAAAGATCCAGAAGTTAGAAAAGAGCTAGATATGGAATTCAGGGCAACTCAAGTTTGTAAAGTAGACTTGGGAATCCACCTGAATGTAAGCAATAGTATGAATAAGGCAAATAATTTAAAGCCAAAGGAAAGTTAAATATTGTAGCAGTGTGCTACACACAGTGCTGGAATAATGACACGCAGATGGTGGGCTGCAGTTGCATAAAAGATTTATTCAAACTTCGTGGCCTCGCTTTTAAGCCTTCCCATTTCCGCCCTCCCCCGGCAGGAATGCTGTAGGGGGCGCATATTAACAGTCCCTTCACGCGCAAGGGCTTTTCCCCTTGCTGGTGAAGAAGACCTGGTGCCCTTTTTGGAGCCGGCCACTCTGCCGGTGTGCGCCATTTTGTAAGCCGGTTCGAGTGCGCTGGAAAGAGGGTCACCACATAACCCCCCCCCCACCCCCAGAACTGGTGATACATCCCCCAATGTTCACAGTCTGAGTCGGCCTCTGTTTGGGAGGTCTGCCTCTGCGCCGCGGTGCCTGAGCTCCAACCGGCTGCGCCAAGTCCACGTGGGCCGGTTTGAGTCAGTCCGCTGTGAAAACCTCCTGTTCCCCCCCAATGTCCAGCACGAACGTGGACCCGTTGCTCCTGATCACCTTAAACAGCCCCTCGTAGGGCCGCTGTAGTGGTGCCCGATGTCCGCCCCGTCGTACAAAAACAAACTTACAGTGCTGCAGGTCAGGCTCTGTCCATGCTGCGAAGTGGGTATGGGGGCCAGGTTACCGAGCCTCTTGCGTAGTCTGTCCAGGACTGCTGCGGGTTCTTCCTCTTGCCCCCTTGGGGCTGGTATGAACTCTCCTGGGACAACCAGGGGTGCGCCGTACACCAACTTGGCTGACGAGGTGTGCAGATCCTCTATGGGCGCTGCGCGGATTCTAAACAGGACTCAGGGAAGTTCATCCACCAAGTTAGGTCCTTTCAGGCAGGCTATGAGAGCCGACTTCAGGTGACGGTGGAAACGCTCCACTAGCCCGTTCGACTGTGGGTGGTAGGCAGTTGTGTGGTGTAGCTGTGTCCCTAAAAGGCTGGCCATAGCTGACCACAGGCTGGAGGTGAACTGGGCGCCTCTGTTGGAGGTAATGTGGGCCGGCACACCAAAGCGAGATACCCAGGTGGTAATCAGTGCTCGGGCGCAAGATTCGGAGGTGGTGTCGGTGAGCGGGACCGCCTCTGGCCATCTTGTGAACCGGTCTACGATAGTCAGGAGGTGCTGCACTCCTCGTAACACTGGCAGGGGCCCCACAATATCCACATGAATGTGAGCGAAACGCTGGCGGGTGGAGTGGAACTGCTGAGACGGGGCTTTGGTGTGCCACTGCACCTTGGCTGTTTGGCACTGCATGCACGTTTTGGCCCATTCACTGACCTGCTTGCGGAGTCCGTACCAAACGAACCTGATGGAGGGTTGCGCTAAGTTGTGAATGGAGTCGAAACCTCACCACCGCCAGGCGGCCGGGATGATGGGGCAAGGTTGGCCAGTAGCTACATCACACAGTAGGGTCCTTTCACCTGGGCCTACGGGGAAGTCTTGAAGCTGCAAACTGGAGACTGCAGTTCTGTGACTAGGGATCTCAACATCTGCCTGCTGCGCCTCCGCTGCATAGTCCATCCCCTGGGACAGGGCCTGGATGGTAGGTCTGGATAGTGCATCCGCCACGACGTTGTCCTTTTCCAAGACATGCTGGATGTCCGTCGTGTATTCGGAGAGGTAGGACAGATGTCGCTGCTGGCGGGACGACCAGAGATCGGACGCCTTCATGAATGCAAAGGTAAGCAGTTTGTGGTCCGTGAACGCGGTGAAGGGCCTACCTTCTAAGAAGTACCTGAAGTGCCGGATTGCCAGGTATAGTGCCAACAGCTCCCGGTCGAAAGCACTGTATTTGAGTTCGGGTGGTCGTAGGTGTTTGCTGAAGAACGCCGGGGTTGCCAGCGACCCTCGATGAGTTGTTCCAGCACCCCTCCGACTGCTGTGTTGGATGCGTCCACTGTGAGGGCGGCAGGGACATCTGTTCTGGGGTGCACTAGCATCGGGGCATTTGCCAAGGCTTCTTAGGTTTTAACGAAAGCGGCTGCGGCCTCTTCATCCCAGGTAATGTCATTGCCCTTACCCAACATCAGGGTGAACAGGGGGCGCATGATTTGGGCTGCTGAGGGGAGGAAGCGGTGGTAGAAATTCACCATACCCATGAATTCCTGCAGGCCTTTGAGTGTGTTGGGTCGGGGGAAGTGGCGGACCGTGTCTACCTTGGCAGGCAGAGGGGTTACCCCGTCTTTAGTAATCCTGTAGCCCAGGAAGTCAATGGTGTCAAGTCTGAACTGGCATTTGGCCGGGTTAATTGTCAGGCCGTATTCACTCAGTCGGGCGTAGAGTTGACGGAGGTGGGACAGATGCTCCTGACGACTTCTGCTGGCTATGAGAATGTTGTCCAAATAGATGAAAGTGAAGTCCAGGTTGCGTCCCACCGCGTCCATTAACCGCTGGAACATCTGTGCAGCATTCTTTAGGCCGAATGGCATTCGGAGGAATTCGAAAAGGCTAAACGGAGTGATGAGTGCTGTTTAGGGAATGGCGTCTGGATGCATCAGGATTTGATGGTATCCCCGGACGAGGTCTACCTTGGAGAAGATCCGTGCGCTGTGCAGGTTTGCTGCAAAGTCCTGAATGTGCAGCACAGGGTAGCGATCCGGTGTTGTAGCCTCAATCAGTCTGCGGTAGTCGCCTCATGGTCTCCAGCCCTGTCTCTTTGGGCATCATGTGCAGGGGGAAGGCCCATGGGCTGTCGGACTGCTGTATGATCCCCAATTCCTCCATCCTCTTGAACTCCTCCTTTGCCAGTCGGAGCTCGTCCAGGGAAAGCCTTCAAGCACAGGCGTGGAGGGGTGGTCCCTGGGTCGGGATGTGGTGCTGTACTCCTTGTCTGGGCATGGCTGCCGTGAACTGCGGTACCAGAACTGATGGGAGTCCACCAGGACTTAGGTGAATTCACTGTCGGACAGCGTGATGGAGTCCAGGCTGGCAACTTGGCTTCACCCAGGGAGATCGTTTGAAAAGTCTTGGTGTGGACTAGTCTCTTCCTTTGCAGGTCGATCAGCAGGCTGTGAGCTCTCAAAAAATCCGCCCCCAGGAGTGGTTGGGCCACAGCGACCAGTGTGAAGTCCCACGTGAACCGGCTGGAGCCGAACTGTAGCCGCACCGTACAGGTGCCGTAGGTCCATATTCTGCTGTCATTTGCTGCCCTCAGGGTGGGTCCCTGTTCTCTGTTGCAGGTGTTGTAACTCGTCAGAGGTAAGATGCTGATCTCAGCTCCAGTGTCGACCAAAAAACGGTGTCCCGACTATTTGTCCCAGACATACAGGAGTCTATCCTGATGGCCAGCCGCCGTAGCTATCAGTGGCGGCTGGCCCTGGTGTTTCCCGGGAAGTTGCAGAGCGGGCTACAGCGGCGGGCTTCTGTGCCCCACCGCTGGTGGTAGAAGCACCA
This sequence comes from Hypanus sabinus, assembly GCF_030144855.1. Lineage (NCBI taxonomy): Eukaryota > Metazoa > Chordata > Chondrichthyes > Myliobatiformes > Dasyatidae > Hypanus > Hypanus sabinus. Next base: position 123,706,887 of record NC_082712.1, read on the forward strand.
TTGTTCATTGGCCTTCGCACTCCTGCCTCTGGATTTTGTGGGCACTGCTGCCGGGCATGGTCTGGTCTGCTGTTGGGCGTGTGGCTTGGTGATCTGTGCGATGGACACCCCACTCTCCTTCTTGGCTTTCCACAGCACATCTGCCTGGGCCGCCACCTTCCTGGGGTCACTGATACCCGCGTCGGACAGCAGCAGGCGGACGTCCTTGGGCAGCTGCTCTAGGAATGCTTGCTCAAACATGAGGCAGGGTTTGTGTCCTTCAGCCAGGGCCAGCATCTCATTCATTAATGCCAACAGCGGCCTGTCTCCCAAACCATCCAAGTGCAGTAAGCGGGCAGCTCGCTCGCGCCGTGAGAGTCCAAAAGTCCTTATGAGCAAGGCTTTGAATGTTGTGTATTTGCCGTCCTCCGGGGGCGACTGTATGAACTCCTCAACCTGGGTGGTTGTTTCCTACATAGGAGCTCACCATGTAGTAGTAATGTGTGGAATCGGAGGTTATCTGCCAAATGTGGAATTGGGCTTCTGCTTGTTGGAACCATAGGTGAGGTCGCAGCGTCCAGAAGCTTGGCAGTTTCAACAAAACTGCATGAACAGATGCAGCGTCATTCATCTTCAATCCAAGTACCTTTTGGGTCATCAGGGTCACCAATTGTAGCGGTGTGCTACACACAGCGCTGGAATAACGACACGCAGAGGGTGAGTTGCAGTTGCGTAAAAGATTTATTGAAACTTCGCGGCCTCGCTTTTTGAGCCTTCCCGTTTCCGCCCCCCCCCCACCGAGCAGGAATGCTGTAGGGGGCACATATTCACAGTCTCTTCCTGCGCACGAGCTTTTCCCCTTGCTGGTGAAGAAGGCCTGGTGCCCTTTTTGGGGCCGTCCTCAATGCTGGCGCGCGCCATTTTGTGAGCCGGTTCGAGTGCACTGGAAAGTAGCTCACCACAATATTATCTTTCCATCTATACAGTGTGAAATATAGTTTGAAGAGAAGCAGGAAACACAGAATGAGAAATTCTGGGAGATGCTGGAAATACAAAGCAAAACACATAAAATGCTGGGGAAGCTCAGCAGGTCAGGTAGCACTTATAGAGATGAATAAACAGTTGATGTTTCTGGCCGAGGAAGGGTCTCCATCATTTTATGTGTGTTACTTAGGAAGCACTGGTCAATGACTCTGGTTACAGGTTTCTCAGATTAAATCGAGAGTGCGAGATTTAAAAAAAAAATAGGCATACATTCATAGTTTAAGAAACAATCTTAGATGTCAGGAATGAAGGCTTATGTGCTGAAGAACAAGAAAATGGCAACCATAATATTGATAGTGTATTACAGATTACTGAGCAAATAACTAGATGGTATTATACATCTCCACAGCTCTCTGAGGTATTGTGGATCTCTGCAGTCCAAGGAAGATAGGACAGAATCCACATAAGTAGGAATATTAGGATAATTAAATGTGCAAACTGAAGTAGAAGGCACAGGTTTAAAGGTATAAAGTTCCTAAACTGAATTTGGAAGGACTTTTTAAAAAACAAAATAGTTGCTGAGTAAAGGACCTTGTACCTCCCTTATCAAAGGGGTTGTGATGTCATTGTTGCTGATAAGAAATAAGGCTGTGAAAAAATATAATAGCAATAAGCATTACAGTATTAGCATCCTTGAAGCTAAAGAGGGAAGCATTAGACTGCAGGAAAGTATTTATGATCTAATCAGTTTAGCAGAAAAATGGAATTCAACTTAAAAGAGTGAGTTGAAATGCATTTATGGAGGTGCTATAAGGCAAGGGAATGTACAATAAAAGTGAGGATACTGGGAGGAACAAGAAACCTTGAAAAATGTGTCCTCAGAAGCTTAAAACTAGCAGGACAGGTCGATAAGATGGTTAAAAGGACATTGGTGTGTTTTAATATCTGAGACATGGGATACAGAAGCAGGAAAGTTTTGATAGAAGAGTAGACCTAGCTAGTTAGAACCTGAGGACTGCATACAATTCTGGTCATCACATTGCTGGAAAGATGAGACTGTGTTGGACAGCGTGCAGAAGATGCAATGAGGATATTAGCAGGATAAAATTTTAGAAATGAGGAAAGATTAGATAGGCTATTTTTCAGAACAGACATAATTAAGAAGAAACCTTTTTGAAGAAAGTAAAATTGTTCAGAGCCAGGACAAAGTAAACTGTTCTCCCTTATATGCTTCCAGGTTGCCAATGCCATGGACAATGGCAGCTTTCATCGAATAGGATAGAAATCATCAAATATAACAGCAACACGAGTGAATCTGCAGATGCTGGAAATAAATAAACACAAAATGCTGGCAGAACTCAGCAGGCCAGACAGCATCTATGGGAGGAGGTAGTGACGATGTTTCGGGCCGAAACCCTTCATCAGGAGTGAAATAACATGGGATGGTCGAGGGGGAATAAGAAGGGGAGGGGAATGAAGTAGAGAGCTGGGAAGTGATAGGCTGGAGGGAAATGGGCTAGGGGGAAGGTGGAGAATTATGGGAAATAAAAGAGAAAGAAAGGTAGGGCTGGAGTGAGATTATAGTGTTATCTAGTGTTATTAGTATTATATAGTGTTATTATAGTATTATCTCTTCCCCCCCTCACTATAATCTCCCCCCAGTCCTACCTTTCTTTCTTTTATTTCCCATAATTCTCCACCTTCCCCCAGCCCATTTCCCTCCAGCCTATCACTTCCCAGCTCTCTACTTCATCCCTTCCCCCCACTTCTTATCCCTCCTCGACCATCCCATGTTACTTCACTCCTGATGAAGGGTTTTGGCCCAAAACGTCGTCACTACCTCCTCCCATAGATGCTGTCTGGCCTGCTGAGTTCTGCCAGCATTTTGTGTTTTTTATTAAATCATCAAATATTCTCATTTTAGCCTGCTACGGCTGAGAACCACAACTGCATCCATGATGTGTACAGTCAGTGATGAAGTTTTAATGCGAACAAACGGTCTATCGCTGCTTAAAACAGATGGAAATCGGCCAGTTTGTGGCCACCAGCGAAAGGGGTTGGTGCGCTGGCCCAATGGTGCATTTAAAACAAATGATGTTTTCAACTCCCAAAACCAACTATCTTGTTGGCAAACGTAGAGTCTCTGGAAAATAAAATTGGCGATCTCAGCGCTAAGGTGCTGTATCAAAAGGATGTTAGAACCGCATGTGTCCTTTATTTTATGCAATCTTGGTTAACCCCTTCCGTGCCAGATGCAGTGATTCAAATTGACAGGTTCACAATACATCGTCAAGATAGGCCAGTCAAGTCCCTCAAAGGCAAAGGTGGAGGTATATGGTTCACGATCAACTCCTTGTGGTGTACTATTGTGTCAGTGACATTATTCCAATGTTGCTCACCAGATTCAAACACCTCGTAATTAAGTGCCAGCCATTTTACTTGCTCCAGGAGATTTCAGTGATCATTTTAGTAGTAGTGTACATTTCACTTCAAGGTAATGTCAAACAGGCTCTAGATGAACTGAACGATGTAGTCAACAGGCATTAAACAACATTTCATGATGCTTTCCCTATAACTTTGGGAGATTTTAATCAGGAGATTTTGATAAAGTAACTAAAATTGTTATCAACAAATCACCTCTAGTACCATAGGAAGTAACACTGGACCATTGTTACACTAAGATCAAGAATGCATACCGTGCTATTGCACGGCCACACTTCAAAAAATCTGATCACCTGGCTTACTCCTTAAGTACAGGCACAGACTAAGGACTGCAGCTCCAGTAGTGAGGATCAAAGGTATGGTCAAGGGAAGCACAGGAGTTCTTACAGGACTACTTTGAATCAGTGGACTAAGCTGTGTTCAGGGAGTCATCTCAAGCCTGGATGAGTATGCCACAGTTGTCACTGACATAATTAAAACCTATGTGGATGAGTATGTGCAGACGTAAACTTATTACAGGTTTCTCCCGCTATCCGAAGGTAGAGTGTTCCTATGAAACCGTTTGTAAGCTGGAATGTTGTAAAGTGAAGAAACAATTACCATTAATTTATATGGGAAAACTTTTTGAGCGTTTCCAGACCCAAAAAAAACCTACCAAATCATACCAAATAACACATAAAACCCAAAATAATACTAACATATAGTAAAACCAGAAATGATATGATAAATATACAAGCCTATATAAAGTAGAAATATTGTATGTATGGTGTAGTTTCACTTATCAAAATCGGGAAGACAGTGAGCCAAAATCGATTTGGAGGGGGAAAAAAGTTTGCATGTACACGCATGTGCACGTACACACATACGCACGTACACACTTACGCATGTACACACATGCGTATACAACTGCCCATACAAGGCTTCATGGTCATGGTAGTCTTTCTTGGGGTAAACACACATATAAAGCAGGTGTCTTTTTCTTGTAAAAGCGAAAATCCTCTTTGGTTAGTGAAAACAGGTACTAATGTAGATCTTTTGTAACAGCGAGCTGTCATAAAGCGAACATTTGAAAATGGGGGCCACCTGTATACATTCCCAAACCAAAAGCCGTGGATGAACCAGACGGTTTATAGTCTGATGAGAGCTAGATCTGTGGCATTTAAGTCTGGCAATCCAAGTCTGTATAAGAAAACCAGGTATGATTTGTGCCAAGAAACAATTCTGGGAGGTGCACGTCAACTCTGGCAGGGTTTGCATGTCATTACTTCCCACAAAGCAAAATCCAACATCATGAATGGCAGTGATGCTTCACTACCAGATGAGCTCAATGCCTTTTATGTTCACTTTCAAAGGGATAATAAGACCACAGCTATGTGGATCCCTGCAGCATCCAACGACTCAGTGATCTCAGTCTCAGAGGCTGAAGTTATCAGGCTGTATTTCAAGAGGGCGAATCCTTACAAGATGGCACCACCTGATGCAGTACCTGGTAAGGCTCTGAAAACTTGTGCCAACCAACTGGCAGGGGTGATCAAAGACATTTTCAGTCTCTCACTGCTACATTTGGAAGTTTCCACCCGCTTTAAAAGGGCAACAATTATATCAGCACCCAAGAGGAGCAGCATGAGCTGCCTCAACAGCTATCATCCAGTAGCACTCATACCTACGGTGATGCAATGCTTTTGAGAGGTTGACCATGGCTAACATCAACACCTGTCTCAGGAAGGACCTGGATTCACTATAATTTGCCCATTACCACAATAGGTCTCTAGCAGACAAACTCAATGGCTCAATCAAAACCGATTGCTCTACTCTCTCTACACCCATGACAGTGTAAGCTAGGCATAGCTCAAATGCCATCTATAAATTTGCTGATGATACAGCCATTGTTGGCAGAATTTCAGATGGTGACGGAAGGGTGTACAGGAGTGAGATAAACCAGTTAGTTCTAATGCCCTTCCCTTGGGCAACATCGGTGGCATGGAGAGGGGAGACTTGCAGCTTGAGCAACTGCTGGTCTTCCAATAAAAAAATCTTGCTGGGGCTTGCGTCCTGGAAACTTTCCAAGGCGCAAATCCATGGTCTATCGAGACTAACGGAGGCCTATATCATACGAGTTAGTAGAGTGGTGTCGCAGCAACAACCTTGCTTGCACTCACCGTCAGCAAGACCAAAAAGCTGAAGGGTGGATGAGGGAACACAAACCAACCCTCAAAGAGGGTTCAGAAGTAGTGAGAGTGAACAATTTCCTGGGTGTCAATATCTCCAAGGACCTCATCTGGACAGAACATATTGATGCAGTTATAAAGAAGGCAAGGCAGCAGCTATACTTCATTAGGAGTTTGAGGAGATTTTGTTTGTCAACTAAATCACCCAAAAACCTCTATAAATATACCACAGAGAGCATTCTAACTGGTTGCTTCTGCACAAGATTGAAATAAGTTGCAGAAATTCATAACATTAGTCAGCTCTATCATAGAAACATAGAAAACCTACAGCACAATACAGGCCCTTCAGCCCATAAAGTTGTGCCGAACATGTTCCTACATTAGAAATTACTAGGGTTACCCATACCCCTCTACTTTTCTAAGCTCCATGTACCTATCTAAAAGTTTCTTAAAAGACCCTATCGTATCCACTTCCACCACCATTGCCGGCAGCCCATTCCACGCACTCACCACTCTCTGAGTAAAAAACTTATCCCTGACGTCTCCTCTGTACCTACTCCCCAGCACCTTAAATCTGTGCCCTCTTGTGTTGGCCATTTCAGCCCTGGGGAAAAAGCCACTGACTATCCACATGATCAATGCCTCTCATCATCTTATACGTCTCTATCAGGTCACCTCTTATCCTCTGTTGATCCAAGGCATGGTCCCTAATAGAGCGTAGAACGTAGAAATCTACAATACATTACAAGCCCTTCAGCCCACAATGTTGTGCCAACCATGTAACCTACTCTAGGCAACATCCTTGTAAATCTCCTCTGCACCCTTTCTATGGCTTTGACATCCTTCCTGTATTAACGCGACCAGAATTGAGCACAGTACTCCAAGTGGGGTCTGACCAGGGTCCTATATAGCTGCAACGTTTCCTCTTGGCTCCTAAATTCAATTCCACGATTGATGAAGACCAATACACCGTATGCCTTCCTATGCCTCCTTACTTTCTCAATAAGCCTTGCATGGGGTACTTTATCAAATGCCTTGCTGAAATCTATATACACTACATCTACTGCTCTTCCTTCATCAATGTGCTTAGTCACATCCTCAAAAATTTCAATCAGGCTCGTAAGGAACGACCTGCCCTTGACAAAGCCATGCTGACTATTCCTAATCATATTATATCTCTCCAAATGTTGAGAAATCCTGCCTCTCAGGATCTTCTCCATCAAATTACCAACCACTGAAGTAAGACACACTGGTTTATAATTTCTTGGGCTATCTCTACTCCCTTTCTTGAATAAAGGAACAACACCCTCAACCCTCCAATTCTCCAGAACCTCTCCCATCTCCATTAATGATGCAGAGATTCCCCAAGACCACTGAAAATGAATTTTCCTCCACCACTATCCATAGCTGTGCTCTGCAGAATGCAACCGATCACTGTGCCAACTACCTCTGCTCTGGGTCCCATATTTCTTGACCCCAATGCCAATGAAAAGTATTTCCAAACTAGATAACTGATCACAGCATAATAGGGGAAAAATAAAACCATTGAAAGGAGGTGAGATTAAATGGATTTCTCATTGAACAAACTAGTGTGGACTTAATAGGCCAAGTACTTGTGTTCTGTGCTGTAATAAATAGAGTTCAGGAACTTAGTATGTGGGCAATTACAAATTCAAAGTCAAAATGGCACACAAGAGATTCTAGCTTGAGCGCATTAACAAAATTGCAGTGTGAAGCAATTTCTGTTCCAAGAAAATTATCTCCATTTATTGCAAAAAAGTCTGTGAGTATACCTAACTTCATCCCAATTAATCATACAGTACCCTTATTTCCTTTAGATTGTTCATCTTCTTCATCAATTTCAGGCAGACCACATCCTGAGGTATCAACTAGAAGCAATGGAATCACTGTTTCTTCCGTGGAAACAACCCCTGGCAGATCCCTGAGAATTATAAAAACAGCAGTTAATGGAAAAGTAAAGCTACTGCTGTGTATAAATAAAGAACAATCCATCAAAAAACTTGCATTGCTGTAACAGAGAAATCAGCCCACACAGCAAAGTCAATAAACATGATTAATTGGAGTGCACATCTGAGTGGATGGGATCTCCTTTATAATAATTACTATTGCAACATTTTGCCAGGACACAATTAATTTCTGTGAAACTTTATGTCTTTATTAGCCTTTGACGCTTGGAAAAAATAAATACCATTTTATCCCACCTTCCTCCTCCTCCTTGGGTCTTCACCTTGCCTGGTCACATAATTATTTTCATGGGATCGAATTCAGTATTTAATAGTTATGCATTAATGAAAACCAATTTACAAACCTCGTACACTTTTTCCTATGTGCAGAGATACACAGAAAAAAATATAGTACAGCAATGAACTTCAAATAATGTGGTTTTTTTTTCATTTGAATTAGGGTAGAATTGGGATTTGGATTCTGTTTTTCTTTAAAGACAGGATTGCAGATAGCAGGTTACATCCATTCTAAGTACATCAGTTGTAAAGGATAATCCAAGTACAGTCAATACCCATTGTTCCGGGTATTAGAAAAATAAATGGCACAATACTCACAAACCAGAAACCAACTAAACCAAGCTTTGATTTTAAGCCTAAAACAGAACAGATATGGCTCTAGTGGAATTTAATTTGTGTGTTCACAAGAGCATTATTCAGCCCTTTTATGCTTGTTCCGTCATGATTAAATCAGAGTTGCTATTCACAACTCCATTTATCCATCTTTGTCCTATATCCCATACAGCACAGAAATGACTCTTACATTTTCTATTTAAATAGCATATACAATCGATCAAACAAGTCATTAATTTCAAGTACTCTTGGCATGTCAAGATGATTTCCAGCTTCACAGCTAAGTGGTCTAGTTCTATTTCTAAGATTGTGCTGTCCTGGTTTACCCTACCAGAATTCTAGTGCTCCTAATCCAATTACTAGCCAATCTAATCCCTTTATCATTTTAAACACGGATATAAATTCAATCTCCTAACTTAGAACACAAATTGGGTTAAACATCCAGACCTTGGATATTTTCTGTAATTTGATCTTCTATACTTTCCAAAATCAGTAAGTCTTTCCAGTGCTAAAAACAAATATGGTAAACACAAAGAAGTCTGCAGATGCTGGAAATTCAAACAACAACACATACAAAATGCTGGTGGAACACAGCAGGCCAGGCAGCATCTATAGGGAGAAGCACTGTTGACGTTTTGGACCGAGACCCTTCGTCAGGACTAACCGAAAGGAAAGACAATAAGAGATTTGAAAGTAGTGGGGGGAGGGGGAAATGAGAAATGATAGAAGACTGGAGGGGGTGGGATGAAGCTAAGAGCTGGAAAGGTGATTGGCGAAAGTGATACAGAGCTGGAGAAGGGAAAGGATCATGGGTTGGGAGGCCTCGGGAGAAAGAAAGGGTGGGGGGGGGGGACTCCAGAGGGAGATGGAGAACAGGCAAACAACTAAATATGTCAGGGATGGGGTAAGAAGGGAAGGAGGGACATTAACAGAAGTTAGAGAAGACAATGTTCATGCCATTGACTTATATGGTACCACTGAAGTGGTATGGTACCTCTGATTGCTCTAACTAAGATTCAAATACTGAAACATCAGTTTTGTAAATAATAAATTCCAATCTACTTTAAATAAAGCCAAACAATTCCCCCTAGTCCTCTTAATTAGAACCCTGTGAACACCTTATCAAATGCAAAAGCTAGCACAGCATTCCATGTATTCTTTCATTTCTTCCCTTTGCATAATCTTTCTAGGTGAATTCACTTACACTTCTCCTAAGTTAGTTCACTGCACCATCTACGAGTGTGACTTTGAGCTTTCGATTGCCTGTCACTTAATTTTCCATCACATTCAGTCTCAAAAGAAGAAACACAGCACTACCCAGAACAACACTTCATCCTTCATCCAGACATCCTGCAGCCCTGGGAACTCAACACTGAATTCAGCCATTTTGGACAATCAGACTTTCCAGTTTGTGTCAGAACAGACCAGTTCCAATGGAACAACAATACCCTGTGATGTTAACTCAATTTTGTTCTCCAGAGATGCTATCTTACCTGATGAGTATGTCTATCATTCTCTTTTATTTTAAAATCTCAATAACTGCTGTTCTACATTTCACAATTCTAACATTGTACTTTTCTCTATCCTCATCATCGTCTTCTTCTTAAACCTCCAAAATGATTACTTGTGACAATAAGCCCTCATTGTTCCTATCTCATAGAATACCAAAACAATTTCTGTCATCTAGAATTCATATCTGCACACAATGTAAGAGGCCATTCTACTTAAGAGGCTATACTTGCTCCACGAGAAATCCCCTTTATCTGCTTGCAACCCTCTCACACCTATGCTACAGGCAACTTATTGTCGGTAACAAACACAAAATGCTGGCAGAACTCAGCAGGTCAGACAGCATCTATGGGAGGAGGTAATAATGACGTTTCGGGCCGAAACCCTTCATCCTGATTCTGCCAGCATTTTGTGTTTTTTATTTATTTCCAGCATCTGCAGATTCACTATTGTTACTGTAGGTAACTTGCCATTTACAATAGCAAATTAATCTACTAGCCAATAAGTCTTTGAGAAAGGCGAGTAGACCAGAATACCTGAAGGAAATCCCAATACCATTCACGTTCTGTTCATCTTTTTGTGTGCATTTCAGGTATTATATTTATCATCCTAGGACAGGGGTTGCAGCAGTCCAGGAACCCTCGCTTAATGGTATTGGTTCATGGCATAAAAAGGTTGGGAAATCCTGCTGCAGGAGATTGCCATTTTTATTTTTCCTCCTTTTCTCAGATTATTAAAGCTTTATCTCAAGCACTTTACAATTCTGGTGAAAGTCATTATTTTGAAACGTTAATTTTTTTTCCTCTCTCTGCAGATGTCCCTCAAGCTGTTAAGTGCATCAAGCATTTTCTCGTCTTTCTTCTCACAATTGAAGCTGCTTGTAAGGTGGGCTTAAAGGGCCAGATCTGGAAATACATGACCATAAGGGATCTCTAATAATCCTTGTAGACATCAAGTTGTTTCTATACTACAAAACTTCAATCCTAAATCTTCCACAATAAAAAATAATGTACAGTCTGTTAGCATGCAGTGAAAGGCAAAAGGCAGCAAGCCTGGGTGAATATTGCTCATATATGGGTGACTGTGCAACTGTCTGGTGCCTTCCACTTTAGCACTGACCCTTACCCACTGACCTGAAAACCCAGTGTCATCCTCCAATAGAACCTGCAGCATTACCGTTTGATATGGCAGACCTTGTATTTGAGATCAAAGTAGGAGATGCTACAATTTCATAGAAGAGGACAGCAATATAAACTGTAATGCATTTGTAAAAAGAGTATAGAAGCAAAAGGATCTTTATTGAAAGGGTGAAAGCTGGAAGAGAGATGAATGGGGAGAGTACAAGTTGAAAAAAGTGTTTGAAGAGAAAAAATAAGATACATGGCTTAAAAAGGCAATGAAATGATGTTAAGCATGAAAATACATATAAACACTCATCTGGGAATAGTACTACAAAAATCACAGGTTTGGGTGGAGAGTGGAGTGGTGGGATTCTATTGGTGCTGTATATTTTTTTAAAAATGGGATTTTTGTCATCTGTAGTAATGGAAGTAGGCAGATTTTTTTTAAACTGGTAGAGAAAAAGAGACAGATCTGATAAATTATTTCAAATCAATGAATTATTTTGATATGAGAAATTCTGCAGGTGCTTGAAGTCCACAGCAATAAACACCAAATGCTGGAGGAACCCAGCAGGTCAGGTAGCATCTATGGAATTGAATAAGTAGTTGAGGTTTTGGGCTGAGACTTTTTTTCAGGACTGGAAACGAAGGAAAAAAGTTGTGGTTTGAGGCTAAAGATAAAAATTGACCAGCTGAAGAACCAAGGAAAACCTTTTCTTCTTAATTCAAAGGGAGTATCTGTGACCGGGAATGCACTCCACGAAAGGGATGAGGAAGCAGATTCAAAAGTAATTTTCAAAAGAAAATTGAAAAGCATGTTTCAAAGTAATTGGTAAATAAGCAGGACAGTGGGATATTTCAATATCTCACATACACGATGAGCCAAATAGGCTTCTGTGCTACGACTTTGTGCTTTATCATTCAAAGACACTATTAACATAAAATATGCCATGTAAAACTTTACGATCATTGCTTTGAGTACACAAAATATTGTTCTTACTACAAAATAGTCTTAAGACAGTGCTAATACTCTGGTCAAAAGGCCCAAGAAGCTTATTTTTTTCCTTGCACTTTTGGATTATTTACCTTGAAACATCATAACTGCCTGACCTAGCCGCAAGTACTTGCATAACTTACATTATATTCCCAGCTTTCTAGCATCAAATGTGGGTTCACTGAACACTGATAACAAATCACTTGCTATTCATCCTCTTTTACTATTTATAGTTATCAATCCATTTTTTTTTATCTAAGGGCCTTAATGCCATATTCTTTTGCCTTAAGGAACTATTCTTCATTAGTTATTTTTCTACCCCACTTGACACTGTTCTCATCTTTTACCTGCAGGTTTAAATATAAAATGTTATTAATATTACTGACTATCTTGCTGACGAACGTTGACTCTCAGAGCCAGGGTGCTGAATCAGAGGAACATTAGGACTGCGTGCGCCCTTTGTTTCATGAAATCCTGGTTAACCCCTTCTGTAGCAGATGCAATGATCCAGATCAACAGGTTTACTATACACCGTCAGGATAGATCTATAGAGTCTCTCAAAAGCAGAGGTGGAGGAGTATGCCTCATGATCAACACTTCTTGGTGCATAAATATATCAATACTGTCCCAATTCTGTTCACTAGACCTGAAATATCTAGCAGTAAAGTGCCATCCTTTTTACCTACCACGGGAGTTCTCCAGGGTCATTTTGGTAGCAGTTTACATTCCACCTCAGGTCAATGTCAAGCTGGCTCTAGATCAGTGGTTCCCAACCCTTTTTTTGGCCATGCCCCACCTAATCACTTCTAAAATCCTGATGCCCCCTGTGGTGATATATAATTCTTATTATTCAAAAAGTGAACTCCTATTCACCTGGAGGAAGCCTAAAAGACCATTAACTTGGTTTAAACAAGCTTCCAAAGAACATGGCATTCATGAAAGAGAAAAATAAAAGAACCAAAGGACTGTTAAAGTTCTGAGGAAGAAATTACTAAGAAATTGTAAAAAAAAAGAACATTAAGTGATATTAAAATAATAATAATAATAATAATAAATAAATAAAACAATGCCGATTCGTTTCTACAGCATACAAAGACAGATACACCGTTTAAAAGAGATGACGCAATGTACACACCTTCACACTACCAAGAACCGAAAGCTACTGCAAAAAGCAGCATTGGTGCGACCTCGTACAAGTTTCTTACGCGTTTGGAGTTGTTCATTCATTCCTTCTTACATCAGTCAATTCATTATCTTAATTATGAAAGCCATTTGATGGTTGTAATGATGGTGATACACTATATATACAGTACATACGCAATTACACATGTACATACACACAAGTATTTTTATGTATGCATACTGTATATACACATATGTATTAACTCACACACAAACTCATACTCACACAGACTTACCAGAAAAAAATCACTGTTAATAACTCATTCTCGAATTGCCCCCACCTAAAAATCAAATTACCCCCCACGTTGGGAACCACTGCTTTAGATGATCTGAGTAATAGGATCAACATGCACAAAGGCACCCTAACACCTTCCCCATTGTTTTGGCAGATTTTAACCAGGCCAGTCTGACATTACATCCTACAAAGCGAAACCCAATATCATGAATGTCAGTGATGCTTCACTACCAGATGAACTCAATGACTTCTATGCACGCTTTGAAAGGGAGAACACAGCTACAGCTGTGAAGGTCCCTGCTGCACCTGATGACCCTGTGATTTCCGTCTCAGAGGCCCACGTTAGGCTGTTTTTAAAGACAGTGAACCCTCACTAAGCAGAAGGACCTGATGGAATACCCAGTAAGGCTCTGAAAACCTGTGCCAACCATCTAGCAGGAGTATTCAAGGACATTTTCAACCTCTCGCTGCAACTGTCAGAAGCTCCCACTTGCTTCAAAAAGGCAACAACTATACCAGTGCCTAAGAAGAATAATGTGGGCTGCCTTAATAACTATCGCCTGGTAGCACTTACATCGACTGTGATGAAATACTTTGAGAGGTTGGTCATGACTAGACTGAACTCCTGCCTCAGCAAAGACTGGGACCCAATGCAATTCGCCTACCGCCACAATAGGTCAATGGCAGTCGCAATTTCAATGGCTCTCCACATGGCTTTAGACCACCTGGACAACACAAACACCTATGTCAGAGTGCTGTTCATCAACTATAGCTCAGCATTTTATACCATCATTCCCACAATCTTGATTAAGAAGTTGCAGAACCTGGGCCTCTGTAACTCCCTCTACAATTGAATCCTCCACTTCCTAACCCGAGGACCACTATCTGTGTGGTTTGGTGAAAACATCTCCTCCTCACTGACGATCAACACTGGCGCATCTCAGGGGTGTGTGCTTAGCCTACTGCTCTACTCTCTGTATACACATGACTGTGTGGCTAGGCATAGCTCAAATACCATCTATAAATTTGCTGACAATACAACCATTGTCGGCAGAATCTCAGGTAGTGTCAAGAGGGCGTACAGGAGTGGGATATGCCAACTAGTGGAGTGGTGCTGCAGCAACAACCTGGCACTCAACGTCAGTAAGATGAAAGAGCTGATTTTGGACTTCAGGAAAGGATCAGAAGTGGACAGAGTGAGCAGCTTGGGAGCAGTTCCTGGATATCAAGATCTCTGAGGATTTAACCTGGTCCCAACATGTCGATGTAGTTTTAAAGAAGGCAAGACAGCAGCTATAGTTTAATAGGAGTTTGAAGAGATTTGGTATGTCAACAAATACACTCAAAAACTTCTATAGTTTTACCGTGGAGAACATTCTCACAGACAATATCACTGTCTGGTATGGAGATGCTACTTCACAGGACCGAAAGAAACTGCAGAAGGTTGTAAATCTAGTCAGCTCCATCTTGGGTACTAGCCTACAAAGTACCCAGGACATCTTTAGAGAGAGATATCTCAGAAAGCCAACGTCCATTATTTAGGATCTCCAGCACCCAGGGCATGCCATTTTCTCACTGTTACCATCAGGTAGGAGGTACAGAAGCCTGAAGGCACACACTCAGTGATTCAGGAACAGCTTCTTCCTCTCTGCCACCCGATTCCTAAATGGACATTGAATCTTTAGACACTACCTCACATTTTTTTAAATATACAGTATTTCTGTTTTTGCATGTTTTTAATCTATTCAATATATGTAATTGATTTACATTTTTTTTCTCTGCTAGATTATGTATGGAATTGAACTGCAGTTGCTAAGTTAACAAGTTTCACGTCACAGGCCGGTGATAATAAACCTGGTTCTGATTCTTCTTAACGGAACACACTTCATTGGAGGGAATGAGACAGGGCAGGTGACATTAGTTTGTGTAGGGGAACGCTTTGCAACTAGTGATCATAATGCTGTTAGTTTCACAGTAATTATGGAAAAGGATAGATCTAGTTCTCAGGTTGAGATTCTAAATTGGTAAAAGACCAATTTTGATGGAATCAGAAAGGATCTGGCAAGTGTGGATTGGGACAGGCTGCTTTCTTGCAAAGGTGTATTTGGTAAGTGGGAGGCCTTCAAAAGTGAAAACTTGAGAGAACAAAGCTTGTATGTACCTGTCAAAATAAAAGGCAAGAATAACGAGTTTAGTTTTCAAGAGGGTCTGGATAAGAAACAAAGGAGGTACAAAGCAGATATAGGCAGGTATTAACAAATGAGGTACATGAGGTGTATAAGAAATGCAAGAGAATGCATATGAAAGAAATCAGGAGGGCTAAAAGAAGGCATGGGGTTGCTCTCGCAGACAAGGGGAAGGAAAAACCTAAGGGCTTTGTTAAAAGCAAAAGGATTGCAAGGGACAAACTTGGTCTTCAGGAAGATCAGAATGGTAATCTATGCATGGAGCCAAAAGAGATGGGGAAGATCTAGAATGGAATTTCTGTATCTGTATTTAGTCGGGAAATGGGCACAGAGTCTATAGAAGCGAGGCAAAGTAGCACCAACTTCACGAACCCTATACAGTTTACAGAAGAGGAGGTGTTTGCTGTCAAGGCAAAATACTGTGGACAAATCCCCAGGGCCCAACAAGGTGTTTCATTGGACCCTGTGGGAGGCAAGTGCAGAAACTGAAGGGGCCCTGGCAGAAACATTTAAATTATCCTTAGCAACAGGTGAGGTACCGGAGGACTGGAGGTTGGCTGATGTAGTTCTGTTGTTTAAGGCTCTAAGAATAAACCACAAAATTATAGGCCTGATATCAGTAGTGGAAAAATTATTGGAAGGTAGCCTAAGGGAGAGATATATGAGTATTTGGATAGACAAGGGCTAATCAGGAATAGTCAGCGTGGATTTGTACATGTTAAGTCATGCCTAACCAATCTTACAGTTTTTTGAGGAAGTTACCAGGAAAGTTAATGAAGGCTAGGCAGTGGATACAGTCTACATGGATTTTAGTGAGGTAAATGACTTAGTCCCACATGGGAGGTTGGTCGACAAGGTTCAGTCATTTGACATTCAAGATAAGACAACAAACTGAATTAGACATTGGCTTGTAGGAGAATCCAAAGAGTGGTAAGTAAATGGTTGCCTCTCTGACTGAAGGCCGCAGGGATCAGTGCTAGGCCAGTTATCGTTAGCCATCTAATTCAACGATCTGGATGATAATGTGATTAACTGGATCAGAAAATTTCCAGATGACACCAAGATTGGGGGCGTAGTGGACAGTGAGGAAGACGATCAAACCTTGCAACAGGATCAGAACCAGCTGGAAAAATGGGCTATAAATGGCAGACGAAATTTAATGCAGACAAGTGTAAGGTGTTGTACTTTGGGAGGATCAACATGGGTAGGTCTTACCCGGTGAGCTGTAAAGCGCCGAGGAGTGTGGTAGAACAAAGGGATTTGGGAATACAGGCAATTCATTGAAAGTGGCATCACAGGTTGACAGGGTTGTAAAGAAAGCTCTTGATACATTGGCCTTCATAGATCAAAGTACTGAGTCCAGGAGTTAGGATGTTATGTTGGAGTTGTATAAAACATTGGAGAAGCCTATTTTGGAGTGCAGTTTTGGTCACCTACCTGCAAGAAATATGTAAATAAGACTGAAAGAGAAAATTTGCAAGGATATTGCCAGTACTGCAGGGCCTGAGTTATAAGGAAAGAATGAATAGGTTAGAACTTTATTCCTAGAATGTAGAAGATCGAGGCGTCATTTGATAGAAGTATACAAAATTATGAGGATAAATACAAGCAAGCTTTTTCCTCTGAGGTTGGGTGAGACTACAACTAGAAGTCATGGGTTAAGGGTGAAAGGTGAAATGCTTAAAGGGAACATGAGGAGACACGTCTTCATTCAGAGGGTGGTGAGGGTGTGGATCGAGCTGCCAACGCAAGTGGTGGATGTGATTTTGATTTCAATGCTTAAGAGAAGTTTGGATAGGTATATGAAGGGCTATGGTCTGGGTACAGTTGGATGGGACTAGGCAGTTTAAATAGTTTGGCACGACTAGATGGGCCTAAGGGCCTGTTTCTGTACTGTAGTGTACTATGACTCTAAAAAGAACAGCAATCAATGTGTGACTGAAATGATGGAAAATAAAATAGCTCTTTGAAAAGGAGATTTTACAATGGGGGGGGAGAGGAAGAGAGGGCAGAAATTTAGTGTAATGGTCTGGGTGAAAAAAGATGCCAAGAAAGGCAACTGAATGGCTGGGCTCAATTCTGGTGACAAAGTCCACAAGCTCTGTGCTAAAAAAAGTGAATGGTGAAGGCAAAGAAGGATTTAAGATGACAATTTATAGTCAAGAGGAGTCAGGCATTATCTGTGATAATGCTGAAGTAATGAATAGGTGAATCTGTCAAATTTCTTGCACCTTTCGGGTCATTGCCTTGAATTATTAACTCTGTTTTTCTCTCTCCTTCTTGGAAAGTTGCCAATGCACTGATTGTTTCAGGCACTTTTCAGCTTCTATTGTGTCACTGTGCTTACTTTAGCAGGTGTGCTGCCACCATCTCGTGAGCCACAAGTCGTCCGTCGTACATCTGTTTGGAAGCCCACTGCATTATAGCATTGTTCATTCGATACTGTACAGTCAGCATTTTCACAACCCGCTCACCATATCTCTGGATTAGCCGCTCCATCAAACTGAGTGATAAGCCATTAGCAGCAGCCCTGTTGGGAATGTGTAAACAATAGTTAAGCTATAAAGAAAATCCGAAGATGGTAGGCAAATACATTCACTTAAGGTCTAACCACATGAGTTTTTAAGGATATTATTTGGCTGACCAAACTTACTGATTATATGCAAAATTTAATTATACTGCACTAAACTTGACTAGGCTTTTATTACTTTATAAAAGGTAATATAAACTAATTAGCATTTCAAATTGAACATAATACAGCACCCAAATTGCATATTCAATGTGTACTTCTGTGAAGTATCTGAAAACAGATTGATGTTGTGCAGGACTGAACATCATTATTCAGTACTGGATTAAAAACATTCTGCATGATTAGATAAGCAAGCTGCAGTTGTATTTATTATAAAAGAAAATCTGTAAGAAGAAAACCCAGAAAATTACTGGGGTATCTAATCGATACAGTCAACTTTGTGTCCAGCACAAAGCTCCTACAAATGAAATTTGGCAACGTTTTCTACCCTCAAAACTCGGCATAGGTATTAATACATAGAAGGGTCCTGCAATTTACTTCTGCAAACCTCTGTTAAGGCTATCCATAAACACGGCAAAATGAAAAACAGCACTGCAGTATTTTTTCACAAAATTAATTAATCATAGAATTCCTAATAATGTCCATTTATCATTTATGCCCACATTTACATGTTCTTTATGGTGGTCTGCCTCTTTGAATTGCTGTAGTTCATTTGCTAACGGCAATGCTATGGGTATGGAGTTCTAAATGAGGTCAGTGAATCACCTAAGTATAGCAGCTGCTGGTACAATACACAGCACGTGGCCAAGTGGTTAAGGCATCCGTCTAGTTATCTGAAGGTCCTGGCTGAGGCTGTGTGTCTTTGAGCAAAGCACTTAACCACACATTGCTCTGCGACGACACCGGTGCCAAGCTGTATGGGTCCTAATGCCCTTCCCTTGGACAACATCGGTGGCATGGAGAGGGGAGACCTGCAGCTTGGGCAACTGCCGGTCTCCCATACAACCCTGCCCAGGCTTGCGCCCTGGAAACTTTCCAAGGCGCAAATCCATGGTCTATCAAGACTGACGGAGGCCTACACTAATTAGAGTGCAGTAATGTGCAAAGTGGAAAGGAATCTGGGAGATAATGTTACAGAATATTATTAAAAGGAGAAGGAGTTGGCCAGTTGGCCCACTATTCCTGCTTTGCCATTCAGTAACATCTAATCACAGTCTCAGCATTCTTTTCAAAATTACATCCTTGCTTTTCAAAGTGTTTTCAGTGCCTGATGGCATTCTATAGTAACATCACACTGCTTAAAAAAAAATTCTCCTCATTACACAAGCATGACTTTTTCTGTCTTGGTTAGCAGCCCATTGCCATAACCTTAGACCCTTTATGAGTGCTGGTCTCTCGGTAGAGTAAATAATACAACAAAGTCCTTAAGTACAGTACAGTCCTGAAGAAGGGCCTTGGCCTGCAATGTTGACTGTTTACTCCCTTCCATAGATGCCACCTGACCTGCTGAGTTCCTCCAGCATTTTTGTGTGTGTTGCTTAGTACAGCAAAAGACCTGATGCAGCAATGCATCTTGCACTGCTGCAATTAAATATTCAATGCTATCTTGTTGATAACAAAACTACCCCAAAACTTGGTATAAACTTGAAATTACACTTTATGTCTGTAAGGCTCATTGACTGAATACATATGTCTCCCACGTAATAGTCTCCTAACAATATACTCATTGCATTATGTTTTCATTACTTCTGTAGAACCTTAGTCAATCAATTACTATTAAAAATCTTCTGAAATGTTATTACTCTAAAGTACTCCTGGGTGGCTGAGTGAGCTAATGTGGTTAAAAGCTCAGGCCTGCATATCAGAAAGACACCACATTTGATCTTGGTTCATGTTAAGTTGGCCTACCTAATATGGCTCAAACTGGTCTAGAATTGGCCAAAGAAGCCTAATTAGAGAGTATTAACATCAGAAAATAAATGCAGAAGGCACTGTATACAAGTTTCTGTATTAAGCAAGTACAGGATGAGACTAGAAATTGCTTTCAAAAAGGTCTCTGTAGACTACACTCTCTATCTGACTAAAATAAAAGGCAATTTTGAGTAGCCCAAGGGATCTTAATTCCTCACAAGCTAACAATTATAGGCAATCAAAGCTCATGTATATCAGGCTGCTTTCCAGCAGAGTATCTTTAGAGATATATCTTAAATGTTAATGTTTTAAAAAGACTGTTACCTTGCATTTATTAGTCAGCAAATGAGATGACACAGATTTAGCCCAATTTTACTGCGCCATATCTTCAAAGAAGTACAAATAAACATGAATCTACTCTTTCTCCTGCAACTTTCCCTTTTCTCCAATTATTTTTGAAATTACATTGAATCTCCAACATCTCTTGGATGCTGCATTCAAATTATAGGGATAGAATTCCTCTTGTTCTTATGTACCACTCCATGAGGCTTTGCATCCAGTGCATCATCCTCTGTAGCTTCTGTCATCTGCAATGGTATCCTATCATCAAAAGCTTCTTTACCACCCTCCCACTCTACGGTTTCTGCAGGGATCACTCTCTCCGTGATTCACCTGTCCATTCATCCCTCCCCACTAACCTCCCTCCTGGCACTTATATCTGCAACTGGAAGAAGTGCTACACTTGCCCATTCACTTCCTCCCTTGCCTCCATTCAGGGCCCCAAACAGTCCTTCCTTGTGAGGCAACATTTCGCTTGCGAGTTTGTCGGGGTCTTCTACTGTATGCAGTGCTCCTAGTATGGATTCTTCTACATCAGTGAGACCCAATGCAAACTGGAGGACTGCTTCATCGCACACATTCACTTAGACCATAAGACGTAGGAACAGAATGAGGCCATTCAGCCCATTGAGTCTGATCTGCCATTCCATCACAGCTAATCCTGGATCCCATTCAACCCCATACACCTACCTTCTCGCCATATCCTTTGATGCCCGGACCGATCAGGAAACGATCAACTTCTGCCTTAAATACATGCACAGACTTGGACCCCACCGCAATCTGTGGCATAGCATTCCACAGATTTGCTACTCTTTGGCTAAAAAAATTCTCCTTACTCTGTTCTAAAGAGTCAGTGCTCACTTTTGAGGCTGTGCCTTCTAGTTCTGGATACCATAACCATGTGGAAACATCCTCTCCACATCCACCCTTCTTTCAACATTTGGTAGGTTTCAATGAGATCCCCCCCGCCCCCACCGCCCACATTATTCTAAATTCCAGTGAGTACAAGCCCAAAGCTGCCAAATGCTTCTCATATGTTAACCCCTTCATTCCCGGAATCATCCTCGTGAACCTCCTCTGGACTCTCTCCAATGACAATACATCCTTTCTGAGATACGGGGCCCAGAACTGTTGACAATACTTACCCTAAGTGCGGCCTGACAAGTGTCTTATAAAAGCTCAGCATTATCTCCTTGCTTTTATATTCCATTCCCCTTGAAATAAATGCCAACATTTTATTTGATTTTCTTTACCACAGACTCGACCTGTATATTAACCTTCTGGGAGTCTTGCACGAGAACTCCTAAGTTCCTCTGCACCACATATTTGAACCTTATCCTCATTTAGACAATAGTCTTCTCTATTGTTCCATTTACCAAAATACATTATCTTACATTCCCCAATAGTATTCCATTTGCTACTTTTTTGACCATTCTTCCAATTTGTCTAAGTTCAGCTGTAATCACACTGCTTCCTCAGCACTACCTACCCCTCCACCTATCTTCATATCATCTGCAAACTTTGCCACAAAGCCATCAATTCCATTATCCAAATCACTGACAAACAATGTGAGAAGCAGCAATCCCAATACTGACCCCTGAGGAACACCACTAGTTAGCAGCAGCCAACCAGAAAAGGCCCCCTTTATTCCCACTCGCTGCCTCCTGCCTGTCAGCTGTTCTGCTATCCATGCCAGTATCTTTCCTGTAAAGCCATAGGATTTTATCTTGTTAAGCTGCCTCATGTGTGCCACCTTATCAAATGCCTTCTGAAAATCCAAGTAAGTGACATCCACTGCCTCTCGTTTGTCCAACCTGCTTGTTACTTCCTCAAAGAACACCGACAGATTTGTCAGGCAAGATTTCCCTTCACAGAAACCATAATGACTTTGACTTACTTTATTATTTGTCTCCATGTACCTAATAACCTCATCCTTGATAATAGGTTCTAACACTTTCCCAACCACTAAGGTTAGGCTGACTAGCCTATAACTTCCTTTCTTTTGCCCTCCTCTCTTCTGAAAGAGTAGAGTAACATTTGCAATCTTCCAGTCATCTGGGACCATGTCAGAATCAAGTGATTCTTGAAAGATCATGACCAATGCATCCATTATTTCTTCAGCAACCTCTCTCATAACTCTGGGAAGCAGGCCATCTGGCTGAGATGACTTATCCACCTTAAGACCTTTGAGTTTGCCTAGCATTTTTTCCCTTTCAAATAGCAATGGCACTCAATCCTGCTCCCTGACACTTACAGACCTTTGGCACACTTCTAATGTTTTTCTCAGTGAAGAAAGATGCAAAGTACTCAATAAGATCATCTGCCATTTCTTGTCCCCCATTACTACCTCACCAGCTTCATTTTCCAGTGGTCCAATATCAACTCTTACCTCACTTTTACTTTTTGTATAACTGAAAAAACTTTTGGTATCCTGCTTTATATTATTAGTTAGTCTGCACTCATATTTCATCTTTTCCCTTCTTATAGCTTTTTAGTTTACTTTTGTTGGATTTTAAAAGCTTCCCAAACACTTTTACTACCTTATATGCCCTTGTCTTGGCTTTTATGCAGTACTTTGTCAGCCATGGTTGCCCACCCCTGACATTTGAGAACTTCTTCCTCTGTGGAACATAACTATCCTGTGCCTTGTGAACTATTCCCAGGA
Organism: Hypanus sabinus; assembly: GCF_030144855.1. Classification (NCBI taxonomy): domain Eukaryota; kingdom Metazoa; phylum Chordata; class Chondrichthyes; order Myliobatiformes; family Dasyatidae; genus Hypanus; species Hypanus sabinus. The sequence goes on from NC_082712.1 coordinate 123,729,726, forward strand.
ACTTCAGCCACCTCTGCTCTGCCATCATCCCCACCAGTATCCCCCTCCAATCCAACTGGGCAAGCTCCTCTCTCATGCTTCTGTAATTCCCTTTATTCCAGTGTGATATGGATACATGCAAGTTATGCTTCTCTTTCAAATTGCAGTCTGAATTCAATCATATTATAACCACTGCCTCCAGAAGACTCCTTTACATTAATTTCCCTAACAAGATCTGGGTTATTCCACAACACCCAATCTTAGATAGCCTTTCCCCAAGTAGGTTCAAGCACAAGCTGCTCTAAAAAACCCATCTCATAGGCATTCAAAAAATTCTCACTCTTGCAATCTGACACCAACCTGATTTTCCCAATCCCCTTACATAATGAAGTCTCCCATTACAACAGTTGTCATTACCCTTATTACATGCCTTTTCCAGCTCACTTTGCAATTTCAATCCCACATCTTGGCTACTATTTGGAGGCCTATATATGATTCCCATGAGTTTTTTTACTCTTGCAATTTCTTAACTCCACCCACAAAGATTCAATATTCTCTAACCCCGAGTCATCCTCTACCTAAAGATATAATTCCATCTCTTAACAACAGAGCCACACCACTGCCTGCCCTTTTGATACAAACTATATCCTTCGATGTTAAGCTCGTAACTATGGCCTTCTTTCAGCCACGACTCAGTGATGCCTATAATATCATACCGACCAATCTGTAATTGCACCACGGCTTCATTTACCTTATTCCGAATGCTACGCACATTTAAATACAGCACCTCAGTCCTGCATCCTTCACCCTTTCAAATTTTGCCTCTGTGGTACAATTTAACTCTGTGCTCTGTCTACCCTTGCAATGATGTACCCAATCATTGGCTTGTCCTTCCTTAGATTCATGTTATACCCATCATCTGCATGTAAACCTATTGGCTCATACTCAGCTCTATCATCCTGGTTCCCATCCTCCTGTGACATTAGGTTAAAGCACTCACAACTGCCCGAAAGAATATTGGTCCCCTTCTGATCCAAGTGCAACCCGTCCCTTTTGTACAAGCGCCACCTGCCCCAGAAGAGGTCCTAATGATCCACAAATCTGAATCCCTTCATCTGCAACAAGCAGGGCTTCTCAGTGGTGAACCATTTAAATACAAATCCCCATTTCAACATTTCAGTCCATGGCCTCCATCTCAGGTGGGAACACCTCAAATTCCATCTGGGTAGCTTACAATCTGATGGCATGAACATTGATTTCTTTAACCTCCAGCAATTTTATCCTCTCCCCTTTCCCTCTTCTTTTTTCCTAACTGCCTCCCCTCATACCGCTTCTCTTCACCTATCTTTTACCTCACCCATGTGCCCTTCCCCCTTCCATTTCTCCCATGGTCTATTCTTCTCTTCTATCAGATTCCTTCTTCTTCTGCCCTTTGCATTTTCTACTTATTGCCTCACAGCTTCTCACCTCATCACTCCTACCCCACCCACCTAACTTCTCCCTCAGCTGGCTTCAGCTATCATCTTCTAGCTTGTGCTCATTCCCACGCAACCCCACCCCCGAACTTTCTTATTCTGGCAGACCCTCATCAGTTTGGAATGGCAACAACATCCACTCCACAATCTCCATCAGCACAGGTGCACAAGGCTGTGTGCTTAGCCCCCTGCTCTACTCATTCTACAATTATGACTCTGTGGCTAAGCACAGCTCCAGTACACTTTTTCAAGTTTGTTGATGACATTACTGGCGTAGGCTGAATCAAAGGTGGTGATGAATCAGCATATAGAATGGAGACTGAAAATCCAGCTGAGTACAACAACCTCTCAGTCAGCAAGACCAAGGAGCCGATTTTTGACTTCAGTAGGAGGAAACCAGGGGTTTATGCACCAGTCCTCACCAGAGGATCTGAGATGGAAAGGGTCAACATCTTTAAATTCCTTGGTGTTATCATTTTGGAGAATCAGTCCTGGGCCAGGGATTTAAGCGCAATTACAAAGAAAACATAGCAGCTTCTCTACTTCCTTAGAAGTTTGTGAAGATTCGGTGTAACATCTTAAACTTTGACAAGCTTCTATAGATGTGTAGTGGAGTGTATATTGACGAGCTGCATCACAGCCTAGTATGAAAACGCAAATGCCCTTGAATGGAAATTCCTACAATAAGTAATGGAAAAGGCCCAGTCCATCACAGGTACAGCCTTCCCCACCACTGAGCACATCTACAAGGAGTGCTATTGCAAGAAAGCAGCATCCATCACCAAGGATCCCCACAATCCAGGCCATGCTCTGTTCTCACTGCTGCCATCAAGGAGGTGGTACAGGAGCCTCAGGTCCCACACCACCAGATTCAGGAACAGTTATTACCTCTCAATTATCAGGCTCTTGAACCAGTGGGGATAACTCCACTGACCCCAGCACTGAACCTATTCCACAATCTATGGACTCACCTTCAAGGTCTATACAACTGATGCTCTCAATATTTATTGTTATTTATTTATTTTTAAATCTTCTTTTTGTACTTGCATAGTTTTTTTGTTGTATTATGCATTGGTTGTTTCTATGTTTTTGTTGTGCACAGCTTCTCATTGATTATATCGTGTTTCTTTGTATTCACTGTGAACGCCCGCAAGAAAATGGTGACATATATAAATATGCATGTAAAATAAACTTAATTTGATTTACTTTGATTTTTTTACTTCGAAATTCTCTCATGCTTTGTGAAACATCTTTTGAAAGTGCATAGATACAGTGACACTTTCTGCTTCTTAGGTCTCTTCATTACTACCTTTCAAGTTGGTTAACACAAATTGCTTTTAACTAGCCCACATTGGATTTCATTCAGTAACCAAAATGCTGGCAAACTAGAAGATATAAGTAAATGAATAGTGAACACAACAGATTCTGCAGATGCTGGAAATCCAGAGCACACACACAAAATGCTGGAGGAACTCAGCAGATCCGGCAGCTTCTATGGAAAAACATAAGAAGTCAATGTTTCAGGCCAAGAGCTTTCATTACGACTGGAAAGGAAGAGGTAAGATGCCAGAATAAGAAGATTGGGGGGGGGGGGGGGGTGGTAGGAGTACAAGCCTGAAGGTGATATGTGAAGCTAGGTGGATGGGAGGGGGATGGAGAATGGATGAGAGGTAAAGGGCTGGAGAAGAAGGGATCTGATATGAGAGGAGAATGGACCATGGGAGAAAAGCAAGAGGGAGCAGCACCAGGGAGAGGTGAAATGCAGGTGAGGAGAAGAGCTGAGAGAGAGGCTAGAGTGGGGAACTAAAGAAAAAGGAAGCTGGGGGAGAGGAAAAAGTGAAATTTGGAGAAGTTGATGTAAATGCCATTGAGTTGGAGGCTAGCTAGACATAATATAAGGTTTTGCACCTCCATCCTGAAAGTGTCCTCATCATGGCAGAAGAGGAGGCCATGGATTGTCATGTTGGAATAGGAATGCAGATTGGAGTTGAAACGCCACCGGAAACGCTTGCTTTTCATGGATGGAGCGAAAGTGCTCAACAAAGTGGTCCCCCAGTTTACGTCAGGTCTCAGCAACGTAGAGGAGACTGCATCAGAACCACCAGCTAAAGTATAAGACCCCAGCAGATTTACAGGTAAAGCATTGACTCATGTGAAAGGACTGTTTGGCATCCCCATTCCCATTGGTGCCCAGGTGTAGCACTTCTTGAACTTGCAAGCGTAAGTGCCAGGGGGGAGATTAGTATAATAAGTGTAGGATGCTGATTAAAATACCAACTTCCATTAACATCTGATTTCAACTACAAATGAGAAGTGGGAAGTTGTGCATTCAATTTCTAGGCCTGTTTTAATATCCTGTGATGTTTAATTCCATGTTTTTTTTCTGAGCCAAATACAAAATTAGGCATTTCAAGATATTTTCTACAAAGTACACTGCAGATTCTGTGGTCAAATCAACCTGTATAAACAAGATGGATGAACTCAGCAGGTCAGCCAGCATCCGTTGAAATGGGAGCATTTCAACGGATGCTGCCCGACCTGCTGAGTTCATCCAGCTTGTTTGTACTTCAAGATAATTTCTGATCTGTACTTGCCAGAACTAAATTTTCAATAGCTCTTCTTCTCTCAATCTTTTTACATACAAGCCTTTTACTTTTCCTGAAACCATACATGATTGAACGTCTGAGTCCAGAAAATACTCAGGAGTATCCTGCAAGCAGAATGTTTCTTTTGTGGGAAACTGAAGGTTAAAATGTGGAGAAAATCTCACTACATTTGATGGACTTACTTGTTAGAAATAATGGTTGGAGGAAGTTGTTTGTGATCTCCAGACAGGATACATTTTGGGGCCTTCATTAATGGTATCCAGCAACTCGCTTCCAACGCCTGTGCACACTCATCAATCACCACAATATCAAAATAATCATCTGGCAAGAGTTTCAATGGACCATCATCAGAAGCACCTGGGAACATAAAAGGAAACCAGTAAAAAGCAAACAGAGTCCAGATATTCAGTCCTTGCTTGTTGCAATTGAATTCTTGTGCAAAACTGGGTCTTCAGCCTTTAAGAGTGTAACGTGGCTTTATTTCACACAGTTCCTTCACAGCACAATGCACATGGAGTGCACAGAGATGACTAATTTTCACGGAATGCTCAAATAAGCCCTCTCCTGTGAGAATGATCCACATACACATCATTAACATTCAGTGTGAGCCACGATAAACCCTGGGTCACTTAGAAGAATTATCAATTGTTGGAGGGGCCAGAAGGAATGCATTCATTGTGTTAAAATAAAACAGCAAACAATGGAAATACTCAGCAGGACAAGATACACTTTAGAGAAGTAAACAAAATCAATGTTTCAAGTCAATGAACCTTCATCAGAATGTAAATAGCATGACTCTCTGTTCCTAGGCTGACTAATGTACTTATCATATTAGAATAACCACATCAAATAGATTGTTGGATAAATTCTATTCCCCCTATCCTTAGCTCCTGTCTTCTGTACGGACTCGTTGTTCTTTACCACCGTGGTCATAAATGAGGTTCCAGAAGGATGACAAAGGATGCACTGTTGAAACTATGTGTTATAATTATGTGGTCTTTGTCAGTCTTTTATCAATTATGTTATTGTCTGCACTGTTGAAACTATATGTTAACTATAACTATATGTAACTATGTGGTTTTGTGTTGGTCTTGTAGCTTTAGTTTTGTCTGATGGGCTTGTAGTTCCTTTCCGGGGAACGTGCTAAGACGGTAGCGCGATATCGATACGCAGCAGCCTCTCCGGACTCTGGATTGGGGATTACCAAACGTTATGTGGTTTTTCTTGTGCGGTCTGTTTTGTGTTTTTTCGTGATATCATTCCAGAGAATGTTGTCTCATTTTTTAACTGCATTGTCTTTGTGGTTTATAAATGACAATAAACTGAATCTGAATCTGAAATAACTAATGTTGTTCCTTTATTTAAAAAGCCAGGTAACTACAGGCTCGTGAGTCTTTCGAGAGTATATGTGAAATTGTTGGCATAAATCCTAATGACTAGTTGTCTGTACAGTTGGGACTGCTCAGAGATGGTCAGCCTGGTTTTGTGCATGGAGAGGTTATATCTCATTAACTTGATTGATGAAGGCAGGGCATTAGACATCAACATGGTAAACCAGACTAGGAGGGCTCATAGAATTCAAAGTGAGCCAATTAATTACAGCCAAAACTGCAATAAGAAGCAGAGGCCAGTGGCAAAGGGGGCTTTTACAATGGGAAGTCTGTGATCAGTGATGCATCACAAGGATTGGTGTTGGGACCCTTGTTGTTTGTGATATATATTAAAGACTTGGATGTGAATGGATGATTAGTAAGTCTGAGGAACGTGGGACATGATGAGTGAAAGGAAGCACAGGAACTGAACCCCAGTGGATGGAAAGAGCACAGGGTCTAGGATGTGGGTGAGTGAAAAGTGCAAACATCACCTAGTGAGCCAGAGGCCGAACAATCTGAATCTACTGCATTCCGAATGGACAAATGCTGGATTATTGGGAGTTTTTCTGTCTATAAGCTTCCAAAATCCAATTAATATGAACTACTTGGGAAGAAGGCAGGGGAGTGGGGATGTCTGGAAGAATTGGATCAGCCCACGATTGAACGGCGGAGCAGACTCGATGGGCCAGAGTCTATTACAGGTGCTTGCAGAATTATATACATTAAAATATAAATAAAACTACTGACACAAGTTTTCAGGACCTGCCTGTTGCAACTTTGGGAACTACAATTCCATTAATTAAAGAGATTGATTAGCTGCATAAAACAACACTAAGAAATTGCTATAATTCAGATCTGTCTTATTTAAAAGGGGGAAAATACTTCAATTTAGAAACCCAAGTTTAGGGTCCCTAGTTTCTTCTGCATGTATTTATCTAAAATTGCAACAAGATAATGAAAATGCAAGGCAATTCTAGAAGGAAAATTTAGATGAAGGCAATGAAGCTTTTGAAATCCGTATACTGCATTACTAAGACAGGTAATGTTAACCCAGTTTGTAATAGTAGAAAACAGCAAGTTATTTAAGGAAACATAGTTCTTTGCTGCCTTTATTAAACCCACACTCACTCTTTGTGCCTTATACAAATCTACCTGTATTAGTTGCCAAGACAACGCTGGCTTTTTTTAGTATCTGTACAGTAGCCGCCTCTTCCCTTGCTCTCAGCTCCTTTCTCAAAGTCTTGATCTCACCACGAAAGTGGACTTTCTGGCCTCTGTCTTGTGCCTTCTTCATTTTTACCTTTTAAATTAAAATTTGATAATTATTCTCTCCACACTCACATAGACAATTTACTATATTAACAAAATAAATTTGTAAAGTCATGTTTTTAAATGAGCAAAGATTTTAACTTTACAATGTAAGTACTATGATAATGCTTCAGCTTTCCTGAAAATGATGCAAATATGCCCTTCTTGTACAATAAAGATTTGAAACAAACTTACACAATTTGTGCAGATACTTACAAATGCCTGATCAATTTCTTTTCTAATATCCATTACTATTTGGGTGTTATCACTGTGTGCTAATACAGCATCCAGAGAGTGGCGATGTATGGACTCGAGCAATCGTGCAGGGTGACCTAATCGCAAAACCTTTGCTTTTATTTGTACCAGACGTTCAACAAGGTTGTCAACAGCAACATTGGAAGGAGCACAGCAAAGTACCTTGGGAAATTTAAAAAAAATCTAAGAGAATATAATAACCAAGTAGCAAACAAGACTGATGAAATGAGGTGCAATGTTATCAGGAACAACAACATTTTTTTTCAGATAAACAAACGATATGTTTCTTGCCATAGGCATACCAAAACTCAGAAGCCAATAACCTCTATTCCCAGACCATAATACAAGTTGCCCTATTGCACTTAATTTCAACAATGAAGACTGTTCAAGAAAAGATACTTAAAAATTTTTACCTCCCTTGTCCTCAGCTAATGTGTGGGATTTTTTCCATTAAATAGAAAGCTGGATAAATAAACCAAGCTCCTAGTCTCATTGGCTCTTGTTTTGTTTCTCTATTTCATTTGCAAATAACTGTAATTGTGAAATCAAATAAAACAGACAGATATCCAGCTCCATTAGGCTTTCCCTTTCTATAATATGCTTTACATAAGTAGAATGGTGAATACGACATGCAGAGTTAATCACATTGGCTCTCTTTTGTATATTCGTTCAAGAAAGCAAATAAACACAACACCCACTGCTAAACCCATTACATCTTGTTTAAAAAGCAGAAAACAAGATGCATTTACCTGCTCTATTAATGACTGTTTACTTTCCAAAATAACCTTGACCAAACTGAGAGATGGACAAAGGAAAAACATAACTTCAAACCTGTTGCATTTCAAATTCAGAATCAGTTCTGTATAGAATTTGAACACAATGAGATAAATTTCAGAAACCTTTTAAAAATCAGTAAAATTGCTTATACAATGATCCAACTCTGTATGCTATTTTTCAAATGCTGTTGGAAGTCACTCTGCCAAAGTGCCCTTATATTTTCATCTGATCATAGCCCTCTGTGCTGGTGAACGTTGACAAATCAAATACTACTACTAAATAAATTAAAATTGCAATTAATTTTGCAAAATAGTAAGACATTTAGTTAGTGAATGGATTTTCCTTAAAGATCAATGCAGAAGCCTATCAGTATTACTTAGAAAATTTAATGACTTTTGGCACGTACAAATTCAGTTACATACATAAATCCAAAGATTGTCGCCTGAGGTACTTTGCACTGCCACAGGTTACTTTGTGACAGCATTCACCAGTAGATCAAGCACTGAAATCAACAGTGCAAAGTTGCTTCATTTATCCACCACACAAGCACAAAGTGTGGCTAATACAATCAGGTGGAATTTTAAAAGGATACAAAACTTTATATTTTACAAGATCTCCATTTGTTCTGAATTTAATAACCAGGAAGACATTTCAAAAACTAAACTGAAATTGAACTGAAGTGACGACTGGTGTGCCACAGGGATTGGTGCTGGGTCCATTGTTGTTAACAGTGATCTGGACGATAAAGTGGAAAATTGCATCAGAAAATTTGTGAATAGCACCAAGATTGGGGGTGGAGTAGAACAAGAGGAAACCCATCAGAGCTTGCAGAGAGATCTAGACCAGCTGGAAAAATAGCAGATGGAGTGCAATGCAAACAAATGTGAGATGTTGCACTTTGGGAGGAAAAACCAGGATAGGACTTGCACAGTGAACTGAGGAGTGCAATAGAATAAAGGGATCTGGGAGTATAGATCCATAATTTCTTGAAAGTGGCATCAAAGGTAAATAGGGTCATAAACAGAACTTCTGGCACACTGACAAATTTAGAGTCTTGTGTGCAGCTCTTGTTAAGAAAGACATTAATAAGAATGAAAAAGTACAGACAAAATTTACAAAAATGTTGCGGGGACTTGAGGATCTGAGTTATAGTGAAAGGTTGAATAGGTTAGGACTTCATTCCCTGTGGTGCAGGAGAACGAGGAGAGATCTGTTCGAGGTAGACAAAATTATGAGGGTTATAGATGCAGCAAAATGCAAGCCGGCTTTTTCCACTGAGGTTTTGTGAGACTAGGATTAGATGTCATAGATTAGGAGTGAAAGGTGAAATATTTAAGGGGAACCTGAGAGGGAACTTCACTCAGAGGGTTATGCGACTGTGGAACTAGCACCAGCAGAATCAGAGGATTTGTGTTCGATTGCAACATTTAAAAGAACTTTGGATAAGTACATGGATGAGATCAGTATGGAGGGCTATGGTGTAAGGTTGATGAAACTATGCTGAATAACAGTTTAGCTTACACTAGATGCTTCAAAGGACCTGATTCTGTGCTGGAGCACTCTATGACTCTATGATTTTTTTTCCATTTTCCTCTCTTGCACATAATCCCATAATTTATCTCAAACTTTGCTTCATTTAGTCTAATTTACATCTAATTTATACTTCATGCTTTATACTTGGTCATTCGCTCAATATGGCTAGTGAGAAACTTTAAATGCGATTGGCTGATTTTTTAAAAACTATTTCTTTATAGCCATCAGGAGTTCTTTGCAGAGGAACCTACATTCAATCAGATAGTTTCAATCAGGTAGCTGCTAGTGCAGAAGACTCCCTTCCTTCATCAATGAAACCAGAAATGGTACCTTAGCTTCATATATACATTTTGGAACCATCCAAATTCATCTGATTACATTTTCCATGTTCCTGATAATTAAAAGAGCTCCTGTGATGGATGGCTAATAAATGTATTCCACTCTTGTGAATTATTCACATACAACAATTCAAATAAAATATTAGCACCTTTAGACCTTGTTTTACGGCTTGCAGAATTATTTCTACAACTGTAGTCGTCTTCCCAGTACCAGGAGGGCCATGGATAATTGCCACTTCCTTCTGTGCCAGGGCAAAATTTACAGCTTCTTTCTGAGAGTCATCCAGACAGGGATTGTACAGCTCCTGACTTTCTGAAGAAAAGCATCAAGCCACACTTCATATCAGAAGAAAATAATTCATTCACATACTCCAGTATAAAACAAAGGATAAATATAACTGAAACAATTGCACAATTTTGAATGATTTTCATTCTACAAGTAACATAAAATATGATAATAAATGGAATTCTTTGTTTCAGTTTACTTTGCTAAGTTCAATGCTCAAAAGGAGAATACACATATTACTTTACAACAGACAATATTTACAACATCAAATTTTAAGTGTATAGAAACAGTCAGCAAAGTAAATATATTCTTTAAAAGAAAAGACAATAAAAGAAACAAAAAATGCCACCACTAGAAACTTGACACGGAAACAATGAATACTGAAAACATTTAGCAGATCAGATTTAATACCATCATCCCCTCAAATCTAATCAATAAATTCCAAGAACTGGGCCTCAATACCTCCTTGTACAATTGGATCCTGGATTTCCTCACTTGCAGATTCCAGTCAGTTCGGATTAGCAAAAACATATCCTCCATATGTCCATCAGTATGCTCTACTTACTTTACACCTATGACTATGTGGCTAAGTCAGCTCCAAAACCCATTTTCAAGTTTGCTGAGGACACCACTTTTGGGGGCCATTTCAAAAGAGGTGATGGATCAGCACAGAGAAGGGAGATTGAAAATTTGGCTGAGTGGCATAACAATAACCTCTCACTCAATGTCAGTAAGACCAAAGAACTAATTATAGACCTCAGGAGAGGGAAATCAGAGGTCCATCAGCCAGTCATCACCAGTGGATCAGAGGTGGAAAAAGTCAGTAACTTTAAATCCATGGATGTTACTATTTCAGAGGACCTGTCCTGGACCCAAAATGTAAATGTAATTGCAAAGAAAGCATGACAGCTTCTCTATTTCCTTGGGATTCTGTGAAAATTTGGCATGACATCAAAAACTTAGACAAACCTCTATAGATGTGTAGTGGAGAGTGTACTGACTGGCTGCGACACGGCCTGGTATGAGAACACCAATGTCTTTGAGCGGAAAATCTTTCAAAAGGTAATGGATTCGGCCCAGTACGTCATGGGTAAAACCCTCCCAACCATTGAGCACATCTACATGAAACACTGTCATCAGAGAGAAGCATCCATGATTAAACATCCACACCACCCAGGCCTTGCTCTTTTCTCACTGCTGCCACAATGTAGAAGATAGCATGGGGTGTCACTGTAGCAAAGCTATTAGTGCAATGCTATTACAGCTTGGGGCATCAGAGTACAATCCCGGTGTCCTCTGTAAGAAGTCCATATGCCTTCCCCATTGAACACAGGTGGTGCTCGGGTTTCCTCCCATAATCGTAAGTCTTACCGTTTAGTAGGTTAATTGGTCATTGTAAATTATCCAATGAGGTGGAGGATAAATGCGTGGCTGAGGGATTGGAGCGGGGGCAGGGATTCAGATTTCTGGATAATTGGGACCTCTTTTGGGGCAGGTGTGACCTGTACAAAAAGGACGGGATGCACTTGAATCCCGGGGGATCAACATCCTGGTGAGGAGATTTGCTGAGAATATTGGGGAGAGTTTAAACTAGAAACTAGTTTGGCATGGGAACCGAACTGAAGAGACTAGGGAAGAGGTAGTTGGCTCACAAATAGAGAAAGCTTGGAGACAGTGTGTGAGGGAGGATAGGCAGGTGACCAAGAAGGGACTCAGACCAACGATTTCAGTTGCACCTATTTTAACGCAAGGAGTATCGTGAACAAAGTAGATGAGCTTAGAGCATGGATTAGTACTTGGAGCTATGATGTGGTGGCTATTACAGAGACTTAGACAGCTCAGAGATAGGAATGGTTACTTCAAGTACCGTGTTTTAGATGTTTCAGAAAGGACAGGGGCGGAGGCAAGAGGTGGAGGCGTGACACTGCTGATTAAAGACAGTGTCGTGACTGCAGAAAAGGTGGACGTCATGGAGGGATTGTCTACAGAGTGTCTGTGGGTGGTGGTTAGGAACAGGAAGGGGTCAATAACCTTACTGGGTATTTTTTTATAGGCCGCCCAATAGTAACAGGGATATCAAGGAGAAGATAGGGAAACAGATCCTGGAAAAGTGTAATAACAACAGAGTTGTTGAGATGGGAGATTTTAATTTCCCAAATATCGACTGGCATCTCCCTCGAGAAGGGGTTTAGATGGGGTGAAGTTTGTTAGATGTGGTCAGGAAGGTTTCTTGACACAATATTCAGATAAGCCTACAAGAAGAGAGACTGTACTTGATCTGGTATTGGGAAATGAACCTGGTCAGGTGTCAGATCTCTCAGTGGGAAAGGATTTTGGAGATAGTGATCACAATTCTATCTCCTTTACCATAGCATTGGAGAGGGATAGGAACAGACAAGTTAGGAAAGCATTTAATTGGAGTAAGGGGAATGATGAGGCTATCAGGCAGGAAATTGGAAGCTTAAATTGGGAACAGACATTCTCAGGAAAAGGTATGGAAGAAACGTGGTGAATGTTCAGGAGATGTTTGTGTGGAGTTCTGCATAGGTACGTTCCAATGAGACAGGTAAGTTATGGTAGGGTACAGGAAACATGGTGTACAAAGGCTGTAATAAATCTAGTCAAGAAGAAAAGAAAAGTTTACAAAAGGTTCAGAGCTAGGTAATGTTAGACATCTAAAAGATTATAAGGCTAACAGGAAGGAGCTTAAAAAAGAAATTAGGAGAGCCAGAAGGGGCCATGAGAAGGCCTTGACAGGCCTTCCTTGAGGAAAACCTCAAGGCATTCTATAAGTATGTGAAGAGCAAGAGGATAAAATGTGAAAGAATAGGACCTATCAAGTGTGACAGTGGGAAAGTGTGTATGGAACTGGAGGAAATAGCAGAGGTACTTAATGAATACTTTGCTTCAGTATTCACTATGGAAAAGGATCTCGGTGATTGCAGCGGACTGAAAAGCTTGAGCATGTAGATGTTAAGAAAAAGGATGTGGTGGAGCTTTTGGAAATGTTATGAATGTACCACAGCTCTGAGGGGCCGAAGGGGCGGGAGCAGCCCCCTCCTTCCGGAGAATCGCAAGACCACTATTAATTTGGGTCTCGGACCCAGGAAATGGGAGACAATGCAACGGTTTTGACCATTGTTCTTAAAGACACCTGTGTGAATTGCAACTCCCTGCTACGTGCCAGCTACCAGGGACGTGGACACCCTCGGGCAATGTGGGGGTGGGGATTGCATCACCCTACTTTAATGGACATCTACAACTCTGCAAGTCAAGATAAAAGGGGACTGCAGGAGGCGGTACCCCAGCGACGCACCAGAAGGACACACCATCGCTCAGCGCTCCCGTGCTAGCGGGAAGCCATTCAAAGCCACGTGCGTTCCGTTCACCTTTGCCTGGGGAACGGGTGGCTGATAACACCGAAAAGGACTTCGAACTAACAACGGGGAACCACCGCTCCGATTCAACGGAGTTGCTTCATAAAGACCCGGGCAAGTTTTCCTTTTCTCACCAATCTCTCTCAAACACGTGAAACCCAGCAATTCCCAAAAGGCTGAAGCCTGCAGACTTCTGAGTGACTTTTATATTTCCAACGGACAATATATTATCCCCTAGACAACAATAGAGCTTATTTCTTAATGATGATTATTACTATTCCCGCACTTTAGATTGAGTATTGACGACGTATATTATCTGAATGTTTGTATTAACCTTACTTTTGTGCCCCCTTTATAAATAAAAATGTTTGAAAATAGTGCCATCAGACTTCAATGGACCTCTCTATCTTTGCTGGTAAGTGATCCAGTTACAGGATATGTAACAGAAAGCATCAAGTTGGGTAAGTTGCCGGGACCGGATGAGCTGTACCCCAGGCTACAGTGGGAGGCGAGGGAGGAGATTGCTGAGCCTCTGGCGATGATCTTTGCATCATCAATGGGGACGGGAGAGATTCCGGAGGATTGGAGTGTTGCAGATGTTGTTCCTTTATTCAAGAGAGGGAGTAGAGTCCAGGAAATTATAGACCAGTGAGTCTTACTTCAGTGGTTGGTATGTTGATGGAGAAGATCCTGAGAGGCAGGATTTATGAAGTTTTGGAGAGATATAATATGATTAGGAATAGTCAGCATGGCTTTGTCAAGGGCAGGTTGTGCCTTACAAACCTGAATGAATTTTTTGAGGATTTGACTAAACATAATGAAGGAAGAAAGAGCAGTAGATGTAGTGTATATGGATTTCAGCAAAGCATTTGATAAGGTACCCCATGCAAGGCTTATTGAGAAAGTAAGGAGATAAGATCCAAGGGGACATTGCTTTGTGGATCCAGAACTGGCTTGCCCACAGAAGACAAAGAGTGGATGTAGACCGGTCATATTCAGCATGGGGGTCGGTGACCAGTGGTGTGCCTCAGTGATCTGTTCTGGGACCCTTACTCTTCGTGATTTTAATAAAAGTGGAGGGATGGGTTAGTAAGTTTGCTGATGACACAGAGGTTGGAGGTGTTGTGGATAGTGTGGACAGCTGTCAGAGGTTACGGGGGACATTGATAGGACGCAAAACTGGGCTGAGAAGTGGTAGATGGAGTTTAACCCAGATAATTGTGAAGTGGTTCATTTGGGTAGGTCAAATATGATGGCAGGATATAGTATTAATGGTAAGACTCTTGGCAGTGTGGAGGATCAGAGGGATCTTGGGATCCGAGTCCACAGGACGCTCAAAACAGCTGCACAAGTTGACTCTGTGGTTAAGAAGGCATTCGGTGTATTGGCCTTCATTAATCGTGGAATTGAATTTAGGAGCCGAGTGTTAATGTCGCAGCTATATAGGACCCTGGTCAGACCCCACATGGAGTACTGTGCTCAGTTCTGGTCGCCTCACTACGGGAAGGATGTGGAAACTATAGAAAGGGTGCAGGGGAGATTTACAAGGATGTTGCCAGAATCGGGGAACATGCCTTATGAGAATAGGTTGAGTGAACTTGGCTTTTTCTCCTTGGAGCGACGAAGGATGAGAGGTGACCTAATAGAGGTGTATAACATGATGAGAGGCATTGATTGTGTGAATAGTCAGAGGCTTTTTCCCAGGGCTGAAAGGGTTGCCACAAGACGACACAGGTTTAAGGTGCTTGGGAGTAAGTACAGAGAAGATGTCAGGGGTAGGGTTTTTATGCAGAGAGTGGTGAGTGCGTGGAATGGGCTGTCGGCAACAGTGGTAGAGGCAGATACAATAGGGTCTTTTAAGAGACTTTTGGATAGGTACATGGAGCTTGGAAAAATAGAGGGCTATGGGTAAGCCTAGTAATTTCTAAGGTAGGGACATGTTCGGCACAACTTTGTGGGCCGAAGGGCCTGTATTGTGCTGCAGGTTTCCTATGTTTCTATCAAATGCCTTGCTGAGATCCTTCGCCTCCTACTGTAGCCTGGGGTACATCTCCTCTAGTCCCAGTGACTTATCCAACTTGATGCTTTCCAAAAGCTCCTGCACATCCTCTTTCCTAATATCTACATGCTCAAACTTTTCAGTCCGCTGTAAGTCATCCCTACAATCACCATGATCCTTCTCCGTTGTGAATACTGAAGCAAAGTACTCATTATGTACCTCTGCCATCTCCTCCGGTTCCATACACACTTTTCCAATGTCACACTTGATTGGTCCTATTCTCTCACGTCTTATCCCCTTGCTCTTCACATACTTGTAGAATGCCTTGGGGTTTTCCTGAATCCTGTCCGCCAAGTGCTTCTCAAGGCCCTTTTGGCTCTCATAATTTCCTTCTTAAGCTCCTTCCTGCAAGCCTTATAATCTTCTAGATCGCTATCATTACCTAACTTTTTGAACCACTGGTAAGCTTTGCTTTTCTTCTTGACTAGATTTACAACAGCCTTTGTACACCACGGTTCCTATACCCTACCAACCTTTCCCTGTCTCCTTGGAATTCTATGCAGAACTCCACGCAAATATCCCCGCAACATTTGCCACATTTCTGCCGTCCATTTCCCAGATAACATCTGTTCCCAATTTATGCTTCCAAATTCTTGCCTGATATCCTCATATTTTCCCTAATCCAATTAAATGCTTTCCTAACTTGTCTGTTCCTATCCCTCTCCAATGCTATGGTAAAGGAGATAGAATTGTAATCACTATCTCCAAAATGCTTTCCCACTGAGAGATCTGACACCTGACCAGGTTCATTTCCAAATACCAGATCAAGTACAGCCTCTCCTCTCGTAGGCTTATCTACATATTGTGTCAAGAAACCTTCCTGAACGCACCTAACAAACACCACCCCATCTAAACCCCTTCTCGAGGGAGATGCCAATCAATATTTGGGAAATTAAAATCTCCCATCACAACAACCCTGTTATTATTACACCTTTCCAGAATCTGTCTCCCTATCTGCTCCTCGATGTCCCTGTTACTATTGGGTGGTCTATAAAAAACACCAAGTAGAGTTATTGACCCCTTCCTGTTCCTAACTTCTACCCAGAGACTCAGTGGACAATCCCTCCATGACTTTCTCCTTTTCTGCAGCCATGACACTATCTCTGATCAACAGTGCCACACCCCCACCTCTTTTGCCTCCTTCCCTGTCCTTTCTGAAACATCTAAAGCCTGGCACTTGAAGTAGCCATTCCTGCCCCTGAGCATGGCCTCTGTAATGGCCACAACATCATAATTCCAATTTCTGATCCATGCTCTAAGCTCATCCACTTTGTTCATATTACTCTTTGCATTAAAATACACACATCTCAAACCGTTGGTCTGAGCGCATCCCTTCTCTATCACTTGCCTACCCTCCTTCTCGCATGGTCTACAAGCTTTCTGTATTTGTGAGCTAACCACCTCTTCCTCCGTCGTTGCAGTTCAGTTCCCACCCCACCCCCCCCAGCCATTCTAGTTCAAACTCTCCTCAATAGCCCTAGCAAACCTCCCCACCAGGATATTGGTCGCCATGGGATTCAAGTGCAACCCGTCCTTTTTGTACAGGGCACGCCTGCCCCAAAAGAGGTCCCAATGATCCAGAAATCTGAATCCCTGCCCCCTGCTCCAATCCCTCAGCTACACATTTATCCTCCACCTCATCCTATTCCTATACTCACTGTCACGTGGCACAGGCAGTAATTCGAGAGTACTACCTTTGCACTCCTGCTTCTCAACTTCCTTCCTAACTCCCTGTAATCTGTTTTCAGGACCTCCTCCCTTTTCCTACCTATGCCTTGGTTAGCAATATGTACCACGACCTCTGGCTGTTCTCCTTCCCACTTCAGGATATCGTGGACACAATCAGAAACAACCCGGACCCTGGCACCTGGGAGACAAACAACCATCCAAGTTTCTTTCCAGCAAATGTTTCTATGAGATTCCACACCCCCCCCCCCCCCCAATTCTCCTGAACTCCAGGGAATACAGCCCAAGAGTTCCTCAAACGGTAACCTTTTCATTCCTGGAAACATTCTCATGAATCTTCTCTGAACCCTCTCGAATGTCAGTATATCCTTTCTAAAATAAGGAGCCCAAAACTGCACACGATACACCAAGTGTGGTCTCAGAAGTGCCTAATACAGCCTCAACATAACATCATATCCCTGCTCTTATATTCTACACATCTAGAAGTAAGTACCAAAATTGCATTCACCTTTTTCACCACCAACTCAACCTGGAGGTTAACCTTAGAGGTATCCTGCACAAGGACTCCCAAGTCCCTTTTTATCTCTGCATTAGTCTGCTCATTTATTTCTTCCACCAAAGTGCATGACCATACACTTTCCTACATTGTATTTCATCTGCCACTTCTTTGTCCTGTTATGTACCACAGTATCAATTCTTGGAACAGTACATGAAGTACTGGAAATCTGTAACTTTGTTTCTTGTAGTGTTACGTGATGACCTATCCCAAAAGTATAAAAGCAGCCGCACGGATTGTTCCAGAGACACACTTTGAGAGACCCACTTTGGGAGAGACCCACTTTGGTGGAGAATCGTTGTGTTGGACAGCAGAGTCGTTAGTGAGAGCATAGAGGGCAAGCTTTGATCGAACCCAAAAGGGAGTGGGTAGTCGATAACGCTGTGCATTTCGGAGGTGACTGACACTTCGTAATCGAAACGTCGACCTTTGGTACCCACTTTGGTAAACCCCTGCAAAGTCTCAGGTGTGTGGTGACCAGTCCTGGAAAAGTGACTTCTCCTGTCAGTTACATGGTCCAATTCTCATTTTTTGTGGACTCTAAAACAGACCGCATCGTGAACTCACTTCCACTGTAAAGGTACAGTGGCTGCTTTGTGAGATCAGTGTTCCAGAGGTACTGTATGTCTGCCGAATCGCCTTCAGAAAGGTACAGTGGCCATTTTGGTGTATCTCTGCGGGACCCACTTCTTTGCTGTATTTTGAATCTCCGTCTTCAAGATCGTCACTTCGCTACACTTCTAAACTAAAAGTCTTTCCTATCAATCTCCCCCTTGAATCCTTGAAACTTTCTGAACTGACATTCTGAGACTGTGCTCCAGTAAGACTCTGTTAAGAATTGTTCCCAAGTTTAACTGTTTGGAAGCTATAGACGCATAGCGCTGTTAGCTTCGTTTTAAGTTAGTCGCTTGTTTATTTTTACATGTTTCTGCTTGAGTGTTAATAAATTCTGTTGTTTTGCAATAATTCCCTGACTCCGTTCCACATCTATTACTGCTGGTTCCACGTAACAGCCCATTCCCCTAAACTATTTAAGTCTCTCTGCAGGCTCTCTGTTTCCTCAACACTACCCGCTTTTCCACATATCTTTGTATCATCGGTGAACTTAGCTACAAATCCATTAATCCCATAGTCCAAATCATTGGTATATATTGTAAAAAGCAGCGGTCCCAACACCGACCCCTGTGGAACTCCACTGGTAACCGGCAGCCAGCCAGAATAGGTTCCGTTTATTCCCAGTCTGTTTTCTCCCAATCAGCCAATGCTCCACCCATGCTAGTAACTTCCCTGTAATTCCATGTGCTCTTATCTAAGCTAAGCAGCCTCATGTGCAGTGCCTTGTCAAAGGCCTTCTGAAAATCCAAGTACCACATCTACTGCATCTCCTTTTGTCGACCCTTCTGAAATTTCATCAAAAAATTGCAGGAGGTTTTTCATGCAAGATTCTCCTTTCAGGAAACCATGCTGGCTTTGGCCTATCTTGCCATATGCCTCCAGGTACTCCGTAATCTTATCTCTAACAATCGATTGCCACAACTTCCCAACCACTGATGTCAGGCTAATAGGTCTATAGTTCTCTTTCTGTTGCCTCACATCCTTCTTAAATAGTGAAATAACATTTGCAATATTCCAGTCATCCTGTACAAAGTCAGAATCTATCAATTCTTGAAAGATCATTGCTAATATCTCCACAATCTCTCCAGCTACTTCCTTCAGAACCCAAGGGTGCATTCCATCAGGTCCAAGAGATTCATCTACCCTCAGACCATTAAGCTTCCTGAGCACCTTCTCAGTCGTAATTTTCACTGCACATACTTCACTTCCCTAACACTCTTGAATGTCTGGTATAACGCAGATGTCTTCCACTGTGAAGACTGATGTAAAATATGCATTCAGTTCCTCTGCAATCTCTGCAACTCCCATTACAGTATTTCCAGCATCATTTTCTATTGGTCCTATATATATACCCTCGGCTCTCTTTTATCCTTTATATACACAAAAAAGCTTTTAGTATCTTCTTTGATATTAGTTGTCAGCTTCCTTTCATAATTTATCTTTTCTTTCCTAATGACCTTCTTAGTTTCCTTCTGCAAGTTTTTAAAAGCTTCCCAATCCTCTATCTTCCCACTAACTTTGGCTTCCTTGTATGCCCTCTCTTTTGCTTTTACTTTGGCTCTGACATCACTTATGAGCCACAGCAGTGTCCTTCTTTCATTCGAAAATTTTTTATTTGGAATATATTTGTCTTGCTTTCAAGAAAGGGCCTATTCCACACTGTATCTTTAAATAAAATAAAAAAAATTCTTTCAGATTTTATGAGAATTATCTATTTGTCAGTCATCCATTTGTGATTTTGGCTCAGTTTTTTACTCACCATTGGTACAATCAGGCCACTGGGCACTACCTCCCACTCTGAGCCTTGCCATCAGAATCACAAAACAAAACCAATGTAGTGTAGTTTTTTTTATTTGCTGTATTAACTCATTTAGTCTTACCCTATCAGGGATGTTTCTTTGGTTCTCCCTCCCAACCTCTGCATCTGGAAACTACTATCTTTTCTCCTTCCTAGTTCTGATGCAGAGTCTCAAATCGGAAATGTTAACTGCTTCTCTTTTTGTACGAGTATTGCCTTTGCTTTGACATCTTTTATAAACTCAATGCACTTGTAGTAAAATTATGTAGTGCTCCACCTTCCAAGACTTTAAAAGCAATGAAGAAATTATGTTTAAGAAATTGATCTTACTTTGAATTTCTGATGGAGAACTTGGCCCAGAAGCACCAAACAGGACATCAATGAGGTTGGAAGCAGGTCCAGCATGATATTGACTTAAGGCGTTTAAAGCACTAAAATTAAACAATAATTTTTAACAAATGCAATAAAGCTCTAATAGAACAAGAATTTTCTACACGTTACTCTAAAACATCAAAGAAATTAATTAAAATCAATTGCCTAAAATGATTTTATGTTTCAAGAGAAAAAAATCACACTTTATGTTAACATTGGTCCTTTAGACCAGAAACAGAGTAGCTATCTATATTCTTTTGTAGGGCTGAAATAAGCATGAGAGGTCCTTCATTAGTGACGCAGTACAAAGTTTAAAAAAAGGTTTGGAGCCTCTAGTTTTTGTCAAGCTGAAATCAGCACAGAACCAATTAAAAAAAATGAGGTGTAAGCAAGGCGGCCACTTCTGGAGTGGGGCGTGGTTGGAATGGTCCAGCTTTGGCTCAACAGGCTTGGACAAGAACAGGTGGAGGTTCTAAGTAAGCAAATTTCTATTAAGTTTTTTTATCCTGTTAGTACAGAGCTAGTGTGCTGAGAATGGATCCAGAGGTAGTGATATTTTCCTTGTTTGAGACGTGGGAAATTTGGGTGACCTCCAGTCTCCCTGATAACTATTTCTGCACAAAACATCAAGCCGCAGCTCCTTACAGACAGTGTTCAGGAACTGGAGCTGCAGCTGGATGACCTTCAGCTCATATGGGAAAAAGGAGGTGATAGGTAGGAGTTACAGGGAGGTAGCCATCCTTCTGTTGCAGGAGGCAGGTACCCGGCTGACTTTCAGGAGAGAGTAAATGAATAGGCAGCTCATGCAGAGTACCACTGTGACTGTTCCCTTCAATAATACGAATACCGCTTCAGATATTGTTTGGGGGTGGGGGGAGGAGGTGGTTCCACTTGCCCGTGGGGAATCTGCAACAAGCAGCTTGCTGGCCCTGAATCTGGCTGAAGCTCAGAAGGGAAGGGGAAGGGGTGAGAGAAGAGGAATACAGGAATGATAGGGGATTCTATAATTAGAGAAGTAGAAAGCAGTTTCTATGTTGCCTTCCGGGTGGGGTCAAGCCTATGAACAATAGACAAGTGGACTACAAATTGCAAAGGGAGATAAATAAGACATGTAAAAGGGTAATGTTGCAATAATCATGGGTAATTTCAATATGCAGGAAGACTGGGAAAATCCATTTGTTGCTGGATCCCAAGACAGGGAATTTGTAGAATGCTCATGAGATGTCTTTTTAAAGCAACTTGTAGTTGAGCCCACTAGGGGAATGGCAATTCTAGAATGGGTGTTATGTAATGACACTGATTTGATTAGGAAGCTTAAGGTAAAGGAAACCTTGGGAGGCAGTGATCATAATATGATAGAATTCACCTTGCAGGTTGAGGAGGTGATAAAATTGAATGTATCAATATTACAGGGTAAAAGGAATTACAGAGGTATGAGAGAGCAGCTGGCCAAAGTTGACTGGAAAGGAACACTAGCAGGGATAATGGCAGAACAGTAATGGCTGGTGTTTATGGGGGAAATTTGGAAGGCACAGAAAGATTAATCCCAAAGATAAAGAAGTATTTTAAAAAGAGGATGAGGCAGCTCTGGCTGACAAGGGAAGTCAAAGACAGCATAAAAGCAAAAGAGAAGCAATATAATATATATTTTAAAAATTAGGAAGGTAGAGGATTGGGATGCTTTTAAAAAACAACAGAAGCCAACTAAAGAGCTATAAAGAGAAGAAAGAGAAAATATAAAAGTAAGCTAGCAAATAACATAAAAGAGGATAAATAAAGTTTTTTATAGATATGTAAAGAGTAAAAGAGAGACATGAGTGGATATCAGACCACTGAAAAATGATGATGCCGAGGTAGTGATGGGGGGCAAAGAAATGACAAAGGAACTTAATAAGTCATTTTAATCAGTCTTCACTATGGAAGACACTAGCAGAATGCCAGAAATGTGAGAGTGTCAGGCGACAGAAGTGATGGCTTTATGGCTTTGACAATAAGATAGGTAGAGGGGCAGGAAGCGTTGAGGAACCAGGGTATCTGCGGAAGGACTTGACAGATTGGGGGAAGGCAAAGAAGTGGTAGGTGGAATATAATATAGGGAAAGGCATGGATATGCACTTTGGCAGAAAGAATAAAGGCTTGGACTATTTTCTAAATGGGAAGAAAATTCATAAATCAGAGGTGCAGAGTCCTTGTGCAGGATTCCCTAAAAGTTAACTTGCAGGTTGAATCAATGGTGTGGAAAGCAAATGCAATGTTGCATTCACATCAAGATGACCAAAATGTAAAAGTCACGGATGTACAGTTTTGAGCAAGTCTTAAGCACCCTTGATTGTTCACATAACTTTTGCTTTAGATGATTATTTTTTGTCTTCTGCATTAGTGTGACAATAGGAAAGAGCAATTTTTAGATTTCCAAATATTCATTTTCCAAAAAAATTAAACATTAGAGAAATATTTGTATTTTGTTAAAGAGAATAACACGTTAAGTAATAGACCACAGAGTCATAGAGTCATAAAGAAGTACAACACAGAAACAAAACCTTTGGCCCATCTAGTCCATGCCAAATCCATTTAAAATTGCCTACTCCCATCAATCTGCACCAGGACCATAGCCCTCCACATCCCTACTATCCATGTACCTATTCAAACTATTTTTAAATATTGAGATCAAACTCACATGCACCACTCATACTGGCAGCTCATTCCACACTCTCACAGCCCTCTGAGCAAAGAGGTTTCTCCTCATGTTCCCCTTGAACTTCTCACCTTTCACCCTTACCCAACATCTGGTTGTAGGCCCACCCAACCTCAATAGAAAAAGCCTGCTTGAATTTACCCTATCTATACCCCTCATAATTTTGTATACTTGTCAAATCTCCTCTCAATCTTCTAAGTTTTAAAGAATACAGTCCTAACCTATTCAATCTCTTCTTATAACTCAATTCTTCCAGACCCAGCAACATCCTTGTAAATTTTCTTTGTACTCTTTCAACTTTCTTTATATCTTTCTGGTAGGTAGGTGACCAAAACTGCACACAATACTCACACAAAATATGTGGTCCAAGTTCTTCTGAAGAAGCACAAAGAAACAGGAAAGGTTGAGGACCAGAAACAGTGTTCAGCCACAGAAACTAAGTGCAGCAGGCAAAAGATCCACAAAACTGATGTCCCTTCTAAATTGGAAGAATTCTACCACTGATATCAGCTCTGAACTCACAGAAACCACTGGAACCCAAGTACACTCCTCTACAGTCAAAGTCTTGTCAGAAGTGGTCTTCATGCAAAAGTTCCTGCCAAAAAACAATTCTTCCAAAGAGGAAACAAAGCCAAGTGACTCAGCTATACACGAACTCAAGGACTGAACTATGGCAAGTGCCCTGGACTGATTTTTGGCTCAAACAGAAGGCAGTTTGTCCATAAGGGAGCTGGAGAGTACTACATGGCTGAAACTCTGCAGCCAACAGTAAAGCAAAGCAGAGGCTCCCTGCAAGTTTGGGCTACATTTCTGCAAATGGAGATAGTGATCTCCATAGAATTAATGGACTCCTCAATGCCGAAAAGTACAAACAGATTTTCATCCATCACACAATCCCATCAGGGAGGTGTCTGATCAGACCCAACTTCATTCTGCAGCAGGACAATAACCCCTACACACAACCAAGGTCATAAAGAACTACTTTCACTGAAAAGAAGAACAAAGAGTTTGCAACAAATGGAATGGCCTCCACAAAGTCCTGATATCAGCACCATCGAGGCTGTCTGGGATTACCTAGAGAGACAGAAGCAAGTGAGACAGCCAAAGTTTGCAGAACTGTAGCAAGTTCTCCAAGATGCTTAGCACAACATACCAGACGATTTTCTTATAAAACTGCATGACTGTACCTAAGAGGCAAAGGGTGGTCACACTAAATATTAATTTGATTTAGTTTTTTTTTATCTGTTTACTGCTCTATATACTATGGTTTTTGAAATTTAGAAACTTTTCATTTCATCATTTTTCAAAGCATCTTTGCTTTAGATTTTTTTTACATGTGCCTAAGACTTTTACACAGTTCTGTAATGTTGAGGCTTTCTAAGGCATTGGAGTACTGTGAGCAATTTTGGGCCCCTTATCGAAAAGATGTGCTGGCATTGGAGAGAGTCTAGATGAGACTCACGAGAATGATCCTAGGAACAAAAACGTTAACATATGAGGAGCATTTTATAGCTCTGGGCCTGTACTCACTTAAGTTTAGAAGAAGGGGGATTTTACTGCGACTTATTGAATATTGAAAGTGGGTGTGGAGGATGTTTCCTATAGTGAGAGAGTATAGGAACATAGCACACAGAGTCAGAACTGAGGGACATCTATTTAGACAGAGATGAGAAAGAATTTCTTTAACCAGAGGGTGGCGAATCTATGGATTTCATTTACCACAGATTGCTGTGCAAGGCAGGTCACTGGGTATATTTTAGGCAGAGGTTGATAGGTTCTTGATTAATCAGTGTCAAAGGTTACAAGCAGAAGGCAGTAGAGTAGAATGAGAGAAATAATTAATCAGCCATGATGGAATGGCGGAGCAGACTCAATGGGCCAAACAGCCTAATTCTACCCCAAAGTCTTATGGTATTTTTAAGTGGTAGGTCACCATTCTTGAGTAGAATAGTTCATGATGCAGAACTTTTAAATATATTAAGACAGAAGTAATAGCAACAAGCAGTTCAAATCCAGTAGTATCTAGCTGACATATATTACAGATGCATCTAACAACAAATCTACACCTACAAAAATCAAATCGGGTTCTTATTAAAGCATAAGACTTTAAGATAAAATATATAATGCTTACTTTTTCAGCCTTTTATAGGTGACATCATTAGCCAATTTTAAAAGTTTATAGGAAGAGTCATTGTTGAAGTTTAGCTGATCACTGGATTCATCAAAAGCCACAGTGATTGACTTTTGAGTGATGCGTGTTACAACACCAGATGCAAGTTGGTCCAAAGAAGTGGAGCCTTGATTGTCATATAAACCTACAATATCCCCTGAACAAAGACAAAATAAAACTTAATGAAATGCTCATTTCAGTTGAGTAATGTTCAAGTTTCAGCTAAATGAAGCATTATACCACCTGGCACAAAGTTGTATTCTATGCTACAATTCAAAATACACTATGCAAAACGAAAAAAAAAAACTAGATCATTTCTAATTTCTGTTTGCATAAGTAACAAGTGATTGATCCAGAAAAAATGCACATCATGGACATTAGAGCTCTTTGCACTTTCTAACCGCTTGTCAGGATGCAGCCTTAAAGGGAAATGAGAACAATTTCTGTACCACTGATCACCTGATCTCAGTGTAGCATGAAACACAACAGAAACCTAATTGGAGATATAGAGCAACAAAAAAAATTATGTGGGAACTGCTTGTCACCAACTTTGAATATTCCAGTTTATTCTTTAAAAGCAAAGAAAAGCTTCTTACAAAGATCATAAAATAATGTAGTTGGGAATAAATGCTAACTGTACAACTCAAAAAATAATCAAAAAAATTACCTAGAAATTTTGTATCGTTAAGTTATTGAAAGTTTGTGTCTAGTTGTGTACTACAGGGATCAGAGCTGGGATCCTTACTGGTTGCTTAATTTAAAAAATTGTATATGAACATAGGAAGCATGATTGTTAAGCGTGCAGAATTTATTAAAATGGAGAATAATTGGAGGCTGCAAAATGATGTTGATCAGTCAATATGATGGGAAGAGCAAATTGAAAATGAAATGTAATCCTGGTAAGTATAAAATTATGCACTTCGGAAGAACTAATAAGGGCAGGTTATATAAAATGAATGGCACAGCATTAGAGAATATAAAAGAACAGAGGACCCTCACTATACAAGTCCAAGGATCTTTGAGATGGAAGCATAGTAGATATGTTGGTGAAGAAGCCAATATATACTTAACTTTATTAGCAGGGACCTAGAATATCAGAGAAGGAAGGCTATGGTACAACTTTCTAAAGCACTGGTTGGCCCATTGCTGGAGTACTTGATTGTCTACATGGACATGGTGGACCAAAGAGACTGCTCTGTGCTGTACAGATTTTGTTTCACACTCTTGAGGACTTTATTATGAAAAGGTGAATGGAATAGCAATTAATTTTTGGAGTACACTTTTGATGCAACTCAGGTAACAACATTAAAGAAATGAAACACACCAGGACCAAAGTTATTGCTGGGCAACGATGCACTGGCTTCATACTTTCTAGGTTCAAAGCTGACAATGAAGCGTCCATACAGTCCAGTTCTCTGGCTTGCCACCTGAAGCTTCAGCAGACATACTCCTCGCTGCTGAAGTTTTTTCACAGAGACATTTTCCCGCCATTCTCTGAAAAAAAAAACAAATAAAAATAATCAGCAAGAACTTGCATTTATACAGCCCCCCCTAACTTAGAAAAAAAATCTTAAAATGCTACACCTGAGATAAAGTATGACATTGAGGCATACATTTAAAATTGATAAAAGGCAAGCTTTGGGAAGGAGGAAGAGACTGGCAGATGGAAAGAATTAAGGGAAGAAATTCCAAAGCTATGGCCTAGTCTGCTGATAAGTGGCACAGCTCAAAAATCATAGATGCACAAGAAAGCAGGACTGTTGGAACAGATATTTCAAGAAGTTGCAGAGATGAATAAAGTTACAGAGATAGTCAATTCAGTATCAGAAGTACTGCAAGGGAATGGTGAAGCTACAGAGGGACTTAAAAGTATGATAGTCAATTCAGTATCAGAGGTGGTGGTAAACCAGACATTAACTTAGATCAACAAGTAAAGAGTGATAGGTAAGTGGGACTGGCAGGTGCTCAGATGAGGACAGTAGATGTTTGAATAAATTGAAGTTGCAACATTATAAGTTCTATCACAGATCACAGAACCATGTACAGAATGACATGCAGCAGAGAATGAACTCAATTCTAAACTGGTTTTCAGCCTTTTGAAGGTTGCAATCATTTTCCCCCAATCCAAATAAGGACCCAAGTTCCCAATGTACATGTGCGGCCTTTTGTCGGTGCAGGCCCTTAATATATTGTGTGCTTTGTCTCTTTACATGTATATAACTAGTGAGCTCCATTCAACATACAAATGCTGTCAGAAATCTCTTGCTAGGATACTTAAAAGCATGAGCTTTCCAGGGACAGATCATGAATATTTTATTACATCCGTCAAGTTGTGTATGAGTACTTGCCAGCATTTAGTAATCCTATACAAATTACAGACAATAGGAGCCATAAGCAATAACTAATCTTTGATAAATAAACTCATGAATATTAAACATTGCAAGTTGACTTGAATCAGAAATCCTTAATTTGGAATCCCTTTTTTGGTTCCTGGAGCAATCAGTTAATAAGTATTAGAGAAACTAATCGCTAATCATAATTTATTTATTTATTGGGCATTATTAATGATTGAAGTAGAGTGGCTGAGTATCACAAGTTCATGAAGCTTAAAGAGATGAAAGGGGAGTTCTGAGAAAGCATACCTGGTTTCTTCAACTTCAGCTGCTCTTTCTTCTTGCAGTAACTCTAAATTTTTAAACACAAAGGATTCCATGCCACATCTATAAATGAAGCAAAGAAAAAACAGTAACAAAAAATGTAATGTAAATAGTGCTCCACATCTGTGTTGAGCTATTAATGCAAGGGTTTGCACTTATAGAGAATCCTTAATGCAAAAGTACAATGTCTTAAAGTATTTTATCAATGGTAACCAAATCAGAGATGCACAGAAAAGAGATATGATATGACAGGGCAGGAGCGCACAGAAAGCCAAGATGCATGGATTAAAGGTGTGTGTTTAAGGGGGTAGCAAAATTTATTCTAAAAGTGAATAAAACACGCCCAGTAAATGTGAATAACAGGTCATCTATAAAGTTCAAAGTAAATTTTAATATAAAAGTTCATGCATGTCACCATATACAACCCTGAGATTCATTTTCCTGCAGACATACTCAGCAAGTCAAGAGAAGAGTAAATATTACAGGATAAATGAAAGATCACCTTAGTGCAAAAGACAACAAACTGTGCAGATGTAAGCATAAATAAATAGCAATATAAAACAAGAACGAGATAACAAGATAAAGAATTGTTAAAGTGAGATCATTAGTTATGGGAACATCTCAAAGGATGGGCAATTGAGTGTATTTGATGGTTGTCAGACAGTAACTATTATTGAACCTGGTGGTGCAAGTCCTGAGGCTCTTGTACTTTTTATCTGATCTAACGGCAGCAATGAGAAAAGAACATGGACTGGATGATGGGGATCTGTGATGATGGCTGCTGCTTTCCTATGAAAGTGCTTCACGTATACGTGCTCAATGGTTGTGAGGGCTTTACCCATGATGTATTGGGCCGAATCCACTGCCTTTTGTGAGTTTTCCATTCAAAGGCATTGGTGTTTCCATACTAGACTGTGATGCAGCCAATCAATATACCTTCCACGACACACTTACAGAAGTTTGTCAAAGATGCGAGGTAGAGAATGCACTGACTAGTGGCATCACGGCCTGCTTTGGAAACATCATCTATAGATGTTCTGCATACCAATTCCACAAGGTATTGTGCACCTAACAAGTGAAAATCATTAAATGCATACAGCAATAGAATTTCAGAGGTTTCCCTGTCCCAAGGGATATTGTCTTTTAAGGGATACTTGATAAAATACAAAAATGGATTAATTAATAGAAGACTACATTAGTGAAGGGTGTTGCAAAAGTTACATATCCCTCTCCCAACTCCCAGAATAATAGCAGGCTATAAAGTTATCACAAAGGCCAGTGTCATCATGATCTCTCCACAAAGGAATTGGAGAAATGGCCTCACAGTGGCTAAGTTACCAAGCTTGTAATCCAGATCTGTGAACCATGAGAAAACCAGTTCAAACCCCTTCACAGCATCTGCAGAATTTCAGTTTATTTAATGGCATGTCTGGTGTTTAAAGGTTGCTACCAGTGGCAATAGCCAACAGAAAGCTGATCAATATTCAGACTGTCTCCATCTGATTGAAGAAAGTGCTTTAAGAAAGAAAATCTGCTGAATCATTTTCAAGTATGACATATTTGTGCCTGCAATGCGGCTTGAAAAGCCCACGATCATTCAGCATCATTGGAACATTGTCTGCAGCATTCAAGACCATTACTGTCTCAAGGGAAATAATAAATGGACATTAGTTGCTGCTCTTAACAGGAATGGACACATTTCTAAACAGAATTTCAAACAATAACATCTCTGTGAAACGTGGTGGGAGGCAATGTAAATATACAAATCCTGATTTCAAGTGTGCCACACGTTCCATTTTTGGCTTTTTAGTGGCTTAATCTCCAGTACTTAAAGAACGTTGACCAACTCAAGAGTCCTTCTAGGTAAGCTGCATTAGGGCATCAAGTGGGAGCAGTTTAACATCAGCATATAAACGAGGCTTAATCTCAAAGGCAGTGCAGAATTACCAAAGCTAGTTTAAGGTCTGGTCACTCTGCCAGTATTTCAGCCTTTCTAGATATGCACTCCCAACTTCCCCCATTCTGTTTACACCAAAGTACCCATTTGCAGCACCACCACCTAACCACTAATTTTCCCATCCCTTCAGTTAATCAGGAGCAGTACATATTGAAGTGTTCTACATGTTGCTCAATGTAGAACAATAGCATAGAAGCAATACAATGACTTATTCACTGGGCAACAGGAAAAGTTAATGGTCACTTGACAGATGAACTTGAACTTAGAACATAAGAAACAGAATCAAGTTAGGGCAACTGGCTGCTTGAACTTGTTTTGTCGATCAACAAGATCAATGAGGACCTAATTCTGGTCTGAACCCCACTGTCATGCTCTCTCTGCATTCCCATAGACTTCCCAAGGTTTAAGAATCTGTCCAACTTCATCTTGAAGATACTCAATAATATGCAGACCAACAGAAATATTTTACAGTCAATGTGTTGTACTGGTGTCACATACTAGCATGGACAGAAGATTGGCTGACTTGCCAGAAGG
The DNA here is from genome assembly GCF_030144855.1 of Hypanus sabinus. Lineage (NCBI taxonomy): Eukaryota > Metazoa > Chordata > Chondrichthyes > Myliobatiformes > Dasyatidae > Hypanus > Hypanus sabinus. The sequence goes on from NC_082712.1 coordinate 123,760,132, forward strand.
CAAAGATTGGGACTAAAAGGGGCCTTTTCTAGTTGGCTGCCGGTGACTTGTGATGTCCCGCAAGGGTTGGTGTTGGGTCCACTGTTTTTCACTGTATATCTTCATTCAAAGTTCAAAGTAAATTTATTATCAAATTACATATACTACCAAGATTCATTTTCTTGCAGGCACTCATAGTAGAGCAAAGCAATACAACAGAATCAATGAAAAACTACATACAAAGACTGACAAACAAAAGAAGACAAACTGCGAATAAAACAAACAGTAATAGTAATGATATCAATAAATAAAGAAGTAAATGAATAATACAGAGAACATGAGATGTGGAGTCCTTGAAAGTGAGTCTATAGGTTGTGGAATCACTGCAGTGTTGAGTGAAGTTACCTATGGTGGTTCAGAAACCTGATGGTTGAAAAGTAATAACTGTTCCTGAACCTGGTGGTACGAGACCCAAGACGCCTGTAGCTCTTTCCCAATGGCAGCAGCGAAAAGAGGGCACAGCCTGGGGGTTGTTGATTATGGATGCTGCTTTCTTCTGGCTGTGCTCTTTGTAACTGTGCTCAATGGTGTGAAGGGCTTCTCCTCTAACGGACTGGGCAATATCTACCACTTTTGTAGGCATCTTCATTCTTGGTGATTCGTGTTTCCTTAACAGACTGTGATGCAACCAATTAGGATAAACCAATTAGAAAAAGGCAAATGGTATGTTGGCATTCATAGCAAAAGGATTTGAGTACAGGAGCAGGGAGGTTCTACTGCAGTTGTACAAGGCCTTGGTGAGACCGCACCTAGAATATTGTGTGCAGTTTTGGTCCCCTAATCTGAAGAAAGACATCCTTGCCATAGAGGGAGTACAGAGAAGGTTCACCAGATTGATTCCTGGGATGGCAGGACTTTCATATAAAGAAAGACTGGATCGACTAGGCTTAAACTCACTGGAATTTAGAAGATTGAGGGGGGATCTTATTGAAACGTGTAAAATTCTAAAGGGATTGGACAGGCTAGATGCAGGAAAATTGTTCCCGATGTTGGGGAAGTCCAGAACGAGGGATCACAGTTTAAGGATAAAGGGGAAGCCTTTTAGGACCAAGATGAAGAAAACCTTCTTCACACAGAGAGTGGTAAATCTGTGGAATTCTCTGCCACAGGAAACAGTTGAGGCCAGTTCATTGGCTATATTTAAGAGGAAGTTAGATACGGCCCTTGTGGCTAAAGGGATCGGGGGTATGGAGAGAAAGCAGGTACAGGATTCTGAGTTGGATGATCAGCCATGATCATACTGAATGGCGGTGCAGGCTCGAAGGGCCGAATGGCCTACTCCTGCACCTATTTTCTATGTTTCTATGATACTCTCCACTGTGCATCTATAGAAGTCTGTCAAGATTTTAGATGATATACTGAAACTGCGCAAACTTCTAAGAAAGTGGAGATGCTGCTGTGCCTTCTTTGTAGTGGTACCTACGTGCTGATCCCAGGACAGATCCACTGAAATGATAACACCAAGAAACTGAAAGTTGTTGACCCTCTCCACCACTAATCCCCTAATGAGGACCGTATTGAAGATGTACTTTGCCTCACAGTCATAAGTACAGATGACAGAATTTATAGTTTTGGGGTCAAGTTCACATACAATACAAAGACAGATGGAGGAGCTGGTAGTGTTGAAGAAGCAGGAAGTCTGCAGAAGCACATTTACAGATTAGGAGAATGGGCAGATGGAATACATTTTAGGGAAGTAAACCTTCGTGCATTTAAGTAAAAGGAGTAAGGGTAGACTATTTTCTAAACAGGGAGCAAACTCAGATATCAAAAGTACTAATGGGACTTGGGAGTCCAGTGCAGGATTCCCTAAATGTTAACTTGCAGGTTGAGTTAAGTAGTAAGGAAAGAAAATACAATTATTAGCATTCATTTCAACACCAAAACTTTATGAAACTGTATCTGGAGAACTACAAGCAGTTTTGGGCCCCTTATCTGAGAAAGGATATGCTAGCAATGGAGGTAGTGTAGAAGAGGCATACAAAAATGATCCCAGAAATTTAAGGGTTAACATAGGAGGAGCATTTGATGGCTGTGAGCCTGTACTCGCTGGAGTTTAGAAGAACAAAACCTACCAAATATTGAAGAGACAAGGAAAGGATGTTGTCAATAGTGGGGGAGTCTAGGACATGAGGGCACAGCCTCAGAATAGAAGGACATCCCTTTAGAACAGAGTTGAGAAGGATTTTTGTTTCTCTCACTGGAGGGAAGTGAATCTTTAGAAGTCATTACCAGATGATTGGAGAGGCCAAATCCTTGGACATACTTAAGGCTTGATAAGTTCTTGATTCATCAGGGTATCAAAGGTTTTGGGAAGAAGGCAGGGGTAATAAATCAGTTATGATAGAATGATAGCGCAGACTCACTGGACTGAATGGCCTAATTCTGCTCCAATGCCTTTTGGTCAAATCATTTACTCATGAAAGGCTTCAAATGCTCATTCATTCTGCCTTACTCTGCCACAAATGCACCATAGCCTACTCATTATTTCAAGGTTTATTAGGGCAATCACAAACCCATGTAAAAAAAAATAATAAAGTCTCAAAGATACAACCATACATCTATCAAGTCAGAAAAAGACTTGTGATTGTTCAGCATCTTTTACACCTGAAAGGTATTTCCAGCCAATGAAGTAAGTTTTTTCCAAAATGCACACAGTGGTGCAATTAAGATTGTAAGAAAGATCCCATAATATGGCAATGCCAGGTTATTTATCCCCAACAAAGTCTGCTCCCTCCCCACCCGTGTGCTGTTGACTCAGTCAGAAATACATTGTTGCCTTTCCTCCCCTATTCTGTGATAATTATCAGACAGATCATCAGGGATCACTTTGCAGCTCTCAAAATATCTCATAGACACATAGAAATCTACAGTACATTACAGGCCCTTCGGCCCAAAAAGCTGTGCTGACCATGTAACCTACTCCAGAAACAGTCTAGAATTTCCCTATCGCACAGTCCTCTGTTTTTCTAAGCTCCATGTGCCTGTATAAGAGTCTCTTAAAAGACCCAATTGTATCTGTCTCTACCATGTTCGCTAACAGTGCAATCCATATACCCACCTCCTCTATGTGAAAAACTTACCACTGACATCTCCTTTGCACCTATTATCAAGCATCTTCAAACTATACCCCCTCATGTTAGCCATTTCTGCCTTGGGAAAAAGCCTCTGGCTATCCACACGATCAATGCCTCTCATCATCTTGTATACCTCTATCAGGTCATTTCTCATACCCCGTCTTCCCAAAGAGAAAAGGCTGAGTTCACTCAACCTATTCTCATAAGGCATGCTCTCCAATCCAGGCAACATCCTTGTAAATCTCCTCTGCCCTCTCTCTATAGTATCCATATCCTTCCTATAATGAGATGACCAGAACTGAACACAGTACTCCGTGGGATCGGCTGAAGCTGCAGGACCTATTTCCATACGGTCTTATATAGCTGTAACATTACCTCACATCTCTTGAACTCAACCCCACAGTTGATTAATGCTAACACACCATACACCTTAAGAACACAGTCAACCTGCACAGCAGCTTTAAGTGTCCTATGGACACAGATCCTAAGATCTCTCTGATCCCCTACACTGTCAAGAGTCTGACCATTAATATCATATTCTGTCTTCAAATAGGACCTACCAAAATGAACCACTTCACACTTATCTGGGTTGAAGTCATTCTGCCACTTCTTAGCCCAGTTCTGCATCCTATTGATGTCACTCTGTAACCTCCAACACTCCTCCACGATATTCACAAACCCCCAACCTTTGTATCATCAGCAAACTTACCTTTCTACCTCATCCAGGTCATTTATGAAAAGCACAGAGGAGGGAGTCCCAGAACAGATCCCTGTGGAACACCACAAGTCACTGTCCTCTATGCAGAATACGAACCATCTACAACCACCTTTTGCTTTCCATGGGAAAGCCAATTCTGGATCCACAAAGCAAGGTCTCCTTGGATCCCATGCCTCATTCCTTTCTGAATGAGCCTCGCATGGGGCACCTTATCAAATGCCTTACTGAAATCCATATACACTACATCCACTGCTCTCCTTTCATCAGTGTGTTTTGATACCATTCCATGGGGCTTTTAACATCCACAAGGAAGAGAGGAGATTTCCATTTAGAAAAATTTTTGATTATGACTACCTTATATAATGTGAAATTTGTTGTTCCACAGGGGGAGTACAGTGCGAAAACTTAAGATTATTATAAATTTGATAAATAGAGCAAAAAAAAAAGGAATAATGATGCTGTGGATCATGGACCATTCAGAAATTTGATGGCTTCTTTACTTCCTCCCTGACGGTCATAACAAGAAGAGGGCATGTCAAGATCGTGAACGTCCTTAATGATATCCACTGCCTTCTTTAAGGCAACTTCTGAAAACGTCCTTGATAGTGAGAAGATTCTGCTCGTGACTGTGCTGGCTGAGTCTACAACCAATTGTAGCCCCTTATGATCCTGTACACTTAAGTTTTATATGGGCTATGATGCAATGAGTCAGAATACTCTCCAGCGTACATCTACAGAAATTTAGTAACATACCAAATCTCCTCAAACTTCCAATGAAGTAGAACCTCGGACGTGCTTTCTTAGTGTGTGCATCAATGTGTTGGGCCCAGAGTAGATTCTTGAAGATGCTGACAGCCAGGAACTAGTTGTCTACCCATTCCACCGCTGATCCCGCGGACTGATGAATAGTTTCCCGAAGGTAACGTCTCTGGGAGTGCAGTGCAGTAGACCGTAGGTCCTGTAACAAAAGTACCAGCCGACTTGAGTAGGGTCAAGACCCTAGCGTGAGACGTGAGCCCACTAGCTGAAGGCAGAGAGTGAAGGATAATTGATTATAAAGTGAACACCAACATCCTACACCTTGCACATTATCACACAGTAATATCCAGAACTTCGTCTACTGACCTATAACCAACCCACAACACCCTACTGTCCAGTACCTACTCACCCGTCCCTCGCCACTGTCCGTCCGATAACCTGTCCCCACTCCACTCCTGAACGACCGTTCCGCCGAAGCCGCGGGACCTATTTCCATACGGACCAGTGACGTTTACGCCGCGGAGATGGCGGCAGTGAATTGTGCGAGGTTAGTCGGTAACTGGAATTGGTGTCGGATCCGGACTGCTGGTAAGGGCAGTATGTCCTGAGAAGGGGTCGGGACAGGTTCATGGAGAGGTGGCGGGTTGGGGGGAGATGATGAAAGTTTCCGAGGGTCTAGAGGTTGGGAGGAGGTAATGGAGAGGTAGAGGCGGTAATTGGGTGTAGAATGAGGGAAGGTTAGTGGGATGTGTTGATGGTGACATGAAAAGACGAGAGGGGATGATGGGGAGGTGAACTGGCAGATAGGGTCAGGGGTGGAAGGACTAGCGGGCATGGAGAGTGAGGGGATAGAAAGCAACAGCTGGGGCAGGGATGGAGGGACTGATGGAAGGATTGGCGGGCATGGAGAATGAGGGGCAGAAGTGCAATGAATGGTCGGTTGTGGATAGTGATAGGGCCGCCGTGCTAGGTGGAGATGTGGAGCTGTCAACTAGCAGATGATGGATGTTGGTGGAATGGGGTATTGGAGCTGAGGGGGGTGAGGGAAAGTGTTGAAGCGTGCCTTGGTCTATCCAAAGAAATAAATATTGAGTGTAGTTTTCCCTTTTGGCTTTGTTAAACTGTGACAATTTGCATAATTGTACTTTGAAATCTGTTTTCCTACCCAGCCTAGATTACTACCTTACAAGAATGAGTTTGGTCTTTGTACCAGAATGTATTCCCATACATTTCTTTGTATTGAGCCTCACCTGTCAAATGTGTCCCATTCTATACATTTACTAAAATTGTCTTCTAATTTGTTTTAGACCTGAATTTTTTTAAAAAGTTTGCTCAATTCCATCACCCTCCCCAAGCAAAATTGGAATTATCCTCAAATTTAAAAAATTGTTTTTGTATACTTTAATATAGTTGTGCAGCTGAGACCTGATGTATGTTTTATTAAGAATCGGCGTGATTTAAATTCCTTTTGTACTATTTCGCCAGAAAGCCAATGATTCCATGTTGTTTACAAACTGTACAACAGCTTGTCTTATACACACAATCCTGGATTTTAATGTACAGAATTCTTGAAGTACATATATGTCACATATTTATAACCCTGAGATTTGTTTTGAATTGTATCAGTACCAAGCTCATATATGTTGATGTAAAGTAACCTGTTCCATCCTGTAGAACGAGGGTCATCTTTTTGACTTTATCATTGAATGATTAGAAAGATGAACAAAGCAAATTTTTACATTTTTTTCCAGAAAGTAAGACCTAGGACATTGCAATGCCTTGTCAGAGATTTTGACTGTGAAGTACATGGGATAATCATGGTTTATTCAAAATGTTTACAAGAACTATTTTTTGTGATGTATGTGATATGTAATAACTACTGCTGTCTTTTCATAGTGTCTTCTCTGGCATTCACAGCAAGATATCAGAGTTCTCAAAATAATGCACTCCAACCAAGGTAATTGAGAATTAACATAAAGTTGTCAAATGTCATCAATACTTAAGCACATGCAATCATATAACACAGGCAACAGCAGGAGAAACCTTCTCCACTAGCTTTAGGTTGCTTTTCAATTTAAAAAAAAAACTATGTAGCAAGGCCCAAATTCAGATAAGAGAACTATGAGGTGTTTTTCCAGCATTCAAGTCTGAGGGACATGCAGTATTGGTGTTGTAAGTTCATAATGTCTTAAGAATTTGCACCACTCAGAGTCTCCTAATGATAATCTCTAAAACAGTGGTTCCCAAACTTTTTTGGGTTACCACCCGCTTGGCTGTCAAACCATATCCCCACCACCCCTCCCCACCCGCCTTTCTGGCCATTACATTAAAACTAAGGAAGGTTGATCTACGATTCACAGTGAAAGAAAATAGGAATTGTAAATTCAAAGCAGTGATAAATAATTGCAAATATTATTTCTATTTAAAGCTATAAATAAATTGTTTATTTATTTAATTACAGGAAGAACAATTTCCATCAGCAATTTTAGAGTGTACATTAGTAGTCCAACTATTCACTACTTCATTGCTTTTCCTCCTTTTAATGAGATGGATGGGTTTGGTGCAGGGATATCAGCTTCTCCACTCAGGAGGAGTCCCCAAGTCCAGTGATTTACAGTCTCTTTCATTGCTTTGAAAGAAGTTGGGTGACTGCACTAAAACTGTGTTCCACTAAATATGATGTCAGAAAGGCAATAAAGAACATCTTGACCTTTTTCCACAGCACAGGATAGCATTCAGAAATTCCTTTATGCCACCATAAGTCTTGATATGATTTTTTTTAGCCTCAGCTTCTGCTAGAAGTTATTTTGTAGCCAGATCAGTCCTTCCTCCATCGTTCCTTTTAAATCCTTATTACAATTGTTCAAGAATGGATTTATTACCCAATCTGGAATATAGATCGAGAGAAGATCCTGAAATCTCTTTGACATGCAGCTCACCCAGGAGGGCACAGTATACTTGAAGATCATCATCTGGCATTGTATCTTTCTCTTGCAACTCAGAGGGACTCAGAAATTGGAAAAGGTTGTGACAGTCAATGTTAGATTTAAATAGGGTTAACTTGGACAGAAATGTGGAGATGACTGTTTTGACTTTGCTAAGATTCACATCATTTCCTTGCAACTGAAGATTGATCTTATTAAACTTTACAAATAATCCTGACAAATAAGCAATGTCATGTCTAAGATTCTTGATTGGAGTCTTCAAAAAATGTTATCACAGTTTCAAAGAGCACATAAAACCATCTCAGGCCGTTTCCTTTTGTTAGCCATCTGATTTCTGTCAGAACAGCAAACATTCAAACTTTATCATTCGCAATACAAAGCTCTCAAAGTAGCCAATAATTAAAAGCATGGAGCTTAATTTTATATATTACATTGTTAGCAGTATTTAATGATTTGTTCAGCCAATTACTTAAGTATTTTGCAACAAAATGTTGTCCGTGAATTTCACCGTAAATGGTAAATATGTTTGGTACAGCTTTTTTCAAGAAAGTAATAACCCCATGGTGGCACCTTGTCATTGGTAGTACTCCCATCTGTTGCACGAACAAGAGGATTGGTAAGCAAAATATCCTTCTCTTTGGAAAAATTGCTTAACAACCTGAAATATTAACTCTCCCTTTGTAACTGTTTCTAGTCCCCTTTGCAAATTACAACTCTTGAACCATGCTTTCATCTTTTATGAAGCAAACATGACCAAGAAGCAAAAATTCATTGCCTGGCAAAGTTAACTTATCCAACTGCAGATCAAATTCTGTTGTCCTGCCTATGTTGCACAGGGTGTCTTCCACATTCTCAGACATTGCATCTATTCGTCTTTGAATATTGAATCTATTTGTATTTAACTACTTGGTCTCATGACTTATTCAAAGCAGTCCTCTGAACCTTCTTACTGCTGGCAGGATCGGTTCTCCAATTGTGTGAGCTTTCCAGATTCAGCAATGAGCAATGAAAAGTAGTATGAAGCACGCAAACCATTTCTGTTTTGTTGTGAAATCTTGGCAAACATATTTTCTGAGAGTTTTCCTAAAGTGACAAAACATAAAGCCAATTTTTTTACTTTATCAAGAGTGTTCAAAGTTCAACAAAAATTTTATTATTAAACTACATATATGTTATTATATACAATCCTGAGATTCATTTTCTAGTGGGGATACAGGGCAAATCTATGGAACAGTAACTATTACATGATCAATGAGAGATTAACCAGAGTGCAGAAGACAACAAACTGCATATGTAAATATAAATAAATAGCAATAAATAATGATAACATGAGATAAAGAGTTTTTAAAAGCAAGGTTATTGGTTGTGGGAACATTTCAATGACAGGGCAAGTGAGTGTAGTTATCCTGTTTTATTCAAGAGCCTGATGGTTGAGAGGGGTAGTGACTGTTCTTGAAACTGATGGTGTGAGTGCTGAGGCTCTTGTAGCTTCTTCCTAATGGCAGCAGCAAGGAGAGAGCGTGACCTGGGTGGTGGGAATCTCTGATGGATGCTGCTTTCCTATGACAGCGTTTCATGTAGATGTGGACAATGGTTGGGAGGGCTTTACCCGTGATGGACTGGGTCAAATCCACTACCTTTCAAAGGATTTTCCATTCCAAACACCATTGCATAAGTGTTTCCATACTTGGCCCTGACGTAGCCAGTGATTACACTCTCTACTACACATCTGTAGAAGTTTGTCAATGTTTTAGATTTCACGCCAAGTCTCCAGACTCCTAAGGAAGCAGAGATGCTGTCATGCTTTCTTCGTAATTGCACTTGTGTGCTGGTCCTGGACAGATACTCTGAGAAAGCAACACGCAAGAATTTCTCCCACCTCTGATCCTCCAATGAGGACTGGCTCATGGAGCTCTGGTTTCCCTCTCCTGAAGTCTGTAATCAGTTCCTTGGTCTTACTGACAGTGAGTGAGAGGTTGTTGTTATCTTCAAATGTACAAGTAGCCTGGAGCCTAATTCACACACAGGAATTGTGTCATTGTGTGCTTAGAGTATAGGAATCGTACCAGCTAACACTACTACAGTAGTGAGCGGCAATAATGTGTAGAGGGTAGGCATGGCAATGACATTATTTCTTCAGTCCAGGTTTCTCATGATATGCCAAATGCAGAAGTGTCACATTGCTTTTCAACAACTATAACATGCTTTGAACAAAGTCTAAAATAACGGTGTGTTAGTAAGAGATGAGGTGATTACATGATCATTGTAATCAGTTACAAGATACTGAGGGTCAAATGCTTAGAATAAGTAATTCATTTCTTAAGTTAAGCCTGCAGTACCTTAGCTGCCCCCCTTGCTACCAAGTACCTCCCATCGTCCCCTTTATCGCCCCCTTAGAAACATCCACCATCCCCTGGGGGGGGGGCACGATATCCCCCATTTGGGAACTCCTGCTCTGAAACATACCAACATAGGTCCTCTCATTTTCAAAGCAGCAGCACAAAAAACATACTTAGAATTTTTAGTGATTTTTACATGCTTACTGGCATCTTCAGTTTTCCTGCCCAGCATTCCAGAAGTATTAAGATTGACAGATATTACTTTATTTGATCCCTGCTAGACATGAACAAGATGTGACCTCACATGACAGTAATACAATGCATACATATTCAAAAGCCATGGCCTCTGTGGTTATGGTTGTCATTTGCCACAAGTTTCACCGTTCTCCTATGTACAGACATTTGTCACAGGACAACGGGAGTTAGGTTGTAACTGATCCAAAAATCTCAAACCCAGTACCATTTTTCAAAGGGCAGAAATAAATTTTCCTTATGTAACTGAAAACTAACAGAGAGGAATGAATGAACAAGATTGAAAGAATCTATCTGGATGCAGAGGTATTACTAGAGTCAGACAGAAATCTTCTGGACTCTAACTTCCAGTATTTATTTTGGGGAATTTTTTATATTGTATAAAAGGGATTATTTTTGTTTGGCATTTAACTAGTTTGGCACAACATTGTGGACCAAAGGGCCTGCTCTTGTGTTCTACTGTTCTCTTTTTTTTCGTCAATAAGACATCTTTAAGATAAAATTTATGGAACAGCATTATTTAAGTAGTGAATCTGTGGAGGTCAGCTGTGAAATTTGAATTATTATCCATATGGATTTAACTGCACACTATTTTTAATTGAAAAATAGCTTTGAATGTATTTGTCAATTTGAAAGTCATTTTAAAAGCTTCAGAATACAGTTTCAATACACAACCACAATTTTATGTGTGGTTATAACAAAGAATGTGATTGAAGGGTCTCGGCCTGAAACGTTGACGGCGCTTCTCCCTATAGGTGCTGCCTGGCCTGCTGTGTTCCACCAGCATTTTGTGTGTGTTGTTGTTTGAATTTCCAGCATCTGCAGATTTCCTCGTGTTTGACTTAATATTATTTCACTTGGAATCAAATTTGACAGAAAAGAAGCAGTAACATCGTTATCAAAACCACCATGGCCTGAGATTAAATTACCTGATCCCATGGAAGAAGCAAAACATCACTTGGGTAAGATTTGAAATACATACACTGGCTTGAACTTAAGACATAGGATCAGAATTAGACCATTTGGCTCATAGAGTCTGCTCCAGCATTTCAACATGGCTGATCCATTTTCCCTCTCAACCCCATCTTCTAGCCTTCTTCCTGTAACCTTTCATACCCTGAATGATCTTAGCAGCATGATTTCATTAAATCAAATTTCTACGATTCTGGAATCTGGTCATCATTTCCATAAAGTACTTAAGGTTTAAATTCTGTACTGTCTGTTTTTCATCAGAGCTAGACTAAATTATAATTTTAAATGTATTCCTTTCCTTTTTAAATCTTTTTATTAATTTTAAACAAACATAAATGAAACATGAATACAAAGTGTTTGAGAGTACATAATTAATAGTTTAAATAGACATTCAGATATATAATAATAAAAATATATAACCTCCCAAACTCATAACATTGATGAACAAAGAAATAAAAAGAAAAAAAAAGACCCCAGGAAAAAAAAGAGAAGAAAAAACACTAACCAACATGGGCCATTGAATAATGTTAAGTACATATACAGTAGTACCAATAACTCCGAACCTCCATCCAAATAATTAAGGATAATATAAGTAAGGTTTAGGAAAAGACAATTCAACTCATATGAAAATGTTGAATAAATGGTCTCCAAGTTTCTTCAAATTTAACTGAAGGGTCAAAAACAACACTTCTAATTTTTTCTAAGCTCAAACAAGAAATGGTTTGAGAAAACCACTGAAATATAGTTGGAGGATTAATTTCTTTCCAATTCAATAGAATAAATCTTCTAGCCATTAGTGTAACAAATGCAATCATTCGTCGAGATAAAGAGGATAGATAACTATTATCCACCATTGATAAACCAAATATTGCAGTAGAAGGATGCGGTTGGATATTAATATTCAGAACTCTTGAAATAATACTGAAAATATCTTTCCAGTAATTTTGTAAACAAGGACAAGACCAAAACATATGGGTTAATGAGGCAACATCAGAATGACATCTGTCACAGGTTGAATTAACATAAGAATAAAATCGAGCAAGTTTATCCTTAAACATATGAGCTCTATGTACAACCTTAAATTGTATTAGAGCATGTTTAGCACAAATAGAGGGCGAATTAACTAATAGTAACATTTTCTCCCATTGCTCAATGGATATAAGAGAATGAAGTTCTTCTTCCCATTCCTTCTTAATTTTTTCTGATACATCTGGCTGTATATTCATAATCATATTATAAATGACAGCCACTAAACCCTTTTGACAAGGATTCAGAGCTAAAATTCTTTCTGTAATGTCCAATGGACCTAGTTTCGGAAAAGACTGTAACTCATTATACAAAAAATTGCTAACTTGCAAATATCTAAAAAAATGAGTTTTAGGTAAATTATATTTATTAGATAACTGTTCAAAGGACATAACGCTATCATCTAAAAACAAATCATGAAAACATGTTAAACCTTTTGTTTATCATAAAAAAATGTTTGATCCATAAAGGAAGGCCGAAAAAAATAATTAGATACTATAGGGCATGATAGAATAAACTTATTCAAACCAAAAAATTTACGAAATTGAAACCAGATTCGCAATGTGTATTTGACTATAGGATTAGTTATATGTTTATTCAATTTAGATAAAGATAAAGGAAGTGAAGATCCTAAGATTGAAAACAACAAAAAGTTTTGTACAGATTTACATTCCAAATTTACCCATTGTGGGCAGGCAGCTGTAGTCAGTTCTTGTGTCCAAAATATTAAATATCGTATATTAACTGCCCAATAATAAAATCTCAAGTTTGGCAGCCAAACCACCTTCCTTCTTAGGCTTCTGTAAATATTTTTTGCCTAGTCTAGGATTTTTATTCTGCCAAAGATAAGAAGATATTTTGGAGTCAATAATATCAAAAAAAGATTTAGGGATAAAAATTGGTAATGCTTGAAGTAAATATAAGAATTTGGGTAATACCATCATCTTAATAGCATTAATTCTATCAACCAATGACAAAGATAGTGGAGACCACCTGGTAGCAAGTTGCTTAATCTGGTCAATTAAGGGTAAAAAGTTAGCTTTAAATAAATCTTTATGTTTTTAGTAATTTTAATACCTAAATAAGTAAAATAATCTGTAACAACCTTAAATGGTAAACGTTTATAAATTGAAACTTGCATATTTAATGGAAATAGTTCACTCATGTTAAATTCAATTTATAACCAGAAAAGTTACTAAACTGAGCAAACAAAGACAAAATAGCAGGAATAGATCTTTCAGGGTCAGATATGTATAGTAACAAATCGTCAGCATATAATGATAACTTATACGTCCCCTCCCCACGAGTAATACCAAAAATATTAGGTGATTTACGATTAGCTATAGCCAAAGGTTCTAGAGCGATGTCAAACAGTAAAGGACTTAAAGGACAACCTTGCCTTGTACCACGGAATAACTGAAAAAAAAGAGATCTTTGATTATTGGTAAAAACCGAAGCCAAGGGTTTATGGTATATTAATTTAATCCATGATATAAATTTTGAACTGAAATTAAAATGCTGCATTGTATTAAATAAATATGGCCATTCAACTCTATCAAATGCTATCAACTATCAAATTTTAAATGTATTCCTATTGAATAACAAAAAATAAAACTGATTTTGACCATTATGCGATTATATATCTGGTGTGACTGTTGTTAATCAAGATCTTTGAAAGTCCTTTCCAGTCTCTGTGGTGCCAGTTGAGTCAATTAGATGTATTTTGTTTGCAGAGGTTATACAAAATGTAAAGGCATTGATTGCCACAGGAGCATATGGCAGACTGTTTGCAGTTGTACACTTTGCAAGTAGACAATGGAAAGTAACCAATGAAGACTTAATTCTGATAGAAAATCACATTGAAGCAGACTGTGGAGACAGGATCAGACTAGAAAAGGTAAGAGACCTTTTTGTAAGCCCATGACCCCTAATGGGGCATAGGCCACCAACAGTAGATCACCTGAGTCCTTTGTCCTGGGCCAGTCTTTAACGTTGTCTGTAGGAGCCCATTTGCTTGGTGTATCCTCCTTCTCCCAGAGATGAGGTCTTTGGAGCTCCTGTTGGTGTTTCTGTAGACTTGGTTTTTACAGAATGGAGTTGCTAGTCTCATGTCTAACCCTCCCCTCACAGCTGGGCTTGCCATCCATGGTGGAGTTTGTGGTCCATCAAATCACTTAGAAGATATTACTATTTTAGATAGGGGCTTTGATATTTAACATGTGAGAAACAAATACATGATGAGAAATGGTGACATAACACTGGTGAAATTTTTTTTTTCCTTTTTGGAGATTGGACCCACAGAAAACATATGGCCTGATGGTGTCTCTGTCTGTGTCCTTTGATCCATCACAGATCTAAGCGGGGATATTTGCAGACATGTATTTCTCTTCCTGCTTCTATCTGAGGTTCCCACCTACTTTAACAAGATGACTATCATTCTGATAACTGAGAAAACCAGGGTAATATGCCTAAATGACTACTGCATGGTGGCTTGGAGATTCAACATCATGAAGCACTTCAAGAGACTAGTCATGGCACACGTTAACTCCAGCTACCCCGCATTAACCCTTTGTTTACAACTGAAACAGGTCTATGGTACACATCATCTCACTGGCCCAACACATCTCTGGAACATCTGGACAGTAAAGGCACTTATGTTAGATTATTGTTTATTGACTACAGTTCTGTCTTCAGTACTTTCCAAGTAAACTCATCTCCAAACTCCTAGACCTAGCACTCAATGTCTCCTTTAGCAAATGGATCCTTGACTTCCTGACCAACAGACTACAGTCAGTTAGGATAGGCAGTGACAGTTCCGCCATGATGATTCTCAACAATGATGTTCCACATGACTATGTCCTTAGCTCCCTGCTCTGCTCTACTCCCTATACATTCACGACTGCATGGCCAGATTCTGCGTGACAAGCCAGATCTCAAAGTGACATTGATTCATATTACAGGAAGGAGACAGACAGCTAGTCACATAAGACTATAAAACATAGGAGCAGAATTAGCCTTTTCAGCCCATTTGGTCTGCTCCTTCTTTCAATCATGGTTAATTAGAAGGCCTGTGTAGGGAAAGGTTGGCCATGCTGGATCTTAGATTGCTCATCCTTCCTGCAGCTCCCACTCTCATTTGCACAGGAATCTTAGATCTGTTGGACAAGTTGTCATGGTGTCATGACAACAACCTTTACCTTAATCTCAGCAAATCCAAAGAACTATGCATTGATTTCAGGAAGGGGGCCAGGCATGGGAGCGGTACACATTCTGTTAACATTGACTGCTGAAGCAAGACAGTTGAGAACTTCAAGTTCCTAGAAGCCAATGTCACCAATAGCACGTTCTGGTCCAACCACCACTCAAACAACCACCAAGAAACCTCACCAGGGCCTGTACTTCTTCAGAAGACTAAAGAAATGTAGCATGCCTTCTTTGATCTCCCCCTTCCCCCCCCCCCCACCAATTTCAATCAATGTATCATCCTATTCAGATGTACCGTGGCTTGGTACGGCAGCTTCTCTGACCGTGACCACAAGAAACTGCAGAGAGCTGTGGAAACACGGAATCCAGCCATCCTTGCATGGAATGTCTCACTTCTCACTGCCTCAGTAAATCAGCTAGCATAATTAAAGACCCCAACCACCCTGCACATTCTCTCTCTCTCTCTCTCTCTCTTTCTCTCTCTCTCCCCCTCCCCCTCCCCCCTCTCTTCTTCCCCACTCCCCCCCCCTCTCTCTCTTCCTCCCCCCTCCCCCCACTGGGCCAAAGACACAAAAGCCTCAAAGCACATGCCAAGGTTCCATGACAACTCCTATTTCAGTTGTAACACTTTTAAACAGTTCCGCTATACAATGAGATAAACTCCTGATATCTCAATCTATCTCATTATAACCTTCACCTTATCGTTTATCCACACTGCACTTTCTCTGTAACTCTAATATTTTATTCTGCGTTCTGTTATTCTTTTAACTTGTACTTCCCCAGTGTACTGCAATAATGAATTGATGAATATGAGCAAAGTGCAAGATGTTGTTTTTAATATGTGAAAATAATACACCAATTTATCATTTTCTTTGCACAGGTTCTGTTAGTTGGTGGGGATAATTTCACACTCATTGGAAGACCACTTCTTGGGTAAGGTTTAGTTTATAAATCAACGAGATAGCCTAGTCATCCAAAGGTAATCTTATTTATGCTTTGCATATGCAATAGCTTTTGAAATTTACCAGGAAGATTGAATTATAAAATCAGCTTTATTGTGACAATTTCACTTGCATTGTAATTGCATTTAAAAAGTAATCAAATTGTAGTTGCTATTCTCATTGCACAATTGATACACAGCTTGACTACCTTGAATCCAGCAATCAGTTATCTGGTTCCACCGCTGGTTTGAACATAATTTTCCACAACATTTGAAAGTCTTGACAAGATTCAGAAATTGAACAACGAATCTTCTCTAAATCTATTAACACGACATAATGTCGCATAACCATTGAGCATCAGTAGGAGGAAAACATCTTTCCATTTAAAAAAAAATGCCCTCCTAGCTATAAGAGAACTAAAGGCCAAAATATGTAAATCTTCAGTTTAATACCTTGACCTGCAACAATACCGAATAGGGCCGTCAGAGGGTTAGGCTTACAATTGACTTTAAAAAGTAAGGGAAAAGTTTGAAGAACTTCCTTCCAATATTTTTCAAGATTCGGACAAGTCAAAAACATATGAATTAATGAAGCTTCTCCATTATTACATCTGTCATAGTAGGGAGAAATATCTGAATAAAAGTGATAGCTTATCTTTAGTCATGTGAGCTCTATGTACCACCTTTCAAACATTGTGGGGACCTTTTCTGAATTATTTTCAAAACCTTCAATTCATTGTTTAAACTCAGATGTTGGCTATTATTAACTTTTATTACATGAGAAGGTATTTTACCTTCTTTTCTTAATGATCAGCTTCAGTCTTGGTAGGGGTTAGATTCTTTTTTTTGTAATAAATTAGTATATTTCAATATAACTTGAGTAACTTAAATGAATATGGGGTAATGAGATTGTTATTGTGGACAGATGTAATTGGTAGTTTTTAAAATCTTTTTTGACATTTTATATACACTTTCTTGTATTCTGTATTCTATGTAGAAACTAATAAAAAAAATTGGAAAAGAAAAAAACATAATTTTCACCAGCTTAATTTCAAATTTCTTGTATCATAGTGCCATACCATTGCCAGTGTTTTTGTAGTGCCATTAACAGAATCAGCAGTTGGCACGAACTTTAAAGGAAGCAAGTCGTTCTTCTGTTTATTCTGCATTTATTTTTATAACCATTGCTTATCAAGTTCATTGTGTCTTCATTAAATAAAGGAAGTGCCTCTTGTGTAAAGTGCAAGCACTATATGTTATCTATACATGATAAGGTGGAAGTTCTGAAAAAACTCAACAGTGGTGTGTCTGTGAAAAGCATATGCAACTTGTATAACATTGGCTCTTCCACAGTTTATGATATAAAGAAACAAAATGAAAAGTAGCTCAAGTTCTTTGCTGACAGTGAATCAAAAAACAGATGTGCATAAAAAAACAATGAAAGATGGAAGTTGTTCACAGCTAGTTGAAGTTCTCATAAAGTGGTTTAAACTCCACCTCCATGAAGGTGGAGAACTGTCGGGAGATGGTGAAGAAACAAGCAAAATTGTTTCATGAAGAATAAGGACTGGATTATGAGTGTTATTACAGTGAAGGGTGGCGTCAGCATTTCAAGCAGCAACATGGCATAAAACTTTGTGAAGTATGATGAAAAATTGTCAGCAAAGAAGGTGTTGAGTTTGTTAAGTTAGTTTCTGGTGAACATTTAAGTCTCAAGCAGGCCTACAAAGCGAGCAAAACAGCCGTATGTTGCTGTTGTACTCGAAGCCGAACACTGACTACAGAGAATGTAGAATCACTGACAGGTTATAAAGCATCTAAAGATCGTATCACTTGTTGGCTGCCCTAATGCTGCAGGAACCCACAGGTGTAAGATGTTAGTTTACATCTCAGAGCTTCTAAAGGTACGAAGCAGTTTCCAATAATTTGCCGTGTCAACAAAGAAGGGTGGATTACAATGTTTATTTATTTCATCCTAACCTAACCACCTGTGATTCAGCAAAAACCATTGATCCAGCACTACATAGTACCAATCATTCTGAATTTATGGAGGTCAGTCTGTACTATTTTGCAGATGGACATGATGATTACTTGTTCTTCAGTCAGAACTATCTTTTCATGAACTTGTGATTTACTTCAGAGCAGCTTGTGTAATCTTTGAAGTGGAGATGATTTTTTGGTTTGTGGGAGATAGTAGTTTGCATTAGCCATTATCTTAATGACGGGAGAATATTTTCAGTTTATAACACAACTCATTGGAGAATTTTTATACATTGGCAATGGGCAAATTGACAACCGTTCTTCCATCTATTTGCACCCATAAAGTTATGATGGATAGCAAATATCTGAAGTCTTGAATTTTAACTCACTTTCATGCTTAATTATCAAGTATGACTGATGGAGGCTTTCTATGCATGGTTGCTTTCAAATTAAACATTGAGTCAAGATCGCTGACAATTAGTGTCTCTGCTTTAAAAGTAATTTATTGAAGTCATAACAATAGAATATATGATGTGATTTTTTTAAATTTAATGGCATGTTGAGAATCAAAATGGGGTGTCTATTTCTTAGTTTATGAAGGCCTAGATGATGTTTTCGTATGTTGGAGGCATTATATAAAAGCAAGTTGTTGTTCGCAGGCGAGACCTTGTACGAGTGGAAGCAACAGTCATCGAGAAGACAGAATCTTGGCCGAGAGTACACTTCAGATTTAAACGAAGGAAGCGTTACCGGAGGACAAAAAGTAAGTTAGATCATCAGTGTTTTAGTGATGTGAACAAGCGATTTAATTATGCATTGTAACTAAATTTGTTCTAAGTTAAACAGCAAATGTTAATGTCCAATTCAGATTTCCTGCTTGTATCACTTCTGCATTTGAAAGTATGAAAACTCTGATAATTCCACAAAGGCCTTCACACTCTTCTCTCCTATCAGATGCCTTCTTCTCCAGCCTTTTACCTTTCCTACCCACGTGGCTTCACCTATCACCTGGCTAATCTTCCTTCCCTTGCCTCCATCTTTTATTCTGTGTTCCCCCTTTCTTTACAGTCCTGAACAAGAGTCTCGGGCCAAAATGTCAATTGTTTATCTGTATCCTTAGAGGCTATCTGACCTGCTCTGTGTGTTTCACAAAGCAGCTTCCTACAGAGTTTGATTTTGCAGTTATTCATGCATGATAATAGAGTCATAGAGAACTACAGCACAGAAACAGGCCCTTCAGCCCATCTAGTCTGTGCCAAAATATTATTCTGTAGCGGTGTGCTACACGCAGCGCTAAAATTACGACACGGAGTCGGTAACTGCAGTCGAAGGAAAAAAACTTTATTCGAAAACTTCAGCCTCACTTTTAAGCCTCTGTCAACCGGCCCCCCATGGCGCAGAGGCTCCAAAGCTCTGTGCTCGCAAAACCCCGTAGGCTATCTAATTGTGAGTCGGTTCGGATACGCTAGGAAATGGGTCGCCACATAACCCCCCCCCCAGAACCGGCGATACACCCCCCAATGTCCACAGTCTGGGCCAGAACCTGCTTGGGAGGTCGGCCTCTGCGCCGAGGCGCCGGAAACTCGGCCGGTTGCGCCAGGTCCACATGGGCCGGTTTGAGGCGGTCCACTGTGAAAACCTCCTCCTTCCCCCCAACGTCCAGCACGAACGTGGACCCGTTGTTCCGGAGCACCATAAACGGCCCCTCGTATGGCCGCTGCAGCGGTGGCCGATGCCTGCCCCTTCGTACAAACACAAACTTACAGTTCTGTAGGTCTTTGGTTACGCAGGTCGGGTGCCGCCCATGCTGTGAAGTGGGTATGGGGGCCAGGTTACCGAGCTTCTCACGAAGTCTGCCCAGGACTGCTGCGGGTTCTTCCTCTTGCCCCCTTGGGGCTGGTAGGAACTCCCCGGGGACGACCAGGGGCGCGCCGTATACCAACTCGGCCGACGAGGCGTGCAGGTCGTCCTTGGGCGCTGTGCGGATGCCGAGTAGGACCCACGGAAGCTCGTCGGCCCAGTTGGCTCCTCGCAGGCGGGCCATGAGGGCCGACTTCAGGTGACGGTGGAAACGCTCCACTAGCCCGTTCAACTGTGGGTGGTAGGCAGTTGTGTGGTGCAGCTGAGTCCCCAAAAGGCTGGCCATAGCTGACCACAGGCTGGAGGTGAACTGGGCGCCTCTGTCGGAGGTAATGTGGGCTGGTACACCAAAGCGAGATATCCAGGTGGCAATCAGGGCTCGGGCGCAAGATTCGGAGGTGGTGTCGGTGAGCGGGACCGCCTCTGGCCATCTTGTGAACCGGTCCACGATAGTCAGGAGGTAACGCGCTCCGCGCGACACTGGCAGGGGGCCCACGATATCCACATGAATGTGGTCGAAACGCCGGTGGGCGGGATGGAACTGCTGCGGTGGGGCTTTGGTGTGCCGCTGCACCTTGGCCGTCTGGCAGTGCATGCACGTTCTGGCCCATTCACTGACCTGTTTGCAGAGTCCGTGCCAAACGAACCTGCTGGAAACCATCCGGACAGTTGTCCGGATGGAGGGATGCGCCAAGTTATGAATGGAGTCGAAAACGCGGCGCCGACATGCTGTCGGGACGACTGGACGGGGCTGGCCGGTGGCGACGTCACAGAGTAGGGTCCTCTCACCCGGGCCCATGGGGAGGTCCTGGAGCTGCAGACCGGAGACTGCGGTCCTGTAACTCGGAATCTCCTCATCCGCCTGCTGTGCCTCTGCCAGCGCCTCAAAGTCTACCCCTTGGGAAAGGGCATGAACGGTAGGGCGAGAGAGCGCATCCGCCACGACATTGTCCTTACCCGAGACGTGCCGGACATCCGTCGTGTATTCAGAGATGTAGGACAGGTGGCGTTGCTGGCGGGATGACCGGGGGTCGGATGCTTTCGTAAACGCAAAGGTAAGCGGTTTGTGGTCCGTGAACGCGGTGAAGGGCCGACCTTCTAGGAAGTACCTGAAATGCCGGATTGCCAGGTAGAACGCCAACAGTTCCCGGTCGAATGCACTGTACTTAAGCTCGGGTGGTCGCAGGTGTTTGCTGAAAAACGCCAGGGGTTGCCAGCGACCTGCGATGAGCTGCTCCAGCATCCCACCGACTGCCGTGTTGGATGCGTCCACTGTGAGGGCGGTAGGGGTGTCCATTCTGGGATGTACTAGCATTGCGGCGTCCGCCAAAGCTTCCTTCGTTTGAACGAAAGCGGCGGCGGACTCCTCGTCCCAGGTAATGTCCTTGCTCGGACCCGACATCAGGGCGAACAGGGGGCGCATGATCCGGGCAGCTGAAGGGAGGAAGCGGCGGTAGAAATTGACCATACCTACGAATTCCTGAAGGCCTTTGATCGTGGTGGGTCGGGGGAAGCGGCGGACCGCATCTACCTTAGCGGGCAGAGGGGTTGCCCCGTCTTTAGTAATTCTGTGGCCCAGGAAGTCAATGGTATCGAGTCCAAACTGGCATTTGGCAGGGTTGATTGTAAGACCGTACTCACTCATTCGGGCGCAGAGTTGACGGAGGTGGGACAGATGCTCCTGATGACTGCCGCTGGCTATGAGGATGTCATCCAAATAGATGAACGCGAAGTCCAGGTCCCGTCCCACCGCGTCCATTAACCGCTGGAACGTCTGTGCGGCATTCTTCAGGCCGAACGGCATGTGGAGGAACTCGAAAAGGCCGAATGGGGTGATGAGAGCCGTTTTGGGGACGTCGTCAGGATGCATCGGGATTTGATGGTATCCCCGGACGAGATCTACCTTGGAGAAGATCCGTGCGCCGTGCAGGTTTGCCGCAAAGTCCTGAATGTGCGGCACAGGGTAGCGGTCCGGTGTGGTAGCCTCGTTCAGCCTGCGGTAGTCGCCGCACGGTCTCCAGCCCCCCGTCGCTTTGGGCACCATGTGCAGGGGGGAAGCCCATGGGCTGTCGGACCGCCGGATGATCCCCAATTCCTCCATCCTCTGGAACTCCTCCTTCGCCAGTCGGAGCTTGTCCGGGGGAAGCCGCCGAGCACGGGCATGGAGGGATGGTCCCTGGGTCGGGATGTGGTGCTGTACGCCATGCCTGGGCATGGCTGCTGTGAACTGCGGTGCCAGAACCGATGGGAACTCCGCCAGGACCCTGGTGAAGTCGTTGTCGGACAGCGTGATGGAGCCGAGGTGAGGGGCCGGCAACTGGGCTGCACCCAGGGAGAACGTCTGAAAGGTCTTGGCGTGTACCAGTCTCTTCCTGGGCAGGTCGACCAGCAGGCTGTGAGCCCGCAAAAAATCCGCACCCAGAAGCGGTTGGGCTACGGCGGCCAGTGTGAAGTCCCACGTGAACTGGCTGGAGCCGAACTGTAGCTGCACCTGGCGGGTGCCATAGGTCCTTACTGTGCTGCTATTCACGGCCCTCAGGGGGGGACCCGGTGCCCTGCTGCGGGTGTCGTAACTCGTCGGAGGTAAAACGCTGATCTCAGCCCCAGTATCGACCAAAAACCGGCGTCCCGACCTTCTATCCCACACATACAGGAGGCTATCCCGATGGCCAGCCGCCGTAGCCATCAGTGGCGGCTGGCCCTGGCGTTTCCCGGGAACTTGCAGGGCGGGCGACAACGGCGGGCTTCTGCACCCCACCGCTGGTGGTAGAAGCACCAGTGTTCATTGGGCCGGGGGTTAGCGGGCTCTGCGGCCGGGCCTGGACTGGTTTGCTGCCGGGAGCGGGGCTGGGAGATCCGTGCGATGGACGCCCCGCTCACCTTTTTGGCGTTCCACAGCAAGTCTGCCCCGGCTGCCACCTTCCGGGGGTCACTGAAATCTGCGTCGGACAGCAGCAGGCGGATGTCCTCGGGCAGCTGCTCCAGGAATGTCTGCTCAAACATGAGGCAGGGTGTGTGTTCGTCGGCGAGAGACAACATCTCATTCATTAAAGCCGATGGAGGTCTGTCGCCCAAGCCATCCAGGTGCAGTAAACGGGCAGCCCGCTCGCGCCGTGAGAGTCCGAAAGTCCTGAGGAGCAGGGCTTTGAATTCCGTGTACTTGCCGTCTGCCGGGGGCGACTGTACGAACTCCGCGACCTGGGCCGCTGTGTCCTGGTCGAGGGAGCTCACCACGTAGTAGTAGCGGGTGTCTTCTGAGGTGATCTGGCGAACGTGGAATTGGGCTTCGGCTTGCTGGAACCATAGGTCCGGGCGCTGTGTCCAGAAACCTGGCAGTTTCAACGAAACCGCGTGAACAGAGGCGGCGTCGGTCATTTCTGGTCCAAAAATCGTTTGGACCGTCGGGGTCACCAATTGTAGCGGTGTGCTACACGCAGCGCTAAAATTACGACACGGAGTCGGTAACTGCAGTCGAAGGAAAAAAACTTTATTCGAAAACTTCAGCCTCACTTTTAAGCCTCTGTCAACCGGCCCCCCATGGCGCAGAGGCTCCAAAGCTCTGTGCTCGCAAACCCCCGTAGGCTATCTAATTGTGAGTCGGTTCGGATACGCTAGGAAATGGGTCGCCACAATTCTGCCTAATCCCATCGGTTTGCACCTGGACCATAACTCAACATACCCCTCCCATCCATATACTTATCCAAGCTTCTCTTAAATGTTGAAATCAACATTCACCACTTCCGCTGGCACTTCATTCCACATTCTCATCACCCTCTGAGAGAAGTTCCCCCTGTGTTCCCCTTAAAAATTCAACTTTCACCCTTAACCCATGATCTCTAGCTCTAGTCTCGTTCAACCTGACCAGAAAAGACCTGCTTTCATTTGGCCTGTCTATACCCCTCATAATTTTATATACCTATGCATACATTTTAGCGGCTCAGCTCCAGACTTTGTCACCTTGGTTTAAGCATGGTCAAAACAACCTGAAATCTGTAGGTGAGGTCACAGTTGCTGATGGTAACTGGGCATTTGGCCAAGTGTGGCAACAAGGAGCTTTGGTAAAAATGGCAGAAAGGAAGATGATTTAAGATCATTGGTTTGCAGAGATCTCAGCTGCAGGTGGCCGAAGACAATGTCCTAAAACTTAGCCCCAATCATTGCTTTATCAAGGACATTTGCCCCTCACAGGATTGGAAGTGGAGGTGTTCACTGATGATTGCACATTGTTCTATTTGCTGAGGAGCAAATGAGGCAGCCCATGTCAGCACTTAGCAATGTTCTGGTATAACAACCCGAAACATCATTTTTAATCCATTTTAAATCTATGTGTCATTCTTCGTGATTGCTTCATTTAAGTATTTTTCTTATGTTATTATCTTGTTAAACTAATATATTAATACCAATACAGTAATTCATGTTGCTATTGAGTAGCACAGAATCTTTCCAATTTTTTCTTCAACTTTTTTTTTCAATTCTCTGTATAATGTTCCATTTAAGTCAAATTTTTCATTTGTTGCTTTTTTTTTGCAGTAAATGTGCAACCTCAGACTGTTCTCAGAATCAACACAGTTGAAGTTGCTCCAGCTCTGGACTGAGAGTGCTGGCAATTTTGAGTCCACAAGGCGAAAGAAAGATGGCATTGTATAAACCTCAAGATCCAGATACATGAACTGCATTTCCAGTACCTTGCAATCATTTTGTGTGCATCATAGTTTGAGTTGTTTCCATAGTGAATTTAAATTTCTGTTGCGTAAAGTCCTTTACATGTTCTTTTCTCAGTTATCTGTACTAAAGTACTGCAATATGTGAAAATAAATATTTTTATGGAATCTGATTCTTGAAGTCCTCTTTAAATGTTGTTAGGAATTTGACCCAACACAGCGAGATCTGCATCATATGTCATTGAGACTGGGCCAGTAGACTATAAAGTCAGTGTACTCTGTGAGTAATTATGCTGCAATACAAGTTTACTTGTTGATAGACATGTAGACCATCATTGGTAACAATAGAATATTGTTATATTACATTGAAATTAACTGACGGGGCAGTAAATTTTCAGTGTGAATCTGAATATTAACTATCAACAAGCAGTTCATACACAGCCATGTTTTACATAATTTCTCTGTCAGTTCAATTTGATATTTTTCCCCTTGTGTCCAAGTAGCAGTGTGCTTTGTTCATTATGTCATCATTATTGCAGGCAGAACAAAAATACTTGATAGCTTTGATAAAAGAAAATTTGAGAGGAAAACTGAAAAACAGTCCTCTGATGACTGGAAAAGCAATTGGAAAATAAATTTGAACTGGGGGTCTGTTGATTAGTTGCTTAATATTTCTAATTGTAGCTGAGATAAAGATGAAAAATGCTGTGGAAAATCTCAGCAGGTCAGGCAACAGCTGTAGAAATGCAAAACAGTTAACATTTCTGCTTGCAGACCCTTCAGCATTTTCTGTGTTTATTTTTTAATTTCAGATCTCAGCATCTGCAGCCTTTTGATTTTCAGTAACTGGATGTTTTGGTTTTCGCAGACAAATGTAACTTGTATAAAGGAAGTTGAGGATGGGGGTTACAAAGAAATGAATTACTAATGTATTGTGGACAAAATCAAATGAAATTCTCATCAATAAATTAATCTGCATGGTGCAAGTTTCAAGGATTAAAATACCAGCTTTGAGACCATGTTTTAAGTAATTCCTTTTATTTGCTATTTTTTTAAATAAATCTATTTTAACATGATCAAATTCCTAGACAAACTGTACTAAAATAAACAAGATATCTTTACTAGTACCCCAGTCTAACAAATACTATTGCAAATAAAAGAACTTGTGTTTATTTAGACCATGATGCTTCTGTATGAAGCTCACGAGAGACAAACACCAAAGGAGATTAATGAACAGTATGTCCAATAACATTATGAAACAAATATATCTGTTTTTGCTATTGATTAAGTGTTGGCCAGTGACTAGTTGAGTAATATTTACTTAATTCCATATTGCAGTACCACAGTCCCTCAACTTCAGCTTAGATTAACCCCTTCAGTACGGAATGGTAGTTTAGCCATTACGGTTGATACCACTGTAGTTAAATTTCCAACTAAGTTTCCCAACCTGATCAGGAAGTGAGAGTTCAAATCCATCATAACAACTGGAGAATTAAAATTCAAGTTAATTATATAAATCTGAAATTATTAGAGTATTGATTATATTAAAGTACAGTATTTTTTGTAAATCAAAATCTTTCTAGTTTATTTTATTATCTGATCCTGCTAATGCAACCCCCAAAACCACTACTGAAATGTGCAATCGTGAATGCTTGACAGCATTATTACTGACATCCATATAAGTTAATGATTTATTCATTCATCTACTGGCTCAGAAGTAAGGCTACTAGCAATTAAGCTACAACAATAATGAGGAAAATAAAAGAAGTTCCTCTGATTGTGTCTGCAGTTAATAATTGGAGTTCACGAGACACATGTAGTCTGTTATATAATTAATTCAATCTTTGTTTTTAAAGAAATTTGGAAATTGGAAACCTGGTTCCTTAGAAGTCATCGCAAAGCTGTCATTACAAGTATTTCCAAGCCATTAACTACATTCCTTTTCTAATCTGATCTTTATGTCTCTCTAGTATTATAACAGCCATTTGACCCTCAAGCCTGAAGTGTCTGAAAAATCAATCAGTAACATTAAATAACTTACTCAGCATCATTGCTGCAGTCCAGGTAAACACCAACCACTAGTTCTAAAGCATCTAAAAGAATAGCCTTTATCAATAATGAATGAAAAGGAAAAGTATGGGATATGGCCCAGCTAAAGTGAATAGCTTTGGTACATGAGAGGATATTTATTTTTTGATTTTTCTGAGCTAGAGATCACTAGAATTGATTGAATGCATTGTGCAATTTTAACAGCCACAGGAAAGAAACAAAAGAGTATTTCATGAATTCTTCATAACATAAAGGCCTAAAATCACGTTTTTTTTTCAAATATTACAAGCCATTTCAGATTTTAATATAAATTGTAAAAGATATGAAAAAACCTCCCTATAAAATTTCCTAAGATACTCCATTTTAAATTTTTCTTAGCATTTAATAAAACTTTTTTTGTGAGTTCCTCAAGTTTGATAAGTTGCTACATAAATGCAAGTCCTTTGTAAGTGATGGGGATACACCAATAGCTACATCCAACATATTTGAAATTGCACAAGTGCATGGCTTGACCAGATACATGTCAGCAGAAATAAATACTTTGATGGATAGTAATGATGGCTCAACTTCTATCAAAACACAAATTCACATTACATTTCTGAGGGGTGATAAAATATACACAACTTCTGGACATCTACACATTGACATACGTAAAAGATTAAAAACCAAAGCCATTCATTGGATTGGGCAGTAACTGAGTCAGACAAAACATAGCCTATATTTTAGAGTTAACTTCTGATGAAAGGTCCTTAAACATGTAACATTAACACTTATAAAATGTTGCCTGATCTGAATATTTCCATCAAGTTCTGTTTGTATGTATAATTTCAAAGATCCTGAGTATTTTGCGTTAACATTTTTTTTTGTTGCTGAATCAATATCTGCTTTAAATTTTACTCTGAACATGGTTCAAAACAACTAAATAAAAACAACCTGTTAGCATGAAGGTAGAGGAAATGGGCTTGGATTTAATAGCCTCCCAAGCAATAGAAAAATAATAGTCATATCTTGTACAGCACAATGCCCTTGCCAACCTTTTTGCCCATCTACATTAATCCCATTTGTCCACAATAGGCTATTTGCTTTGATGCCTCACGTACATGGCAGAGAATCCAGAAACAATACATGTTATAAAAATATTCAGTCTCCCTGTAACAAAACAGTTTTAAATACAGTAGTGTAATTATTTTAACTTTGTTGGTTTTAAATACGTACTAATGAGATACCTTGAAAATGTTAAGATCGTTCAAAAAGAACAAACTGATTACTTTGGACATACGAAATCCCTCTTGAGTACTCTGCTGACACCTACAATTTCACTTAATGTTTGGCACAGCCAATTCTAAATAATAGCAAAGAATTTCCAGGTAAAGTACAATGAATTTTTCCATTGCAAAGATATTTTAACTGTACCCTTATACTGTGGACAGATCTTAACCATTAAAGTTGGGATGAACATATTGCAGTTTGATGTTAATCTTATAGCTTACATGGTTTTCTAGGGTCTACAGAGTTTTAAGCAGAGCTCAATATAATGTAGAACAAATTTACATTTTGTTCACTTTATATAGATTTTGTCATTAAAACTATTTCCAGAAATATACTTCCTATTTGACCAACAGAGTACTGATTGCAGTACTCACATTACATGGCTTATGCAAAACCATCTTGATATCTTAAGAAGCCTGTACCTATATATTTGTGCAGAAAATTTAAGTTTCAGCAAACCTATCTACAGGATTGCTTGGCATCTTCATTTAGTGTGAACCTCAAAATTACATCTGCTCTTTACAGAATCTGGCTCTTTAACGGGTTTTCTACAGGAAACATCATCTATGAGAAAAGGCAATGCATTCTGTTAATACTGCCATAGTTTGGCTATGTACAGATGCATTTGCACTAAAATTAAGTGTTTACTTAAAACTCCATCTCTTATCACCAGATTTTATTTCATGAAATAGCAATTTATGAGACACTAGAAACAAAAACAATGATTAGAAAGAAAAATGTGGTAAAACATTGACAGCAAGTCCTGTAGCTCAGAAATGTCTAATGAGATCATAAATGCATTCAAGCATCTAATTTATCTGGGAGTAGTGGTTCTTCTTTGTTCAATTTCATTTGCAGCAGCCTTTTTTCTTGTCACAGACATCATCTAAATGCAAGGCATCTTCTCTCTGTTTGTCTTCCTGTTCACTTAATAATCTGCAAACAATTGTTTTAAGAAGCGTTTAATTAAAAATATTTTTTATGAGTCCTCTGCCTGTACACCTTACTGTGATAGAATATGTTTCACAAGACATGCCAACTGGTTAGATTGTATGTAGAAAAAGAGATCCTTAAGCCTTTGCTGAACATGTTCCATTATTTAAATTACAGTTTAATATAGTGTAGCTTGAATCACAGTAGATTTGACGTTCAGTTTGAATTTAGTCCAGTAGCACTGTATTTCAGATTTTCACTGCAGTTCAAATTCCATTATCCAATGCACTGCAGTCTAAAGCTTTCCAATTTGCCTCATCTAATATATAAAATATTTATGCCTTTTCATCAAGCTTTGGTCTTTTGTCCTAATGTACTCTTTTGCTTAATATAACATTTTTGGCTGATGATGTTCTTATGAAGTGCCTTGGGTGCTTTACTACCCTAATGGTGCCATTCAAATTCAGATAGTTTGAATCACAACAGCACTGTACGTGTTAATACATTTTTGAACAAACTTTCCAAATCCAGCTATTTATTGCTTTAAAAATGAATTCTGTAATTGGTGAATATATTATCAACTTCATAAGTCAAATGTTATGGCCCTGCATGGAACTAAAGATAAATCAAGTTCTCCAAACCAGTGTTTGGAGGCTTAGTCAAAATTCCCATCTTTAACCCACTTTGTTAACAGCTTGAGCAACTGGTTAGGTGGACTCCTTCTTCCCCATTCCTTCTCCCCAAACTTACATAATTCTCCAGGAACCCAAGTTGATACAAGTTTAGTGATTCCTGTAGCATAATCAAACTGCTTAATATTCCTATCAGTTTGCTGCGATACCTAAATCATGCAAAATTTCCTCTCATAGTTGCTGCATAATTATAGTTAATATGTGGCTTTACCACATATTAAATGTATACTTTAGAAAATTATGTAAAATACCACAAGAATTTCACAGATAACTGGTTATCGTTTAAAAGCATCAAACAGTAATTTCAGCACCAATTTTCATGTGCATATATAAAAATATTGAAATACTTATAAAAAGATCTGGATGGCTGAATTTTACTTGTTTGTCACAAGAAGACTCAAATCTTCACCTATCACCAAGTGGTAATTTTTTCCTCAGTATTGACGATTTAAAATGTCAGCCTTGGGTAAGACATGGTACTCTTAACTACAGATTAGAAGGCTGACATTCAGACTCACTCCAGAGACTAAGCATAAAATCTGGGCTGATAGTAAAGAGCACAGCATTGTCAGAGGTTTCATCTGTGAGATGAAATGTTAAACCCCATCTATGTCTGCCCTCTCAGGAGCTTGCAAATAATTGGACAGCAATCTTGATATTTCATATTTTTCAATATGTAAAGGGCATGAAATGCTGGACACATTTGACATATTGATCCACCATCTAGAGGGCATGAAATGCTTAATAGTCTTCATTCTTCCTTTATCAATGGCAAAGCTGATAAAAACAGACAGATTTGAAACAGTTTTATTATTTCAGGCAAACTTATTTCTGATCCAAATATAAACCCCAATTTACCTTGCCACTTGCATCAGTGGTTCCATTATGTTGTATCCCGATCTGGCACTGCATTCATAGAAAATTGTGTTGTACTCCTAATATAAAAATACAATTTCACCAGTCAGTATTTTACAGATAATTGCATGTGTTACGAAGCAAACTTTAAACACAGATTAGATGATGAGATGAAAATATCTTCTTTACAATGTGATGTGATAAATGCATTACTGAAACCCCTGAGTGAAATGCCCATTTCTGTGCTGGACCTCAAACTGGTTGTAGGAAACAGTGGATAAAGCAAAGTATAGATGCTTCCAATGGATTAGCAAGTTGCTTTTGTATTTTCAAGTCACCCAGGGATTTGTTTTACATCCAATAAGTTCTAGAGTAGCACACTAGTATTCAAACATCAAGTGACATTACATTTAAAAAAGGGGTTAAGTTTGTCATAGCTGGGGCGGGTGGGTGTAGTGGGGATAAGCTCCCACTACGATTAAATGTTACCAAAGGCTTGTGTCTCAAATAGCCTCTGACAACCAAGACCAGGTCCTGGCTTTAACAAGTGGCTTAGCTACTAAGCCTAGCGGAACAATTTCTAATGAAAAGAGAAGGGGAGAAGGTTGGTTACTGGCACCTTAAAACCAATCACTTCGGGCAGATGGGGCTCATCAGTCATGGTTCACAGTT
Source organism: Hypanus sabinus (assembly GCF_030144855.1). Classification (NCBI taxonomy): domain Eukaryota; kingdom Metazoa; phylum Chordata; class Chondrichthyes; order Myliobatiformes; family Dasyatidae; genus Hypanus; species Hypanus sabinus. The sequence continues at coordinate 123,791,374 of NC_082712.1, forward strand.
CATCTAAGAGAAGGAAACTTTGATCTCAAACCTCCACTGTTATACCCATTCATGGGAAAGGCTTTGGGAATAAACCCCAAGGAAAAATCTGGAGCTGGAATCCCTAAGGCAGTCCTGCAACACCGCTGGTACCAAACTGCATCTGCCTCTGCCATTCCTTTTGGATTCATTAGCTGCATTGAGATGGGGGGGGGGGGGCCTGCTGCATTGGCAACAACTTCTCTCCATATTGTACTGGCTTGCATATTAATTGACAGCGCTACACCAACAATGTAGACAGGTAGGATGCAACATCCATGGTCGACATTGAGCAATGGAGGGCCTATATGTAAAAGGGGAATATCCACAATCAATTGCCCTGGGTTGAGCAATAAATGTAGCCTTAGCTGCACTGCCCACTTCTAAAAATCATTTTTAAAAATACTGATGATATGGTTTGAATGAAATATATACTGTATATGGCCATTCTAATTATTAACATATAACAGGGAAAACAGCAGATCCAACACTGACCCCTGTAGAACACTACTAGTCACCAGCAGCTAACAAGAAAAGGCCCCACTTCCCACTGTTTGCCTCCTGCCAGTCAGTCAGTCTTCTGTCCCTGCAATACTTTGGGCCCTTATCTTGTGTAGTAACCTCATGTGGAGCACCTTGTCAAATGCCTTCTGAAAATCCAAGTAAACAGTGTACACTGACTCTCCTTAGTCTATCCTCAAAGAATTCTAACGTATTTGTCAGGCAAAACTTCCCTGAAGGAAACCATGCTGACTTCACCTATCTTATCACATATCTCCAAGTAACCCGAAACCTCATCCTTGGTAATGCACCCAAACATCTTACCAAACACTGAATCAGGTTAACTGGCCTATAATTCCCTATCCTTTTGCCTCCTTCCCTTCTTAAAAAGTGTAGTGACATTTGCAATTTTCCAGTTCTCCAGAACCATTCCAGAATCCAATGATTCATGAAAGTTCACTACTAATGCCTCCACAATCTCCTCAGCTACCCCTTTTAGAGCCTTGTAGTGTAATCCATCTGGTCCAGATAACATATCCACCTTCAGACCTTTCAACATTTCAAGCTCCTTCTCCTTAGTAATAGCAACTGCACTCACTTCTGCCCCTTGACAAATTATCGTTGATAATAAACCTGATTCTGATTCTTAAATTTCTGTCATACTGCTGGTGTCTTCCACAGTGAAGGCTAATGTAAAATACTTATTGAGTTCAATCTGAATATCTAACTGGATATAGTACTAGTTTCTTAAAGATTAGCTTTATTTGTCATATATACATGGAAGCATATATTAAAAAGTGTCATATGTGTCAACAAACAACACAGTCAGAGGATGTGTTGGGGGTAGCTGACAAGAGTCACCATGCTTCTGGCATCAATAGTTGGCGACTATTTTAATATTACATAGTCACACAAGCACTGTACAATGATTGAACTGATAAGGCACATTCAGTGCATTCCTGTTAGTAGAACCATACCCATATTTGTATTTATTTTCCATCTGAGATTACCATTTTCCGTATTGAACACAGTGGTGACTTGCCACTCCCAGAGAAGTGTTCATGTCTGTTTGTCAGTTTACATACTCTACAGTCAATTCATTGGCAACATATACAAAAGCCATTAAAGTGAATGATTCACTATCAAACAAAATGGAAGCAGTCAGTGAATGGCCTTGATAAATTTGTTTAGTAGTTAAGAAATAGTAATATCCACAAAACACAAAGAAAATTGCTCTTGTGGGTTCCCATGATGTCAGTCTCACCTTTACCTTAAATGATTTTCAATTTGGTGCCAACTTGAGGTATTCTGTGAACACATCAAGCAGACTTAGCAATCTGACTGAAGATTTCTCACGGACAATAAATTAGGAAATATAAGGTACAAATTGCCATCAGTTTTTTGCAGAATATTAAATAGAAATTGGTACATAAGATTTGTGGTAAAAAGCTGCAAACTAAGCTTGAAAAAGAAAAATGAAAATATTTTTAAAATCCAGAGATATATCTCCATAGAAGATTTTTTTAGTTGTAATTACAACAGATTGTGCTACTGAAACCCCACTCACATCTTAGTCATTATTTTTAATTTTAAACCTATTTTATGCACAAAATAATGAGTTACAATTTTACATCAGCTCACAGATTTTGCATTGCTTGGATTTGTAAAGTCTATGGCACATCATTGAGATGAGTGGACTACTATTAACACTAGTTTTCATTTCAATGTGTCAGAAATTGGTTTCTGTTTTATCCATTAAGGTTGAATGTTGGCACTCTCAGTATTATCACAAATGAAAATTCAGCTTCTATTCTTGGCATTCATCTTTGCAAATTGCTGCTCTACATTTTTTATTACTCCATAAATCAAAAGTAGAAGATATAGTCAAAAATATTAATGGACTTAAAACCATTTACCTTTGCTAGCCGTTCACCTTCTGCTTTTGATACCCTTTGTGTTTCAGAGTTCAGAACATCTATTTTGTTGGCAAGTAGACAAATAACTGCCCTTTCATCAATTCCTTCCTGTTTTATCAGAATAGTAACAAGCTTTATTTTGTAAGGAAGCAAAATAATATGATCACTTTTATTTCCACTGCCCAAACCTAGATGTACGATCGATTAAATAGAGGGGAAAAATGGATTCTCAAACCACAGTAACTGTATTAACAATTGTGTCAGGGTACCACAATGCAGCCATTTACTTGGGCTTCCGTTTCAAAAATTTCCATGCAACAAATGAACCTTTAGAGGAACTTCATCTAATTGTTTGATAGTGAGCGTTTATTTGATGTGCTGGTTACTACTTATCATTCCAACTCTAAGATCAGAACTAATGTGTTATATCCAAAGTGAGGTTAAGCAGAGTTAGGCAGAGTCACTCTCAATAATTTCTCCTCTGACTCCTTTCAAATCCTTCAAACAAAAGATGTAGCCATGGGCACTCTCATGGGTCTCAGCTATGCTTGCCTTTTTGTCAGCTACGTGGAACAGTCCATGTGCCAGGCCTACAAAGGTATCCATTCCCCACTTTTCTGCACTGCATCGATCACTGCCTTGGTGCTGCTTCCTGCACCTATACCAAGTTTGTCAACTTCATCAACTTTGCCTCCAACTTCCACCCTGCCCTCAAATTTACCTGGTCCTCCTCCCTCCTCTTTCTTGATCTCACTGTCTCTATCTCTGGAGACAGCTTATCTACTGATATATATTATAAACCCACGGACTCTCACAGCCACCTGGACTATATCTCTTGCCACCCTGTTACTTGTAAAAACGCCATCCCCTCTCTTAATTCCTCCATTTCTGCCGCATCTGCTCTTGGCATGAGGCTTTTCATTTTAGAACGAAGGAGATGTCCTCCTCAAAGAAAGGGTCTTTTCTTCCTTTTCTTCCATCTTCAATGTTGCTCTCAACCGCATTTATTCTATTTAACACACATCTGCTCTTACTTCATCCTCTTGCCACCCTACCGAGGAAAGGGTTCCTCTTGTTCTCACCTACCACCCTACCAGCCTCCATGTCAAGTACATGATTCTCTGGAGCTTCCGCCATCCCAAACAGGAACCCACCACCAAGCACGTCTTTCTCTCCCACCACACCCCCCCCCCCCCCCACCATCACTTCCAGTTTTCTGCAAGGATCACTCCCTATGCAACTCCCTTGTCCATTCATCCCAACCCACTAATCTCCCTCCTGGCACTTATCCTTGAAAGCGGAACAAATGTTACAGCTGCCCCTACACTTCTTCCCTCACTACCATTCAGGGCCCCAAACAGTCCTTCCAGGTGAGGCAATATTTCTCCTGTGAGTCTGTTGAGATCGTACAATGTCCTGTGCTCCTCGTGTGGCCTCCTGTGTATTGGAAAAAGTAGATTGGATGACCATTTCGTTGAGAACCTGTACTCCATCCACCAGAAGAAGCCAGATCTCCCAGTGAACATACATTTTAATTCCAATTCCCATTCCCATTCCAATAAGTCATTTCATGTCCTCCTCTACTGTCGCAATGAGGCTACACTCAGGTTGGAGAAACAACACCTTGTATTCCGTCTGGGTAGCTTCCAACCTGATGGCATAAGCATCAATTTCTCGAACTTCCGGTAATGCCCCCCCCCCCACCCCTGTCCTCTCTTTCGCCATTCCCCATCCCCTTTTCCTTCTCTCACCATATCTCCTTGCCTGCCCATCACCTCCCTCTGGTGCTCCTCCCCCCTTTTCTTTCTTCCATGGCCTTCTGTCCTCTCCTATTAGACTCCCCCTTCTCCAGCTCTGTATCTCTTTCACCAATCAATTTCCCAGCTCTTTACTTTATCCCTCCATCTCCCGGTTTAAGCTACCACCTTGTACTTCTCTCTCCTTGTACTTGTACTTGTACTTCTCTCACCTTGTACTTCTCCCCACTTTGTAAATCTACTCCTCATCTTTTTTTCTGCAATCCTGCCGAAAGGTCTCGGCCTGAAATGTCAACTGTACTTTCTTCCATAGCTGCTGCCTGGTCTGCTGAATTCTTCCAGCATTTGCAGATTTTACCTTGTTTGTAGAGTGTACCCATTTGTTTTGTTGTTCATCCACAATGAACTTCAGCATAATTTCTATTAGGTTCTTTAACCCTTTTTCAACAAAGTGATTCTACCATCCTTACTCCACATGGCCTTTCTGTAACTTCAATGTGGGTGAATCATAGTTGTGTACTGAAAGATTAAACAGGCCAAAACTCTTTACTCTAAAAAAGTTAACTGAAGGGTAATCCGACAGCCTCAAGATGATGGAAGACTTGATGGATAAATGTGGAGGAGTTGGCAAGACCAAAATAAGGGGTCATAAACACAAGGCAAGCCGACTGGGAATGTAGTGGCAACAGCACCAGACTACGAGGCGAGTGATCTCTGGTTCAAATCCAGCTGGCTTATTGCACGTTTTTAATCATGCTGGGTTGAGTGTCAAGCTAGCAACTTGGCTTCATAAAAAACAGACAAAAATACTAAAGAAACATCAAAGTTGATGCCTGATGCTCCACAAGGCGTGCAGAGGAATAACAAATACAAGACAGTTACTAATAAATTATGAAGGGGGCATTTGGGAGAAATTCACAAGAATATGGAACTTGCTTTCAAAGGGAGTATATGAGTCAAACTTGGCACCCTCAACACTCTCCTACCTGGACATTGGCCATCCAGTTCCTGACAGCTGTGAAGGACACCTCAGACGTAACATCATACATCACCACCACACCATCTGCTTTGCGGAAATACTGCTTGGAAATGCTACGAAACCTTTAAAATGAGTACAAGGAGACAATTGAACAATAATCAACTGTATTGTTTGCTAAAAAAAAGTGCTGTCAGGTGTGTTGTTTCTTTGTTAGCGCACTAAGTTTCTTACTAATTCTAATAGTTTGACCCTGGAACTTTTACCCAATCAGAGGAAGTACTTAAGTAGAGATACATAGTTATTTGAAAGATCAGGGAATTGGCAGTTATGGGAACAAGCATAGAAGAGGAAGAGAGACCCATGAGGGATTAGTTTGGACTGCTTCTCTTCCTTTTCTATAGAATTTGTCTCCTACAACTCCTAACAACAGAGACATAGATTTAACTTCAATTAAAAGTGAGTCATGTTCAGTTTTGGGGCTGGTTGTGATGAAGTACATGTTCATTATCAATAAAATGCTACTTGAGAGGATGGGGTAGATTTGTGGCCAATTACCGTTCCTGGCCTGCAGTATCCCACAGTTGGAGGGCTACTCGTGTATTGTCCAAAACCAAACTCTTCACTTGGAAATCAATGCCTAAAAGCAGGGAAAAAAGAAATTTATAAGTGAACAGAAGCAGCAGTTTCTAACCCAACATTTTTATTTCAGTTTTCTAGCATTTGCATTATCTTTCTCACCATGCACTGAATCAATATGGTGACTCTTACTTCACCCTGTATTAAATTTTATTTGCCAGGTTCTTTAGAAAAAATTATAGATAATAATGCAACTTACACTAATAAACAGTTTTATTCCACAAGAGAGAAGCTGTCCACCTTTCTGTTGTGTAGTTAACATTTCAGTAATGTTTGAGTAATATTGTATATATATTGGTTGATTAAGCATTTTTGTTCATTTGGATAATTAATTGTGTATTACCTGTATGAATATGTGAATTGCTTAAGTCATCATGTGATATGTGCATACTTGGCACAAAGTTAGACTAACATTTTGAACTCCAGTGTCTTCCTTTGAATTAGTTTAATGTTTTGAAGTTACAAAATGTAACATTCATGACAAGGGATTTTTAAAGCAAACCCAAGACAGCTACCAATTTGTTGAAGCGCAGCGAAACATTTGAACTAAAACAAAATGAAACAAGGAATGGAGAGAAAAAAACCCAGTCCAACACATGCAGAGACTGTCAATTTTTTTTTAAAAAGACAGTTATCAGAAAAATACACGGGTTCATAAAGAGTGAGTACCAAGTGATTATAAGTCATAAAAAAGCAGAAATTGCAGGATACCTCAGGAAGATTAATTTCAAAAGGGATAACTAGCTCATGTATACTGAGCTAGATGAACAGTACTTGAAGCAAATGAAATAGCCAATGTGAAACAAGTGCCAATTTTGCTGAGAATATTGGGTTTAAAGGCATACAGGTTGTTTCGATGTTTGACTGCTCCAAATATACCAGCAGAAATTAGCTTTGCTGATATTGTCAAGTAGTGTAGGAACATTTAGAACTGAAGCTCCTGCTGATTGCAGAATGCTTTAGGTTTGATAAGTGGAATCAAAAAGGAGAGTCCATTCAGCATATAGGACTAAGGAAGGACCACGCAGCTCAGACAAATCGTGAAAGTGACAAAAGCAGTGGTCCGACTACAACAGTTTTTGAAGGCAACAAAAGCTTTAGATATGTTAATCCGGCAGTTACTTGTAGAATATGGCTTTGTTTTAGGCTGGGAGAGAGTTCAAGGAGCTTCAGGGAAGTTGCAAGTTTTCACCTTTTGTGAGTATAAAGAACAAGAATCGACTCCACGTGCATAAAAGTTATTGCATGAACTTCAAATGGGAGACAAAAAGCTGCTTTTAAATGTAGATGCAAAGACCAAAGGCCAGCTGGATGAAAGGAAGGCCAAAAATGAAGGAGTCAATAGAGATACAAAAACAGAGGATTTGTCAGATAATGTTGTGGATAAGGAAGACAAGAGGAGAGATCAGGATTAATAAGAGAATACTCCATTGAACTAAATGGGCCTACCCATGATTAGGATGTACGAACTAGAAGAAGAAAGGTGGCTACTGCCTTCAGGGCTGCTTCCTGTAATCTCAGAGCTGACTCCTGCAGCCAGCTGAACCTAAGATTGTTCGACAGCCATGGGTCTCGTCTGCCAAACGGAGAGATTCCCCCTTATCAGGAAAGACATTATCCCACAAGAGTAACAAATCCTCCACAGCGATGTATGCCTGAACAGGACATTTTAAAATTATCATGCTGTGGATGTCTGTATGTAGTAGTTGCATTATATAGTATACTGTGCAAATAGTTGATATGTATTCTAGAATCAGGTGGAGCTCCGGAGACAATGGTGCCTAACGGTGACTCCTTTGCTTGCATCTTTGGAAACAGTGCTATTTTTCCTTTTCGGGGTTCTTTTGAAGACCCTGACCTGGAGTTACGTGCTGACTTTGGTTCTTTGCGGGAATGGGACCCGCTCTCCAGGTCTCACGACTGGCCGCTATTCGATACACCAAGGACGCGGCCCAGAAGATTAGCTCACCTTCGAAGTTTCAGGATTTCGTGTCTCTGGGGGCAGGCAGACCCGAGGTCAGTGCCTCTGCAAGAAATTGTGTTGTGAGAGATGGAAGATCTTTGGCTGTGTGCACAGAGACCTGAGTCCTTTGGGCACAGAGCTTGGAAAAAACAATGTAACAGACTTTTAACATTGTAAATGAGTGAGTTGTTTGTTATGTCTCCCCTCTCACTGTGAAACAGAGACACCTCTTTTTGCCTTATTAGGGAGAGAGAGAGCCTGTGGTATGTTGAATACCGGGTTAATGAGTAGCTTTTGGGGTACTGCAAGTCTGTGTCTTTATTGATGTTTTGCTGCACGCTTGAGCACTCAGTGGGGGGGCAATGCTTTCTTTGCTGGTGGGGGAGGTGGGATTGTTGTTTTGCGCCTGCTTAAGCGTGGGTAGAGAGAACTGGGGTGGGCTTTGGGGTGCTAACATTTAACTGTCATTCATTCTTTGCGGCACCCCTGTTTTCGTGGATGTTCAAAAAGAAAAAGAATTTCAGGATGTATATTGTATACATTTTTCTGACATTAAATGTACCTTTGAAACCTTTGAGATTGAGTTGGAGTTTATAGCTAAGCAAGGAGAGTTGTCTATTTAATATATCAGCAATATTCGATTAATTTTATATATGTATGTGTGTGTGTGTGTGTATATATATATATATATATAGGTTTATTATGCATTCCTGTTGGTTCAGATAATTCTTTGCAGTTTATATGTATGAATTGTAAACATCATCACATTACCACATGATAAGTATGCACCTCACTTCAAGTGGCATCATCTTGTACCTTTCTTAATTCACTTACAGTTGGTTTCATTGCAGGGGATCTGGCATGCGAATGGTGGATGGATCTCCTATCAAGTTGTTTCAGACAATCACACCTCCATAATGCTGGTCCTACTGTTTTTACCACATACAAGCTCAATGTAGCTTGTTGGTTGTTGTGTTTCACAGTTAGGAATGTCTTGAAAAAACCTTCCTCTAATATCCCCCTTGAACTTTCCTCCCCTTGCACTTTGAACCAAAATCCTCCAGGTGGAGATGTGAGTGATAACGTTAGGTTAAGATCACCTCAGTAATTCCAATGTCAAAGCATACAAAGCACATTGTACGATGTGCTGATCAGGTTTTCCGGCATCCAATAAATACGCAGCTAGATGGATTCCTGGATTTTAAATACATCAGTTGTTCTGGGGAATCTAAGTTATAAAGTGACTTGATTATATTAAAGTGTTTATAAATTGGTTGGAGCTGCAGGCTTTCTGCTGAATCACAGAATAACAGCATATTCAGAAAAGTGTCAAAGGCAGAGCGTAAAGTTTTCGGCTAAATTTCCAGGGAATATGTTGCATTACGTCCTACTTCCAATTGATTCATCTTCACATATCTACCACTGGTTATCCAATATGCCTATATTCCTAGCAATTCACACAGCAATTAGATCTTCCCTAAACATATAGCAATCGTGATTCATATTCAATATTTTTAGAAACAGGTAAACAAGAGAACTCAAATAACTTTTTTTTACTGCCCCCTATTATTTTTCTCCCAAGTTGCTCTCAGCAATACTCTGGCAATTGCTTATTAATTCCTGGTGATTTCATATCAATACACGGGTGAATACAATAGGAATGAAGAGAATGCAAGACTAGTTGGTAGGAAAGGCAGAATGCATTTTACACCAAGTTCCACTACACACGTCTGTGTGTAGATTTGTAAAGAAACTCAGCTTGTTTTATTATGTATAAAGAAGAAAATGTCATTTATTATTAGAGCAATTCAAAATTTCATAGTTACCAATTGTTGCATTAGTTTCAGGGAGAAATCGGTCATAGCAGAATCGATGAATAAACGAACTCTTCCCAACACCAGAATTCCCGATAAACACCACTTTAAACATTCTGTCAGGGGATGATCTCATTGGCTCAGACTCCTAGATAAAAGGATGAAAGGAGGATCAGTTTACTTCCTTCCAAGACCAATGAGAATCAGTCCCAAGTGATCTACACTTTTTCATGGACCCACACTTCTGATCTGTAGTAACACTTATTCACGGTTTTGGTCAGCATCTGTTATTGAAATTTATTTTAGAGATGCAGTACCACTCCTGTCCAACAGGATGTGCTGTTGGTAAGTAAGAATGCCATAATTTACAACACCAACTGATTGTGAAGGAAATATATTGAGCTTTATATGAAGTAAATGCATGACACAATCAAATATATCAAAATATTTTCCTAATGTCATTATTGCAATGCAATTGTTCTAAATGCTGTTATTAAATATCTAAGGAAAATGAAAAATATCCACATAAAAATATTCTGTGTCAAATTACTATGCTTATGTGAAACTTCTCACGTTAGAAATGGTCATATTCCTGTTGGGTTAATGCTTCTATAGGAAGGAAAAAAGAAATCAAATATCTAAGAAATCAAACAACAAAAAGCAATTGCTAAACTACATAAAAAAGCTTGGATTTCCCAAGCCGCAATGAACAATTGTTTTTATCCCCAGACTACATCATGGGCTTTTGCATAGGAAGGCTCTTGTCAGGCAATTAGACAAAGCCACAAGGGTATCGGGGATGGCTTAACAAAAGAATGATGCTGCGGATCTTAACAACCATTCGGAATTCCTGCTGAGCAGCACAAGCCCTGAACCAAGAGGTAGCAGCTGGAAAGTTTAGCATACATGTAATTAAGTACAGAAAGTGGAACAGGTCAAGATTTAGATAAAAACAATATAAAAAAGGTAAAAATAAAACAAGAAGAAAAAATCTTTTGTAAAGCTCCAAAATAAATTCAATTTTACACTTAATAGATTTAATTTTCTGAGCCTGAGAATTGTTTCATTGTAGTTAATGGACATCATATAATTAGAGTACTTGCTCGTGAAGAGGAAAAAGCCATACATGTTTCTGATATCCCTAACGTGCATAGAATTAGATGAGGACAGTAATATATTTTTATCTTGACTAGATGCTTTTATTGCACAGCATCCCAATTAGAAAGCACTTGAGAATGATGAACTCCACCATAATGGAGCTGGAATCAGATGTGCAGCACTTCACTGTCAAATTCCACTTTGGAAAGACGGGTTGAGATGAGGTGGGATAAAAAGAGAGCAAAAGAAGAGAAGATGAACGGGGAGGAGTGGAAGAGGTGAATGGAGAGAAAGAAGATCAGTGTTTGGTGCAGCAAAGTTCAGAAAGAAGAGAACTGTGGAGAATGAAGATAAATGGAGGGATGTGGAGTGAAGTCAAATGCAAGGAACTTAATGTAGGAAGTGTAAAGAGGAATGAAGAGTTAAGGAGAAATGAGTCAAGAGTTGAAATGAATGGAGATGAGAGTTAATAAAAAGGAGTGAGAAATTTGATGCATTCTTGAATGAAGGCATAGAAATTAAGAGAGGACAGGAAAAGATGCTGGTGTAGTGGTGTGCTACACGCAGCGCTAAAATAACGACACGGAGTCGGTAAATTGCAGTCAAAGATAACTTTATTCGAACTACACAGCCTTGCTTTTAAGCTTCCCTCAACCTGCCCCCCGTGGGCACAGATGCTCCAAAAGACACGTACTCACAAACCCCTGTAGGCCATCTCCCTTAGCCGGAACGCTGGCTAATTGTGAGCCGGTTCGGATGCGCCAGGAAATGGGTCGCCACATAACCCCACCCACCCCCCCAGAACCGGCGATACACCCCCCCAATGTCCACAGTCTGGGCCGGACCCTGTTTGGGAGGTTGGCCTCTGCGCCGTGGTGCCGGAAACTCAACCAGATGCGCCAGGTCCACATGGGCCGGTTTGAGTCGGTCCACCGTGAAAACCTCCTCTCTCCCCCCAACACCCAGCACGAACGTGGACCCGTTGTTCCGGAGCACCGTAAACAGCCCCTCGTAGGGCCGTTGCAGCGGTAGCCGATGCCCGCCCCTTCGTACAAACACAAACTTAGTTCTGCACGTCTTTGGGTACGCAGGTCGGGTTCTGCCCGTGCTGTGAAGTGGGTACTGGGGCCAGGTTACCGAGCCTCTCGCGTAGTCGGCCCAGGACTGCTGCAGGTTCCTCCTCTTGCCCCCTTGGGGCTGGTATGAACTCCCCAGGGACGACCGGGGCGCTCCGTACACCAACTCGGCCGACGAGGCGTGCAGATCGTCTTTGGGCGCCGTGCAGATGCCGAGTAGGACCCAGGGAAGCTCGTCGGCCCAGTTGGCTCCTCGCAGGCGGGCCATGAGGGCCGACTTCAGGTGACGGTGGAAACGCTCCACTAGTCAGTTTGACTGTGGGTGGTAGGCAGTTGTGTGGTGCAGCTGAGTCCCCAAAAGGCTGGCCATAGCAGACCATAGGCTGGATGTGAACTGGGCACCTCTGTCGGAGGTAATGTGGGCCGGTACACCAAAGCGGGACACCCAGGTGGCAGTCAGCGCCCGGACGCAAGATTCGGAGGTGGGGTCGGTGAGCGGGATCGCCTCTGGCCAGCTTGTGAACCGGTCCACGATAGTCAGGAGGTAACGCGCTCCGCGCGACACTGACAGGGGGCCCACGACATCCACATGAATGTGGTCGAAACGCCGGTGGGTGGGATGGAACTGCTGCGGTGGGGCTTTGGTGTGCCGCGGCACCTTGGCCGTCTGGCAGTGCATGCACGTTTTGGCCCATTCACTGACCTGTTTGCAGAGTCCGTGCCAAACGAACCTGCTGGAAACCATCCAGACAGTTGTCCTGATGGAGGGGTGCGCCAAGTTATGAATGGAGTCGAAAACGCGTAGCTGCCAAGGTGCCAGGATGACAGGACGGGGCTGGCCGGTGGCGACGTCACAGAGTAGGGTCCTCTCACCTGGGCCTACGGGGAGGTCCTGGAGCTGTAAACCGGAGACTGCGGTTCTGTAACTCAGGATCTCCTCATCTGCCTGCTGTGCCTCTGCCAGCACCTCAAAGTATACCCCTTGGGAAAGGGCATGAACGGTAGGGCGAGAGAGCGCATCCGCCATGACATTGTCCTTACCCGAGACGTGCCGGACATCCGTCGTGTATTCAGAGATGTAGGACAGATGGCGCTGCTGGCAGGACGACCAGGGGTCAGACGCTTTCGTAAACGCAAAGGTAAATGGTTTGTGGTCCGTGAACACGGTGAAGGGCCGACCTTCTAGGAAGTACCTGAAATGCCGGATTGCCAGGTAGAGCGCCAACAGTTCCCGGTCGAAAGCACTGTACTTGAGCTCGGGTGGCCACAGGTGTTTGCTGAAAAATGCCAGGGGTTGCCAGCGATATGCGATGAGTTGCTCCAGTACCCCACCGACTGCCGTGTTAGTTGCGTCCACTGTGAGGGCGGTAGGGACGTCCATTCTGGGGTGCACTAGCATCGCGGCGTTCGCCAAGGCTTCCTTCGTTTGAATGAAAGCGGCGGCGGACTCCTCGTCCCAGGTAATGTTCTTGCCCGGATCGGACAGCAGGGCGAACAGGGGGCGCATGATCTGGGCAGCTGAATGGAGGAAGCGGTGGTAGAAATTGACCATACCTACAAATTCCTGAAGGCCTTTGATCGTGGTGGGTTGGGGGAAATGGCGGATCGTATATACCTTAGCGGGCAGAAGTAATGCCCCATCTTTATTAATCCTGTGGCCCAGGAAGTCAATGGTGTCGAGCCCGAACTGGCACTTGGCCGGATTGATCGTTAGACCGTAGTCACTCAGCCGGGCATAGAGTTGATGGAGGTGGGACTGATGCTCCTGACGACTGCTGCTGGCTATGAGGATGTCGTCCAAATAGATGAACGAAAAGTCCAGGTCACGTCCCACCGCGTCCATTAACCGCAGGAACGTCTGTGCGGCATTCTTCAGGCCGAACGGCATGCGGAGGAACTCGAAAAGGCCAAACGGGGTGATGAGAGCCGTTTTGGGGACGTCGTCCGGATGCATCGGGATTTGATGGTACCCTCGGATGAGGTCTACCTTGGAGAAGATCCGTGCGCCGTGCAGGTTTGCTGCAAAGTCCTGAATGTGCGGTACAGGGTAGCGGCCCGGTGTGGTAGCTTCGGTCAGCCTGTGGTAGTCGCCGCACGGTCTCCAGCCTCCCGTCGCTTTGGGCACCATGTGCAAGGGGGGAGGCCCATGGGCTGTCGGACCGCCGGATGATCCCCAATTCCTCCATCCTCTTGAACTCCTCCTTCGCCAGTTGGAGCTTGTCCGGGGGAAGCCGCCGAGCGCGGGCGTGGAGGGGTGGTCCCTGGGTCGGGATGTGGTGCTGTACGCCGTGTCGGGGCATTGCCGCTGTGAACTGCGGCGCCAGAACCGAAGGGAAATCCGCCAGGACCCTGGTGAAGTCGTTGTCGGACAGTATGATGGAGTTGAGGTGTGGGGCTGGCAACTGGGCTTCACCAAGGGAGAACGTCTGAAAGGTCTTGGCGTGGACCAGTCTCTTCCTGGGCAGGTCGACCAGTAGGCTGTGAGCCCGCAAAAAATCCGCACCCAGAAGCAGTTGGGCTACGTGAAGTCCCACGTGAACTGGCTGGAGCCGAACAGTAGCTGCACCTGACGGGTGCCATAGGTCCTTACTGTGCTGCCGTTCACGGCCCTCAGGGGGGGGACCCGGTGCCCTGCTGCGGGTGTCGTAACTCGTCGGAGGTAAGACGCTGATCTCGGCACCAGTGTCGACCAAAAAGCAGCGTCCTGACCGCTTGTCCCAGACATACAGGAGGCTATCCCGATGGCCAGCCACCGTAGCCATCAGCAGCGGCTGGCCCTGGCATTTCCCGGGAATTTGCAGGGTGGGCGACAACGGCGGGCTTCTGCGCCCCACCGCTAGTGATAGAAGCACCATTATTCATTGGGCTCCCCACCCCTGCCTCTGGGGTTAGCGGGCTCTGCGGCCGGGCCTGGACTGGTTTGCTGCTGGGAGCGTGGCCGGGTGATCTGTGCGATGGACGCCCCACTCACCTTCTTGGCGTTCCACAGCACGTCTGCCCGGGCCACCACCTTCCGGGGGTCACTGAAATCCGCATCGGACAGTAGCAGGCGTATGTCCTCGGGCAGCTGCTCCAGGAATGCTTGCTCAAACATGAGGCAGGGTGTGTGTCCGTCGGCCAGAGACAACATCTCATTCATTAAAGCCGATGGAGGTCCGTCGCCCAAGCCATCCAGGTGCAGTAAACGGGCAGCCCGCTCGCGCCGTGAGAGTCCGAAAGTCCTGAGGAGCAGGGCTTTGAATTCCGTCTACTTGCCGTCTGCCGGGGGAGACTGTACAAACTCCGCGACCTGGGCCGCTGTGTCCTGGTTGAGGGAGCTCACCACGTAGTAGTAACGGGTGTCCTCTGAGGTTATCTGCTGAACGTGAAATTGGGCTTCTGCTTACTGGAACCATAGGTGAGGTCATGGCGTCCAGAAACCAGGCAGTTTCAATGAAACTACATGAACAGAGGCGGCGTCGGTCATTTCTGGTCCAATTGTAGCGGTGTGCACCACGCAGCGCTAAAATAACGACACGGAGTCGGTAAAACTGCAATCAAAGATAACTTTATTCGAACTACACAGCCTTGCTTTTAAGCCTCCCTCAACCTGCCCCCCGTGGGCGCGGATGCTCCAAAAGACACGTACTCACAAACCCCCGCAGGCGATCTCCCTTTGCCGGAACGGTGGCTAATTGTGAGCCGGTTCGGATGCGCCAGGAAATGGGTCGCCACACTGACTTTAAATTGAGTTGACAGAAAATTCCTGTGTGTCCCATTTCCTTGAGCAGTCACTGGTGTCCACACAGGCACACCCACAATGACGTTCAAATACAAAAATAGGAGCAACAATAGGTGATTGAGCAAGTTTTTGACCCAAGGATGAAGGAATGAAAATGCGTGGTGAATGACTCATGGAGAAATGTAGTGCTGCTCTCCTGATCTTGCCATAATAGGTGCAAATTTCAGGAATTGCCATTACAATGCTGCAGGGCATTTTGCAATCATTAAAGAATGCAGCTGGCAGCAGGAGTAAATATTTGACTGTTCAATGGGGTGGACAGCTTTCACCTGGAGCTTTTCTCATGCAGCAAATAAAGAGAATTCGATTGCATTCCAGATGTACTTTTAAGATAAGTCAACTACTCTCTGATAAACATTACCTATCTGCCCACTGGGGGGGTGGGGGGTGTGTATGTGTGTGTGTCTGTGTGTCTGTGTGTGCACGCGCACCCTTAACTCCTGGTGGAGTCGTCGGGGTGCCATCATGACTAACTTTTGGTGATTGCTCATCGTACAGCGTGTCTTGGGCAGCCGAAACCTGGCAGAGCCCGTCCCTCTCCAGTTTTTCTTTACGAGGTCAAGTTGCTAGCTCGACACTCAACCCAGGCACGGTTGGAGAGTGTGCAAGGGACCTCTCACCCCAAGGTCCAGCGCTGATGCGACTACACCAGTGTACAATGTCCTGGGTATGTTACTCAAAATGGCCTCTTTGGTTTGTTACAAGTAGGAATGTTTCTTTGTCGGATAAGTGTTTCTCTAGCCGTTGTTTCACTTTAGAATGGCTGATATGGTAATTGTATTCATTTGTTAATCAATGGGGAATGTCATTGTGTCTTGTGATGCTGGGAACTTGGGGGAGGGGTTTTCGCGGGTTTTTTGGAGAGGCCGAGGAAGACGCTGAGGAAGGTGGACGTGTGCTGGACTGCTCGTAAGACCACCGGGGTGGTCCCAGGTGCGACGGCCGGATGGGTCGATTGGTTCGTGGATTGAGCTCCAACGAGTGCACTAAACAGACTGAACTTTGATAAGTTGGCGCCTTTTGTTTTTTCTCCTTGTGTGTATATATATATATTTTGTTACTACTCTTTTTAATTTTAGTGAACTCTTTAAAGTGTATTTCATAACGGTATTTGTTGTGGATTTGATACTGTTGGCGGGCTCGAGGCATAAACTCGATTCTCACAGCACCTGCGTGTACGGGAGGTGGGTTGGAGAGTGGCTGGATCCCCTTTTTCCCCTAGACATATACCAGCCTGTTGGGTAAGGGTTACGTTTGTGGGGTGCTCATCCGGGATTGGATTGTCAGGGGCTGTGGAATCGCGTAGGCAGCAGAGCGGAGATGGACAGAGATAAGATTGCTTGTTGGTGCCAGTTTGAAGATGTCCCAGTACAGTACGCATGCATAGTGAGCGGAGTGGATTTTTGAGTTTCGGGAGACGCGATAGTGCGGGGTTTAAGTTCGGTGAAGGGTATTGGGCAGGTAGAATTGGTAGCTAGACGGTGTGGTAAAGAGGTAGAGTCTAGCTGGGTGTTGGTTCGTACGAGTGCTGAAGTCAGGACGGTGGAACTGCCGGCGATGGTCAGTGTTCCGGGGGAGGAGGGGCCGTGGGGGCTCCACTCCTACAAGGATGAGGCTGAGGAGACATCGGAGGAGGAGTTAGAGCTAGAGGTGGACCCCAGAGAGGTGCCCGGCACTAGTAAAGGGAGGTGGGAGGAGGGAGTCGTGACTAAGCCCCGCTCCCCAGGTAGGGTGGAAGCCTCGGAGCTGGCAGCCGCACTTAATTCCCTGGTGGGGGTGGCCGAGAGGCCACGGCTGAAGCTGGGGGTGTTCTCCGGAGCCAAGCTTACTCCGGATGGGGAGGTGGACTATGAGACCTGGATCGAGCATACGTCTTTGATGTTAGAGGAGTGGCCAGGCTCAGAGAAGGAGAAGAGGCAGCGATTGGTGGGAAGTTTGAGGGTTTAGCAGCCAAAACCGTCCGGGAGTTGAAAGCTGAGAAGCCTGGGGCCTCAGTGGAGGACTGCCTAGAAGTTTTGGAGGGAGCGTTTGGGTTGTCAGGGGAACCCTGGCTGCTTTTAGCAGAGTTTCAACGCCTGGAACAATGGAGAGGGGAAAAGCTCTCCGAGTACATATTTAGGATGGAGGGGATGCTCTCGGGGCTGCGGCGCCGGGGGGTAGTGAAGGCGACTGACGTGGCTAGCGTGAGGATGAGTCAGCTATTCAGTGGCTCCGTGGAGGAGGACAAGGTGGCGTGGACTATCCGGCAGGCTTATAGGAAAGGTCCCCCTCCATCCTTTGGGCAACTGATTAGAGAGGTGCGAGAGGGAGAGAGAGCGTTGGGGCGGAAAAGGGACATGGGCCTACGGGAGCGATCCTCAGCGATACAGGAAGTGGTGGCTGAGTGGAGGAATGACAAACCCCCGGGGAGTAGGGAACCCCCTTTGGAGGGGAGGGACAGGGGAGGTACCTACTCTCAGGGGCGATCAGTGCAGTGGATTGGGAGCAGGAGCCGTCCTGGGAGAGGAGGGGCGGCAGGCAGCGTGTGCTTTAACTGTGGGAAAGAGGGGCATTTCAGGCGGGACTGTGGAAGGCCGAGGGTGTGCTATAGCTGTGGAGAGGAGGGACACTTTAGGTGGGATTGTGAGAGACAAGGAGTCCCGCGGAGGACAAGCCCCCCTACGACTAAAAAAGGGAGAGGTGTCGGGAAACTTAGGAGAGGCTCAGTGAGGGAATGGACTGGAGCCTCTGGAGGAACACGTTCCCAGAGATCAGCCGGAAGACCACCGGGTGCCCACGCCTCTGTTCCGGATGGGCTGGTAGGACCCCGTGCCAGTGTGGGTCTACGGATAGAGGGAATTTACGCAAAAGCCGTTCTTGATATGGGATCACAGGTGACCTTATTGTACCGGTCTTTCTACAATCAATATCTAAAGCATTTGCCTGTAACCCCATTTGACGCCCTGCAGATTTGGGGTGTGAGCGAGGGTGACTACCCGTACGATGGGTACCTATCGGTGAGATTGGAGTTCTTGGAGGGCGATGTGGGAGTGTCGGAAGCTATTGAGACGTTGGTGTTGGTGTGTCCTGACCCAGTGGAAACCGGTGGTGCTGCCCTCCTGGTGGGGACTAACTCCCCAGTTGTGCGACGGCTCCTGGGAGCTTGTAAGGAGAAAGGGGGGGAAGACTTTCTGGAGACCCTCTCGGTGCATCCAGTGTTTCGAGCAGTGTTTGCAGAAGGGGTTGCCTCCCAAGGGCTGGACCCGGAGTGTAAACGAGGGACGGTGTGGTGTATGCAGGCGAGGCCCAAGGTGATCCGACCCGGGGAGGTAGCCCTAGTGATGGGGACCCCCAGATTCCCAGGAGTGCCGACGGGAGAAGCCCTGTTAGTAGACTCCCCAGATGATCTTGAAGGGGAGACACGATTTCCGGCGGGGGCGCTGGTGAGGCCCGAAGTGCAGAGACCAGGGGTGGTACATGCGAGGCGTATAGCTATAAGTGTCAGGAACACCACGGCAAGAGAAATCACCTTTAAGAGGGGAATGCCGCTGGCACGTCTGTTCCCGGTGACGGTAATGTCCAGCGCACCAGTGCGGACCCCTAACGGGGAGGGATCGGACCATCGAAGGGAGCTGACCGCTGAAGCCTTTAACTTCGGGGATTCCCCTGTGTCGCCGGAGTGGAAACGCAGGCTAGTGGAGAAGATGCTGAAGATGGAAGCTGTTTTTTCTCGGGGCGAGTTTGATGCTGGCTGCTCCAAAAGCACTCGCCACACCATCCGGGTGACGGAGGACACCCCGTTCCGAGAGAGATCCCGGCGGCTGGCTCCGGCAGATGTTGAGGACGTGCGACAGCACTTGTGCAATTTGAAGGAGGCCGGAATCATAGCTGAGTCTCAAAGTCCTTATGCGTCCCCAATAGTGGTGGCACGGAAGAAGAATGGGCGAGTGCGCATGTGTGTTGACTACAGGACGTTGAATCGGCGAACTGTCCCTGATCGATATACTGTCCCAAGAGTCGAGGATGCGTTGGCCTGCCTGAGCGGTGCGAAATGGTTCAGTGTGCTGGATTTAAGAAGTGGGTATTACCAGATCCCGATGAGTGCGGCCGATAAAGAGAAGACCGCTTTTATCTGCCCGCTGGGGTTCTTTCAGTTTGAACGAATGCCCCAAGGCATATCCGGAGCCCCAGCCACCTTCCAGAGGCTCATGGAGAGAACTGTGGGGGATATGAATCTGTTGGAGGTGCTGGTGTACCTGGACGATTTGATAGTGTTTGGATCGACTTTGGAGGAACATGAGGAGAGGCTGTTGAAGGTGTTGGGCCGGCTTAATGACGAAGGGTTGAAGCTTTCCCTGGACAAATGCCAGTTCTGCAAGTCGTCGGTTAACTACATTGGCCATATCATTTCGCGAGAGGGAGTGGCTACTGATCCAACCAAGATAGAGGCTGTGACCACCTGGCCGAGACCCCAGAAAGTGGGTGCTCTGCGCTCATTTTTGGGTTTCTGTGGGTATTACCGGCGATTTGTGAAAGGATACGCCAAAGTGTGTCACCCGTTGACTCAGCTGTAGTGTGGCTATCCCCCGGTGGGGAAGAAGAGGACGGGGAACCAGAGGCAGGATGCTGAAGGATACTGGAACCCGGCGGAACCTTTTGGCTCGAGATGGGATGATCAATGTGAAGAGGCGCTCCGATCTTTGAAAAGGGCACTGACCCAGGCCCTGGTGTTGGCTTTTGCCGATCCCCAGAAGCCATATGTGCTGCACACGGATGCCAGCCGAGAGGGTCTCGGGGCTGTTCTGTACCAGGAGCATGGCAAAGCATTGAGACCGGTAGCCTTTGTCAGCCGAAGCTTGTCGCCATCGGAGAGAAACTATCCCACTCACAAGTTGGAGTTCCTGGCGCTGAAGTGGGCAGTGGTGGACAAGCTAGGCGATTACCTGTACGGAGCCAAGTTTGAGGTGAGAACGGATAACAATCCTCTCACTTATATTTTGACTTCGGCGAAGCTGGATGCCACAGGACATCGGTGGCTGGCGGCATTGTCGGTATATGATTTCAGCCTGAGGTACCGCCCCGGAAGCAAGAATATCGATGCGGATGCATTGTCTCGTCGGGAGCCGGGGGAGGAGGAGAGGGACGAGGAGTGGGAGAATGTCCCTGCCCCTGGAGTGAAGGCGATGTGTCAGTTTGTTATCACCGTGAAGGCCAAGGGAAGAGGGAGGCTGGAACGAGCCGTGGACCATTTGGGGGTTTTTGACGACGCCATACCCCTAGTTTACTGTGACCTGACCGCACTGGGGACTAAACAGTTGCCGGAACTGAGTCCGGGGGAAGTGGCAACTGCTCAGCAAAATGACCCGGGCATTGGCACAGTGTGGAGAGCAGTCGAGAAGGGGGATGCGGCGTTGGCTGAGCAGGCGAAACACCCATGCGTGCCTCTGTTGTTGAAGGAGTGGTCTCGGTTGAAGTTAAAGAACAAAATCTTGTACTGGGTAACAACGCCTCCGGACCAACCCCGCTGTTGGCAACTGGTCCTGCCGGAGGGATATCGCCAGACTGTACTCCAGGCCTTACATGATGATTCTGGACACTTGGGGGTGGAAAAGACATATGGATTGCTCAAAGACCGGTTCTACTGGCCCCGGATGAGGGGGGACGTCGAAGAATACTGTAGGGGATGCCGTCGTTGCATCCAGAGGAAGACCCTGCCAGCGTTGGTGGCTCCACTGTCGCACTTGCAGAGTGCGGGACCTCTGGACCTGGTATGTATGGATTTCCTGTCAATTGAGCCTGACACCAGCAACACCGCAAATGTCTTGGTCATCACCGATCATTACACTCGCTATGCTCAGGCATTTCCCACCAAGGATCAGAAGGCGACGACAGTGGCGAAGGTGTTATGGGAGAAGTACTTTGTGCATTACGGCCTTCCCAGGCGAATCCATAGTGATCAGGGGCGGGACTTTGAGAGCCGCCTTATCCAGGAATTACTGACTATGCTTGGGGTTGAGAAATCCAGGACTACCCCTTACCACCCACAGGGAGATCCTCAGCCAGACAGATTCAACAGGACCCTGTTGGATATGCTCGGGACGCTGGAGATTGGGCAGAAAAGCAGGTGGAGTCGTCATATTGGACAACTGGTTCACTGTTACAATTGTACTCGCAATGATGCTACAGGGTATTCGCCCTATTATCTGATGTTCGGGCGGGAAGCGAGGTTGCCCATTGACGTGTGTTTTGGAGGTGGAGTGGGTGAATTTCCCGGGAAGTCCCATCTAAAGTACGTGTCCGACATGAAGAGGGAGTTACAGCGGGCGTACGAGTTGGCCGAGGCGGCGGCTACCAAACAAAATCAGCGGAATAAGATGCGGTATGATCGAAAGGTGAAGTTTGTACAATTATTACCGGGCGACCGGGACCTTTTACGGAATTTGGGACTCCCTGGTAAGCACAAGTTGGCAGATCGTTGGGCGGCCAGCCCCTATGTAATAGAGAGCCAGATGCCAAACCTGCCAGTTTACCGGGTGAAACCCGAGGATGGAAAAGGGCCTATCAAGGTACTCCATAGGAATCACCTGCTGCCACTGGGTCAAGCGGTGCAGGTGGATAAGGAGCCCGAGTGGGAGGTTACGCCCAGTACAAGGACTCTGCGAGGGAGCGGAGAACGGGAAGAGCCTGCTGCTGAAGAGCAGGGACGGGTCCCTCACCCGGGAATGGCTACCGATTCAGAGGAGGACGACTCAGATGAGTGGGTCCTGTTCCCATTCGCTGGTGCTCCAGTACCAGGAGAGGAGGCTCCTGGCCCTTCCCATACTGAATTGGGTGAGAGGAGGGAAGGTCTTGAGGGTCAGATGGAGAGGCAGCCTACATTGGTGGGAGAGAGGGTGGAACCTGAGCGTGAGCCGGAGAGATCTCGGGTGAGGGAGGACCCCTGTGAGGAAGGGGGTGCGGGTCTGTCAGGTAGACCTGGGGTGTCCGAGACAGTGGGTTCGCAGGTGACAAGGGAGCCCAGTGGGGCAGAAGGGGTATGGAGATCTCAGAGGATTAGGCGCCCCCCGGAGCGGTTGACATATGTGGTACCGGGAGAACCGAGTGTGATTTCTACTGCTCTGGGTAGTTATGTCACTGCTTTCTGCACCTGGGTTGGGTTTTGTGTGTTGCAAGAAGCTTTGGGGACCTCTAGTAATGCCATGAGGGCATGACATTTGCTGGTGGGGAGAGAATGTACAATGTCCTGGGTATGTTACTCAAAATGGCCTCTTTGGTTTGTTACAAGTAGGAATGTTTCTTTGTCGGATAAGTGTTTCTCTCGCCGTTGTTTCACTTTAGAATGGCTGATATGGTAATTGTATTCATTTGTTAATCAATGGGGAATGTCATTGTGTCTTGTGATGCTGGGAACTTGGGGGAGGGGTTTTCGCGGGTTTTTTGGGAGAGGCCGAGGAAGACACTGAAGAAGGTGGACGTGTGCTGGACTGCTCGTAAGACCACCGGGGTGGTCCCAGGTGCGACGGCCGGATGGGTCGATTGGTTCGTGGATTGAGCTCCAACGAGTGCACTAAACAGACTGAACTTTGATAAGTTTGCGCATTTTGTTTTTTTTTCCTTGTATATATATATATATATTGTGTTACTACTCTTTTTAATTTTAGTAAACTCTTTAAAGTGTATTTCATAACGGTATTTGTTGTGGATTTGATACTGTTGGCGGGCTCGAGGCGTAAACTCGATTCTCACAGCACCTGCGTGTACGGGAGGTGGGTTGGAGAGTGGCTGGATCCCCTTTTTCCCCTAGACATATACAGCCTGTTGGGTAAGGGTTACACCAGTTACTGTTGCACATGATCACAGATTATTTCATTATTGGGAATGTTATGAATGGAAATGCACTCGGTACTGTACATTCACACCTTGAGGGCTTAGCAGTTGAAGCACTGCCTTGGTAAACTCCTGGTCTGAAGCCCTTGGGCAGAGAGGATTGGCCTCCAACAAGCACAACTACCCTCCACTGTACTGGGTACAACTCCAAAGAGTGGTGAAATCCCTACCTCCGTCCAAAGTGGTGAAATCCCCCTCCTCCAATCACAATTGATTTGTTTTGCCTGTTGATGCCACCAATAGTGTCTTTGCTCCAAAGCTATTTCAAGTTACCTTACTTCTGGAATTATTTTGGCAATAATTGGGCCAATATTTTTTTAAAGATCTGGAATTATCCTGGTATTGGTGAAATCTATCCTTTCAGTGATCAGGTTTCTTGTGGTAAGTAATATTTGATAGCCATTTCAATGGTACCTTCCATCACTATGCTGATAAATGAAGTTACAATTTGTAGCAGTAGATAAGCTTAGATTTATCCTGTTATTTTGTAAACAGCACATGCCTGGATAATTTCCTACATTTTTGACTGGATGGCAAAAGATGCATTGAACTACTTGGCTTGAGGAACACAGATTATTCTGCAGAGTAGGCTTTAACAGTACAGCCAGAAGGTTGCTTGTGCAAGTGTCTCTATCTGTATCCAGCTCACTCAATCATTTCATGAAATAAATCAGTTGAAATCTATTATCCTTGAATAGTAAGGAAGCTGAATTCAAGCATCCGCCTGGCACTCCAGTCTGTGATGAACAGAGGGGAGAGATAAGAGAGTGAATGGCCAGGCATTGAGAAGACATACAATGGAGAATCCAGGTGAAAGTTAGCTTGGAAAAGAGATGTGGAGATATAGGGAGAGGCCTGGTGTGGATATGGATGGATGGAAGATGGATTGCCAGAACCCAGCCAACCGTTAATTCACAATCTGATTACTAATCAAATCTCACAAAAGCCAGCAGTTATTTACTAATGTATTATTTTCTAAAGACATCTGAATTGATCTCAATAAAGGAAAACTAGAAAAAATCTAGACCATATTTTATAATGTTTATTGAATCTAAACAAGATATCAAATGGTCATGGAACTACATTTATATTTAGATGTACAACTTTAAATTTTCAGACAGCAGGCATGGCACAGGGGATATGTGAGGAGAGTATGCATTCTTGATGAGACATAAAAATACAATATTTTTCCAGGCTTTCTTTGTTGCCTAATCATAAACTTCAGGCAATACGATTTACATCAGTATTAATTAAACTTTTCATACAATACCATAAACTTAATGAAAAGAAAGTACAATAAATACAATCTGAGAACTCAAATGCTCCTTATCATACTGAACTGGTTTTCCCTTCTCTCAGTGGGAGGGTACAGACTTCATTCTGTGAACTTGTACACAGGGGAAATTGTTCCATCGTTTGCAGATGACATAAAACGTGGAAGCACTATCAACACTGAGGAGAATACCGATTGAGTGCAAGATCGTAGACAGACCGGTGGAATGAGAAGGTAAATATAATACAGGGAAGTGTAAGGTGATATATTTTGGCAGAAGAATGATGAAAGGTGATATTGTGGCGACCCACTTTCTGCACAGGCGAACCAGCTCACAAATAGCCAGCGCGAGGGGAGAGACTTTGGTAATGCACCTCTGACGTCATTTCCACCTGGAGAGGGCAGGCGCTAGGGATTAAATGGCAGCGCCGCGAAGTTTGAATAAACTAGTCTCAAAACTTACCAACTGCGTGTTGTCTCTAGCTCTGTATGTAGTACATCGCTACATTGGTGACCTCTACGGTCCAAATGGGATTTGGACCAAAGATGACCGACTCTTCATCTGTTCACGCAGTTTCACTAAAACTGGCGACTTTCTGGACGCTGCAACCACGCGTGTGGTTTAGCCAAGCAGAAGCCCAGTTCCAGATTCGGCAGATTTCCTCTGATTCCGTGCGTTACTATCACGTGGTGAGCACCCTTGACCAGGAGATGACCACCCAGGTTGCGGATTTCATACAGTCGCCCCCGGAAGAAGGCAAATATGAAGCATTCAAAGTGTTGCTCATTGGGACCTTTGTCCTCTCACGTCGTAAGCGGGGTGCCCGCCTGCTTCACCTGGACGGTTTGGGAGGCAGACATACACCTGCTGCTGGCCAACGCAGATTTCAGTGACCCCCGGAAGGTGGCGGCCCGGGCAGACATGCTGTGGAAAGCCAAGAGGGAGAGTGTGGCGTCCGTCGGTTAGATTACCAGGCCACGCGCCCAATAGCGGACCAGACCAGGCCCGGCAGGGAGGCACACACAACACAGTGGCAGGAGTTAGGAGGCCAGTGAACAGTGGTGTTTCTACCACCAGCGATGGGGCACAGAAGCCCGCCCTACAAGAGCCAGGAGCCACTAATGACTATGGTGGCTGGCCACCAGGGACAGCCTCTTGTAAGTCTGGGACAAACAGTCGGGACGCCGCTTCTTGGTCGACACCGGAGCGGAGATCAGCGTCTTGCCCCTGACGGGGTACGACACCCGCAACAGGAAGCCAGGACCCACCCTGAGGGCAGCAAACGGCAGCACGATACGGACCTATGGCACCCGCACAGTGCAGATGCAGTTCGGCGCCAGCCGGTCCACGTGGGACTTCATGCTGGCCGCCATGGCCCAACCACTCCTGGGGGCGGACTTCTTGCGAGCTCACAGCCTGCTGGTCGACTTGCAAGGGAAAAGACTGGTACATGCTGAGACTTTCCAGATGTTCTCCCTGGGTGAAGCCAAGTTGCCGGCCCCACACCTGGACTCCACCACGCTGTTGGACTACGAATTCACCAGAATCCTGGCAGACTATCCATCGATTCTGGCACCGCAGTTCACAGCAGCCATGCCCAGACATGGGGTACAACACCACATTCCCGGGACCCCGGGACCACCCCTCCACGCCTGCGCACGAAGGCTCCCCCCGGAAGAGCTCTGCCTGGTGAAGGAGGAGTTCAAGAGGATGGAGGAATTGGGGATCGTACGGAGGTCCGACAGCCCATGGGCCTCCCGCCTGCACATGGTGCCCAAAGCAGCTGGGGGTTAGAGACCATGTGGCGACTGCCGCAGACTGAGCAAGGCTACAGCTCCAGACCGCTACCCCGTGCCGCACATACAGGACTTTGCAGCAAACCTGCACGGGGCAAGAATATTTTCGAAAGTAGACCTCATCCGGGGATACCATCAAATCCCGGTGCACCCTGAAGACATCCCCAAAACAGCACTCATCACCCCGTTCGGCCTGTTCAAATTCCTCCAAATGCCATTCAGCCTGAAGAATGCCACACAGACATTCCAGCGGCTAATGGATGCAGTGAGACGTGTCCTGGACTTTGCGTTCATCTATTTGGACGACATCTTTATAGCCAGCAGTAGTCATCAGGAGCATCTGTCCCACCTCCGCCAGCTCTACTCCCGCATGAGTGATTTCGGCCTCACGATCAATCCAGCCAAATGCCAGTTCAGTCTCGATACCATTGACTTCCTGGGCCACAGGATTACCAAAGACGGGGCAACCTCTGCCCGCCAAGGTAGACACGATCTGCCACTTCGCCCGGCCCAACACGGTCAAAGGCCTGCAGGAGTTTGTTGGTATGGTGAACTTCTACCACCGTTTCCTCCCCTCAGCAGCCCATATCATGCGCCTTTTGTACACCCTGATGTCGGGTAAAGGCAAGGACATTACTTGGGATGAGGAGGCCGCGGCCGCTTTCGTTAAAGCCAAGGAAGCCTTGGCAGATGCCGCGATGCTGGTGCACCCCATAACGGACGTTCTGACCGCACTCACGGTGGACGCATCCGAGACAGCAGTCGGTGGGGTGCTGGAGCAGCTCATCAAGGGGCGCTGGCAACCCCTGGCGTTCTTCAGCAAACACCTATGACCATCTGAACTCAAGTACAGTGCTTTCGACCGGGAGCAGTTGGCACTGTATCTGGCAATCCGGCATTTCAGGTACTTCTTAGAAGGCAGGCCGTTCACCACGTTCACGGACCACAAACCACGAAGGGGTCCGATCCCTGGTCAGCTCACCAGCAAAGACATCTGTCCTACATATCCAAGTACACGACAGACATCCAGCATGTCTCGGGAAAGGACAACGTCGTGGCGGATGCACTCTCCAGACCAGCTGTCCAGGCCCTGTCCCTGGGGGTGGACTATGCAGCACCAGTGGAGTCGCAGCAGGCAGACGACGAGATGCCCAGCTACAGGACTGCAGTCTCGGGTTTGCAGCTGCCTCGTAGGCCCAGGTGAGAGGGCCCTCCTGTGCAACGTGGATACCAGACAACCTCGCCCCATCGTCCCGGCAGCCTGGAGGCGGCGAGTTTTCAACTCCATACACGGTTTGGTGCACCCACCTATCAGGACAACTGTCCGGCTGGTCTCCAGCAAGTTCGCGTGGCACGGACTTCGCAAGCAGGTCAGTGAATGGGCCAGAACGTGCGCGCAGTGCCAAACAGCCAAGGTGCAGCGGCACACTAAAGCCCCGCCGCAACAGTTCCACCCCACCCACCGGAGGTTCGACCACATTCATGTGGTAATCGTAGGCTCCCTACCAGTGTCCTGAGGAGTGTGGTACCTCCTAACTATGGTAGATCGGTTCACGAGGTGGCCAGAGGCAGTCCCGCTCACCGACTCATCTGCTGATACCTGTGCCCGAGCACTGATTGCAATCTGGGCAGCACGTTTGGGAGTACCGGCCCACATTACCTCTGACAGAGGCGCCCAGTTCACCTCCAGCCTGTTGGGAACACAGCTACACCACACAACTGCCTACCACCCACAGTCGAATGGACTGGTGGAACGCTTCCACCGTCACTTGAAGTCGGCTCTCATGGCCTGCCTGAGAGGACCTAACTGGGTGGACGAGCTTCCCCTGGGTCCTGCTTGGAATTCGCACAGCGCCCAAAGAGGATCTGCATGCCTCGTCGGCCGAGTTGTTGTACGGCGCACCCCTGGTCATCCCAGGAGAGTTCATACCAGCCCCAAGGGGGCAAGAGGAAGAACCCACAGCAGTCCTGGACAGACTACGCAAAAGCAAAAACGGGGGCAACCCGGCCCCTATGCTGACTTCACAGCACAGACGGACCCTGACCCATGTACCCAAAGACCTGCAGAACTGTAAGTTTGTGTTTGTATGAAGGGGTGGACACCGGGCGCGGCTACAGCGGCCATACAAGGGGCCGTTCAAGGTGATCAACAACAACAGATCCATGTACGTTCTGGACATTGGGGGGAGAGAGGAGGTTTTCACGGTGGACCGACTCAAACCAGCCCATGTGGACTTGGCGCAGCCAGTCGAGGTTCAGGCACTGCGGCGCAGAAACAGACCTTCCAAACAGAGGCTGATCCAGACTGTGGACGTTGGGGGGGGGGTGTCGCCGGTTCTGGGGGGGGTGGGGTTATGGGGCGACCCACTTTCTGCGCAGGCGAACCGGCTCACAAATAGCCCGGGCGCGGGGAGAGACTTTGGTAATGCACCTCTGACGTCATTTCTGCCCGGAGAGGGCGGGCACTAGGGATTAAATGCCAGCGCCACGAAGTTTGAATAAACTAGTCTCGAAATGACTTACCGACTGCATGTTGTCTCTAGCTCTGTATGTAGTACATCGCTACACTATATTGGGTGCAATATAAAGAAATTCAAGAACAGGGATCTGGATGCAAAGGTGCAATATCTTTGAACATGGCAGGTAAGAAAGAGAAAGTGATTAAGACAGCTTTCAGGATCTTGGGATTTATATACTGATGAACAAGATTATGCTGAACCTCAGGAAGGTGTTGGTTTAAGCACAACAAGAAATTTGCATTCATTTGGGTAACACAGTGAAGTGGCAGAGCAAAGTCATGCCCTTGTAACTGCAGCTGTGCAGATCCAAACCCAATCTCTGGCACTGCACGTGTGGAATTGAAAGATTCTACTTCTGGCTCATGGCCATTCCATTTCCCCACTAACACCCCAAAAATGTGCAGGTTTATAAATTAATAGGCCACTACAAATTGCTCCTTTGGCGCAGATGGGTGGTAGAATTAGTTGGATTGTAAGAATTGACTTCAGGAAAAATTGGTAGGGGAATGGGATTACTCTCTGAACTGCCATAGACTTGATGGGTTGAATGGCCTCTTTCTATGTTGTATGAAAATATGGAAGTTCTGGTTGCTGCACTGATCCTGGGGTTGAGAGGTTTTCACTACAACGTAGAATTTTTTTTAGCGTGTCGCACCAGTCAGCCTTTCTTGTCTGGGGCGTGGAGTCAGGATTGGTCTCCTTTCGGATCAACCAGGTCACGATATGAATGTTCCTGACTCAACCCTTGTATTTTTTATGAGGCCGAGTGGCTAGCTCGACGCTCGACTTGGCACAGATGGAAAGCATGCTCAGGGGTGGCCGGACTTGGATTCGAACTCGGGAGCCTTCGCTCCGGAGTCCGGCACTGATGCCATTGTGTAGAATAAAGAAGCTAAAGTGTTCCCTTTAAGTGAGGGAAAGTTCAGAAGTGATTTGCTAGAAGTGACCAAAACCATGAAGAGCCAGGACACATGAATAAAGAGAAATTGTGGAAGAAGTTAAATGATCAATTAGTCAAATAAATATGGAGGGAAAATCAAAAAATCATTCATTATTATTGGAAATTGATTGTCTGATTGGGTGAAGCAGCATAAATCAACACCCCCAAAAGATTTGGATAGACACTTGAATGAGAGCTGTGTGTAAGAAGCTGAAAAGTGGAATGACTGAATAAATCTAGCAGGGGGCTAGCAGGCATGTTTAATTGAATGGTTCTTTACGTACAGCCCTGAAATAACTCTATGATGAAGCAAGAGCTCAGACAGGGAAAACTATTGTCTTAAGGATCTCAAGGATCCCATGATCAATAACTTCAGGAGGAACTTGCAAATGGTTATACTCACCACTGTTTCAGTGCCAATTGGCTGGCCTCGGGGTGAAAGCAGAGCTTCATCTTCCTCTGCCGAGGCCTGTGCAGGTAGTCCAGCTATCTCACAGCCTGCATCCTCAACGGGCAGCCTTTCATCTTCAGTTGACTTCGGACTGCACAGACCTTCATCACCAGCTTCGCTTGCACCCATCGCATTTGGTACATATTTAAAGTTCTTCTTGCTGGGCTCTGATGTCATTTCTCTGGTGACGGACAGATCTGCAGTGACAAGCTGCCTGTGCAAAGATTCATTTGTCACAGATACAGAAAAATCAAAACCAACCATTGATAATTCTGAGTATCAGCTTCATCCAAATTAAAGCAGTACACAATAATTTTAACCAAATTGATTTGACAAAAAATCTAATTTCACAATTCTCTAAATTAAATGAAGGGCAAAATCTGACTGGGTGTAAATCAGATGCATATTCAATCGCATTAGGTTAAAATTGCCCTATTTATGAATATATCTTTGCTAATGTCAAATAAAATAATTTCTGTTCTACAAACAATGTGTCCCACATTAACAATGATCAGATCATCATGTTGTTAACAAAGCTAATGGAAAGCTGAAGGGAAGGATACGCTCATAGATTAATTAATACTGGCTGGGTACAAGGAAATCAGGAATTACAGAATCAATTTGACATTAAAGATTTTCAATCTTAAGTGCAATATCTCTCTCCACAGTAGAAGCTTGACTTCCTGGTTGTTTCCAGCATTTACTGCTTTTGTTTCAGATTTCCAATATCTGCATTTTTTTTATTTTTAGTTATTCAATCAAACATGATTCAGTATTGCAATAACCTTAATGGAAATTCATGGTGTGGTCTAAAATTATCTATGGATTCCCAGTACGTATTCCCCTGTGATTTTTTTCATAGTGTAAATTGTTTTTCTTCTTTTTTAAAATTTTTTTTTCTACAAACACAAACAACAAAAAAAAACAGCACATCCACAAAAACCACGACCTTAACAAAATCAAATTAAATATTGAGCAGCAAAAGGGAGAATAATATAAAAGCAAAAGTAAAGGTCCTACTTATTTTAAACAGGGCATGATCAAATTCAAACATTAAATAACAAAATTTTAGAGTTGTTAAAATGGAGATTTTTTTATATCAATTCCAAATGTTTTTTTAAAAATTATCAAAACTATTTACCAAGTAAATTCTTAGCAGAATGAGAGAAAAGAAAGCCTGTTTGTCCTCTGTCGCTGCAGTGATGAGACATTCAAATAACTTTGAAGGCTTACACCAACAATATTTTGTAACCGTCTTGGCTGCATGTCCTATGGACACTGCTACCACCAAGGATAGAAGCTCATATTTAGTCAGGAGTATGTGCTAGGCAGAAATCTACCACACTGGAGATGCAGCTAACTTTTTTATTAAGCAAGATGTGCTGCACTGCATCCAAAACTGGAATGATAACTTTCAGCCTCAACTATAAGGTACTCATCTGAGACTTAATGTTTCTGGCAGATCATCAACTCGGTGAAAGACGCTCTTTGGTCGGCCCAAAACTTGATGGTCTACCAGCACACGGAGATGTCCGTGGGGGAATGCTGCCGACTGGCACATTCTCGGCTGCAGGAGTACGTGCTGAGTGACGCACTGAAACTTGGTGCAGCCACCGCAAGGGCCCGGTGGGGAAGGACCACAGTTTAGAGTTCTCCTCGCGCGGGAGTTGAGGGGTAGGGTGGCGGGGAGTTTACTCCTCAACAATGGTGTGTGAAGATGAATCAACATTGTGCCTCCTGAGTGGCTGAAAGTGTGGAAATCTACAGAATGTAGAGCAAACGTATGTAACAGATTGAATGTCATTGAATGGTTCATTGTAAATAATTTTATTTTTGAATAAAGTATATTTTGCTTATAAAAAATAAACTAACAAATAATGCACTTATACTTCCTGTACGGATTCTCCCTATGCAAAGCTGTGGAGAGGGAGTATTTAGAGGTGGTAGGCTTACCACAAAGACCGTGCTATCAAACTCCAGTCAGCATTGGCTAGAGCTAGATGATCGGGCAAGTTCATACAGGTGCAGCTTTTACAGTAAGTAAAATTTTACATCACCCCACTATTTTGACAAAGGTGTTAATGGCAAGCAAATTCTCAGTGTCAGTTTTTAGCCTTCATGAAGTTATTTGACTTCAAATGATGAGGACAGTTACTATAATTGTGGCCTCGGTGGGTGTGAAGAGGAGATCAAGAACATTAATTACTACTGAGCACCATCCATGCGTATGGGGTTGGGATTGGATGAGACAACTACAACTTGATTGGAGATCTGTCAACTAAAAGTGAATTAAGAAAGCTACTGGATGATGCCACAGCATTGTTCAAGGATGGCACTGGAAAACTCAAGAATATCACAGGTAAAATAGTGCTAAATTAAATTGCTGCACCCAAGTTTTGCGGAGCCTGTCAGGTTCCTTATGCCATCACTGATAAAGTAGCCAGTGAGCTAGCTCGCAGGCAGGCTGAAGGAATTCCTGAGTGGAGCCCGAGGGTCCGTTCAATACCAGTGGTCCCAATAGCCAAGAAGAATGGGTCTGTTAGGATCTGTGGTGATCTTATGGTCACCGTCAACCCAGTACTGAGAGTAGATCAATACCCTCTGCTCAGGATAGAGGATATCTTTGTAACCCTTTCTGAAGAGAAACGCTTCAGCAAAGGTGACTTAACTGAGGCCTACATACAGATGGAGTTGGAAGAAGAGTCCAAAGTGTTTCTCACTATAATCATACACAAAGAGCTTTAGTGCTATAAGAGCTTACTTTTGGAGTAGCATCTGCACCTGCACTCTGTCAGCAATCTACGGATCCCAATGATGCAAAGCTATTCAGGCGCTCAGTGTTACTGGAATGAGATCATTGTTATGGTAAGAATGACAAGGAACATCTCCAAAAACAGTGTTTAAAAGATTAGAGCTCGGAGCACAAAGTAACAAGTGTGAATTCTTTAAATGAAGCATCACTTACTGTGGTCAAGTGTGCTGAGAAAATTTAGTTAGTGGTGGATGCCCCAAGGCCAAAAGATGTGTTGCAGTTGTGGACATTTTTAGGATTTGTCAGTTATTGTAACAGGTACTTGCCAAACCTGGCTATTGTGCTCCACCTCTTGAACTCATTACTACAGATGGGAAGAAATAGCAATGGGCAAAGCAGCATGAGTCGGCTTTCCAAAAGGCAAAGGAAATGGTGATGGCAGACAGTGAACTATTGTGATTCACATCATCCAGTGAAATTTGACCACCATCAGCCAAATTAATGAGATTCTGTTTTCATGATTACAAGCAAGATTATGCTAAAGTGATTCCCATTCTAGTTTCACTTTGGGCCACTTGATATGGAAACCTGATCTGGCTTTGATTCAAAACAATACACACAATGTATGAATTATAACAGCTATTCTCAAGTCTAGCACAAGATCTCGACAAGGAATTTCATCTGCAAATATAACTAACCTCTTCTTAGCTTACTGTATCTAACTTTCCAATATGTTCAGCCCTTTTCCAAAGGAGGAAATACCTGAGTACCTGAGCAAAAAATAAAGTTTACCAAAGAGACTCGACATGACTTTGTGAAAGCTGGATTATGCCTGATTAACCTAGTTTAATTTTGAGAGTGTAACTGATAAGGTTGCCCATGTATTTTTTCTGCTGGTGGGGGAGTGGAATTCAAGAAAGATGTATAGGACATTAAAATCAGTGCAAAGCAATTTAATATGGTATTAAAAGGATGCACATTTCACACACCCTTCAAAGAATAGCAGTTGTTTATCTTCTCCCACCAAATGGCACTGATGATTGTACAATTGGACTTTTCAAAACTGAGACTGAGAGTTTTGAGGAAGAAAATCAAGTGATTTAGAGCCAAAGTTGATATACACTGGCCATGATCTAATTAAATGTTACAAGGCTCAGAGGGGTAAATGATTTTCCTCCCCTCCCATGAGCACACAGTGGTATATTTAATGAGATGAAAAATACATTCTCGTTGTCTTTCTATCACATTTCCTCAGAAGGTGTGTATCTCTCATTTGCATTGAAGAATTTCTTGTGGTGCTGTATCACTCCCCAATTTACTACCAAGCTTATACCAAGAGCCAGCTTCAAGAAGCCACCTGGGAAGAAAACAAGGTCGCTGTCTTTGATTTCTTTCCCTTTGCATTCTCACTTAATAATTTTGTTTTTTTTTTTGGAGCTCACTGACTGGGTTTGCACCCTATGTGCGCCTATTCGATTTCCAGAGGCAGAACACTGGAGATGCATTGTGATGGTGCAGTAGCTGATATTACAGAGAATAAGCTTCCTCTCCTGTAAAACATGGAATGTACACCCGGAGCGCTTTTACAATTTCCACATCTCGATCAGGTGGATCTGCAAATGGACAGCCTTAACACAGCAAACCTCCACAAATAAAAGATCATGGATAAATACAAAACATCTCACTCAGTACCATGACAAGTGAACAGCAGAGTATTTGCACTAAAAGGTGATCTCACAATACATTGCATGCACTTAAATTGCACTGGCACGTGTCTAACCGTTTGACTGGTTTGTCTTCCACCAGGTAATTCCCTATCACTGAGCCTCTCTTCAACAGAAGCTTTTTTCTGGGGGAGCTCTGAAAATCAAAAACGGTCAGAAAAGTTAATTCATGTGAAGGAGAGATAATATTAATAATACTCAATAGTTAAAAGTACACTTACATAAAAGAAAAAGTCTCAAGTCTTTTCTCGGTGCAAGGTTTAGTTATTTTACACCCATTTGATATACAGTGGCTTATTGTAAGAAAATGCGTTGACGTATAGGTAAAATTACATCATTTAAAAAGGAACTTATGAACCCGCCTGGAAATACAGCTAAAGAATTCCTGTTAAAATCTGTTCATCATGTTGCACTCATCATGAAGCTGGGCTGCTCTTCAAACAACGGCAGGAGCACAGGAGAGAAAGCCTCCTCACTTTGCTGATACAAGTGGCAACCATTCATTCTTCATTTGTGCAGCTAGATTTTCAATTGACAGGTACACTGCAAGGACTATTTTTAACACAGTCTCTGTGCCGTGACATGGGACAGCACTGCATTTTGCGGAGATGACGATGACCTCAAATCAGAATCTGCCAGGGCGGAGCTGAGGAATGGGAAGAGTAAATAATAATAAAAATTGTTTGTCCTGAGATTAATTTTGCATTTACCATAGTCCACTTTTAATAGTGGAATATTGCATAAAACAGACCCACACCTATAGAGCTCCTGCCACTGAGACAACTGAAGTATTGCTGCACTCAGCACAAATGTAGTGACCAGCTCATGAGAAGAAAGGTTCACTACAAGTTAGAACAAGGGCTCTTTAACATCAGATTAAAACAGCAATTTTATTGGAATAGTTTCTTTAGGTAAGCAAATTTCTTTGAAAAATGTCAAGATTTTCTTTTTTAGAAAATGACTTTGAATGAAATTCACCAAATGACATCAGAATGGTTAGAGTGTGTCGGATCACAATGCAACACTGGATGCAGACCATAACAAACCATAGACAGAACAACATAAACATTTCAAAGACTTAAATTCCAAAACGCTGATAAAAATCTGTAGAAGGCAGCAGTTATGAGTACAACATTTAAATTAGACTTGTCCACTTCATAAATAGGGCATTGGAAAGTGCCAATTTTTTTTCTTATTTATACTAGAGCCCCAGTTGGGAAACATTAATTCTGCATCAGTTTTGCTTTTCAGTCTATAAAACTTTAATGTGTTTCTAAGGAAACAATGACAATTCCTAACACATAATCTGGTTACCACTTCTCAAGACATCGTATGTTTGGTTTTAAACTGTTGTTCTGTTTACAGCATTTATTAGATCATAATTTGAAACTCGGTCATGAAATTCTGTACTCATACATGGCAATATTCTGAATCATCAGTCGCATTCCCTGCACTGTCTTTAAGTATCCATGTTGAAGTGAAAAGTGTTTCTAGACTACAGAAAACGTATTCTATAAAAAACGTAACTCAGAATTTTCCATTGAGCTGCATACAATAAATACCAAGCTCTATATTAAATGGCAAGAAAAATAAAGCCACAAACCAACTCAGAAAAAAAGTTCAACTTTTAAGTAGATTCATATCTATAACAACTAAAATCAGACATTATGTCATAGACCCCTTGACCAAAATCAGCAAATGATTTTCTAAAGCATTTGAACCTTACCATATGTGGCCTGGATTAAACTGTGCTTGCAAGCCCTTGCTGGAGCCCTTGGGGCATTTGACTACATTAATGCTATATATAAATACACAGCTATTAGACCATAAGATATAGGATCAGAATCAGGCCACTCAGCCCAGCGAGTCTGATCTGACATTCCATCATGGCTGACTTATTATCTCTCTCAACCCCATTCTTCTTCTTTCTGCCCATAAACTTTAATGCCTTAACTAACCAAGAACCTATCAACCTCCTCATTAAATATACTCAATGACTTGGCCTCCCCCAGACACCCATGGCAATGAATTTCATATTCACCACTCTCTGGCTAAAGAAGTTCCTTCTCATCTCTGTTCTATATGAATTTAGATCTGCTCCAATTTCCCTACAGGAGAAACAGGTCCACAGCAGATGCCATCTCATCGGCCCTCACTAAACCCTGTCCTGGAACACCTGGACAGCAAAGATGCATACGTCAGGCTGCTCTTTATCAACTACATCTCAGCATTCAAT
Source organism: Hypanus sabinus (assembly GCF_030144855.1). Classification (NCBI taxonomy): domain Eukaryota; kingdom Metazoa; phylum Chordata; class Chondrichthyes; order Myliobatiformes; family Dasyatidae; genus Hypanus; species Hypanus sabinus. The sequence continues at coordinate 123,828,471 of NC_082712.1, forward strand.
ACTGTCATCCCCTCAAAACTAATCAATAAGCTCCTAGACCTTGACCTCATTACCTCCTTGTGCAATTGGATCCTGGATTTCCTCACTTACAGACCCCAGTCAGTTTGGATTGGCAACAACATCTCCTCCACAATCTCCACCGGTGCAAGAGCACCACAAGGCTGTGAGCTTAGCCCCCTGTTCTACTCGCTTTACACTTACGACTGTGAGACTAAGCACAACTCCAATGCCATAGTTAAGTTTGCTGACGACACCATCGTCGTAGGCTGAATCAGAAGTGATGACAGATGAGCATATAGAAGAAAAAATGAAAATATGGCTGAGTGGCACTATAACAACAACTCTCTCAATGTCAGCAAGACCAAGGAGCTGATTATTTACTTTTGGTGGAGGAAACCAGAGATCCATGAGCCAGTTCTCATTAGAGGGTCAGAGGTGGAGAGGGTCAGCAACTTTAAATTCTTCAGTGTTATCATTTCAGAGTGTCTGTCCTGGGCCCAGCACTTCAGTGAGCACATCCACATGAATCCTGTTGCAGGAAAGCAGCATCCATCATCAGGGTCCACCCAGGACCTGCTCTCTTCTTGCTGCTGCCATTGGGAAGGTGGTACAAGAGCCTCAGGACTCACACTAGCAGATTCAAGAACAGTTACTACCCATCAACCGTCAGGCTCTTGAACCAAAGAGGATAACTTCACTTGTCCCATCATTGAAATATGCCCACAAACAGTGGGCAGACTCACTTTCAAGGACTCTTCATCTCATGCTCTCAAAAGTTATTTTATGTATGATTATTATTATTATTTATTTCCTTTGTGTTTGCGCAGTTTGCTGCCTTCTGCACACTGTTGTATGCCCAAGTTGATGGGCTCTTCCATTGATTCTTTTATGGTTATTATTCTATGAATCTATTAAGTATGCCTGCAAGAAAATGGATCTCAGGGCTGTATATGGTGACGTATGTACTTTGATAGTAAATTTACTTTTGAACTTCAATCTATTCTGGAGATGTGCCTTCTGGTCCTAGGCTCACTCACTATAGGAAACATCCCCTCCACATCCACTGTGTCCAGGCTTTTCAATATTCATTAGGTTTCAGTGAAATTCCCCCCTCATTCTTCTAATCTCCAGCAAGTACAGGCCCAGAGCCATCTGACGCTCCTCGTACATTAACCCTTTCATTCATGGAATCATTCTTGAGAAACTCCTCTGGACCCTCGCCAATGGCAGCACATCTCTTCTGACACGAGTCCTGAAACTGCCCACAATACTCCAGGCGCAGTCTGACCTCAGCGTTACATCCTTGTTCTTATATCCTAGTCCTCACAAAATGAATGCTAACATTGCATTTGCCTTCCTCACCACCAACTCAGCCTGCAAAAAAACCTTTAGGGAATTCTGCACAAGAATTCCCAAGTCCATTCTCCCAATCTGCTCAAGTCCTACTGCATTGGCTCCCACTACTACCATTCCAGCATCACTTTCCAGCAGTCCTATATCTACTCTCACCTCTACTTTACTCTTTATGTATCTGAACAAAACTCTTGGTACCTTCTTTGATATTATGAGTGAAATGCTCTCATATTTCATATTTTTTCTCCTTATGCTTTTTAAAATCTTTTTGAAAACAAAACAGACTTAAAAGTACCATGTGGAGAATGTGCTACATATGGGGCAAATCAAAACAAATATTGCAATGTTTGTTCATATCAAAAATATTTATTATTAAAAGCTCAGATTACTAGGAGTGAACCTCACACAATTTTGCACATGTAGTTTTACAAACCCTTCATTAAATTGTTTATACATGCCATGCAGACCTTTGAAATGACTAGGCATTTAAATCAAGTGAAAAATAATCCACTTAATTTGAACGTTTAGAAATTAATAACCTTTTATGTTGTGTACTATATAATTAATACATATTTTAAACATCTGAAGCTGCAGAGCTGATTACTTTACCACAAATTATATATAAGGCCACAATATTTTAGAGTTAAAGTTAAAGTCTATCCCAGGCCTTATAGGCTCATCAGGCTTATGCCAGTTTCCGTGGCGTGAAGTGACTGAGAGTACGAGATACTCCCTCCCCCACCCCCAGAGAGGAAGCCAGTCTATCACGAGGTTAACTCCCAGCATTTTGCCGGTACCCATTTACAGCTGGGTGGACGGGAGCAGTGTGTAGCTAAGTGCCTTGCTCAAGGTCACAACATGCTATCATGCTTGGCTGGGGCTCGAACTCACGACCTTCAGATCACTAGTCCAACGCCTTAACCACTTGGCCACGCACCACAATATTTTTGAGTGCCTGCAGTTAATAGTTTGTGATACTAGGGCAAAATATTAGCATGGACTGTGACCAGCCAAAAGAAAGAAAACAGAGAGTTTGGTCTAATGGATTACTTTCAGTTTGGCAAGGAACTAGTGCTGGGAAATCAGCTGCTCACAATTGACATGAATAACTTAAATGAAGGGACTACGTTTATTGGGGCCACATGAGTTGGTGGTAATATGGAAATTGTAATGGTGCCACTGGTGGAACCTCTCTCTCTCAGTGCCAGAGATCCAGATTCAATCCTGTCCTTGGGTGCCATCTCTGTGGAGTTTGCACCTTTTTCCTGAGACTGTGTGAGTTGCCTCTAGGTATTCCAAAGTCCAAAAGGTGTGCAGGTTGGTGGGTTAATTGGACAGCGTAAGCTGCCACTACTGTGTAGGCAAGTGGTAGAATCCAGGAAGGGTGGGGGGGGGGGGAGATCTGTTAACAATGTGGGGAGAATAAAAACAAATGGGATGAATGTAAGATTGGTGTAAATGGCAGGATGATCAGCACGTTAGCAGTGAGCTAAAGGGGCCAGTAGCATGCTGTGTGTCTCAATGACTCAGTTAAGTATGAGCAAGTTGTGAGCATGTGAAAAGGCTGAGAAAGGGCATGGACAAGTTAGCTGAGTTGGCGAAAGTTCAGCAAAGTATGCAAAGTATGGTGAAGAAATGCTCTTTGGTAAGAAGAAGGAAAAGGCAGAAGAACATTGCTTTAGTGAAGGAAGACTAGAACACATTGTTTTCCCAAGGGAGCTGGTCTCCTTACACATGAAGCAGAGAGTTAGCAAATAGTTCAAAAGGTAAATTTTAGTCTTAACTGAAAATGGGGTGGGTGTTTAAATGGGAACCTTGGTCACACAATGTTGGTTGATGAGACCAGATCTGCAATGTGGTGTGCAATCTTGCTTTCTCTATATAAGGAGGGATTTGCTTGAACTGAATTCAAAAAGGGTTTATTAAATTGATTCTGTGTGAAGAGGCTGGAATGAAGAACAGATTGCACCTCTGTGTCACCCACTGGATTTTGGAAGGAAGGTTTAGTAAGGATGGGTGCCCACCTGTCCTCATGGACATCTTGGGCTGACTGGCTGGTTTCATAGAAATATTCTGAGGAAGTTCAGCGGGCTGGACGCTGAAAGTAGTTTCACCTCATCTGGAAATGCAGAAGGAAGGACACAGTTCCAGAATAAGAGATCTTTCACTTTGAAATACACTGAGGAGGATTTCTCCCCCGTTCAGAGGACCTTTGGGAATTCCCTAACCTGGATGCTTGGTGAGGCTGAATCAGCAAATACATTCAAAACCTACAAAGGGAGGTTTATGGTCTATCAGAATTGTTGTGTAACCGCTGCAGGCAGTTCCATGATAGATAGAGTTGAAGCTGAAAAAGTAGTTTAAGTTACTCATGCTGGAACTAATGATAAAGAACAAATGCACATGAGATTATATGGGTCCAAATGACAACATCCAACAATACAGGCTAGACTTTGGAAGGAAATATTTTGTGCTGCAAGCTATAGCAATTTTAATGTTTAAATTTTAAAAGGACATACATTGGAAGAAAAAACATTTCTCATCCAAACAGTAATCTGGGTATTGCTGGCTATGCTGGGCGCAACTCAAACACATAATTTAAATGCTTAAGCACAAGGAACTACGTTGACAAGGAATTATCAATCAGCCTGACACTTAAAGTTAAAGGAGTGGTGTGTTTAGATCTACAATTCCCCTTCTACAACGTGAATTGCCAACTGAAATAATGTTTTCTGCCAATCTTAAGTTGATGATTCAGACAGTAACTGTGGCCTAAGAACCTATCCTAGAAGAATCCAAAGAAGTTAACAAATAAAATTTTACATAAACATACGACAGATTAAAAGCTATAAAACCCTGCTAATATTTTACTTCTCGGAAATGTTTTCCCAAAACCTCTGAAAAATAGGGGACTCGTTTCAGAACTGAATTTATACTCAGTAGCCATTTTAGTAAGTACACATGCTCATCTGCTCATTAATGCAACTATCTGATTAGCCAATCGTGTGGGAGCAAAGCAATGCATAAAAGCATGCAGGCATGGTCAAGAGATGCAGTTGTTGTTCAGATCAAGCATCAGAATGGGGAAAAAATGTGATCTAAGTGACTTTGACTGTGGAATGATTATTGATGCCAGACAGGGTGGTTTGACTATCTCAGAAACTTCTGATCTCCTGGGATGCTCATGCACAACACTCTCCTGAGTTTACAGAGAATGGTGCGAAAAATAAAAAAACATCCAGTGAGTGGCAGTTCTGTGGGCAAAAATGCCTTGTTAATGAGAGAGGTAGAGGAGAATGGCTTGACTGGTTTAAGCTGACAGGAAGGCATCAGGAACTCTAATAACCACGCATTACAACACGTGTGCAGAAAGGGCATCTCTGAATGCACAAAATGTCAAACCTTGAAGTGGATGGATCACAGCAGCAAAAGACTACAAACATACAGTCAGTTGCCACTTTATTAGGCAGAAGGGATGCCCAGTAAAGTGGCCACTGACTGTACCTACACTTTCAAGCTGTGAGGATTTAATCCTTCCTCCAAACATTGGTGGTGAGGGTAACAGTAAATGTATTTTAATCAGTTTTAATTGTTAGCTGGTAGTTTTTTTTTAAGTTCTCAAATGCATCTAAAACTATCCAAAAAAGTACAGGAATGTTGAATGTGTACAACATATTTGAACTTCAACTGCTTTGGAGAACATTACGTGAGCTGGGAAAGTCTAGTTATACTGGTTTCTTCCAAAACCTTTAGCAAATGAAACACAGGTAAATCAAGAAAGGCAAACCCTAACTGCAGTTTGGTGTGCTATTTACCATGCATCCTAGCATCAATTAATGCAGTAATATGCTCAAAAACACCAGCCCCCTAAATTCTTTGCAGAACGAAAAACATTGTGTTATACCAAAATCTTATAAACAAATATTGTGCCAAAATTCAGAAGTACAAGAAATGAATTTGATAACCTCAAGGCCTGTTGAGTACTACCACCAACCTACTGGCAAAATTAGTCACCAGTTAAGATTCCATCTCAACACTCTGATGCCATATCAGCTCCTCTCCTCATCAACTCAAGAGCATTGGGTATGACACAAGGAATGCAAATAAAATTTGCCAAGCCAGAAATTTAAAACACAGGAGGCATTTTGCCACAACTTGGCCCACAGGTTTGTAGACGTTGCTTAACAGATGCACATCTCGGCACTTGTTAAATGTTAGGAATGTTTTCTCTTCTATTGTCTTTATAAAATATTCCAGCCTGCCACCATCCTCTGGAGAGAGAAAAATACCCTCTACTCCCTCTCAGCATTTTATCAATAATCTCAAAATTGTGCCCATGTTGCTAAAGACTTGTCCCATCTACTCCTTCACTACTTGTAAATTTCATACAAGTCACTAAATCTATGACTTTGGATCTAATTGAAATACTATGCAGCCAGACACTAACTGTGGCTTTTAATACGTCACACCGAATGGGCTTTGGGTAAAAGCTGATTGCAAACTATGAACTTTTTCAATCAGTTTTGTATTGCCAAACTTATTTTTGCTTTGACTTAATCAGGTCTTTTATATATGCACTGTGTATATATACAGTACAGTGCAAAAGCCTTAGGGAGTAAAGGATGTTGGAATGGTGAGGGTGGAGCATCGGGAAGTGGCATGGATGCAGAAACACCCAGCTCTGAGACACCAGGCAAGGTTCTAAACAATTGGTTTATTGATCATTACAGAATGTCTCTCTGGTGCTTCCTGCACCCTCCCCTTTCCCTTTTCCTAACCATGATTTCCCTCTCCCTGACCCCCTTACCCCTCTCAGTCCACAAAAGAGACCCATATCAGAATCAGAACAGACATATACATATACAGTGCATGTGGTTAAATGGGCCATCATGTAATTGGGGCAGCTGTTTATTTAGGACAACTCATAAAGAACAAAAACTAATTAAAAATGGTCAGGATTCCCTTAACTTATTTGGGACATTATGCTGCTTAATTGGGCCAGGAGTCTGTTGCTGAACAGTTTCAAACCTAGCATTAGTCACGGGCATTTGTGTGGCATTAGACACTACACCGTACTCCGAGCAAATATTTTTTAAAAGGCATCAGATGCATGCTTGTGTTCAAAAAGTAGTGATCTTCATCGCAATAGTTAGCAAGTAGTAAGCAGTAAGACAATTCAAAACCGTTTTGCTCACCGCAGTTTCAAGCATTAGGGCTTGGAGATGCCAGAAACAGTGAAAATGGAATGATTTCACTACTTCAACAAATTAGAATGAAGAATTTGAAGGTATCAGCAATCATCTTGAATGTTACAATAAAAATGAAGATTTGGAAGATGCAATTATTGATAGCATTGTATAAGAGCAGTGCATTATTTGCACTAAGTGTCTGTGCTAATTTTGTTAATTTACTCAATTAAAAGAACACAGCAGTGTACACTAGATTAATTCCTCTGTCAATAATGATTAGAAACAAATGAAGTCCTGCAGTAATATTGGTAGTGTTCTAATTTATTCGCTATTTCATTTAACCGCATTTTAACACAGTTACATGGTAGTTTGTATTTTTTTTATACTTTTTAAACTATTTCCATGAAACTTTGGCTAATTTGGGCAGCTGCTCAATTAGGCAAAAAGTACTGGTCCCAATGTGTCCCAATTAACTGGAATCCACTGCATATGCACATATACATAATACAAATAGTTAGATAGATGGTATATTATATGTATCAAATATGTGTATATATAGATCATACGTACAGTCATATCCAAAGACTATAGCAAGCATGCAAAGATTAAGTGGTCTTCACAGATGAGATGTGCACAATGCACACAACCCAGAATCTTTGGTGAGGGTACTGTGAGAACTGGGAGAGGAGTGAAATGTTTCTTCTGCAGTGACATAATCTCTCCACCACCACAAAATGAAATGATAAAATAACTTACATTTCAAAATGTTTAGAAAAGCAGGGCCTGTTGGTGCTCAAGAAAAATGGCAACTCATAATTACTAACTCATATTAAAAGATCTTTCAACAGGGTGGGGAAAAAATGGGCCTAATCACTTGATCTTGGGCTCGCCTCCTATTAGAATATGACTGGTCTGAAGATTAGTTCGATCTCCCATTGCCTCGAAATCTGATTGCCTAATCCTATGTTATTTCCAGTACTATCTGATTGAAAACTAGCTTTTCTGGGAGTAAATTGCAAACATGAAAATAAACAAAGCAACAGAAAAATAGGTAGAAGGGCAAATGTGACAAGGAAATTGTGCAACAAAGCAAAAATAGATTAAGTGGTGTAGCATAAATTGGGAATATCTCATATTGAATAATATGAGAATATTGCAAGGTCAAGCAATTCAGAAAGGGAGATCAAAAGGCAGATTATTATCTGAATGGAGAGAGATTGCAAATAAGAGAGTACAGAAGGATGTGTCCATGTGAAAGAATCACAAGTTAGCAGGCAGAATATTGACCTTTATATAAAGAAGGGTGGAGGTTAAAAAAGGGAAGCTTTGTTTGTACAGGGTGTGGATGATGCCACATCTGGAGTACTTCACACATTTATCTTAGGCGTAGCGGCACTGTAGAAACAATGGAGGCTCACCTTGTTAAATCTTGAGAGGCTGAACAAGTCGGACCTGTATCCTTTGGAGTTTAGAAAATTGAAATTGCAAGATATGAGATCCTAAGGGGGTATGATAGAGTAAATGTTTTCACTAGTGATGGACATGCGCCTTGAATTCCTTGTACATCTAAATTACTATACAAACAAAGGTGTATAGTTACAATGAGAGGAGAGTCATTTAAAACTGATGTGTGTGCAGAAATGTCTTCTCATCGGGAATAAGAGATCTCTGGAATACTTCGTCTGAGAGGGGTATGAAGGCTAGATCATTATTAGAATAGATACGTTTTTTAAAAACACTGTGGAGTTGAGAGCTAAACAGTACTGGCACAGAAGAAGAAATGAGGCCTGATTGAAATTGACTATGATCATATTGAATTGTGAGGCAGGGCTGATTGGCCTGTCTTGTGCAATGACCATTTTCCAGTCCTTTTGCACTTTGCTGGAAATGGAACTATTCTGTTTGCAGAGTGATAGGTTACACAAAGGATGACATTGCTGCCTGTGAAACAGTCCCTTTGAGCCATTTTTCTGGGAATTGTAAACGACTACCTCCAGGATTACAAGGTTTTAGTGAAGCACTGGATTCATATACTGTAAAGTTGAGACCCATGCCTACATCAAAGTCTTTGGTTTACTCTATGTGACACCAATCCCCCTTTCTATTCAGCATTCTCCCAAGGTCTTGACATATTGATGCTTCAGCTCTACTGAACGTCTAATTCCTGGTGGTCCCAGCTTCCTCCCACTCTGACAGCAGTGGGGAGGGCCCACTTTTTCAATTAGGAAAACTGCATTAAACTTCCACTGGAGGCAGAAGCCTGGTACGGACAGTTGCAACATGGAACCTGATGATTGAATTGTTTGTCATCCACAGCAACGACTATCTGGTTTAGTAATTTAGATGTATAAGAAATTCAAGGTGCATGTCCATCATTGTGACTTCAGCCAATTGCCATCTCATTGTGGCAATTAAAGGTGCAATGGTACTTGGTTGAAGACATACAATTGCCGGGAGTTAAGCGAAGTCACACAGACATTTTTTTTTAATAATCCATGCATCAGAGTATTTCCACTATAATCTCAACTTCCCATAAGGCCATCAGGGGGATTGTGTGGGTAATTGGCTCTTATGGAGAGGGATACACCATTTAACCTTTTGAGTTTGTGTGTAGTTTTTCATTGATTCTATTGAATTTCTTTGTTCTACTATGAATGCCTACAAGAAAATGAATCTCAGGGTTGTATATGTGGACATATTCGTACTTTGATAATAAATTTACTTTGAACTTTGAGTTTATTCCGCCATTCAGTTGAGTCATACCTGATCTAGAATTCACTCAGCTGCTTTAATACATATTTAACCAACTTGAAATAATTGACTTTTTCTGCAGTAGACCTTGCTCAAAATACAACCCAAGTAAGCTTGTGGACCCTTTACAAAAGACATAAAAATATTGTATGTATATAGTCATTTTATCTGGTAAATATAATCACTTGAAATGTACACCGATTTCACCTTGTGCTTACAGCATTACTCAGGCCAGCATGCAAAGGTGGTCATTGCAGATGTGATATGCAAACTTACACATTCCCAGACTTCATGCTACAGTGAGAAAACAATAAAATAACTTTGAAGGCTGGGAAGGAAACCCTTCTCAGAGTTAGTCGGTGAGCTATTCAGGCTTTGACTGGTGACAATAAAAACAAGCATTGTGTAAAATGATGTCATACTGTTCAAATAATGGTACAAGAATGAACAACAGAGATTCCTTTCTAAATACAAGCCAACCCCATGTTACAAATGGCCGACTTATGAACACCTGTACACACAAAGAGCTCCCGTAATAATTAAATTCAAACGTTTGACATGCATAATTTCTACCGACGGCACTTCCATTTTTAGTAAATGTTCTCATTTAGTTTCATGGACTCGTTGTACTCTCAATATACAATGGAAGCACAGTTATCATATTGAATGATTTTTGTGTGTTTTCTGACACATAAATAAAACCATTCATAAAAAAAGAACCTGTTCATTCCTGAAGGATGGCTTGTAATAATATAACACCTTTCCTCACTGCAGCAGCTTATTTCTTCTTAAATTCTTGGTTAAAAAAGACATTTATCTACAGATTAAAACTCCCTTTCTGTGTGTCAACGTAGTTCAATTAAGTTGCATTTTTTTTCCCTTCACTGACCCATAATTTTTAAACCATACACTGAAATATCATGAAATCCTGAGTAAAGTCTCTGGTAACTGACTGGACATTACAACCTTCCATGTATCAGGTGCAATAAAGAGAATAAGATTCCCCTTTTAAAACAACACACAAATGCCAAAGCAAATTTCAAAGACGCAGCACTGAATCAAATTAGTCAATTGAACAAACAGGGCTTCTTGACGCAAATTCAATTCCTTGTAATGAAAGAAAAAGGTCTGTTGAGACATTTTGTTCTTCTCTTTTTCTTTTGAGAAGATTTCTAAGGAGACACAAATTTCCATCAAAATGTGTGAACATTTTGCATACATTTGTGGAAATGAAGCTGCCTTAAGGCTGACCTAACTCATCTTTCCACAGAGCAAATGCTCCTTTGCTTTTAGGCAGATTTAAACTTATTTTGTGTGCCAGTCTGAAAATAGCCAGCAGCATGCTACCTAATTGGCATTAATGCGGCACTCTCCTTCCTCCCAGTAAAAATGACACACTGGAAAAGGCATAAAGTTTGACAGTCATGGCTCACTGTGGCCCCAGGGAACAGTATGTATGTCCATGTGCTGGTGGCAGCCACAGCAACAGCAAGTGCAGCAGCAACTGCTACGCTGGGGCATTACAAGTTGCTTTTTGAGACTAACCAGCTTCTTGGCTTCATGAGCATCCTTCTCATCTCGGAGTTTCTTGTTCAGCTCCCTGATTGAGAGATAGAGATTGATGTTTAATTAGCAGTCACCCTACTGAACTGTACATCACCCTGTCCCACCAACTCCATCTCACAGGGCTTAAATACTAATCATCAACAGTTACTTCCGAGGAGAGGTGACTTAGGGAGCAAAATCACCTTTCAAGCTCAGAATTGTTACACAGCACTATCTTTAATATTATAAGTAATTTGTTCCTGTGATTTAGGTACTTGTTTAAACACACAAGCAAACATAATGGCTTAGTGTTATTAATCCAACCCAATTGTTACTTCTGTCCTTCCATGTGTCTCTAAAACTTGGATTACTTACAGCAGAAATTGCCACTCACTATCTCTACAAGACACTTCCTTTTGTTGAAAAGAGAAAGTCTCTACATTATGTATCTTCAACTTTTATGAATAAAGACACTTTCAGAAATAAGTAGTGTGCTAGCACATAGAGAACCTGTTGGACTTACCTTCTCAACTCCACTGTACTACGAGGAAAGCATTGAATGTGCTTGTAATACATGATATGTAGAAAAAGCTGGCAAGAGCAGGTAAGTTGAGGGTATACACAAGGTTTATGCAAATGCTCAAAATCATGAGAAAAACACACAAAATACTGGAGGAACTCAGCAAGCCAGGCAGCATCCATGGATGGGAATAAAGCATTGAAATTTTGGGCCGAGAGTTCCCCTCCATAGATGTTGCCTGTCTTGCTGAGTGCTTTCAGCATTTTGTTGCGTGTTGTTCAAGTTGAGGGTAAAAATTGTCTATTCCCACTCCTCTTTTAATTTTCCTTTATTCACATAAGAGACTACATTTTCCCTGTCATTTTATTTTCACACCTAAATCAGATTGAATGATATATCATAACTCCAGCAACCAGGATTCCGTCCTAAGCAATACATACAAAATGCTGGAGGAACTCAGCAGGTCAGGCAACATCTATGGAAATGAATAAAGAGTCGACATTTCAGGCCAAGACCCTTCTTCAGGACTGAGAAGGAAGGGGGAAGACGCCAGAATAAAAAGTTGGAGAGAAGGAGGCTAGCTGGAAGGTGATAGGTGAAGCCAGGTGGGGTGGGAAAGGTCAAAGGCTGGAGGAGAAGGAATTTGATAGGAGAGGAGAGTGAACTGATGGAGAAAGGGAAGGAGGATGGGACCCAGGGGACAGGAATAAGTCGGTGAGAAGTGAAAGGTCAGAGTGGGGAATAGAGGAAAGAGGATGGTGGTGGAATATGTTCACCAGAAGGAGAAATCACTGTTCCTACCGAGACTAAATATAAAGCATTGCTCCTCCACCCCGAGTCCTTTACAAAGTGGAGTTTTCCAGTACACCTCAGTAATTACCTGAGCAGCTCCTCCACCCCGAGTCCTTTACAAAGTGGAGTTTTCCAGTGCACCTCAGTAATTACCTGAGCAGCTCCTCCACCCTGAGTCCTTTACAAAGTGGAGTTTTCCAGTACACCTCAGTAATTACCTGAGCAGCTCCAGCTGTCTCAATAGACTTTCTCTCTCCTTTTGCATGTTCTTTGACACCTTCAGAACATCCCTGTTTGGAAACAAAGACAGAATTTCATAATTGTACTGTTGTGTTGGACAATTGAGGTTCATCTTGGTGACTGAAAAAAGCCATTCAAAACATGCCTGATACATAGCAAGTTGTACTTTGGAACTGCAAAGCCAGATTAATCTTACTTCATTTGTAAACCGCCCACTAATAGAAACAGACAGAATTTAATTGATAAATGGATATTGCCCTAAGCTTTGATCAGGGTTACCCAACCTGAAGTCCATGCACCCCTCAGTTAATGGTAGGGATCCATGACATAAAAAAGGTTAGGAACCCTGGCTTAGATAAAAGCCTAAATAACCTCATTACTATTGGTTGTACAAGGAATCAGAAGGTCCTTTCCAGTTACTGACACGATAGACAATAGGTGCAGGAGTAGGCCATTTGGCCCTTCTAGCCAGCACCACCAATCAGTGATACTGGCTGATCATACACAATCAGTACCCCGTTCCTGCCCTCTCCCCATATCCCTTGACCCCGCTATCTATAAGAGCTCTATCTAACTCTCTCTTGAATGCATCCAGAGACCTGGCCTCCACTGCCTTCCGGGGCAGAGCATTCCGCATATCCACCACTCTCTGGGTGTAAAAGTTTTTCTGCATCTCAATTCTAAATGGCCTATCCCTTATTTTTAAACTGTGGCCTCTAGTTCTGGACTCACCCATCAGCGGGAACATGCCTCCTGCCTCCAGAGTGTCCAATCCCTTAATAATCTTACATGTCTCAATCAAATCCCCTCTCATCCCTCTAAGTTCCAGTGTATACAAGCCCAGTCGCTCCAATCTTTCAACATATGACAGTCCCGCCATTCTGGGAATTAACCTTGTGAACCTACGCTGCACTCCCTCAATAGCAAGAATGTCCTTCCTCAAATTTGGAAACCAAAACTGCACACTATACTCCAGGTGGGGGCTCATCAGGGCCCTGTGCAACGGCAGAAGGACCTCTTTACTCCTATACTCAATTCCTCTCGTTATAAAGGCCAGCATGCCATTAGCTTTCTTCACTGCCTGCTGTACCTGCATGCTTGCTTTCATTGACTGATGTACAAGAACACCTAGATCTCGTTGTACTTCCCCTTTTCCTAACTTGACTCCATTTAGATAGTAATCTGCGTTCCTGTTCTTGCCACCAAAGTGGATAACCTCACATTTATCCACATTAAACTGCATCTACCATACATTTGCCCACTCACCCAACCTGTCCAAGTCACCCTGCATTCTCATAACATCTTCCTGGCATTTCACACTGCCACCCAGCTTTCTGTCATCAGCAAATTTGTTAATGTTACTTTTAATCCCTTCATCTAAATCATTAATGTATATTGTAAACAGCTGCGGTCCCAGCACCGAACCTTGCGGTACCCCACTGGTCACAGCCAAAAGGGACCCGTTAATCACTACTCTTTGTTTCCTGTCAGCCAGCCAATTTTCAATCCATGTCAGTACTCTGCCCCCAATACCATGTGCCCTAATTTTGCCCACTAATCTCCTATGTGGGACTTTATCAAAAGCTTTCTGGAAGTCCAGGTACACTACATCCACCGGCTCTCCCTTGTCCATGTTCATAGTTACATCCTCAAAAAACTCCAGAAGATTAGTCAAGCATGATTTTCCCTTCATAAATCCATGCTGACTTGGACTGATCCTTCTACTGCTATCCAAATGTGTCGTAATTTCATCTTTTATAATTGACTCCAGCATCTTTCCCACCACTGATGAGCAGTTACAAATAAATAGGCCTGTATACATTCTCTGATATTAAATAGAACCATTGAACCAAGGACTATATAAATTTAAGGAGCTTTGATGAAGGGTGGTCAGTTTACTCATAGCCATGTGCAGTGTCTGAATAGTGCTAGGCAGTTTCTGCCATGTTGCCTATGCCGTTAAATTTATAAATATTCTACATGAATTCTTTCAATAAAACTCCCTCAATATTTGATTCTCATTTATCCTCTGAAGAGGCTAGCAAGCCCCCCAAACGTTTAAAAACAGACGACTTTTGCAGAGCTACTAGCTATGAGCAATGAATACTGGATTTACCAGAAATGCCCCTGTCCAAGAAATGGATGATAATGAGAACATTTAAAGCATCAAGCAAACTAAAATATTAAAGAGAAATAAACAGCATCAGTGTCACTTGGTGTAAGGAAAGGGGGTGGGGGTTTGTGCTTGAATATGTCTGCACTCACCATTTATCATGTGAACTGTGACAAAATTAGTTGTTTTCCAAAAGGAAATGCAGGATTTGAAAAATGCTTATGTTTCTGGTTTTAAAGTTGACTGTGAAATATGACAGGAATAAAATTAACAATGACAAAAACATGGAAATTATTTTTAACACCATTTCTTCTTTGTTAGTCCAAGTATTACCTCCAATTATCACAAGGCCTTGACTTTTTCTTCAAACAAAAAAGAGCATTTATGTCCTTTTGCTGCACTAAAAGTGCTTTGCAAATCCTTACCTAATTTTTAAAGTGCTATGACAACAAAACTTCTATGTGTTTTGTTCTTGCAAGTCAACGTTTGCTGTCACCTTTGCATTCTCCGAGGATGTTGTTAGGTACATCCATGTCACTTTGGTCTGAAGTAATTTGTAGGCCAAACTATGACAGTATGTTCTCTATGCAGCAGGAATAAGTGGTTTTTAAAGTAGTTACTTTTCTGGTATCATCTATCAAATTTTAAGATTAGCACATGCAGCGTGCACTCGGCAGTAATCCACAAACAGTGATTGCAATACATAATTCATTCATTTGTTGGTGGTGTTGACTGAAGGGAAACAATTATTCTCAATACTGAGAAACTATGTGATGATTCTTTGAGAAGATCTTTCAATGATCAAAACAGGAGGATTTCAATGAGCTGTGTGTAATGCTAACTAACAGTTATGGTTCACTCTGTAGCAACTACAATCCAATAACTTCTCTTCTATCATTTCATTACTCATTGATAGAATTGATATGGAGCGATATCACTCTTTCATAATTCGTTACTTGGATAAATCAGGTAACATTGAAGTTTTATCTGGCATGCCAAAGGCAGGATTTATGTTAAAATCAGAAACAAATGCTAAAACAAGTTAAACATAGTCTTTTAGCTTCTTGAACACAGAACAGTACAGCACAGGAAGAGGCTCTTCAGCCCGCATTATTGTGCCAAAGCAATTAAATTATTAATCAGATGGCCAACTAAACTAATCCTTTATGCCTACACGACGTCCGTATCCTTCCACTTTCCTCACATTCATGTGCCTATCTAAAAGTCTTTTAAACGCCAGTGTACCTGCATCTAGCAGCATCCCAGGCACCCACCCATCTCTCTATAAAAAAACTTGCCCTTCACATCTCCTTTGAAATTACCCCCCTCACCTTAAATGCATGCCATTACGCATTTCAACCCTGGAAAAAATACACTGTCCGTCTACTCTATCCATACCTCTCATGATCTTATAAACCTCTAGCAGATCTCCCCTCAGCCTCCGCTGCTTCAGATGGAAAAAAAAACAAGTTTGCCCAACCTCTCATTATAGGACAGGCATTCTAATCCAGGGAGAATCCTCGTAAACCTCTTCAGCCCCCCTCCACAATGCCTAGTCCACCCTTCCAATAATGGGGCAACCAGAACTTTATGCAATTCTCAAGACTCAGCCTAACTAGGGTTTTATAAAGCTGCAACATAACTTCATGACTTTTGAACTCAGTGCCTCGGCTAATAAACAGAAGCATGCCATACGCCTTCTTAACCACCCTATCAACTTGTGTAGGCACATTCAGGGAGCCATGAACTTGAACCCCAACATCATTCTGCTCATCAATACTGTTAGTTAAAGATCTTGCCCTTAAGGGTACTGTCTCTTTACATTTGATCTACCGAGGTGAAACACTTCACATTTAGCTGGGTTAAACTCCATCTGCCGCATCTCTGCCCATATCTGCAACTGATCTATATCCAGCAGTAATCTTCTACTATCTACTGCACAACACTGCCAATCTTCATATCACCTGCACATTTACTAACCAACCCATTCACATTTTTGTCCAGGCCTGCTCATGAACAGCAGTGGACTCCGTACAGATCTCTGTGAAACACCACTAAGCATGGACCTCCAGACAAAACTAATCCCTTTTACCACTACCCTCTGTATGCTATGGGCAAACCAGTTCTGAAACAAATCAGCCAATTTGCCATTGATCCTATGCATCTTATGGTTGACAAATCGTGCCTACACTTACTTAGAAAAGCACTGCTGATGTAATCATTACATATTTTCCTTTGTATATATAAATTATTCTTCTATTATCACTTTTTAATGTTAAAAACTGATTTAGATATCCTTAGAGTGCTTCAGTAAACCTTTTCCCATATAGGTGTGCTGAGTACAAATCATGAACCCCAATCTTTATTGGACATCAGACATGTTCAGCTTAAATTTCATTTCAGTCTTTTCTGGACAGCAAACAGCTTGATCGTTTGAAATGGGAAAGAAATATATATTGTGGACAAAAGCAACCATTTCAACTTGACTAGTGATTACAGATTTTAATCAAGTTTGTTCTTCAGTAGAATTGACGTTTTACCATTCACAAACCCATCGTCCACTAGCAATACTTACTGCTTTGTTACTTTAAAAAAGAAACATCAGTTGTCAGTTTCCGATTAAAATCTGTATCATTATCATTAGCTTTAACTCTTTTTTTTCATTTGCAATATAAGGTAACAACGATCATGCAGCAAGATATAGTACCTCAGCATTCATCATCCCCAAAGTAACATTCAAGTGTGACAGCATAGATTAAACTGGCATAATGTATTGCCAACCCTGTCTGTGAGTCCTTCTGCCTCACGATACCCTCCTGCCACCTGCACCATCCTATATGCCTCAGCCTAATCACCTCAACGTTCAATGACAAACACAAGTGTCACCACATGAATGCATGATTCCTGGCTGCTGGTTAAGCAAGTCATTTTCTTTCCCATCATTAATATTTAAATAATAACTGAATTAAAACATTTACAGCATGTGGCTTAATGCTCCTATGATTTTTCTCGCTGGGTTTACTCCGTGAAGTTACTTTGAGTTTAATTTTTAATTCCAAAAGCACTCTTGCGGAAGCCCAGCAGATCACTGAAGTAGGCTGAGGAAGGATAAGATAATTGAAGTAGGAACTGGCCCTTTCAAATCTCTTACTACCTTCCCTTTCAGTTAGTCCTGACGAAGGGTCTCGGCCCGAAATGTCGACAGCACTTCTCCCTATAGATGCTGCCTGGCCTGCTGTGTTCCACCAGCATTTTGTGTGTGTTGCAGGAATAGGCCACGTGGTTCTCCAAACCTACCCTCACACTCAGTATGATCATGCCTGATCTACATTTGCCACTACTCCTCAACCACACAGCCTGATACCCACAGCCCTCAATTTGCTGTTGTTTTAAAAAATGCATTTACCTCGACCTTAAATACTTCTAGCGTAAAGCACGCAAAACATTTTCTGTAAAGATTTCCAAAGTTTCTCCTGCCCTTTATTAAGCAAAATATGTATGTATCTTAATTTTAAATGATCAATTCTAAATAGCAAAAAATGCAGGGTAAACTTAGGATGTGATCTGAATCCCAGTGACCGATCCAAAAACTTGGGCACTGATACAAGAAAAGAGGAGAGAGATTTAAAAGAGACATGAGAGGTAACTTCTTTACACAGAGGGCAGTAAATACCCAGAATGAGCTTCCAGAGAAAGTGATTGAGGCAAGTACAATTGCAATATTTAGGAGACAAACAAGAGAAAATCAACAGATGCTGGAAATCCAAAGCAACACACACAAAATGCTGGAGGAACTCAGCAGGCCAGGCAGCATCTATGGAAAAGAGTAAACAGTCGACATTTTGGGCCGAGACTACTTATCAGAAGTTCCTCCAGCGTTTTGTGAATATTTAAGCGCACTTGGATAGGTACATGGAGGGGAGATCTTTAGAGGATCTGGGGCTGAGTGCGAACACCTGGGACTAGCAGGGATGATGCATGGAGCACTTGGGCTGAATGGCCTGTTTCTGCACTGTAGTACTCTATGACTCCTTGCTTAAAGATTACTTAGATGGCAGCGCCTACCTTGCTTTCTTCTGATGCTCATCTCGGGCCTCTTCTTGAAGAATCTGGAGTTGATAGCGTGTATTGCTCAGGTCTTGCTTAGTCCTCTCCAGCTGTTCCTGTAGCTCCTCATTCATCTGTCTCAGTCTCTCATTTTGCATCCGGACATCTACTTGCTCACAGTTAAACTCCTCGAATTGTTGCTCCAGCTGTCAATGTGATTGATCAAGCATCATATAAACGTACATTTTTAAAAACCTCTTGTTTAAATTATTTTACTGGACAATGGGATTGCATTAGCAAATTCCCTGCCATCATCATCTTGGTGTTTATTGTTGATCAAAAGGTTAATCACACAGTTATATTAATACAATGGTTATCATATCAGATCAGAAGCTTGATATATTTGGCATGTGGCTCAGCAGAGTCTTTTTATCTCTCTCTCTCCCCCCCTCCCCCCCAAAAAAAGTTGCAATTGCTTTCTACTTCTCATTGACACTTAACATCATGAACATTGTCCAGCACCAAGCAGGTGGCTTGATCGGCACCTCATCAGCCAGATTCAGCATTCACTACCTCCTGGTGCACTGTCCCCACGTTGTCTGTCATCTGCTAAGCAATGCACCCAGACATCCTCAACTTCACCTCCAGACCATGGACCAACCACTGCTAAAGGGGCAAGGACAGCAAGTGCTTGTAGATATCACCACTAGCGAGTTCACCTCCAAGTTACACATGATTTTGATTTTCAAATCCTCTTCGGTTCCTTCATTATCACTGGGCCAAAAAGCTGAAATTTCCTGCATAACAATATTGTGGGAATGCTACACAATATAAGTATGGTGGCCATCATTAAGGCCCTTCACCATTCAGGATATTTCAAGGAGGAGGTATAGGAGCCTGAAGACCCACACTCAATTCAAGAACAGCTTCTTCCCCTCCACCATCAAATCTCTGAATGGTCCATAAACCCATGAAAACTCCTTTTGCCCTTTTTTATGTAACTTTATAGTTTATTTTACATCTTGCACTGACCTGCTGCCGCAAAGCAATAAATTCCACATGTTAGCGATAGTAAAGCTGATTCTGATTTCTAGATGTCAGATCATTATGTCTTCCCAAAATTGAATATAATTATGCAATCAATGCTCACCATAGACTCGGAGACAGCTGTTCAGTTTGATGACAGTACATTCAGTCCACATTTCAAAAAACAATGCTTAAAATGTGCAACATATTCCAATGTGTATCGTGTATCTCGCTATTGGACATTTGGAATACACTAATATGTTGGGTCCAGGATATATCTTCTAAGATAATGATGCCCAGGAAATTGAAACTGCTCATCCTTTCCCCTGCTGACGCCTTAATGAAGACTGGTGTGTTCCTCCCAACTTCCCCTTCCTGATTCTGGTTCTGACAGAGGATGCAAAGGTCACTTACAGAAGTGCCCAGTGAGACTGAACTGAATGATTCGGTGAAGATCAATCATCAATACCAGGTATACCTTCTTCCTCTTGAAAAAGAACAATATTCAGCATTGACAACTGACTGAAATGATACGACAACTGAAGCAATAACAGAGACAGTTGGACACCATGAAAAGGAATTATGCAATTCCCTAAATTCACCTGTCTAATATACTTCCCTGAAAAAGCACCTAAAATGACCTAAGCAGTTCCCATGATAGGCTTCTTCAGAAAATCAGGAAGCATGGGATCCAGGGAAACATGGCTGCGTGGATTTAGAACTGTCACGCCCAGAGTAGGTGGTAATAGGATGGAGTGTATTCTGCCTCGATGCTGTTGACCAGTGGTGCTCCACTGGTATCAGTTCCAGGAACAGTGTTCACTGTGATTTTTATAACTTACTCGGATAAGGAAGTGGTATGGTGGGTTAGTAAGGTTGAAGATGACATGAAGCTTGGTGGATAGTGTAGAGGGTTGTCAGAGGTTACAGAAGGACATTGATAGGATGCAGGACTGGGCTAAGCAAAGGCAGGTGGAGTTCAGTTCAGAAAAGTGTGAAATGATAGACTTTGGAAAGTCAGACTTGAAGGCAGGGTATAGGCTAAATAGTAGGATTCTTAGCAGTGTGGAGCAATACAGGATGCAAGTCCATAGATCTCTCAACGTTGCTGCTCAGGTTGATAGGGTGGATAAGATGGATGTTGTGTTTGCCTTCATCAGTTGGGGGACTGAGCTCAAAAGCCGCAAGGTAATGTTGCAGCTTTAGAAAACTCTGGTTGGACCACACCTGGAGTACTGTGTTCAGTCCTAGTTGCCTCGTTACGGAAGGATGTGGAAGCTTTAGGGAGGGCACAGAGGATGCTGCCTGGATGAATGAGCTAGAGCCTCTCTTTGGAGTGAGCGAACATGACACATGACCTGATAGAGGGGTATACGATAAGAGTCACTGATAGAGTGGACAGCCAGCACCTTTTCAATCCCCATGGTGTGAATGTGAAATATGAAGGGGAATAATTTTAAAGTGATTGGAGGAATATATAGGGAGGTTGTCATAGTTTTTTTTTTAATATTACACAGAGTGATGGGTGCAATGTATCTGCCTCCATCACCACCTCTGCCACCCGCACTGACAGGTTGTGGTGGTAGAGGCAGATACATTATGAACATTTAACAGATTTAGGTAGGCACACGGAGAAAGAAAAGTGGACGGTTATGCGGGAAGGAAACATGAGGTCAGGGGTTCCTAACCTGGGGTTAACAGGCCCCTCAGTTAATAGTAGGGGTCCATGGCATTAGATTGTTCTTGAGGTAAGTTAAAAGGTCAGCACATCACGGGTTGAAGAGACTCTTCTGGGTTATACTGTTCTATGTTCTCTTCTTTGCTATGTTGTGCATTCCTTCTGCATCCAAAATTACTACCGTTAATAGTTAATTGTGTCTACCTGTCAAACTAATATTTAACTAGCTTCAAGGGGAATCTCCCAAGTAGATGCAGAGTCTAAATTTACTTTCCATTTTAATATTTTTCTTATTTTCTTCAGACTTGGAAAAAACTAACAAAAAAAACCTAATGAAAAAAACTACAGCACATTCACAAAAACCACAAACATAGCAAAATCAAATTAAATATTGAGCAGCAAAAGAGAAAAAATATATAAAGGCTAAAAGTAAACATACCCAGCAGAGGTGCACCGCACCAACAAACCTCATTCCTCACCCCGTAAGAAAGTCCAATACAGGGCCCCATCTCCTTTCAAAGATGTCCGCTCTGTCCTCATTACATAGTCTCAGCCTCTCCAAATGTAGTGTTTGCCAGCTCTCTCAGCCACAGATTGTATGTAGGCACAGAGTCCATTTTCCACATTTGCAGGATTAACTTCTTAGCAATCACCATTCCAAACAATACAGCCACTTTTTCATACATATTGGCTGAAGATAGGGAGCTTGTTGCTCCAAGGATGGCTATGAGCGGGTCCAGTTCCCACCGCTTCCCTTAAGCCTCAGAGAAACAGTGAAAAATACTTTTCCAGTATGCATAAAGCTTACAACATGACCAGAATGAATGTGACAAGTTACTGTTCTCAGATTTACATCTATTACAAACTGGTGAAACATCAGGGTAGAAGCTGTGCAACTTTTCTTTGGAATAATGTTGTCTATGTTTTGTTTTAAACTGTATAAGTCTGCGTCAAACGTTGACCAAACAATCATGTATACTCTTTAAACACTCATCCCATACCTCCTCTGTCAGTTCTATAACCAATTCATCCACCCATGCCTGTTTAAGACCTGCAGTATTAACATGAACTCCATTATGTAGGATCTGATAAAAATAGGATAGGGCACTACAAGTAACAGGATCAAATTTATTTATTGCCTCCAGGGACTCATATTTGTCTAAAACCTCGAAATTAGGTATATATTTCCTAACATAATCTCGAATTTGTAAATATCTAAAAAAACTAGATGCAGGGATATTGTAAACTGCTTGTAACTGCACTAGTGAGGCAAAGTTTCCATTAATATATAGGTCACCTATACTACAGATGCCACTCTGTTTCCAGGTGGGAAAAACAGTATCATTCAGGCCAGGCAAAAAGGAATGATTGTCACAGAGCCGTGTGCCAATATAAGTTTTTGGAGCCTTAATGTGTAGTTGAATCTGCTTCCAAGTTCTTAGAGGGCTGTCGACCACGAAGCTGTTACAAAAATGTGACTTATTAACTGCCGTGGGGCTATTAAGGAGAGCTGGTAAGGAAGTCTTCTTACAAGGCATTTGCTCTATGAGTAACCACGCTGGGCATGAGTCTGAGGTAGAGGGTGGGTCTTTTTTCCACCATGTAAGAATGGATAGGTGGGCAGACCAGCAATACATTTTAACATCCAGTAGGGCAAAGCCTCCTGCTTCCTTAGTCTTTGTCAAGTGTTTTTCAGTAATTCTAAAGGCTTTATAATTCCAAATGAAGGGTATAATAATTGAATCCAATTGCTTAAAATATGACTGAGGAATAAAATATGGAATTGACTGGAAAAAATGAAGAAATCGTGGCATTTCAATCATCTTGATTGTGTTAACCCTCCCCACCAAAGAAATTGGAAGTGTTTTCCAAAAGTCAATATTGCACTTAACCTGCTCAACTTTGTTTCACCAGTTCACTTGCAAAAGATCATCTGGGTTTTTTGTAATAGTCACACCAAGATAGGAAAAATTATCTTAAGTTATTTTAAAGGGAATAGACTGTAAATACTCTGTATTAACCACTGCAGTGACTGGCATTAGTTCACTCTTATCACAATTAATAGAGAGACCTGAGAAACTACCAAAATTATTAATTAGAGTCAGAAGGGCAGGTATTGATGTTTGTGGGCTGGAGATATATGAAAAGACATTGTCAGCATTTAACAAAAGGTGATGTTGATGTCCATGCAGATCAATGGGAGACATCAAAGGGTCCTGTCTGATGCTAACAGCCAGTGGCTCAATGATGACTGCAATCAAAAGTGGAGAAAGGGGGCAGCCTTGATGAGTCCACAATGAATTGCAAAAAGGGAGGAAATATTCTGATTAGTGATAATTCAAGCAGATGGGTGTGAATAAATGATCTCAATCCATATAATGAAGGATGGCCCAAACCCGAATTTCTTAAGTACAAACATCATATATGGCCATTCCACTTGGTCAAATGCACATTGCACATCTAAGGAGATGACTACAGACTCTTCTGCATGCTTTGTATATAAAATATTGAAGAGATGGTGCAGATTAAAATACGTATGTCTGCGTGGCATAAAGCCAGTGTGGTCTGGATGAATGATAGAACAAATGCGTTCTTTTAACCTATTGGCCAGGACCCATCGGCAGCAGCGAAATGGGGCGATGTGATGAAACCACCTCGGGATCACGGCCTGGTTTTGGAATCAGGGAGACATTTACATAAAGTGGGTGGCAATCTGGAAGATAACCTAGAGTGGTTCAACATTCGTAGGAGCAGAAGCGACCGCTCTGGACCAAATATTTTTGAAGAATTCTATGCTAAAGCCATCCGGACCTATTGCCTTATTATTGGGGAGGGAGGAAATGACCTTCTTAATCTCATCTAGGCTAACATCAGCATCAAGTGCATTTACTGAATCTGTTGACAGCGTGGGCAGATTCAGATTATCAAAAAATGCTTCCATAGCTTCAGTGTCTGGACCGCCTTGTCATTGGTAAATATTAGCATAGAACTCTGCAAACACTTATTAATTTTTTCCGGGTCCATCAATAAAAAGCCATCTTCCACCTTTATACAACGTATGGCCCTGGAGGCCTGCATCTGTCTTAACTGATGGGCTAATAACTTATGGGGCTTTTCACCAAGCTCAAAATACCTCGGTCTGACTTGTGCCAGTAGTTTTGAAGCACTCTTGGACATTATAGAATTATTCTCATACTGTAAGGCAGTAATCTTATTAAGTAATTCTGCTTCATCATTTATTTTGTAAGAAGCTTCCAGATTTGCTAACTGATCATCTATTTCAGTTAACCTTTTCTTGGATCTTCTTTTTCCCACTGTTTCATATGCTATTATGCAACCTCTAATAACCACCTTCATGGCCTCCCAAAGAATGGAATCACCAACACCGCCCACATCATTGGTGCTTATGTATAGATCTATCTTATCTGAAAGAGCAAAAATCTTTATCTTTTAGCAAAGCATTATTTAAACGCCAACTATATTCACTTCTTTTGTGGTTCAATTTAAGTATAAGGGAGACAGGAGCATGATCTGATTTAATATATATTAGTAAGTGCAACCCACTACTGAGGAGACCAATTTCGAATCTAACAGAAGATAATCAATCCTAGAGTAGGATTTGTGTTTTGCGGAAAAATATGAAAAATCTTTCTTTGTAGGATTAAGAAGCCTCCAAATATCTACTATGTTATACGATTCCATGAGATTATTAAGTGTAATACTATTTTCAAGTGAACAAACTTGGGGACGTTGTCGATCTAGAAGGGAGTCTAGAATGCAATTAAAGTCTCCACCTGCAATGATGTTAGAGTCAGACAGATGGTCTTAAAGAGGTTCTGAAAAAAAATTGGATCAATAAAGTTGGGCCTGTACACATTCACTAGTGTCAGTGGCATGG
Source organism: Hypanus sabinus (assembly GCF_030144855.1). Classification (NCBI taxonomy): domain Eukaryota; kingdom Metazoa; phylum Chordata; class Chondrichthyes; order Myliobatiformes; family Dasyatidae; genus Hypanus; species Hypanus sabinus. The sequence goes on from NC_082712.1 coordinate 123,853,623, forward strand.
AGTTTAATATTCCACCTACTATTACGTATCTGCCCCTCAGGTCAGTGATAGTTTGTGTGTGAATAAACGGTATGCTTTTTTTTTATTAGGATTGCAACACCTCTAGTTTTTGTACTAAAATTTGACTGGTAGTCCTGAGATGCCCAGGAGGGAAGAAAGCACTTTTGCTGCCATTTTCTTAATGTGCGTTTCTTGGAGAAAACAATTATCAGCCATAAGTGTACGGAGATGTGCATTCACCTTCCCTCTCTTCAGTGGACTATTCAACCCCCGTACATTGCAGCTGACAAGTTGAATCTCACCAGTGCTGTGCATATGCAGATTAGATGTCATGTCTGCTGCTTAACAAAAAAAATATGCAGTATGGTCGAGGCGTAACACAAACAGTAACTCGAACAAACAGATGTGCTGTAGCAACCCCTTGAGAAACACAAAAAACCCACCCAAAACTAAAAACACACCAGGAGTAGTACTTCCACGCCCCTAACTTTATCCACGGGCCAACACATGGTCCGGAACAGCGAGATAACTACCCATTACTCACTAATGCGGGAGGAACACCTCTTCACAAATACACTGTGAAATAGAAAACTAAACACTAACAATCAGTCCTCGCCCACATCTTAATGTGAGCTTACTTTTCAGTTCCTCGTGCGCTGAACGTAATAAGGTCTCCAGATGAAGCCGCTAGCGATCAGCGACAAAACCAGTGACCCAGCGTTAATCCGTTTTTAGGTTGATGCAGTGTCGGAATGCCAATCTTTAACTTCCCGGCTCAGGAACTCCTCAGCTACGGCTGCAGTGCTGAATGTACAGGTGGTGTTGTTAACTGTAACCATAAACCTCGCCAGGTACCGGAATCCACACCAAATTTTCCTGGCTTTGCATTTCTCCTTGATGTTCTGAAAATCCTGACGTTTTCTCATGGTGGCCGAGGTTAAATCCGGGTGTATGAACCCCGGGTGCCTGTCGTATAGCAGCAGAGCTCTCTCCCTGGACAACCATAGCACCAGCTCTTTAACCTGGTAGTGGTGTAGCCTCGCAATAACAGCTCTTGGCCTGCCATTTTTAGCCAGTGCTAGGCTCCGGCGGGCACGGTTCACTTCAATCGGCTGGTGGGTATGTTCTTCCCCTTGCAACTTCAGAAGCAACGTGGCTACAAATTCCGTCGGCTTATTGTTTTCGGCTTTCTCCTAAACCCCGATAATGCGAATGTTTTGACGGCGAGACCGAGCTTCATGGTCATTCACCTTAGCCTGTAGCTGTGTGTTTTGGGACATTAGGCTATCAAGCCGCTTCTCCAACTCTTCAATTTGCCTCTCATACGATTCGACAGTACCCTCCATTAAACAAACACACTTACTAGCTTCGGCTAGAGCTGCTGTTAGAATAAGTCATGATTGACTTATTCTGCTCAGCATCTCTCCCGTCTGCCAAACTGTACAGCTTGTTTACAGCCACAAGCACTTCTTCAATGGTAGTTGGGACCAGGATGCTAGCAGCATTAGCTTTAGCTTCTCCTGGGCCCGCTAGTTTCGCAGAGACCTCACCAGAATCATCTTCACCTGCGCCCTTTTCTTGTTTCTTCCCTTTACCTGGCTTCGTCATTTCATTCAGCCCGTTACAGCTCACTTTTCAGTCACTTACAAAATAAGAATTTGGGTGAAGATAGGCGCAACTCCCGGGACACACGTCTTCTCCATACCAAAACCCCCCACGTGACCGTCAGCATTTACTTTCTAAGTGAAGGAGTGAAATGATTTTGATCTCCATTTACCTTGCAAAGTTAAAATAACAATGTTGCATGCTTCGGAAATTAAACCTGCTCTCATTGAAAGGCTTAAAACCAGGTGAAGACTTTTTTCCCCTTCATCTATTAATGTGACGTTTCTCACATAAACTCCTGCTTCTATAATTATTTCCCACCTGCAGCAGTGTGCAGGCTGTTGATATATTGTGCCTAGGGGCTCTTTCAATCAGCCAAAATAACATTAAATCAATGAACTAGTTTTTTTAATGTAGTTTACACTAATTTATCAATGTTTATGGCACTAAAATGTGAATAAGGGAATACTTTGCATCTTTTGTAAATGGCTGATGGGATTTTAGTAATTATCTCAGTAACATTCACATCAGACAGTTTTAAATCAAGCCGCTTATAGTATCGAGAAACAATGTGTTTGATATAAAGTCAGACTCTTATTAGAAAGCAAATCTGAATAATGAAACAGCAAGGAAATAACTTGGATAAGACATACCAGATGGTTCTAACAGCTGATGATGGTTAAATGATGGTTCTGGTGTAAACTGCCAAGTTGGTGGAATTCCTAACTATAAATTTATAAACCTGCATATAAGAAGCTCAAAAATCAGACCATGTCAACAGTGATTGTTCTCTGGTTACAACTGAGTCCAGCTATGCTTTACTCATTTTGGAAATAGGTTTGTCCACCAGCTCTGCAGAACTTCTAACGTCTTTAATCTATATTCATCACTTCTTTTGCTCTGAAAAGCATTGGGACATCCCAACTAATCTTTTTGGATGAAATGGAGACCACTCCATTGACACAAATGATTGGATATTTTTCTTCTGCTTAGGCAGTGCCTTGAGCTCCAGGTGGATTTTCTTCTGCGCCACCTCTGTAGGTTCTGACATGGCAGATGGTGCCATTGTAGAACCTGCCAAGGTTACCACAGGTGGAGCAAGGAATGCTTAGTAAAGGTACAGAGTTGTACAACATGAAACCAGGCTCTTCCACCCAATGCATGTCTGCCTATACTAATCTCACTTGCCTGCATTAGGACCATCCCTCCAGGCTTTGCTCATTCAAGTACCCCTCCGAAGGTCACCCAAAATTTGTTACTATTACTGCATCCATCAGCACCTCTGGTAGCCCATTCCAGATACCAATTGTACTTTGTTTAAAGTACCCATCTGATCTACTTTAGAGCTCCTACCTTTACCCAAACCTATTACCTCCAGAATTAGACACCCCCAACATGACACCGGCTATCTATGCCTCTCCTAATCTTATGTGCCTGTATCTTGCCTGAACCAATCAGCTCTTTCATACTTCTTTATTAGTGGTGCTGCCACCTTCTTGTACTCTTAATTCTACCTCTCTCAGTTCATCCATCAGTGACATTTCCACCTTTCTTTTTGCAGTAACTCAGACCGCACAACAGTCTTTGCACTATTCTGCAGTTTTGCGCTCATCTAATAAATACTGTTGTATTTATTATCATGAATACCGAGAGAGCTTCCTGAGAACAAGGAATTCTAATGCATCCTCATGAATGTGAAAAGCGACTAATTTAATCTAACCTCTCAGTCTCAAGTTTGAAAATGCAGTTTCTTTTCCCCTTTCCTCACAGCAAATATTTCTGTTGTGCTACCACTGAACTGGTTGAAATTTCCTAGAGCTATCAAGTTGATTATTCCATCCTTTCCATGGAATAGAAATGAGGTGGAAGTTGTAGCATCCCGGAAAGGGAAAGTCTTCATTTTAAAGATACATCTCTTTTAAATCAGAGGGTAACTAACCACTCTGCCACTTATCCCCAGGCATTCTTCTCAATTTGAGATCGGAGGACATTGTGGGAAATTTAGCAATATAGTTTGTTTGCCAAGGAGAGCCCAAGGTACAGCTCTGGGAACAAAAGTAGAGCTCATCTAATCTTTCCAGAGCAGAGCAAAGTCTTGATTCTCAGAGTGTCCATTTTGCTAGAAAGTCTATATAAACAAGCAACACACAAAATGAAGTGTTGATTATTTTTTCATTTCCATAGATGCTGCCTGACCTGCTGAGCTCCTCCAGCATTTCCAGCATCTGTATACTTTCTCGTGTTTATTATGTAAATAGGCAATTGGCCTGCCTAGAAGTGATAAAGTTATTCAGAACTTCTTTGTTTTTTAGATTGTGCAAATTCTTGCTTCCATTCCAGCTCATGACATTTTGTCTGCTGGTTAACCTATCATCTGCAGTTTATTTGTAGCGCAAAGATGTTGCAATCCAGGCCAACAAATATCTTCTATAATCTGCCTGCAATCTGAGACTGATGTAACAAGGGAGGGATATGGGTGAAGATAGAAAACAAGGAAGGAGAGGATGAAAACAACAGGAATGAAGGGGAACAGAACTATTTTGGAATAGTTGTAAAACCCAGGGTTTATCAAACCTTCTGGCTACAGTTTCAGAAGTTAAAGACATTGGCTTTGCATTTCTCTCTATAGAAACTCTAAATAGTTCTAGGTTTTCAGCCATTAAAGCTGAGTCAATTCTGTAATAAGTCATTTAATTGCCACTATTTGGCTAATTGATGAGTGCTTATGAAAACACTAGAGAACAAAACCATCTACATGGTCATTACAGCACAGATACGTCAGAAATTCCCTCCAACGTCTCATAAATTTCACACTATGCACGAGATCATCTTTATTATTTATCATTTTAATCCAATTTAATAATGTTTCAAAGTAGATATCATCCATTTCAGAACAAGCAGTTGCTAAGTGCAACTTTGGCTTTTGATTTCTAACTATCCTTGCATAGAAATTTGTTTCCTCATTTAAAATACAACCATTTATTAAGTTCAAGTTTGCATTTGACTCAGGTTTGAGTCTGTGACATTGCAGTGATATTCCTGCCTAGTTCACAATAGGCCCAGAATTAGAAATATCTTCATTGCCATTTTTCTAGATAGTAGTTATAGGGAAATAGCATCCTGGCATGTTTTATGAATTCAAATCTAGCAACAGCAATGTTATCATGAAACAACTAATTTGCTTATAAAAAGTACCTAGTTCGCAATTATTTTTTCCAGGAAGGAAATCTGCAGTCCTTACTCTATGAGGACTGCATGTGAATCCAGACTAACACGGCCGCTATGTGCTTCATACAGTGAGCTTCAGGGCAATTTGCCCCACTATATGATGAACTGAAACCAAGACTTTTGGCGTCCTCCAGCTGCTCTGGGGATTCAGGTCTATGAACTCAGTTTGGTTCAGAATGCTGTTGCTTGCTTGTATTGGTTGCATAATTTGTGTTTTGTTTCTTTCTCTGCACATTGGGTGATGAACTTTCTTTCTTTTTAAAATTGGATTTTTTTAGGTTTCTTGCTTTGTGGCTGCCTGTAAGCAGACAAATCTCAAGGTTGTATAATTTATACATACCTTGATAATAAATGTACTTTGGATCCTTTGTATAATGCAGCATCATAGCTTAGCAGTTAGCAGGATTACTTTACTGCACTGGTGATCACTGACTGGGGATCAATTCCCGCCGCTGAGTGCAAGGACTTTACACATTTTCCCCGTGACCGTGTAGGTTTGCTCCAGGCATTCCGGCTTCCTCCCACATTCCAAAGCCGTAGGAGCTAGGGTTAGCGTGTATGGACATGCTATACTGGCATCGGAGGTGTGGCGATACTTGCAGGCTGCCCACAGCACGAACCTTAGACTGTGCAGGTCATTAGTGCAAAACAATGCAGTCACTGTATGTTTTGATGTTTCGATGTACGTGTGACAAATAAAGCTAATCTTTAATGAAAAATCTCTTTTTACCATATGCTCATCTCTAAAACTGCCTCACAAGCCATTCAATTGCTAACAATTAGGAACGTTCAGTAGAATAAATGCCTTCAACTTTATTGTATGCCATTCTTATGGCCTTATATTAACATGATATGTTTGACATGAAACATACAATATTGATCATACACCAAGCATTAATAAAAATTAACGTTACCATTGCAATTCACTACACAGACCTGGAAGCTAAGTGGGCCTATCACTATTAAGCTATTTCAACTGATCCTATCACAAACATCGTCTTTGTTCTACACCCCACACCAGCCACCTACCCCTCTCCCCAACTTCCCTCCTATTGAAAACTAACTTGTACATCTCTCTTTCCCAGCATGACTAGAAGGTCACATACCTGAAAAGCTGACCATTTCTCCTTCCACACAAATGGCCTGACCTACTGAGTTTTCCCTGCATTTTCTGTTTTTGCTTTGATTCTATACACTGATTCCTCACATCCTGCCTTTGTTTCCTGTTGGCCCTCAGGTCAAGGTTAGAAACAAGTTAACCCAGAACTAAACACCTCACAAAAAAAGTCATTCAAATATTAATTGAAAAAGCTGGCAAGTTATTCTCAGTTTTCGCAGTCAGGGCCATAGAGCATGGAAAAGGCCATTCAGCCCAACCAAGTCTATGCCAAACAAGATACCCATCCATTTGCCAACATTTGGCCCCTAAACTTCTAAACCGTTAAAAGTTGTTATTGCACTCTCCACAATTATTTTCTTTTGCAGTTCATTCCACACACATTCCACCCTCTGGTGAAGACAAATTTTCCCCTCAAGACCCTATTAATTCATTCCTCAGTTACCCTAAAAGCCATTAAGAAATAAGTTCTAATAGCAAAGCCTTGAACAATGAAGGTTGCTTTTTTAATATTATAATAAACCACTTAATGTCATTTTTTTAAAATATGAGAACAGATCAAATACTCATTGACAAAATACAACTTGAAAAGTAGCCTTCCCCCATGCCAAGCTCATTTTGAAAAGGATTCCAAATGAAAGCTACTAATTTGATCAATAAACCATAATGAAACCACGTCCTACCTTCTTTTGCTGTAGAATGATATTTTCCAAGTCCTGCTCTTTCCTGATCAGCTCCCTTTCCAACTGATGGTTCCGTTCCGTGTGCTTCCACACATCCTGTCGAGACAAACGGCAAGAGCATTCATTTCTCATTAGGTTCGACTTGCTCTTCACCAACACACGGCTGCCTATGAGAGACTCGACTTTTCGTTGGCTTCTCCCCTTTGGAAGAGCCCTGGTACCTTACTTTATTTGACCTCAATTCCTATCCTGTTGTTCTCCAGCACAGTCAACCCCAAGTTTTTTCCCATCCTCCTGAAAACCTGATAGTCATCAGCTCAGCTGGAAGCTGTAAAAATGGCAGTTTTTTATTCATTCTTTATTGCCTCCTTTTTATTCCAACATGATTCACTATTTGGTTTACTTTCTTTTACTAAGGGATAAGGTTCAGCAAGACACCAGGGAGAACCTGCAGTTCTCTGAATAGTACAACAGATCTTTTATGCTCATCAGAGCAGTCAGACAATGCTTTGGTTTAATGTCTAATATTCAGCATCTCCTACAGGAGAGCATTTCCATGTAAATGTTGGTGTGAATCAAATTCTCACTTCCAATTTTTCCCTCTTGCCCATAGCCTCAAAGTGAATTTCTGATGATATTCAGATGTAATTATTTTTGAAAATTATTTTTTTAATATCATTTTCTTTTCTCTTTTCCTCTGAACAACTGAGCATTATCTCCCATCAGGCAGAAGATACAAAAGCCTGAAAGCTTGTACCACCAGCCTTAAGGACAGGTTCTATCCCACAGATATCAAACCCCTAAATGGACCACTTGTATGATAAGATGGTCTCTTGAACTCACAATCCACTACATCGCGATCTTACACATTATTGCTCACCTATGCTGCAACTTCTCTATAGCTTTCACACTTTATTCTGATCATTATATTTTTATCTTGTACTCAATGCACTATGTAATGATATGATCTGTAAGACAAGCTTTTCACTGTATCGTTGACAATAATAAACCAATTCCAATCTCAGATTAAATACCATCATAAAATTAGTACTAAAAACCCCAAGGTTGATGATAGTGAAGTTTCTAGGACCAGATTCCTTGTATCCTTGGTTCCTAAATCAAGTGTCTTTAGTCGTAGAACTGATTGTAAACTACTTCCAAACATCCTTGTTTTCTATGTACCAAAATATTAGAAAACTGCCAAAGAATATTCTTATTCAAAAAGAATGGGAGTGGAGATAGTGGAGACAGGAATAAATAGATGCTGGTTAGCCTAATGTTTATTATTAGAATGAATTATCAAGGAAACCCTTTGAGGAAGTGTCAGCCAGAGAGGACCAGTAGATGTAATCCAATTGGATTTGCAGAAATGCCACATGCTCATGGAGATGGTGGTAATATGGTAACACGGATAAAAGGATTGGCTCACTAGCAGGAAACAGCAAGTAGGGCTAGGGTTGCTAACCTGCAACCAATGAATTGCTGTGATGGTCGGTGCGGGGCAGCAGCTGTTTACAATATACGTTAGTGAGTTAGAGGAAGGAAGTCAATACACTGATGCTAAGTTTACAGAGGATACAAAAGTAAGGGTAGGGGAGGCAGGCATTGGAGAGGATCTAAGCTGCTCACAGAGAGATTAATAAATCAAATGAACGGACAAGTTGGCAAATAGAATATCTTGTGGACAACATGAGGTGGGTTAATTCACAAAGAAGAATGATTGAAAAATATATTATTAATAAGGAGAAACACTGCAGAGAGCTAGCAGAGGCGTTAGGGAGCCCTCATCCATCAACCAGACAAAGCTAGCTCACTGGTACAGCCATAGATATAATGAAATGTAAACTCAAAGCCAGACTTTTGAGTAATAACAAAATAAGCAGACTTTGGAAGAAACGCACACAAAATATACACTATACACACACTACAGCTCAGCATTTAATACCATCATTCCCACAATTCTGATTGAGAAGTTGCAGAACCTGGGCCTCTGTAGCTCCCTTCGCAATTGGATCCTCAACTTCCTAACCAGAAGACCACAATCTGTGCGGATTGGTGATAACATATCCTCCTCACTGACGATCAACACTGGTGCACCTCAGGGTTGTGTGCTTAGCCCACTGCTCTACTCTCTATATACCCATGACTGTGTGGCTAGACATAGTTCAAATATCGTCTATAAATTTGCTGATGATACAACCATTGTTAGTAGAATCTCAGGTCGTGACGAGAGGGTGTACAGGAGTGAGATATGCTAACTAGAGGAACGGTGCCGCAGCAACAACCTAGCGCTCAACATCAGTAAGATGGAAGAGCTGATTGTGGACTTCCAGAAGGGTAAGACGAAGGAACACATACCAATCCTCATAGAGGGATCAGAAGTGGAGACAGTGAACACTTCCAAGTTCCTGGGTGTCAAGATCTCTGAGGATTTAACCTGGCCCCAACATATTGATGCAGTTATAAAGAAGGCAAGACAGTGCCTATACTTCATTAGGACTTTGAAGAGATTTGGTATGTCAACAAATACACTCTAAAACTTCTATAGATGTGCCGTGAAGAGCATTCTGACAGGTTGTATCACTGCCTGGTATAGGAGGGCTACTGCACAGGACTGTAAATTTCATCGGCTCCATCTTGAGTACTAGCTACAAAGTACCCAGGACATCTTCAAGGAGTGGTGTCTCAGAAAGGCAGTGTCCATTACAAAAGACCTCTAGCACCCAGGGCATGCCCTTTTCTCATTGTTACCATCAGGTAGGAGGTACAGAAGCCTGAAGGCACACACTCAGAGACTCAGGAACAGCTTCTTCCCCTCCGCCATCCGAATCCTAATTGGACACTGAACCCTTGGACACTACCTCACTTTTTTAATATATATAGTATTTCTGATTTTTGCACAATTTTTCAACTATTCAATATACGTATACTGTAATTGATTTGGTTATTGATTTATTATTATTATCATTTTTATTTTGTGTTTTTTCTTCTATGTTATGTATTGCATTGAACTGCTGCTGCTAAGTTAACAAATTTCATGACACATGCCGGTGATAATAAACCTGATTCTGATTCAAAACACTGAGGGAGACCCCGACAGCAAACTGCGCGCCTGGTTCACAGATGGCTCCAGCCGCTGGAAAGGGGGTAAACAATTTTGGAAAGTGGCAGCACTTCATCCTGCCACGGGTAGAATTTTAACCACCGAGGGAGAGGAGGGTTCCAGTCAACTTTCCGAGCTGGCGGCAGTAGCCCTCACCCTCCAAAACACTACCGGACCAGTCCACATCTATACTGACCCCTGGGCAGTAGCTAACGGCATTGCAGTGTGGATGGCCCAGTGGCAAGACATGGGGTGGGAAATACACAGAAGTCCCCTCTGGGGACAGCACCACTGACGTTTCATTTGGGACCAGGCTACCCACAGGAAAATTTCTGTCCACCGTGTGCCCATACCCGGAAAGAGAATGAAGAGGCAACGTTTAATGCTGCTGTGGACCAGGCTGCCCAAATATCATCTGCTACCACTTCCACCCCGACACAGACCCCAGTGCACTAGCTGCGTGGACACACCGCAAAGGTGGCACGCGGCTGAACAATTCGGTGTCACCTTGACACTCGATCAATGTAAAACCTCTGTAGATAACTGCCCCATCATCCAGCAAGTCAAGCCACGGGACTGGCCGATAGGCCACCGGGCCACATTCGTCGTGGCACGGGAGCGGGTCGGGTCCGGCAAATCGACTATATTGGACCGCTCCCGCGACAGAATAAGAAGCAGTATGTCCTCACGATGGTGGGCACATACTCCAATGTCCTGGTGGCGGTGCCCTGTGAGAGGGCCGACCAGAACGGCACCATCAGAGGATTACAGCACCTCTCCTCTCTATGGGGTCCCATGGGAGGTACAATCCGATCAGGGCTCACACTTTGTTGGGACCAAAGCCCAGACCTGGGTGGCTGAGGCGGGGATCTCGTGGCTGTTCCATATATCCCACCCACCCCAGGCATCGGGCTTAATTGAAAGAATGAACGGCCTGCTCAAGGAAAGAATTCGCACTCTGACACCCTCTCGCACGCTGCAGGGGTGGCTAAGTGTCCTTCAGCAGGCCGTTGACCAGTTAAACACACGGCCCACTAGCCAAGGGGGATCCCCACTGGCCCGCCACCTGGCACGGTCCCCATCTCCCGACTGGGAAACCACCAAACCCACCCCCACCCCCCCCGAGACCGAGGACTCGGGCAGAGTATGGATCCGACAGCCGCAGAGCCTCCCCAGAAAGGGAGAAGTTGTCGCGCGCGGGGTCCAGGGGACACCCGTTGGGTTGCCATTCCGGGCAAATCTGATTTGTCCTGTATACATACCCGGCATTTAACCAGCCGGGAATGAGTTTCCTCCTACACCTACCCCCACCCTCTCCCCACGCGCCCCCCCCCCGTCCCCGTCTCCCCCTACAGGACAATGGTGCGACTCCAGTCATCCCTCCTGGTCGCTGCGATGCTCGGCTCCGCGACAGCTGCCAACACCTTCCTCAGGGTCGCTTACGAGTTTACCAGCAACACCAACAGATCGGACTGCTGGATCTGCTTGCGGGCCCCAGCACACGCTGATGATGCGATGCCACTCATGCTGATCCCGCTGGATGACATTGAGATGAACTGTTTACACAGACTGTTTGCGACTGCTGGTTTTGGCATATCTGTTTGGGGGGGCCCTGCTGGCAGTCCCCCACCACTCTCCTCCCCACTACACAACATCTCTTCCCTTGACCCCCGATGGGGTGGGTGCTTCAGGAACTGGTATTTTCCTCCCTACAATTTGACCTCCACCCGAGTCCCCACCCTCAGAGTTATTCCACAGCCACTGAGTAGACCTAACGAATGCTGGTGCAGACTCCGCAATGCGCACACTTCTAACTTTTCCGTTGGTCACAGCAACTGTCAGCGAAACTGGTACCCGGGTGCCCCAGTGACCTCTGCCGACGATGCCACTAAGCTGGGTGCTCCCTGGACCCTAAACGGGACCCACTGGATCTGTGGCCACTGTGCCTACCCGTGGCTCCCCACGAGCTGGTACGGCTGCTGCTTTCCCCCTTATGTGGTGCCCTTCATCCACCCCCTGAATGACCTTGGGGAGCATCCGGCGTACAGCAGCCCCTGGGACAAGAGGGCCATTATGGAGGCAGGGAGATTGTGGATGATAGCCTGTCCCGGGAGGTGATCCAGATGACCAGTGTGCTCGAGACTCTGGCCAACGAGATGGCAGTGGCACTGCAACACACGGAGGATGGTACGGCCCGGCTGTCCCGGGAGGTGATCCAGATGACCAGTGTGCTCGAGACTCCGGCCAACAAGACGGCAGTGGCCCTACAACACACGGAGGATGCCCTCACCCGAACGGCAGCAGAACTGACAGCTGTCAGGATGGTCGCCCTGCAGAACCGAATGGCACTGGACTACCAACTCGCTGCTGATGGTGGAACGTGTGCAGTGGTTGGAAAGGAATTCTGTACCTTTATTCCCAATGAGTCCAGCAACATCACTCACTTGGGACTCGGTGGCTAAAATTCAAAAATCAAGGGACCAGCTCCTCCAGCACAACACCTCATGGGGCAATTGGTGGCCGTTTGTGTCCCTGGGGGGTGGTGGGCAACTGTCATTCACTGGTCCATCGCACTCATTCTTGTAATCATAGCCATTTCTATACTATGTTGCGCATGCCAGCTGATTAAGAGTGTCTCTGCTTTTACTTAGCTGCTTAAAAATGGTTATTTCTGGTATGTGATATTGTTTCACCCTCTTATGTGTGTTGGCTATGTGGTGCGTCGTCTGAGGGGTGGAGTGTATCCAGAGATACCGGCCACGTGACAGATGCACTGCCACCTGGCTGGTCGGAGGACACACCACATGCCGATCAACATTTGGTCCCTCCCAACTAATCAATGCACACCTAAATTATTGGTCACCTTAATTGGATTATCGCACCCAGCCCCATGTTATAAAAGGTGAGATGTGCCTGGCTCACTCTCTCTTACAGACCACCTCATTGAAGGTAAGTGCATTGATTTATGTTTAGGAAGGTCTATCGTTTGTCCTGGTAAGGGAGCCGCAGCTATCCAAGGTCAAGGGAGATAGCTGTTGTAGTGCTTTTCCCTTGTTCTTTGTCTGTGTAACTGTACCCTGTCCCCACACCGCTTCCTGTGTATTGTAGTTGCTTGTGTTGACCTGACTTCCCTTTGTAAATAAATTCCTTATTATTAAAACTGTGTGTGTCCAGGCCTCTACTGTTGAGACTCAAAGAACCAGTTATTTTCCATCACAACAGTCAGGCAGCGTCTATGGAAATAAATAAACAGTCAATGTTTCAGGCCACAATCCTCCTTCAGGACTGAGAAGGAAGTAGGGAAATGCCAGAATAAAAAGATGGGGGGAGGAGAGTGAGGTTAGCTGGAAGGCATTAGGTGAAGCCAGCTGGGTGGGAAGAGTCAAGGGCTGGAGAAGAAAGAAACTGATAAGAGAAGAGAGTGGACCACAGGAGAAAGGGAGGGAAGAGAGGACCGTGGGGTTAGTAATAGGCAGGGTAGAAGAAGTAAAAGGTCAGAGTGGGGAATATGGGAAGGTGGGAAGGAGGAAATTTGGTTACTGAAAGGAGAAATCAATATTCATACCATTAAGGTTGGAGGGTACTAATATGGGAAATATTTGGATCAACCCCAAATATCCTGAAACTAGAATCAAGGAGTTACCTGATTTATTAACTTCTCTTTCTCTCTCTTAATCTGCTGCTCCATTTCCTCGTACAGGCAGCGTACCTCTCTATCATGCTCGTACTCCTTCCTGTAGTTAAAGAAAGGGAAGAGCCTTCAGACAACAGCTCCAAAACTTTGCCTTCTGCAATGAAAGGGAATTCAGCAAATGACTTACCTTGGAATAACATGCTCTTTCTGTTAAACAGGAATAATTGGTGAGGAAAAAAGGAAATATGCTGCTTACTTGATATGGGTAAGGCACAAAAAAATAGTGAAAAGCTTTTGAGGTCTTTCAAGTTCCTGACATCTTTGTTACTGCTTTCTTCCTGAAGTTCAAGGATTATAATGAGTAAAAACCCGTTTTTTCACATGTCAAGTTTGATAGTAGCCCGCCGGTGGCATAGTACATTAGCACTGGACTTTGAGGTGAATGGTCTTGAGTTTGAATCCAGCCAGCCCTTGCACGCTTTCCATCTAAGCTGAGTTAAGCATCAAGCTTAACTCAACCTCGTAAAAAAACAGACAAATGCTTAAAAGCTGTCTGATGTGATGCACGAAAAGGAACAGCAACCTTTCCAGTGAGTATTGGATAATCAGTAATGGAACTAAACAGCATTAATCCTCCCTTCACATGGCACACATAATGAGGATTGCTGGATGGTGTTCAGGTTCAGTCAGAAAGAGAAACAGCAGGCAATCAAAATACATTTCCTCAAATTTTACATCTAAATCAGTACACATTTACTAATTTGTGACAAATGGTTACCGTTTCATTGCTTGTTCCATGATTTCCTTCTCCTGCTGTATCTCCTGGATGTGTGTCGTAAGGTTGGCTAAGAACTGCTCAAAGTTGGCCAGCAGCTCAGGCTTCCCTCTGTGGAGCCTGGCCCATAACTCCCTTACCTCACTTTGACTGAAGTGGAGGGGAAAAAGCAGAAGTTAAAAGAAAATTTCCTAAAGTTAACCAGTATGTTTATTAATGATATCATATTGAAGAAATTAATACAATTAGTGTCAGTGTTGTAAATTCTGGATATATATATGTAGCCACTGTAGCACGTCAATGCAGTTTCATTCATTGATTACTTGTGTTTAAGAGACCAAATCAATTAAGAACATCACCTTATCTTTTGCAATATGTGCTTTTTATTTTTATTTAAGAGACAGATGTGCTCTCTCAGGTTAGTATCAAATGAACTACCTGAGTGTTTCTGTGATGATTCATTTCGATTTTCAGTTGCAGATTCTCAAGTTGAATCATCGTTTAATGCCAGCTACTTATTCCTTTTCAACCACAAAACTGTATGATACGCACTATATAAACTGATCACTTATGGACCTGAATTTGTAGAAGCCTTGAATAAATACTAATTACTTTGAGTAAAATAACAGTCATTCTTCCAGAGCCAGAAGGTTGAAAGTTCCTTTCTTTATTCAAATAACAATTTCTTTAGCATCAACTCTCTACATCTTCTCTGTTATCTTAACTGTACTTTCATTGAATTTCTGTACTATTTGAACTATGACTAATCAGGTTTTAATATCTTTCATTTTCTCTCTAATATTAAAGCTTGTTCAAATTTTGACTCAAAATATTATTAGATTTGAGAAATAAAATGAACTGTAGTACCAGATTTGTAAAGTACTTACTCCTCAAAGATCTGTGAAGCTCCAAGCTGCTCCATCATGAAACAAAACTGCTTCTCTTCCACGTCTGTAACAATATCCAGCTCGTCCGACCAGCCAGATTCAAAGGTTTCATCGTGCTTTGAGTTTTCCAGTCTCTCTGTTGTTGGCAGCACTTTGATGCCAATGAATTGCCCTGAATATTCAAGGGACACTTAAATTACCGATCTAACAAAATCTTGAGTATGACAAGGCAAGACCAAAGTTCAGACAAGCAATGAAACTGCAGGCCTTTCTAGCTAGTGTAGAAAGAGAAGGAATGAGCAGCAGAGAAGCTGGCAGCATAGCAGTGAAGTGATGAGTTTCCAGATTCAGAAATGAGACCCCAATGTTCAGATCACACCAATGGCACCTGTGGAATTTAAATTCAGTTCATATTCTGCAGTTCTTAAAAGAAGATAAATTAGTCTTGTTAATTGTCATAAGATTACTGGATTGTTGTTAAAAACCTATCCACTGGGGAAATCTACCATCTGCACTTTATCTGCATTATTTGTGATTCTGGCTTCACAGTATTGCAGTTGATTCTTAAATGTTTGATGCCCAAAATTTAAAAAAGATTAAATTCATAACTTAAGAATGGAAGTGCTAGAGAGCTAAGCTGCTAGATGCTGAACTGAAATAAAGGAAAGCAAAAGTTATTATTATCGTAGTACAAAGGTGATTGCTGAGGGCAATCGAGAGTTCAGCCTTCCTTCTGATTGCTGCCGAGAAGGAGACTGTGAGCAGACTATTGCTGTAGGCCTCTGAACTCACGTGGTCTCTCTCCTTTTGTTGATTAGTGAAGATGTCACCGTGGTCCTGCGTTATGAATTGGACTATTCTGTTTATGGACTGTGGAATTCCTCAGACTTAAGGTTTTTGTATTCTGTGTATTTCACCCATTTCTTTCCATTTTGTTGTGTGAGGGGAGGGAGTTTTGGGGGGGGGGGTCGATGTTCTTGTTCCATTTTGTGTGGGGCTGGGGATTTGGGGTCGAAGTTTTCTGTTTTGTGCAGGGTAAGGGGGGTTTGGGGGTTGATAATCAGGATGCCATTCTTTTTTGTGCAAGGGGTAGGTTTGATATTTCGCTCTGAATGACTTTCATGTTCCTTCTTTGCTTCGTGGTTATCTTGAGAAGATGAATACTAGAGTTGTATATGGATAACTACTCTGATAACAAATGAACTTTGAACACATATGTCATCATATACAACCCTGAGATTCATTTTCCTGTGGACATACTCAACATATCTATATAGTAAAAGCTAAATGAACCAATGAAAGTCCACCCAACTCGGGCATTCAACCACAATGGTAATAAACAAACAAACAAATAAATAAATAGCTTTGAGAGCACGAGATGAAGAATCCTTGAAAGTGAGTCCATTGGCTGTGGGAACATTTTATTGATAAGACAAGAGAAGTTATCCCCTTTGGCTCAAGAGCCTGATGTTTCAGGGGTAATAACTGTTCCTGAACCTGGTGGTGTGAGCCCTGAAGCTCCTGTACCTTCTTCCTGATGGTGGTGGTGAGGAGAGAGCATGTCCTGTGCGGTGGGGGTCCCTGATGCTGCTTTCCTGCTATGTCATTCCATGTAGAAGTGCTCAGTGGTTGGGAGGGCTGTACCTGGGCTATATCCATGACTGCTACTAGGAAAAGGGACTACCAATCTCAATCACCTCACTGTCAGTGACAGCAGGTGAAGAATAGTGCTTCAGTGGAGGAAAGCAAAGATGACAAAGGGAAAGTGAGTCACACAGCAGGTAATTAGATGAAAATTGCAACCAAAAACACTCAGAATAAGGGTGATGAAAGGAGACCACAGAGTAATCAAGGCAAGAACACTTTAACCATATTGCTGTCCCTATGAAGATTGATAGAGAGGGGTGAGAAGAAAATCAAAATCTGCACACTATGCAGCTTGGGTTTTACCTATGCACCCTCCAGTAAGTATCAAAAGCATGCAAGTTGACCTAATCAGCAAAAACAGGGAAGAAATCTGCGAAAATATAAAACTTGTTAAGTTTGCACAGGTGGAGCAACTCTCACGAGTCCAATTCTCCAACCATTGTCCTCAGACCTATTTCATTCCATTGGTTTATTCTTCCTGTAACTTACAGGCACACATGGTAGTGAGATGATGAGCTAAGTTCCACTGCCCTTGCATATATGTCCTGAAGTAATGCTGGAAGGGGACTCATTTCTATAGGGCTTTGGTGAGATGACATCTAGAATATTGTGGTCTGGTCTCCTACCCCGAGGAAGGATATACTGTAATTGTAGGAAAGGCAGAGGGGAGAAAGAAGAGGGGAGAGTGGGATTTGGTAGAGGGTGAAGGGGAGAGAGGGAGGTGGAGCTGTGATGGTTTTTCAAATTGATTCCTGGGTTGTTGGGTTTGTCCTTTAAGAGAATAAGGTGAATGAGCATACTTCCAAATTAGAATGAGAGATAGTCTCATTAAAGCACACAGAACTGTCTCTGCATTTGAAGAGTAGATGCAGAGATCATTTTTTTTACCGTGGCTTGGGTGTTCTGGAATCATGGATCAAAGTCCCAAAGTAAGGGGCTGGCAATTCAGGATCAAAATGTGGAAATGTGAACTCGTAGGGTAGAGCATCTTTGCAATTCTTGCCCAATAGAGCAGTGAAGGTTCCGTTTATTCAAAAGATCAACAGATTACTGGATATTAAGAAAAAGAATATGGCGTTCCCGCAGGAAGGTGACACTGAGATGAAAGATCAGCCATGATCTTAATGCACAGCAGAACAGGCACATGGACTGGATGGTCCATTCCTGCTTCTACTTATGCGGGTCTGCAATTCCATCAGTAATTTTTAATTATAATACTTGTCATATTTAATCACTGTGCATTCACCTCTCGACAGCAGCCTACCCTTTTCTACTAATTAGCTGCAGTGGGCTTGTCATCAAGCTTTCAGTCGAGCACTGCAAGCGCCCAGATATTTTTCAAAACAGTAAAATCTTAGGATTCTTTCCCCTCTCAACTTGAATGCATCACTGGCTTCTTCACTTATTTCAAAACATGCAAACAAGGAGATAAGGAGAAGACTATTGAGAGTTTAACATGTGTACTTAATTCGCAACTAATTAGGTTTGTATCCATTCTGAATGGAATTAGAGAGATAAAAAGAGAAAAAAGTAATTCAGAGCTGTCAGTATTGCCAGTAGCTTCGGGCAAAAGCAGGGTCGTCATTGGGCAAAAGGTTCTATTCAAAGTACACCCACAATTTCAAAACAAAATCTTTAAGTATAACCATGTGGGAGTTGAAGAGATATTTCCAATTAAAAGGAGAATTGATTTGGAATTCAGCTCTTCTGCATATACTACAGTTGCTTTCATTTAGAGAGTGGGTTTGCTTTAAGTATCAGAAACAAAGGTACAGATGGCTGCTATTCATTTAATCTCTTTCTGCCTCTAAATTCACTGAACTTTATTACAATAAATTATGATGTTTCAGCTGAGCTATGGGCCCTTGTATTATACAGGAATTTAAAGAGGGCCCAACTCACTGGTGTCACCCCTTAGTCTTGTGTCATTCACCAATTCAAATTTTTCCCCAAGACTTTCTCAGAAGAAGGGGCACTTATCTCAAATTATGTCTGCTGCCAAAAAAAAGCGCAACGCAAAGAAAATTCTTTCAATCCATACCTTACAGTCTTGATGATCATTTTAAACTAGTGACCTTTTGTCATTGAGCGTTAGCAGTGTGCCCTAGGGTGAATTTACTACAAAAGATTCTGACATTATACCTCAGTCTTTTGATTTATGGGCACTTGCGCTTGGTGCAATTCATAAAATCATCTTCAGCAATTTATAACAGAGTAAAAGATGAGGGAGAGAGCAAGAAGGTTTCCTCAAGGACCTCAGTGCTCCCACCCTCTCTTCCACACTTCCAAATATCAACATGAACAATTTGGTGCGTTTACCCTCCCAACACATATATTGATCTTATCACCACTGTTGCAAACCCCTGTCCTACCACATTATTGTCAATAAAGTCCATTGCAAATGTTTATGTATTGTACATACCAAGGCCCATGCTGAATTCTACTGGTGTTAAGTAGCCGTTCTTATCCTGGTCCAAGCTGTCAAAGACATCTTCCAGTTGCTCTGGAGTCAGGGGCAACTCATTCTGCAATCTCTGTAACAAAGCATGAAACAATATCTCAGATGGGCATCAGATATAACAGAGCTGCCTGGTAAATTAAATATTAATAAAAGGGGAAAAAAATCAACTGCATCAAAGTAAGTTACATTGCAGGGGAAAGTAAAACTCTATTGGAAGGGAATATTGGGGTCAGAATTTCCACCTTCGCTCAATTACAATTTTTTTTTCATTTCTGCTTGGCTCTTCAAATAGGAATTAGACTCAAAATGACCCTCTGTGATTAAATATTATGCCTCTGAAAGAGCTGTACGTTCAATGCAACTGAAAACTAACACCACATATATTATGTGACCACAATCCTTACAGAGCAATAGTAGCATCTTCACCTGATTTGCCTTGAATGAGTACAAAGTACAGAAATCTGATCATCTGGTGATATAATTCCTTTCAAAATAGAACATTACAGCACAGTACAGGCCCTTTGGCCCAAGATGATGTGCTGACCTTTACAAAATAGAGGCATGAACATATACGGAGTACACTCATTGTGCTTAAAGATGTCTACCATTGGAAGGAACAGTCTTGCAAGTTCAAATATGTACACTCAGACTGAAAATGTATTGGTGAAAATGTTTGCTTATTCTCGAGGTACTTTCCAGAATATTAAATTCATCCAGACTAGACATCTGAATTTGTTCATGTAAATAGCCTGCACTACACAAGACTACTACAATGGAAGGAGATTACCATGGAAATATTTTATCCTTCAGATATTTGTTGGTTCAATATGTACCATGTCATATGAGTCACAATGATTGAAAAGACAATGGGTGATCGTTGTCTTTCCGGACCATGATTGTTCTTGTAAAACTTCTCTACAGAAGTAATTTTCCATTGCCTTCTTCTGGGCATTGTCTTACAAGACGATGACCCAGCCTGGGTAGGTCAAATACAAGGAGACACTATCTGTACGCTTCAGAGATTGTCTACCTGGCAACAGTGGTCACATAACCAGGACCTGTGATAAGCTGTTCATATGACCATCCACCATCTGCACCCATGACTTTACATGACCCTGAGTGGGTGGCTAAGTAGGTGCTACACCTTGCCCAAGGGTGACCTGCAGATTACTGCAGGGGAGGAGTGCCTTACACCTCCTTCGGTAGAAACGTATCTCCACTCTGCCACCCGAATTAGATAGCAGTTGAGCTGTTCTCTTACCCAGTTCCCTTTTGGTCAGCAGAGCACTGTATTTTGCATTGCGATCTTTGCTGCCTAATTATCAGGAAGCAAACCTACCACAGGACAATGGCACAAACAAGAGAAAGCCTACAGATGCTGGAAATCCGAATGTGGAGGAACTCAGCAGGCCAGGCAGCATCTATGGAAAAGAGTACAGTCGACATTTCAGGCCAAAGAATCAATTGCACTCTTTTCCTAGATGCTGCCTGGCCTGCTGAGTTCTTCCAGCATTTTGTGTGTGTTGACAGGACACTTGCACATTTATGCCTCTGTGCCTCATTCAAAGATTTGTGCCATCATTGATTCAAGTTAATCAGTGTACTCTGAAGTGTACTTTCCTACCCGTTAAATCAAAGATTAAACATATTTTATCACTATATTACTTCTTATTATAGTGGTATAGAATGTTATGAATGCAGTAAAGAAAACTTATTAAGTGTAACACGTAGCCTGAAAGAACAGATCAATTCATGTTCATTAAGTTCACTGCGTATACAAATGCATGAATTTATCTGCTACAAGCAGCTCAGATTCAACCAAAGAATCTCATTAATAACTAGACATAGAACAATGTAAGCGCTCCTGATCCAACTCAACATCAAACTCGTGTGCAATATAATTGAATTTTAAAACTGTATAAGTTCCATGCTAAGTGTTT
The DNA here is from genome assembly GCF_030144855.1 of Hypanus sabinus. Lineage (NCBI taxonomy): Eukaryota > Metazoa > Chordata > Chondrichthyes > Myliobatiformes > Dasyatidae > Hypanus > Hypanus sabinus. The sequence continues at coordinate 123,874,703 of NC_082712.1, forward strand.
GGTGCAATTGTCAGTGGGGAAAGATCTGATTCCCTTTTATGGAATTGTTGTTCATTATTGTAAATTCTTTCAGTGTAGAAGACTGGCAAAGAATACAGTGTGATATAGATCAGTTGCAGATATGGACAGAGCAATGGCAGATGGGAGTTTCACCCGGATAACAGTGATGGGTAGGTCAAATACAACGCGACAGTATTCCGTGAAGGGCACTTTCCTGAACAGCAGTGCTGAGCAGAGGGCTCTTGTGATCCAAGTTCACAGCTCCTTAAAAGTGGCTACACAGGTCAACAAGGTTTATGGAATGCTTGCTTTTACGAGTTGAGACATTGAGTTCAAAATTCAAGAGGTTACGTTGCAACTTTATAAAACATTGGTCAGGCCACATCTGGAGTATTGCATACAGTTCTGGTCGCCCCACCATAGGAAGGATTTTGAGATTTTGGAGAGGGTGCAGAAGAGGTTTACCAGGAAGCTGCCTGGTTTAGAGGGCACGTACTATCACGAGAGGCTGGATAAACTTGGGTTGTTTTCTCTGGAGCAGTGGAGGCTGAGGGGAGATCTGATAATGGCTTATAAGTTTATGAGAGGCATAGATAGATTAGACAGCAACTATCTGTTTCCTGGGCTGAAATGTCCAATACCAAAATGTCCAAAGTCATGGCCAAGTGGTTAAGGCGTTCGTCTAGTGATCTGAAGGTCACTAGTTCGAGCCTCAACTGAGACTGCATGTGTGTCATTGAGCAAGCCACTTAACCACACATTGCTCTACGACAACACCAGTGCCAAGCTGCATGGGTCCTAATGTGCTTCCCTTGGACAACATCGGTGGCATGGAGAGGGGAGACTTGCAGCTTGGGCAACTGCCGGTCTTCCATTAAAAAAACACCTCGCCAGGCAAGGTAACTTTCCAAGGCACAAATCCATGGTCTATTGAGACTAACGGAGGCCTACGAACACCAGAAGGCATGCATTGAAGGTGAGAGGGGAGTTGTTTCAAGGAAGATGTGAGGAGTAAATATTTTACTCAGAGAGGTGGCTGCCTGGAATGCACTGCCTGGGATAGTGGTAGAGGTAAATATATTAGAGGCTTTAAGAGATGTTTGGATAGGCACATGGATGTAAGGAAGATGGAGAGATATGGACATTGTATAAGTAGGAGGGATTAGTGTTTGGGTGTTCTTGATTTGCTTTTAGCCAGTTTGGTACAACATTGTGGCCTGAATGGCCTGTTCCTGTGCTGTACTCTTCTCTGATCCTTGTTTGCCTCTGGTCCAACACCCTGACCTTTTCAATCTAGTCTGGTGCTTAAATCACCCAAACATTGGGCTGTTCCGCACTTTTGGACAGCTCTAGGGCCTGAACACTGCTGGCACATGTCCCTTCCAATTAGGCTGGGGGTTAAGTCAATCAGACATAGGGGCTTTATTTGCTCCTGCCTCCGCATACATCCGTCATGCCTCGCCTCTGCATGCCTCCCCATTGTCAGCAATGATCAATAGTAATAAAGTGTTATTAATAAGATGTTTGAGTTTCCTTCATTTTTTATTTTGCCACTGGTAAGTAGTTACTGGGCATCACCAGGGCCATCTTAAACCAGAAGCCCGTTCTTCATTAGCCAGGAGTTAACGGAGGGCATTAACCAGACTTCAATAAGCATGAGATTCATTTTTAAAACTTCCATTTGGAACATCAGCTTGTTACCTCTCACACCAACTGCCAGAATTTCTTTAACACCTCAAAGCCAGGTATCACGATATTACAAAATCTATTAACAAACACTTCAAGTTTGCTCCTGAGTGCCTTTTCAATTTTAACATCTTCAATCATTCTGAAAGGTAGCCCTCGTGACTCCTTACAAAATCAGGAAGTTATTTTTACCTTACTCCATCAATTAAAACATGAAATGTAGCATTACTTCCAGATTCCCCTCCAAAGCTACACGTCATCCTGATTTAAACGGATGAATGTGTTCATTTGTACACAGTGAGCAAGAATTCCTGATTTACAGTACTATGGAAGCCTTTCTGTAAACAATGTGGTAGTTTAAGTGAAAGCCACTATGTCTTCTCAAGGTAATGAGAAATGGGAGACAAATAGAACGCTGACAACTTTACCTATCAATCTAAATGGAATCATGAGAAATAATGGCCTGACCCAAGGATAATGACAAGACCCCTCGTTGAATATATTCAATTCAGCAATCTTGGATGCATGATAGATAAGCATTCTACTGAGCCGAGTTCAACCTAAAATGATTGAATATACATTCAATTGAAGAATATGAATTTCACTGTAAGTCAGTCATTCATGCTGCTACTCATAACATCAAAAATGATTATCTACCTTAACATAGCCCTAACATCTTTGTACAGACTAGTTCCAGCAGTAATACCTTGGCATTACCTTTAGGAGAAAAGTATTCCCTAACTAATATTCACACAAGTTGCTACTTTCACAAGTACAGTCGGCCCTCTGTATCCGCAGATTCAATCAACCTCAGATTGAAAATATTCGGAAAAAAAAGTTCCAGAAAGTTCCAAAAAGCAAAACTTGAATTTGCTGCGCACCAAGCACTACGCTGAATCCACACGACTGAAGTGATGTGTAGGCATACGCTGCTGTAGCCTCCCACCATTTCACAGATCCTCAGACTCTCTCCAGCACTCGTTGTTGGAGCATTGTTCACCTCGCGTCTCGTTCGTTCGCTACTTGTGTTGTGAGCGAGAGGAAGGAGTTTAAGGCTAGTAAGGGATGGCTGGCTAGCTATGTAAAGTGCTATAGCCTCAAGAACTTAGAGATCATGGGAGAATCGGGATCGGCTGATGCCGAGGCAGCATCGGCATTCCCAGAGAACTACGATGGTTCCGTCTGTACTGAACATGTACAGACTTTTTTTTTCTTGTCATTATTCCCTGAACAATACAGTATAACAACAACACACACAAAATGCTAGTGGAACACAGCAGGCCAGGCAGCATCTATAAGAAGAAGTACAGTAAACGTATCAGCCCGAGGCCCAAAACATCGACTGTACTTCTCCGTATAGATGCTGCCTGTCCTGCTGTGTTCCACCAGCATTTTGTGTGTGTGTTGCTTGAATTTCCAGCATCTGCAGATTTCCTCATGTTTGCGTTTTTAAATACAGTATAACAACTATTTACATAGCATTTACATTGTTTTAGGTATTATAAGTAAACTAGAGATGACTTAAAGTACACGGGAGTATGTGCATAGGTTAGGTGCAAATACTACACCATTTTATATAAGGGACTTGAGCATCCACAGAGTTTGGTATCCGCGGGGGGTCCTGGAACCAATACCCCGCGGATACCGAGGGACAATTGTATTTAGGGATCTGGGCAGCAACATTTAATAAAGGGATCCAGAAATCTTTTTCCCTTGGAGTTTACTTGATTTAGTTCCCTCTCAGTATGCCTGATGCGGGATGATCTGCAATCCTACTTCCCTTCAAACCCGTGTCTCCAACTATAGATGCTGAGGACCCTGTCAAATGGATCCATGAGCCCAGGGCAGACAGAAAAGTAATGCTCACCCAAGCCCACATTACCTCACTACTTGAACATCCGGATGTAAACCTCAGAATCAGAATCAGATTCAATCTCCGGCATATGTTGTGAATTTAGTTAATGCTACGGAAACAGTGCAATGAACACATGATAAATAAGTACAGAGAAGTAAACCGAGTTGCATTAAGTATATATATATATATATATATATATATATATATATATGTCTATTAAATAGTTAAGTTAAAATAAATAGTGCAAAAAAATCCAAATACTAAAGTACTGAGGCAGTGTTCATGAGTTCAATGTTCATTTAGAAATTGGATGGCAGAGGGGAAGAAGTTGTTCCTGAATCACTGAGTTTGTGCCTTCAGGCTTCTGTACCTCCCTCCGGATGGTAAGAGTGTGAGCAGGGCATGTCCTGGGTGGTGGGGGTCCTTAATGATGGAAACCACCTTCCTAAAGCACTGCTCCTTGAAAATGTCTTGGATACTAAAAAGGCCAGTACTTTAAAAGAAAAGTTTCCGCAATTTATTTTGATCTTGTGCAGTAGCCTTCCTATACCAGACGGTGATGTCACCAGTCAGAATGCTCTCCACGGTACATTTGTAGAAGTTTTCAAGTGTTTTAGTTGACAACCAAATCTCCTCAAACTCCAAATGAAGTATAGCCGCTGTCTTGCTTTCTTTATAGTTGCACCAATATGTTATATCCTCAGATATTGACACCCACGAACTTGAAGCTGCTCACTCTCTCCACTTCTGATCCCTCTATGAGGACTGGCTTGTTGTTCCCTCATCTTAACCTTCCTGAAGTCCACAATCAGCTCTCTGGTCTTGTTGATGTTGAGTGCCAGTCTGTTGTTGCTGCAGCACCACTCAGCTAGCTGATATATCTTACTCCTGCACGTCCTTTCATCACCATCTGAAATTCTGCCAACAATGGCAATATCACCTGCAAATTTAGAGATGTCATTTGAGCTTTGCCTAGCCACACATCACTAGTGTAGAGAGAGTAGGACAGTGGGCTAAGCATACATCCCTGTGGTGCACCAGTGTTGATTGTCAGTGAGGTCGAGATGTTATTTCAATGCACATAGATAGCAGTCTTCTGGTTAGGAAGTCAATGATCCAGTTGCAGAGGGAGGTACAGTGGCTCAGGTTCTGTAGCTTTTTGATCAAGACTGTAGGAATGATGGTGTTAAATGCTGAGCTATAGTTAATGTACAGCATCCTGATGTAGCGGTGTGCTACATGCAGCGCTAAAATTACGACACGGAGTCGGTAACTGCAGTCGAAGGAAAAACTTTATTCCAAATCCTCAGCCTCACTTTTAAGCCTCCCTCAACCTGCCCCCCGTGGCGCAGAGGCTCCAAAGCTCTGTGCTCGCAAACCCTCGTAGGCTATCTCCCTTAGCTGGAAAGCTGGCTAATTGTGAGCCGGTTCGGATGTGCCAGGAAATGGGTCGCCACATAACCCCCCCCCCCCCCCGAACCGGCGATACACCCCCCAATGTCCACAGTCTGGGCCGGAACCTGCTTGGGAGGTCGGCCTCTGCGCCGAGGTGCCGGAAACTCGACCGGTTGCGCCAGGTCCACATGGGCCGGGTTGAGTCGGTCCACCGTGAAAACCTCCTCTTTCCCCCCCAACGTCCAGCACGAACGTGGACCCGTTGTTCCGGAGCACCATAAACGGCCCCTTGTATGGCCGCTGCAGCGATGGCCGATGCCCGCCCCTTCGTACAAACACAAACTTACAGTTCTGCAGGTCTTTGGGTACACAGGTCGGGTTCCGCCCGTGCTGTGAAGTGGGTATGGGGGCCAGGTTACCAAGCTTCTCGCGTAGTCTGCCCAGGACTGCTGCGGGATCTTCCTCTTGCCCCCGTGGGGCTGGTAGGAACTCCCCGGGGACGACCAGGGGCGCGCCGTACACCAACTCGGCCGACGAGACATGCAGGTCGTCCTTGGGCGCAGTGCGGATGCCGAGTAGGACCCAGGGAAGCTCGTCCGCCCAGTTGGCTCCTCGCAGGCGGGCCATGAGGGCCGACTTCAGGTGACGGTGGAAACGCTCCACTAGCCCGTTCGACTGTGGGTGGTGCAGTTGTGTGGTGCAGCTGAGTCCCCAAAAGGCTGGCCATAGCTGACCACAGGCTGGAGGTGAACTGGGCGCCTCTGTCGGAGGTAATGTGGGCCGGTACACCAAAGCGAGATATCCAGGTGGTGATCAGGGCTCGGGCGCAAGATTCAGAGGTGGTGTCGGTGAGCGGGACCGCCTCTGGCCATCTTGTGAACCGGTCCACGATAGTCAGGAGGTGACACGCTCCGCGCGACACTGGCAGGGGGCCCACGATATCCACATGAATGTGGTCGAAACGCCGGTGGGCGGGATGGAACTGCTGCGGTGGGGCTTTGGTGCGCCGCTGCACCTTGGCCGTCTGGCAGTGCATGCACGTTTTGGCCCATTCACTGACCTGTTTGCGGAGTCCGTGCCAAACAAACCTGCTGGAAACCATCCGGACAGTCATCCGGATGGAGGGATGCGCCAAGTTATGAATGGAGTCGAAAACACGGCGCCGCCAGGTTGTCGGGACGACGGGACGGGGCTGGCCGGTGGCGACGTCACAGAGTAGGGTCCTCTCACCCAGGCCTACAGGGAGGTGCTGGAGCTGCAAACCGGAGACTGCGGTTCTGTAACTCGGTATCTCCTCATCTGCCTGCTGTGCCTCTGCCAGTGCCTCAAAGTCTACCCCTTGAGAAAGGGCATGAACGGTAGGGCGAGAGAGCTCATCAGCCACGACATTGTCCTTACCCGAGACGTGCCGGACATCCGTCGTGTATTCAGAGATGTAGGACAGGTGGCGTTGCTGGCGGGACGACCAGGGGTCGGACGCTTTTGTAAACGCAAAGGTAAGCGGTTTGTGGTCCGTGAACGCGGTGAAGGGCCGACCTTCTAGGAAGTACCTGAAATGCCGGACTGCCAGGTAGAGCGCCAACAGTTCCCGGTCGAAAGCACTGTATTTGAGCTCGGGTGGTCGCAGGTGTTTGCTGAAAAACGCCAGGGGTTGCCAGCGACCTGCGATGAGTTGCTCCAGCACCCCACCGACTGCCGTGTTAGATGCGTCCACTGTGAGGGCGGTAGGGGCGTCCATTCTGGGATGTACTAGCATTGCGGCGTTCGCCAAAGCTTCCTTCGTTTGAACGAAAGCGGCGGCGGACTCCTCGTCCCAGGTAATGTCCTTGCTCGGACCCGACATCAGGGCGAACAGGGGGCGCATGATCTGGGCAGCTGAAGGGAGGAAGCGGTGGTAGAAATTGACCATACCTACGAATTCCTGAAGGCCTTTGATCGTGGTTGGTCGGGGGAAGTGGCGGACCGCATCTACCTTAGTGGGCAGAGGGGTTACCCCATCTTTAGTAATCCTGTGGCCCAGGAAGTCAATGGTATCGAGTCCGAACTGGCATTTGGCGGGGTTGATTGTTAGACCGTATTCACTCAGTCGCGCACAGAGTTGACGGAGGTGGGACAGATGCTCCTGACGACTGCTGCTGGCTATGAGGATGTCGTCCAAATAGATATATGCGAAGTCCAGGTCCCTTCCAACCGCGTCCATTAACCGCTGGAACGTCTGTGTGGCATTCTTCAGGCCGAACGGCATGCGGAGGAACTCGAAAAGGCCAAACGGGGTGATGAGAGCCGTTTTGGGGACGTCGTCAGGATGCATCGGGATTTGATGGTACCCTCGGACGAGGTCTACCTTGGAGAAGATCCGTGCGCCGTGCAGGTTTGCAGCAAAGTCCTGAATGTGCGGCACAGGGTAGCGGTCCGGTGTGGTAGCCTCGTTCAGCCTGCGGTAGTCGCCGCACAGTCTCCAGCCTCCCGTCGCTTTGGGCACCATGTGCAGGGGGGGGCCCATGGGCTGTCGGACCGCCGGATGATCCCCAATTCCTCCATCCTCTGGAACTCCTCCTTCGCCAGTCGGAGCTTGTCCGGGGGAAGCCGCCGAGCGCGGGCGTGGAGGGGTGGACCCTGGGTCGGGATGTGGTGCTGTACGCCGTGTCTGGGCATGGCCGCTGTGAACTGCGGTGCCAGAACCGATGGGAAATCCGCCAGGACCCTGGTGAAGTCGTTGTCGGACAGCGTGATGGAGACAAGGTGAGGGGCTGGCAACTGGGCTGCACCCAGGGAGAACGTCTGAAAGGTCTTGGCGTGTACCAGTCTCTTCCTGGGCAGGTCAACCAGTAGGCTGTGAGCCCGCAAAAAATCCGCACCCAGAAGCGGTTGGGCTACGGCGGCCAGTGTAAAGTCTCACGTGAACTGGCTGGAGCCGAACTGTAGCTGCACCTGACGGGTGCCATAGGTCCTTACTGTGCTGCCGTTCACGGCCCTCGGGGGGGACCCGGTGCCCTGCTGCGGGTGTCGTAACTCGTCGGCGGTAAAACGCTGATCTTGGCACCAGTATCGACCAAAAACCGGCGTCCCGACCTTCTATCCCACACATACAGGAGGCTATCCCAATGGCCAGCCGCCGTAGCCATCAGCAGCGGCTGGCCCTGTCGTTTCCCGGGAACTTGCAGGGCGGGCAACAACGGCGGGCTTCTGCGCCCCACCGCTGGTGGTAGAAGCACCAGTGTTCATTGGGCCGGGGGTTTGCGGGCTCTGCGGCCGGGCCTGGACTGGTTTGCTGCCGGGAGTGTGGCTGGGAGATCTGTGCGATGGACGCCCCGCTCACCTTTTTGGCGTTCCACAGCAAATCCGCCCGGGCTGCCACCTTCCGGGGGTCACTGAAATCCGCGTCGGACAGCAGCAGGTGTATGTCCTCGGGCAGCTGCTCTAGGAATGCCTGCTCAAACATGAGGCAGGGTGTGTGTCCGTCGGCCAGAGACAACATCTCATTCATTAAAGCCGAAGGAGGTCTGTCGCCCAAGCCATCCATGTGCAGTAAACGGGCAGCCCGCTCGCGCCATGAGAGTCCGAAAGTCCTGAGGAGCAGGGCTTTGAATTCCGTGTACTTGCCGTCCGCCGGGGGCGACTGTACAAACTCCACGACCTGGGCCACTGTGTCCTGGTCGAGGGAGCTCACCACGTAGTAGTAGCGGGTGTCTTCTGAGGTGATCTGGCGAACTTGGAATTGGGCTTCGGCTTGCTGGAACCATAGGTTCGATCGCTGTGTCCAGAAACCTGGCAGTTTCAACGAAACCGCATGAACAGAGGCGGCGTCGGTCATTTCTGGTCCAAAAATCGTTTGGACCGTCAGGGTCACCAATTGTAACGGTGTGCTACACGCAGCGCTAAAATTACGACACGGAGTCGGTAACTGCAGTCGAAGGAAAGACTTTTTTCGAAATCCTCAGCCTCACTTTTAAGCCTCCCTCAACCTGCCCCCCCCCCCCCCCCCCCCGTGGCGCAGAGGCTCCAAAGCTCAGTGCTTGCAAACCCCTGTAGGCTATCTCCCTTAGCCGGAAAGCTGGCTAATTGTGAGCCGGTTCGGATGTGCCAGGAAATGGGTCGCCACAATGACATATATATGTGCATTGTCCAGGTGATCAAAGGCTGTGTGGAGAGCCATTGAGGCAGCTGATGCTGCTCTTCTTGGGCACTGGTATAATTTTTGCCCTTTTGAAGCCAGTGGGAATTTCCAGCTGTAGCAGTGAGAGATGGAAAATGTCCTTGAACACACCCGGTTGTGGTTGGTACAGGTTTACAGAGCCTTACCAGGCACTCATTTGGGTCCTGCCACCTTATGAAGGTTCACCCTTTTGAAAGACAGCCTGACATCAGCCTCCAAGACAGAGGTCACAGGGGTTATCGGATGCTGCAGGGATCCTCATAGCTCTGGTTATGCTCTTTCTTACAAAGCTAGCATAAAAGCATGAGCTCATCTGGTAGTGAAGCATCGCTGCCATTCATGATGTTGGGTTTAGCTTTGTGGGAAGTAATGGCATGCAAACCCTGCCAGAGTTGACGTGCATCCAATGTCGTCTCTAACCTCTCCCAGAATTGTTTCTTGCCTCTTGAAGTAAACCTGCGCAAGTCATATCTGGTTTTCTTATACAGACTGAGCACCAGACTTAAATGCAACAGATCTAGCCCTCAACAGATGTTGAACCTCTTGGTTCTTGCACAGCGTTTGCTTTGGGAATGTACAGTAAGTTTTCATAGGCACACAGTCATCAATACAGGTTTTAATGAAGTTGGTGACCACTGTGGCATACTTGTCCAGGCTCGAAGATGAACACAGTCCAGTCCGAAGCAATCCTGCAAGTGCTCCAGTGCCTCCCTTCTCCATACCTTCTTGGTCCTCACTACTGGTGCTGCAGTCTTCAGTCTCAGGGCATAGAACTACAGCCAGGTGGTCAGACTTACCAAAGTATGGGCGTGGGATAGCACTCTTCAACTTAGTGGAACAGTGGTCCAGTATGCTGTTCTCTCTGGTACTACAGATGATTTGTTAATAATAATTTTTTAGCAACTGTGATCAAGCTGGCCTGGTTAAAATCCTCCAGAATGATGGGAAAGGCATCAGGATAGGTTGTTTCATGCTTGTTGATTACATTGCTCAGTTCGTCTAGAGCCTGTTTGACATTATCCTGAAGTGGAATGTACGCTACTACCAAAATGATCGCAGGATGGCTTCCCTGACTCGACTCTTCACGAGGTCATCCACAGCTCAGCAACTGGACTCCCAGTCTGCAGGTTGGTGTTTGCTGACCCACACAGACTCTCATTTAAGTAATACTTGATAATACATTATCTTTACTTACAAATCCTACCATGGACTCACTCTTCCCCATCTCTTCTGTAAGTTATCTGTTTCTCCAGTTCCAGCCCCTTTCAGCATTCCCAGACTGAAGTATATCCCTGTCACCAGCTGCCCCAAACTCTGGGTTTGTTTTCCTAAACCCATCTGTCTCTCCATCCTCTTTACTCCTCTTGGATGCACCTGAATACCTCCAACCTCTGACTATCATTCCAGTCAGATAAGCAAACATGAGCAGTGATAGATTTGATTTAATAATATTCTTTCACAACCCCTTGCAAAATGTTACCAAATTAGAGCTTCTATGTATAAATAGAAATCACTATTGTTGCTGTCTTCTTCTCAACACATCAAATAAGCAGTAAGTCATTTGGAGAATTTCCTCTGTTTCTGAAGGAGACATCAAGCCCTTTCCACTTAAAGAGGAACTCGAGTGTATTCATTGCATTAGGCACTCCTTTACTTTGACACTTGCAGACTGAAATCAGCAAGAGTCTTGTGAAATATTGTCTAACCCATTTAAGATTTAGCCCAGATTTAGCTTCTCTCCTCTTTGAAATTCTTATTACAGGAGTTAGATTATGTACTTGAAATGAAAAATTGTACTACATTATTATAGGTTCTGGTTAATTGGATCATCATTTAAATCAGGGCAGTTGCTTATTTGGTACAATTCTTAAAGATCAAAAGTTAATAATGAAAATAGCTGGGATTCCTTTTGTTCATATGGCACACTATGCCACTTAATTGGTTCAGGGGACTATTGCTGAACAGGTCCTAACTTGCCTCAGACCCATGCACTTCTGTGGCCATCAGATACAACACTGTGCTTAGAGTGGACAGTTTTAAAATAGCATCAGTTGCATGGGCTTGTGTTCAAAAAGCAGTGATTTTTGTCTCTGATAGTTGGTGATAAATAAGCAGTTGAACAATTCAGATTTGTTTTGCTGACTGCAGTTTCAACCATTTAGATTTGGAGATGCCAGAGATGTCTGGGAGTGAAAATGAAATGATATCACTACTTCAACAAGTTAGGAAAGTATTGACAATTATATTGAATGTTATCATGAATACGAAGACTTGGAAGATGCAATTGTCAACAGCATTGTATGAAAGCAGTCCATTATCTACATTAGGTGTCTGCACACACATTGTTCGATTATACTCAATCAAAAGAGCACAGCAGAGTGCATTGAATTACTCTGTTGATAACTATTAGGAGCTAAAACACAGTGTTATAGTACTTCAGTAGTATAGATGATGTTCTAAATTGTTCGATATTTCATTTGAATACATAATTTTTTACTCGTATAAATGGTAGTTTGCCTTTTTCAACTGTTTCTATGAAATATGTCTAATTGGGCCAAAATATACTGGTCCTGATATGTCCCAATTAACTGGAATTCACTGCATTCATAAGACTAGAACACAGGAGCAGGAGTAGGTAACTTCAGCTCACACCTGGTGCCATTCAATATGATCATGGCATAGCCTCTCCAGGCCTCAACTGCCCTTCTAAACCAATTACCCACTGCTCTCAATTGCTCAACCTTTCAAAAAATTACTTTCTCCTTAATAAGCCTTAGTGATTGTATCTCCACAACCAGTGGGTTGCAGAACTCCAGAGATTCACCACTCTCTGCAAGAAGTAGTCCCTATGTACCTCAAATTTAAATGCCAGCCCCTAATCTTATTAATAGGTTCCCTTGTTGAAGGTTCTCCAATGAGTGAAAACGTCTTGACATCTATTCTATCATGCAGCCTAATAATAATGTTATAGGCTTTATTAAGATCCCCCCTCACTCTTGTAAATGCCACAGGATATAGATATAATTTTTATGCACTTATAGAACCTCGTCCCAGAAATTAGCTGAGTAAATCATTTTTGGACAGCTTCCAGAAGCAGTATGTTCATTCTTAAATAAGCTGACCAACATTTTACATAGCACTAGATGTTACTGGTAAGCCTGTGCTCAGTGTTGGTTACCTCAGGCCTTTTGGCTTCCAAACCAGCCTGCTAACCTTTTGCAATTCATGCACAAGTATGTCTAGAGCTTTCTGTACTTCGTTTATCGTCATTTATATAATAATCTGCCTTTAGATTCTTCCTCAACATTTGGTCTTATTATACTTCATTTGCCAAGTTTTTGCTCTTTCACTCAACCTATCAATATCAAACTGCAGAAATAGATATCCTCCTCCTGATATACACTCCCCCATTTTCATCTCATTGGAGAATTTTGGGCACCTTACATTCTGCACTGCCCTCCAGGTAATTAGTACAACCAGCAAGTAAATGAAGGCTAATAACTGATCCCGATGCACTCTACTGCTGAGATGATTTAGCCTGAGGAAGACTCATTCATTCTGATTCTGCTTCCAATTCAATCAGCAATCTTCATTCCATGCCAACACACTTCCTTCAAACCACATGCTCTTACCTTTTCTATTTATGTGGCACCTAGTCAAATGTCTCCTGAAAATCAGATACCTGTTTATTCACTTTGCTTGTTATGTTGTGTGACAAATGGAAGAAAATAACAACTGAATGCTAAAATTTGAAATCTGTATCACTGTGCTTAGATTGGGCCCAAGTTCAAACGAAGACTGTTCTTGAAAACAATCACATCTTTTGTTGCTTTTAGGGTGGGTCATGTTCTCTTCTTATGCTGCCATCGGGAAGAAGGTACAAGGTTTAACAACCGCACCTTCTCCACTGCCAGCAGACTCTTGAACAGATCGCAAAAATGCTCACATTACCTCAGACCATATTTTTCTTTGCTCTCTCAACCTTGCACTAATGATGTTATGTTAATTTAATTTTGCACATGTGGAAGTCATGCATAGCTCATGTTAAGTTTATCTTGGTCTTAGAATGTACTGGGCTGCTGCAAAAACATATTGATGGCATTTGTATCATGTCTATGACAACAATAAACTTGAAAGACATTAATTATGACCTATCATGCAGTTCCAAAGAGGTTACACCATTAGTCTACTAAACAGTACTGCATATTACCCTTATCTGTTAATTAAATAACTTAATATACATCATCGACTGATACTCTCTATCCAGAACATGTATGTTATTCCCACTTGTTCATGATCCAATGACAATGCAATATACTTCACAGTTCCTATTATCGGTTCCATGCAATCCACTTTCCATTCCTCTATTGATTCTTTCTTTTATCAGATAATTCTTAAGTCAATGTATGCCTTCATAAACTCTAATCCTACACCTCTAATTATGGTGCCTTGATGCGAATGTTGCAGCCATCCAGAAATCCATACCAAAGGCGTCATGTTCAAAAGCTGTAGCTGTCAGCAACAACGTTAAACTAGCATGTGGCTCAAAAGCCTCTTGTTAACTTTGATTACCCAAGTTAATCTATAGCTTCTGGTACCTCTAGGTTACACTTCATAATTCAAAGCTACTCTACACTAAACATGTTTGAACTATCCAACATCTTACATAAAGAAATATGAATAAAACATCAAAGTCGGTATTTAGAGACACATGAATAAAATGTTTTTCATTGCATAAAATGTACTTAAACTCAACTCTGACTTCGGGATAGATAAATATAGGCAAATAATTAAATGGGGATAAAGTAAGATCAAAGCATTGATGAATACCATTTCTGGAGATACTGGATGAAATAATTGACATGCAAATGCTAAGCCAAGTGGAAGCGCACATGTCTGATCAAAGCTGCACTTTCTATTCCGTGACCTCTATTCACTGAATTCAGAACAGGACAATCTTTTCTCAGCCAGATAATTGACAGAGTGTATTGCACAGTGCAGCTAATCTTCATGAATGTATAACACATTATTTCTGAATTAGTCTAATAAAAACATTTGAAATGGATAAATAATAAGCAGACAACTAAATCCCATAGAACAAATGGACTATTTGTCCTTCAGGACTGCATAAACATAACTAAAGTACTTCAGTCAATGTATTTGATCCTGCAATACTGTTTAAATTCATTTTCAACTACATAAAACAAAATCCAGTGGGTTCTGGTTAACTGGGCCATTCAATTAGCATAAGCATTCATTACCAGGCAGCCGCTTATTTGGGACAATTCTTCAAGAACAAAAACTAATCGACAAAATAGCCTGGATTCCCTTTGGTTACTTGGGACACTATGCCCTTAACTGGGGCAGGAGACTGTTGCTGAACAGTTTCTAACTAAAGTCAGTTGCGTGCACTTGCATGGCCATTAGACACTGCACGATGCTTAGAGCATGCACTTTTAAAAGAGCATCAGGTGCGCATGCTTGTGTTCACAAGCACTTATTTTATAGGAGGATGGAAAGATCTTCAAATGCCATCAATTTTGATGTACTTTATCAGCATTCACCATCTAGTCTCCCGTCTTGTGATGTGTGAGGAGCAAACCAGGTGGAGATGGGGTCCAGAGTTGACCCCCCTGTGAACTATGGAGAGGGAGAGGGAGAGAGAGAGAGGGAGAGAGAGAGAGGGAGAGAGAGAGAGGGAGAGAGAGAGAGAGAGAATGAATGATTTAGTATTATGGCTTCTTCGATAACTGTTTACTTTGCTCCAAGGACACTCACTTTGCCTGCTTGTGTAGATTCCTGCTGAGACAGCAAGGTGGTACCAGGTGATGGACAGTTGATGGATGGCTGGTACCCCGGCAGGGGAGATAAAAGCAAGTCTGCTGAGACACAGGCAGACACACCACGGAACACTGAAAGAGCATTGTGCACCCACAGGGAGGTGGGGGTTTGGAGGATCAATTCTGGGGAATCGATCAGAGGCTCACAGTGTCTGAAGGCAGACCGGTGGGGGCTTGTGTGCATGAGTCCACCCTCGCCTGGGTGACAGGCTCACCACTGAAGAATGGTCTGGCCTGGTAGGGAGGGGTCACAGTTGGTGAGCACAACAGGACAAGAAGACAATGGAAGGTTTGCCTGCATCACCTCTCACTCTCTCTCTCTCTCTCCCTCCCTCCCACCAACAGTACAACAGCAACTACCTTGACTTAACCTTAATTGAACTGAACTCTGCATCATCATAAGACTATTCATTTACCCCTAGACTTCAATAGAGCTTGGTTTTTGATTCCTATTTCTATACTTCTGTATATATCATTGCTAACCTGTTTTATATGTATTTGCATTTTATAGTACTGTATTACTTCGTTTACTAATACTGTAACTAAAAGTTACAGTAATACCAGACTCCAACGTATTATTCCACTTCTGCTGGTTTGATAACCCAGTCACGGGGTACGTGACAGTTTAAAGAATAATCCTTCAATGACAGCAACCCCTTTAGGGCAAAGAGTAACAATTTAACTCATGGGGAAAAAAAGCTTTTACAGGGGATATTTTTGGGAAGGCTCAGAATAGCATGAGCAGGCACCTGCATTATAGTGGCCCCAGGGGAATATTAGTAAGTTGTTAAACAACAAACCTGACGCTACAAATCACGGGGGAATAATGATCCCTCTTCCTTCCTCAGCAGCTCACGCCTACCTACCCCCATAAAAAATTAGTGATATGCATTACCATTCATAATATAGGCTATTCAAGGTTTCATGCTACAGCAGGTTCAACAATGCTAATCTTTCAGTGAATGCCATTAGATTTTTCTTTAACACTTGCTATAAGCAAACTTACCTGTCAATTGCCGGCCACCATTATACAATAACAAAACTGTGAGATTTGAGTAACATTACTTTTTGGCTTGGATACCACTGACTGCCATTGATCAAATGTTCTTCACACATACTGTGCTTGTGTTTTCAGAACTTCAATTTGTTCCCAAACACTGGCAATGGCAATTGGATATAGAATGGTAATGTTTCTTCAACTGTTGAACATTATGCTTGGTTTTTATCTATGCTCATATTAAAATCTTAACAGACAGTAATGTCATGCTGTTAGACCACTTCTCAGTGTAACTTTTCTGACATGAAGTTTCACTAAGCATTGAAGACTGAACATGTTAAAAGATGGTGTATTGTTTGGTCAATAAACTTCTGTCTTCCTTTGGAAATTTATGCCATGCTTCAATGCAAACTTTAGAGCAAAAAGAACCTTTATAATAAGAATTAGCATACAAAATAAGTTAGACCTATATTTCACCAAATTGATAACCAGGATGAATCATTAAAACATATTATGGTCTACATCCAAGCACACATAAAATGAGTAGAACATTAATGTTTAGCCTACCAATCAATATGGTCCTCAAAAGTAAAGTTACTTTCTTCCTAGACAATAGACAATAGGTGCAGTAGACCATTCGGCCCCTCGAGTCTGCACCACCATTCTGAGATCATGGCTGATCATTCACTATCAATACCCAGTCCCTGCCTTGTCCCCATATCCCTTGATTCCCCTATCCATCAGATATCTATCCAGCTCCTTCTTGAAAGCATCCAGAGAATTGGCCTCCACCGTCTTCCGAGGCAGTGCATTCCACACCTCCACAACTCTCTGGGAGAAGAAGCTCTTCTTCAACTCTGTTTTAAATAACTGACCTCTTATTCTCAATCCATGCCCTCTGGTACTGGACTCTCCCAACATCTGGAACATATTTCCTGCCTCAATCCTATCAAATCCTTTAATTATCTTAAACGTTTCAATCAGATCCCCTCTCAATCTCCTCAATTCCAGCGTGTACAAGCCCAATCTCTCCAATCTCTCTGCATAAGACAGCCCTGCCATCCCAGGAATCAACCTAGTGAATCTACGCTGCACTTCCTCAATTGCCAGAATGTCCTTCCTTAAACCTGGAGACCAAAACTATATACAATATTCCAGGTGTGGTCTCACCAGGGCCCTGTACAAATGCAAAAGGACATCCTTGCTCTTGTATTCAATTCCCCTTGTAACAAAGGCCAACATTCCATTTGCCCTCTTCACTGCCTGTTGCACTTGCTCATTCACCTTCATTGACTGGTGAACTAGGACTCCTAGGTCTCTTTGCATTTCTCCCTTACCTAACTCTACACCGTTCAGACAATACTCTGCCCTCTTGTTCCTGCTTCCAAAGTGGATAACTTCACATTTATTCACATTGAATGACATCTGCCAAGTATCTGCCCACTCACCCAGCCTATCCAAGTCTCCCTGTATTCTCCTAACGTCCTCTTCGCATGTCACACTGCCACCCAGTTTAGTATCGTCAGCAAACTTGCTGATATAGTTTTCAATGCCCTCATCTAAATCATTGACATAAGTCGTAAAGAGCTGTGGTCCCAATTCAGAGCCCTGTGGTACCCCACTAGTCACCTCCAGCCAGTCCGAGAAACACCCATTCACTGCTACCCTTTGCTTTCTGCCAACTGCCAACCAGTTTTCTATCCATGTTGAAACCCTGCCCCCAATGCCATGAGCTCTGATTTTACTCACCAATCTCCTATGTGGCACCTTATCGAATGCCTTCTGAAAATCTAGGTACACAACATCCACTGGCTTACCCTCGTCTAACATCCTTGTTACACCCTCAAAAAACTCCAACAGATTAGTCAATCATGATTTGCCCTTGGTAAATCCATGCTGTCTCGGCCTAATCCTATTTCTGCCATCTAGATGTGCCACTATTTCGTCCTTAATAATGGACTCAAGCATCTTCCCCACAACTGACGTTAGGCTAACAGGGCGATAGTTCTCCGTTTTCTCCTTCCCTCCCTTCTTGAAAAGTGGGACAACATTAGCCACTCTCCAATCTTCAGGAACTGATCCTGAATCTAAGGAACATTGGAAAATGATTACCAATGCATCCGCAATTTCCTGAGCCACCTCTTTTAGAACCCTCGCATGCAGACCATCTGGACCCAGGGATTCATTAGCCTTCAGTCCTACCAGTCTACTCATCACAGTTTCTTTCCTAATGTCAATCTGTCTCAATTCCTCTGATATCTTATGACCCTGGCCCATCCATACATCTGGGAGATTGCTTGTGTCCTCCCTGGTGAAGACAGATCTAAAGTACGCATTAAATTCTGTTGCCATTTCCCTGTTTCCCATAACAATTTCTCCCAATTCATTCTTCAAGGGGCCAACTTTGTTCTTAACTATCTTCTTTCTCTTCACATAGCTAAAAACGCTTTTGCTATCCCTTTTATATTCCTGGCTAGACTGAGCTCATACCTGATTTTTTTCTCTCCGTATTGCTTTTTTAGTTAAGATCTGCTGTTCCTTAAAACTTTCCCAATCATCTGTATTCCCACTCATCTTAGCCCTGTCATACTTCTTTTTCTTTAATGCTATACAATCTCTGACTTCCTTTGTCAACCACTATGGCCCCTTCCCCCTCTTTGAATCCTTCCTTCTCATTGGAATGAACTGCTTTTGCATCTTTTGTATTATGCCCAAGAATATCTGCCACTGCTGATCCACTGTCTTTCCTAGATCACAGATCTCTCGATTCCTATATAATCTATTGGATTTCAGCCTTGAATATCCTCCATCATAGACCTCCCGGATAGAAAATTACAGAAATTTACAACATTAACAGCACAGTGCAGGCCTTTTGGTCCACAATGTTATGCCAACTTTTTAATCAATTCTAAGATCAATCTAACTCTTCCCTCCCACATTGTCCTCCATTTTTCCATCATCCACGTGCCTATCCAAGATTCACTTAACTGTCCCTAATGTGTTTGCCTCTTTCGTTACCCCAGCATTCTCTATGCAAAAACTTACCTCTGATGGACCCCTATACTTCCCTCCAATCTTCTTAAAATTATGCCCCTTGTATTTACCTAATCAGACGGTGCTTCTCCAAGTGTTTGTAAATCAAGCCTCTGAGAATCCTCTTCAATAGTTTGCTCACCGGTCTATCATTCCCAATACGATCCCGATTACATTTCTTCAACCAAGGAATAACATTTGCCACCCACCAATCTTCTGGCATAGCTCTTGTGGCCAGTGGGATGCAAAGATCTTCATGAAAGGCACAGCAATCTCCTCCCGGGTACATTCCCATCTAGTCCCAGGGACTTATCTATTCTAATGATTTTCTAAAGTTCCAACACATTTTTATTCTTAACAGTGACATGTTCCCGCATATCGCCCCGTTTTTCTCTGTCCTCACATTCATTAAGCCTCCCTCACTGGTGAACACTGAAGTGAAGTATTCATTAATTACCTCACCTGCCTCCTCCGTCTCCAGGCACATGTTTCCTCTTTGATCCTTGATGGGTCCTGCCCTCAAACAGCTTGCTTCCTAAACCTTAAGTAAATCTCTTTCTTCCTCTTGACTAGATGTTCCACTTCTCATCAACCACTGTTCCTTCACCCTGCCATGCTTTCCCTGCTCAGTAGGACAAACTTATCCAGAGCGCCGTGCAAATGATCCCTAAACAACCTCCACATTTCTGCTGTGCATTCCCCTTCGTACATCTGTTCCTAGTTTATGCTCCTACGTTCTGCTTAATAGCATCATAATTTACCTTCCCCCAACTAAATACTTCCCCACACTGTTTGCAACTGTCTCTGTCCAGGGCTATGGAGTTGTGGTCATTTTCTCTAAAATTCTCTCCTAACAAGAGATCTGTCCCCTGACCAGGTTCATTACCTGGTACGAGATCCACATATTATGTCAAGAATTTTTCCTGGACGCACCCAACAAATTCTGGTCCCACTAAACCTTTTGTAGTAAGGAAGTGGCAGACAATATTAAGGAAGTTGATGTCACCCATAATAACAACCCTGTTATTTTCACATCTTTCCAAAGTCTGCCTTCCAAATTTACTCCGTTTTTCTGTTGCTATTGGAGGCTGTGGGGGAGTGATCTACAAAATGCTCCAGATGGAGTGATTGCTCCCTTACTGTTTCTGTCACTGACTCAGTAGATGATCCCTCCACAGCATTTTGATATTATCCCGGATTAGCAGTGCCACACGCCCACCTCCTTCAGCTCCTTCCCCGGTCACTTTGAAAATATCTAAACCCTGCGACATCTGACAACCATTCCTGCCCTTGTGACAGCCCAGTCTCTGTAATGACCACAATGTCATAGTTCTAAACACCAACCCATGCTCTGAGTTCATCATCCTTGTTTCTGATACTTCTTGCATTAAAATAGATAGACTTCAACGCATCCAGCTATCTGCAATTGTGCCCTCTCCACTGCCTATCCTTCCTCACAGTTCCGCTGCAAGCTGCATCTATTTTTTCACCAACTCTCCCATCCTTAACCATACCTCTCTGCTACCCACCACCAAACTAGTCTGATACCTCCTCAATAACTCTAGCAATCTGCCCACAATGATATTGGTCCCGAAGTTCAGGTCTAACCCACCCCTCTTGTACAGGTCATGCCGTCCCCAGAAGCGATTGCATGATTCACAAGTCAGAAACCCTAACCCATGACACCTATACCTATTGTTCAGCCAAACATTCAACTCCCAAATCATCCTATTCTTAATCTCTTATTCCAAAGTTAAGCTCCCCATCACTAGGCTGTCCAACTTGACTTAAGGTCTCCCACGTGTATTCTATTAGTCCCTCTCAGGCCTTATATCTTCCAATACCTTTCCTTCTATACCCAGCAAGTATTATCCAGAAGGGCTTCGGCTCGAAACATTGACTGCTCGTTTCAACGGATGCTGCCCGACCTGCTGAGCTCTTCCACCTTGTTTGTACATGTTCACATGCAATTCAGCCTGTCATTGCACTAATTGAACACTGGAGGCCAGCACTGACAGGAGTAACCAATCCCCAAACAAGCGAAGGCACTCTGCTACACTGCCTCCGGCTTCCCCTCCACTGGGCTGCAGCAGCAGGCCAGCCCATGGCTGAGGCCTAGTCCTCACTACAACCGAGGTCATGCAGTTCCCCCACCGTCTGTCACATCACCAAACAAGGGCAGCGAACCTACAGCATCTTACATGATCTATGTCCAACAGGGTCTTGCGATCGCAAGAGAAATGTCCGAGGCAACATCCTTTATTAAGAGGTTTTTAATAAAGAAAAGCTCAGACATCCTATATGTTACACAAGAAGCAGTGTCATTTTGCAGGTGTATTACACAGTGTAGCGCTAAATCATTGGTGAAGTTGTGGTGATGACTTCCTATTGGCTTTCGATAAAATGGTTATTTCTCTTTAAATGTGCAACTTTATTATTACTGGAACAATCAGAAGGAAAATGTTAAACTAGCTTCTAGGTTAAGTGGCTCCAACAAAGCAAAAAAAAAACTGGACGTACCAGAAAAAGAACCACAAGTACTCTACAAGACCCTGTAGTATTCTTGCATAGTTAGCCAGTTGTCATCCAGACCTGATGGTATAGTTCACAGAGAGATGCAGCACATAAACAGGCTCTTCGGCCTATTAAATCCATGGCAATTATAGAGCACCCATTTGCAGTAATCAGAATTTAATCCTATTTTTATTTTTGCCATATTCCCTTCACCTCCCCTTAACATTTAGCTAAACATTAAGAGGAATCCATATTGGCCAATTAATCTACTAAGCGGCACATCTTTGAGATGGGGTAGACACCAGAGTGCCCAAAGGAACACTGTGGGTCTACAGAGGGAACCTACTAACTCACACTAGAGGTTAGGATTGAATTGGCTCAGTGGATTTATGAGGCAACAGTTCTACAAGCTGTGTCACTGTGCAGCCAGTGAAACGAAACAATCAAAACTACGGCACCACTTAAAACCCATATCCCTTGATTCCCTTCATAATTGTCTTGAAATAACCTAATGACTGAACATCTACAAACCCGTTGGCAGAGAATCCACCCAGGAGCCCCAACCCCCTGGGAGAAGGAATTTCCACTCATCTCTGTCCTGATCGCCTTCCTTTGAGACCATGGCTCATAGTTGTAGACATGGCATCCAGAGAAATCCTGTCGGGCCCTGTGAGCTTTTTGAACGTTTCAATGAGGTCTGCTCTCTTATTCAAAATAATGTCTTCTCACAGGAGTATCTCCTTGACCTGCAAATCAATTTAGTGAAACTTTATTGCACACTCCTTATCCCAGTTATACTCCTCCTCATGTATGAATACCAGACCAGGTGTGGACACATCTGGACTTATATAATGCAGAGCCAAAGGTACTTTACAGGATTATGTCTGGAACTATAAATGAGATTAATGGATGTAAATCAACAATAGAAAGGATGATATATAATTGAGCTGCTCACTTTCAACAAAGTTTAACAGTGATACTAAAACAAGGCAATGAGCAAGACAGCAAACACAAAATGCTGGAGGAACTCAGCAGGTCAGGCAGCATCTATGGAAATGAATAAACAGTCGACGATTTGGGCTGAGACCTTTCTTCAGGACGGGAAAGGAAGGGGGAAGAGGATGATAGATGAAGCTAGGTGGTTAGGAAAGATAAAGGGCTGGAGAGGAAGGAATCTGATAGAAGAGAATGGACAGGTTGTAGGAGGGGAACCGGGGGAGGTGATGGGCAGATGAGAAGAGGAAAGAGGTCAGAGTGGAGAATAGAAGAAGAGTTGGAGGGTAGAGAATTTTTTTTACCGGAAGGAAAAAATCGGTATTCAAGCCATCAGGTTAGAGGCTAATGGGTAAGATGTCAGAACGTAAAGCAATTTTTAAACAAATGAGTTTGTAAAACAACTAATACAAAGCCATAGCTGAGCTGTAATAAAAAAAAATGGCCTCTGGGTCAATATCCATCACACAGTTTGCATGATTTTGAAATATGTACAAAGAACCTGTTCAGTTAGCACTGAGTAGTTGAATTGTACCTCTGGTAGATAGGTACTGAACAAATAGCCCAAGGGATGTGTTTGAATCACATAATGAGAAGCTATGAAAAGGAATTTTACAACAGCCTTATTTCAGGATGATTGAGCAGAAAAGCTTCCTTTCTGCTATTGCAAATTGATGGGATTTAAGCAAATACCACTGATCGTGAGTCTAAACACTTCCATTGAATAAAGTCTGCTGCCACTGTGGGGAGACAGCAGATATTGTTGTTCAGCTACTGCCACTAATCTCAGTGTGAACAGCTCAAATAGTGCTAAATGAGTCCTGCCAGCTTTAGCATGGCCAAACTGAAAACTTAAGGAAGTTAACTACCTTAACTTTTTCCGCTTTCAGCTGGTCTCACTGTGTTCCTGTCAGGTGGATCACCATCAGCTTTTCTGAATTGAGGATGAATTCATGTTGCAATTAAAGTATTGTTTTAAAAAGAATGTTAATGCAGGCTTATGAAAAGAATCTCCCAGGTCTTCAAAATCATTCATTCTTTAATTACTTCTTAAACAGCAAACAACATATAATCATTGCCACCATGTAAAGTTGGCACTCAAAAACTAATATGCAGATTCCCTTGACACATTGCATTTCCTTCTTGCTCTCCCTAAGACAATTCCAATCCTCCTTATATTTCGATTTCACATTCCTGATTCCCCTGGAGTTCATAAAACATACAAATGAAATACCAATAAGGGTTGTAATATCTTGCCTTCACTTGGGTGGATCTGCGGATCAGCCAATTGATTAGATCAAAGCTCTGCAGTTCCGAAGAGAATGGTTGTGGACAATTAAACAGCTGTCTAGTGAGGTGGCTTCAAGTACATCCCCAATATCAATGAATGAACAACAATGTGTGTAAGTGCTAAAGACATGGCTGAAGCACTTGGAGACATATTTAGCAAAGTGCTGAATGGATGAATATCCTGTTGGATATTGATAATGTAAGAGGCCGCAGGTCTGTTTCCTCCTTTTGGTGGTGAAACAGGCAACGAGGTAGCAGCGTGGCTCAGCCTCAAGCCGTGGGCTTGCCTGCTGCTGCCCAGGTGAGGAGTCGCTGGAGGTGGCGTAGTGTGGCATCTGTGCTCAGTTGGGGGTGGCCCTCTCCCTTAAATGCTTCCTTCCATGTTCAACCGGTGGAATGACAGGCTGGATTGCTGAGAGCTGTACCAGAAACTTGCACATCGCTCAGGGTCTTAAACTCTGCATAACAATATGTTTTCTTTCCTCACTATTTTGAATGCATCTTATACACCCTGGTCCCAGAGGATCACCATTTCATTTGACTGTATTCATGTATGGTTTGAATGATAATTAAACTTGATTTGATTGATTATTCAATCATAACTGACTTATTATCCCTCTCATGCCCAGTCTTCTGCCTTTTCCCCATAACTTTTGGCATCCTTACTAATTAAGAACCTATCAAATGCTACCTTAAATATACCCAATGACTTGACATACCCAGCCATCTGTGGCAATGAATTTCATACATTTACCATCCTCTGGGTAAACAAATTCCTCCTCGCCTCTAATCTCAAGAACATCCTTTTATTCTGAGGCTGTGTCCTCTGCTCATGGACTCTCCCACTTTTGGAAATATCCTCTTCATGTCCAACCTATCCAGGCCTTTCAATGTTCAGTAGGTTTCCATGGGATCCCTCTTCATTCTTTTGAACTCCAAGTACAGTCCTAGTGCCATCAACTGCTGCTCATACATAAACCTCTTCATCCTCAGGATCACTATCATAAAACTCCTCTGGACCCTCTCAACACCAGCACATCCTTCCTTTAACAAGGTGAGAAAGGGAAAAGGGGATTGGGAATGGTGAAGGGGATACATCACTGGAAATTCGAGAACTCAATGTTCATGCCACCAGGCTGGAGGTTACCCAGGTGAAACATAGAACAGAGAACATAGAAATATAAGGTGTTGCTCCTCCAGCTTGAGTGTGGCCTCATCCTGACAGTAGAGGAGGCCATGGACTGACATATCGGAATGGAAATGGGGTGTGGAATTAAAGTGAGTGGCCATTGGGAGATCCCACTTCTTCTGGCGAGCACAGCATAGGTACCTCCTGTGTATCGGTGAGACCCAATATAGATTATGAGACTGCTTCACCAAGCACCTATGCTTCATCTGCCAAAAGAAGCGGGATCTCCTTCACCATTTCTCATCCCCTTTTCCCTCTCTCACCATATCTCCTTGCCTGCCCAAAACCTCCCTCTGGTGCTCCTCTGCCTTTTCTTTCTTCCATGGCCTTCTGTCCTCTCCTATTAGATTTGCCCTTCTCCAGCCCTAAGTCTCTTTCACCAATCAACTTCCCAGCTTTTTACTTCATTCCGCCCCCTCCCGGTTTCACCTATCCGCTTGTGCTTCTCTCTCCCCTCCCCCACCTTGTAAATCTACTCCTCATCTTTTCTTCTCCAGTCCTGCTGAAGGGTTTCGGCCTGAAACGTCAACTATACTTTTTCCCATAGATGCTGCCTGGCCTGGGGTGTTCCTCCAGCATATTGTGTGTGCTGTTAATATTTAATTTGTCTTCTTTACTTCCAATGCAGCCTGCAAGTTAACCTTTAGAGAATCCTGCACTAGGAATCCCAGGTCTTTTTGCAACCCTGACTCTGAGACTATGGGATCAGAAAATTTATTGATTGTCATACTGAAGACATGCATTCCCAAACCAGCAGATTATCCAACCTAATTGATCCCGAACAGCTACATTCACCCAGCAAAATGGCAACTAACAAGGTATGCCATGGTTACAAAAAGGAGGACAAATCCAATTCTGCTAATTATTGCTCAATCGCTTGGTTTGTAATCATCAGCAAACTGATAAAAGGAGTACTCAACTGGTATCGCAAACAAAATGCTGGTGGAACGCAGCAGGCCAGGCAGCATCTATAGGAAGAAGCACTGTTGACGTTTCGGGCCGAGATCCTTCATCTCATCCTGATGAAGGGTCTCGGCCCTAAACGTCGACTGTACTTCTTCCTATAGATGCTGCCTGGACTGATGCATTCCACCAGCATTTTGAGTGTGTTGCTTGAATTTCCAGCAAGATTTACTTGTGTCTACTCAACTGGTAGGTGGTGTCCTCAATGTGCAGTCCTGGGGCAATTACTCACCAATAATCTGCTCTCTAATCCCATAGAGGATTCTGTTGGGGTAACGTACCTGTTCTCTCTTTGCTTTGCATTGTGTTACGTGCTTCTTCTTATTATTATTAGTCACGTGAGTTGGAGTGTGGTAAAGATGAAGGGAAAAAGAGTTTATGTACTCTTGCTTAATTCATGATAGTTTGTGGAGAAGGTCACATCTTTGCTGACCACTTAATGTCATTTCAAGATTGTTTGTTTGCTAATTGCTATTAAAGGATCAAAATAAGGAATTTGGCTCTTCCGAGCAATCATTCTATTAGAGCTGAGGGTGTGCCATGCGGGTATAACAATCCTGTGGCGATCACAGGCCAGCAGCTACTGTTTACCTTTATCACACCCTCACTCATGTGTCTAGTTGTTTGATTTTGGATTAGTTTCTGCTGCTACATTTTGTCAGTAAAAATTTCAACCATTATACCTAACAAAAATCAGTACTTGGATGTGTCCGAGAAATTGGAAGCACCAGCCTGGAGCAGCTTGTGACAAGTAACGGCCTTTAATGCTGTTTCATGCTGTGTGCTTGGATTTGAATTTGAAGCACAGTTTTCAAGTGGTCAACGTTGCCATGTCCACTTGGGCTAAACTGGAAATGCTGTGTAGAGGTGGTGACCTGAATTGCTCGACTCTTGGTTCTGTTAAAAAGCTGAAGAATTGAAGTATTGAATTTCCACTGTTGAAAAGCTGAATTAAAACTGCCATTGTTTTATCTGTTTTGCACATTAAGAAGATAAAATTATTTCAGCTGGAAGCAGTAACCTTGAAGCTAAGAGCAATTAAATAAACATGTCATAATGAAGGTTTGTTCGCTGGGGGAAATGAAAATATTTGCACTCCAAAGAACAAGCTGTGACTACATACAAGCGTGATGATTTACAGGATGATGTAAACACTGAGGACAGAGTGTCTAGCATGTGTGGAGCATGTTCTGTTGCTAGCAAGACATCCTGTGCATCTAATATCACATCCATGCACATTAAAATGGCTGATTTCACTGAGTTATATGCAGAACAACAGATATTCAGGGATAAGCATGCCTTGGAGGAAAATGGGAAACAACTTCAGAGACAGATGGCGTCAGCTTAGGTTGCGAGAAGAAATTGCAGCCAAGATAGCCAGAGTTAAAGTGGTAGTTATTCAAAAGCTACTGCAACACAGATCTGTGGGCAGAGTTCCTATGCTGACAGGGACAGAGGAAATCCAGTAGACTCAGTGTCAAGGTGGATACATTTAAGGAACACAAACACGAGAAAGGGTCTCAGCCCGAGACGTTGATTGTTTACTCTTCTCTACAGATACTACCTCATCTGCTGAGCTCCTTCAGCATTTTGTGTGTTTATATTCAAGGAACAAATGTCTATGAGCCACAGGCTTGAACCCTGAGAAGCAGTTCAAGGTGTTCACTCTTACTCTACGTGTTGGAGGTACTCCGAACCTGTGCCATGTCCAATGCAACAAGGTGCTCCTGAGAACATTGATCTACAATATGATAACACTCGTGTTTCAGATGATAGAGGTCTAAATGCTGCGCTGGAGGCCATAATGACATGAAAGGAAATAACAAGCACCCTACCCAAAAGAGAGATTCAACTCTCAACGGCTATCAATTGCAGCATCATTCATTTGTGTGGAATTTTAAGAATAGCATGGTAAGTAAGGCTGAACACTCTGGTGACCATCTCTGATTGCTCAAACAGTACAGTGGAGGTTACCCTAAAGAGCTTATCAAAAGTTG
Organism: Hypanus sabinus; assembly: GCF_030144855.1. Lineage (NCBI taxonomy): Eukaryota > Metazoa > Chordata > Chondrichthyes > Myliobatiformes > Dasyatidae > Hypanus > Hypanus sabinus. The sequence goes on from NC_082712.1 coordinate 123,902,611, forward strand.
CAGTTGATCCAACCCAGAGGAAGAGTATATAGCTTTACTACAGGAATGTTTCTGGTGGTGAGCAGGTAAATGCTGTGGCCTACATGGAAAGGGGTCTTTCTTGGCCACATCTCAAATCAGAAGTTGTGAAAACTCTTCATGACTACAGTCTTTTTCTTAGAGGTTGTTGCAATGCCATGCAGGTCATCCATGAGTTAAACATGCCTGCTAATATGAAGACAGTAGTAAATAAATTACCCATTGAACCTAAAAAAGAATGGAGATTGGCTGTGCATAAACTGCCAAAACAGCACAACCATAAGGTTAATTTCACTGGCATTGTCGGTCTTTTTGAAAGGCAAGCAGAGATTGGTACACACTAATTAGGGGAAGTATACAATACAACATCGCCAGCAGTAAGTAAAGACGTGAACAAAATGAGGTCACAATTTCATCCTCAAACTGAAGGAAACAGCTTTGCCACTACTGTAGAAAATTAAATTGATGAAAAGGGTACAGATTCGAAACAAGCCACAAATGAAGCAAACACAGCAACAAGTACCACCCTGGCATCTAATGGCTTTATGGGGGCTGGGGATCTTGATTGTAAATTTCCTATAATTCCAGTTCAGGTGAAGTCTCAGACACTGACTGCTTGTGCTTTCCGAGATCAAGAAAGTACAGCACTATTCTGCACAATGAGCCTCATCGACAAGCTCAACGTGACAGTTAGTGGGACTTCAGTTTTTCATTTGGATAAGCTTTGGCAGCAGCGATTCAAGACAGATTTTCCTGAATGCAGTCAAGAGGGACAACCTGGCCCGGCAGGAGAAGAGCACAAACCAGGATAGACTGTTAACAGAAGAGGATATTTGAGTAAATGTTGAGATTTCGTGTCTCCTGTGTCATAGTAGATGTACTTGTAATTATTATAATAATTTTCACTCTCCTCCCATCAGGTAAGCACTACAGGAGCCTTTGCTCCAGTACCAGCAGGCACAGGAAGAGCTTCAGCAGGTTCTTGTGACCCTGCTGAACCTCACATCACAGCGCTAAACAGTATTGCACCCATATTGTACTGTCTCAGTACTTTTATATTTGTGTGCTACAACACTTACTTTCTATTTGCAGTTATTTTGTAAATAACACTATTCTTTGCATTTCTGGTTAGATGCTAACTGCATTTCATTGGCTTTGTATCTGTATTTGTATCTCGGCACAATGACAATAAAGTTGAATCTAATCTAGTTAAGGGGCTGGAATGTAGGAGCTACGCATCTGTTCTTTATTTGTTTTGTATTTTGAACATTTATTGTGGTAATTACTCACATAAGTTGGAGTGTGGTAAAATAGAAGGGAATAAGTTACGTATTCTTGCTTATTTTATGGCGGTTTGAGGCCCAGAACCAACAGAGGTCACATTTTTGCTGACCACTTAATATCGCTTCAAGATTGTATGTTTGCTAATTGCTACAAAAGGATTGAAATAAGGAATTTGATCCTTTGGAACAATCGTTTCATTGGAGCTGAGGGTGTGCCATGCAAGTATAACTACCCTGTGGTAGTCGCAGGCCAGCAGCTATTGTTTTGATTTTGGATTAGGTTTTGACGTTACATATTCTACTAGTCTCACAGCTTCAGAGCTCAAACAGCCTTGGTCCAAACAGGCAGCAAAGAACTAAGTTCTAGAGATGAGACGTTGTCTCATTTTTTAAACTGCATTGCATTTGTGGTTTCTAAATGACAATAAACTGGAACTGAACTGAACAGAACTGAGATGAGTGGGCCTGCACTTGACATCAAGGCAGCATTTAGCTGAGTGTTGCGTCAAGGCAAAGCTGATGTCGATGATCACCAAGGGGAAAAATACTCCAATAGACAAAGGAAGATGGTTGTAGTTGTGCGAGGCCAATCATCCCAGGTCCAGGGCAACATCCCAGGAATTCCTCAAGGCAGTACCCATCCACATGCTGCTGTTTAATTGGTGGCCTTGTTTCCATCATAACTTCAGAAGTGAGTTTGCTTGCACAATATTCATTTTTATTCACAACTCCATAACAAATGATATAGAATACCTGGACAACATTCGGGGATGAGATGATGAAGCAAGCAATTCTTGTGTTTAGGAATTCAAATAAACTTCGAATTGTGTGCAGACTCTGTTAGTTAAGTGCATCAGTGGTGAATGTTATCTTAATCTTAATCCACTAATTAAAAGTAGCAGAAGATGCAGTGAGAGACTTGCAGAGTGACCTATGAAGACTGGTATATGTAGGTGGATGACGGAGTAAAACAAATAGCCCAATTCTAGAATTGGGGGAGAGCAGGCAAGTTCAAAGAAAATGCTTGGGGCAAGGTTTTTTTAAACAGAGTGGTGGGAGCCAGGGTGGTAGTGGAGGCAAAAAAAGAGGCATTTTGGAGGCTCTTAGTAGGCACATGAATGTGAACTGAATGGAGGGAATTGGGCATCAGGAAGGCAGAAAGGATTCATTAATTTGGGCATTAGTTACTAGTTTAATTAGTTCTGCACAATATTGTTCTGTGTTCTATATTCTAAATGAAGCATAGAGGAGAAGTTGAACAGAAGTTTACATTGAATGTGCAAGTGAGGCAAGAGCATCAGGAATTACCTTAAGAGTGACAGTACTCACCAAAATAGTCAATATTTAATAGCAACACAAGTTTTGTTTTGACAAATGATTCATTATAAAAACCTAAAACATGACAAGAAAGATGCGAATTAGGAGGAAAGTATGTATCTCACATTCAGATGAAGGAAATTCCCTTGGAATTTGCCAAACTAAAGCAAGCCAGAAGTTAATAATGTTGGATATGAATCAGAATGGGTAAGATGCCATGCACCTGTGAGAATGAGAGTCTGTAAGCATGACTGAACAGGGTATTAAAACAGAAATCACAAGGATAGTTTGGTTGTGCATTTCTAGGGCCAACACATAGGAGAGGGCATCCTGAGCTTGGAGCTCAGTCTGAGCCCAGTCTGATCAACTGAAGCCAGCAGCAGGTAACATTGAAACAGGTTGCAAGTCAACCTGCCTCCTGTCCTTTGAATAAATGTTATTGACTACATCACTTGCCCATTATTCAATCTCATTATTACCGTACAGAAGATTGGGTAACACTGATAGCAACATTCATGCCTCAGAAGTGCCAGGCAGTAACTATTTCCACCCTATATCAGATGTTACCATTGCAAAGTATTCCACCATCAACATCCTGCGAATCACATGGACCAAAATATCAATGGGATTCGCTAGGTCAATGCCAGGGCTACGGGAGGAAACCAGAGGCTGGAAAATTGGGGTACCCTTCCACTATCAACAAGGCAAAAGGCAAGTAATAATGATTCTCCTTCCCTGGATGAGTTCAGCTCCAATAACATTCATGGTGATCAATGTCATCCAGAAACAACCATCTCATCACCACACTAAATATCCATTCCCTCCAGCAATGGTTACACAGGAACCCATTACATGCAAACAATAAATGCATTGTGCTTACTCACTTTGGCTGCTCCAACACCAAAGAACAAAATGTCAAAGCCATTTGTGTCCAGGTTATGTGCTGAAAAATGGGATTAATTATGAACGGGTGCCCACTGGTCAGCATAGATGTGGTGGGCTAAATCCCAGCATGAATATCAGAAGGAGTGCACCATCTGACATATTACTCAACCACTCTCCCTGTTAAAACCCACCTGTGACAGACTCTGGGGGCACAGACGTTGGGCTCATCAGATCTCAGCGCACACAGAGCAGAGTGAAAGCCAGCCCTCTTTGACTGCAATGGACTGCCTAAGGAAACAAAAACATCGACAGACCCCCTTCTTGCCAAATCTGGACAACGGCCGCAGCTGCATGGAAAGACCAGCCCCTGAAGGTGGCCCTGAAAATCCTGACTTGAAAATGCATTGATAGAACTTCCTACCCAATGGCACTGAAACAGCACCGTTCTCACAAGTGCTGCTGTGGTTCAAAGTGATGACTCACCAACATCTTCTTAAGAATATATAAAGACAGCTAATAAATTGCCAGAAATGCCCATGTTCTGAAAAACGAATATTTCAAAAAATGCACAAAGAATTCATAACAATACAAGCTACAATGCACCTAATATCTATTTTAAATGTTTAACAGCACAAGGAGAATCTCAGGCAAGCACTACTCTTAACTACAGCTCATGGTGCTGAGAGATCACTGCTTCCTGAGGCTTGGCACACCGCCCTGTTTCACTCCCCTTCTCTATCACCCTTCGGTGGATTACACTGGTCCCACACCCTACAATTCTCTTTCTGTTCTCACTGCTGTGAACTGCTTACAGTTCGACAAATGTTGCAACAACTCTGTTATCGTTTTGTTCCTTGGGATTTATCCCTCACCCTCTCCTCTGCTCCTTTGCTCCCATTCCTTCAGTTTTACACCAAAGGCTTTTGATGTTAGGTCATTAGGCATCCCTAGGGACAGTTATCTTCAGCCTAGGACAATCCCTTGCTACCAGATGAACTTGTACTCCATTAGATAGCCTTGGTCCATGTTGTCCCAGGGACAACCATCTCCAGCCCAGATGCTTATTCTCCAAGCAAGATCCCTTTAACTCATCACAATCAGTTCATCAATTCCACCCTCCATTCATACCCACAACTTGACTCAATTGAGCCAATATTACATATTTCAGTATTACATGATTATATGCATACCTGACTGTTGCACACTCCACTCCTTCACTTCATCATTGTATGTTCTTGTATCTAGTTCCTGTTGCTCAATTCACACTGTTCATTACTTTGCCTTGGGTCCATGCAATCCCCTGCTGTCCCTAGCCGAACCCATCAACACCACTCTTGTAGCCTTGACCAGGCCCACAGATACCTTGGTGTTGACACTGACATTCTCTGAAAGGGATCCTTAGGGCACTTATTATTGTTTTCCTATGCACAATCCCAATCACCCAATTCTCCTCTCTTTAATTTTCTGGTAATTATCCCTAATAACACTTTGTTCATCCAAGTTTCTGTACGACCGTGCCTTTATCATATCATCAAATTTGACTATCAAATCGTCAACCTTTGCTGCATCACCTTGCAGATTCACTCCTCGAATAAAGCTCCAGGATGCTATTGTGTGGATAAAAATGACCACACGGGCTGCATTATTTCATCCATTGGAGTCTCTGATCTCTTCTACACTGTTCACAATTGTCCAAACCATCATGGAGACATTGGAGACAATATGCCAACTTTACTTACCATTCCCCTGCCTCCTTCTCCTCATCCTGCCCTACTTGTGCTATTCCTGCTTTTCCACTCTCACTGTAGCCTCTTCACTGGGCCCCTATGTCCTCCATAACAATTTGATTCCAGCTTTCATCACCATCAATCCTCTGAAACCATTCTCCCTCCTGACCCAAATCAAATAGCATCACATGCTGCAAAAGTGAAGCAAAAATGGAAAACGCCAGAGATAGTCAGCAGGACATGCATCAGCAGTGGAGACTTTTCAGGTTGTGATCTTTCATTAGAACCAGAAAAGAGAGAAAACACATCTGTTTTAAGTTTCAGAGTAACAGAGAGAGCAATGCAATGCCTTTGATAGACAGAGGCAGAGGCAGATGGAGGGGGGCAAGGGCCAGAGGCAGAGGTAGAAGGCAGAGGGGCAGGGACAGACACAGAGAGAGCGAGAGAGACAGGCCCAGAGACAAATGGGGGCAGAAGAAAGCAAAAAAAAAATACAGGAAGAGAAAGAGCACAGCATTTACCCAAGATCTGACATAAACACATCAGCTGAAAATGCTCGGCATATCAGGAGAGGAAACCCGAATTCATGTTAGAGGAGGATAACCCTCCTATCGTCCCTAAACCACACCTGACTATGCTCATAACCACCCTCTAAACAGACCATCAGGTGTCACCTCCTCCGATCTTCCTTCGCTTTCTTCTTTAGCTCCACCGAGCTACCTTCCTGCCTTTCCTCATCCCCATAAAAAAGAGCAGCAAACTCCTTCTCTATGGAAACATTTTATCTTTCTATTTAACAAATGAACCAACTCTCAGTTTTCTAATTGTCATCAGAAGCACAAATGTTGGATGACATTCCCCATCTCTTCCCCCCCCCCCCTTCGAAATGCAAAGCTATCTGTATCTGTAAACATAAATTACATTGGAACTCACCATACAGTCAAGACTCAATGCCATTATAAATTAACTAATATTTACTTCAATTTTATCTCAATGTATCAGTATTTAATTCCAAAATCATCACTAGTTGTTTCAGTTCCTTTCAATGTGTCCCTACTTCATCCATTTTCATGTTTTGAAAAGCAGGTTTTCTTTTCATCTGTTTAGGATGGAACTAAAATTATAGGTAATGCAAGGTGCTACAATACATCTTGACTCACCATACAGCTCAGATAAAGTAAACACGAGAAAATCTGCAGTTGCTGGAAATTGAAGCAACACACACAAAATGCTGGTGGAACACAGCAGACCAGGCAGCATCTATAGGAAGAAGTACAGTCGATGTTTCGGGTCCAGACCCTTCGTCAGGACGAAACGTTGACCCGAAATCGTCCGACCCAAAACGTCGACTGTACTTCTTCCTGTAGATGCTGCCTGGTCTACTGCGTTCCACCAGCATTTTGTGTGTGTTTCTAAGATAAGGTAATCTCGATCGGAGTACAGGATAAGGGTGCAGTAAAATATAATCTTCATTAATTATAAGCTTGGTCCATGATTTTAATCTTTTAAAGTGCTTTCAATCTCCACTGAAAGGACATTCTCAAACAAATTAAATGTCTTATCACAAGAAGTTGAGAATCAAGGCTAGACTCCAAAACTTACATTTATATGATGCCCATTGCTCAACAGCCAGCAAATTCTGACCCATGAGCAGCCAATGAGATCAAGTTCACTGTGTTGGTTAAGGCCACCAGAAATCTCTGTAAGCCTTCCACCTGAGCAACTGAGCCATTTATCTGAAAAATAGCAGCTCCAATAACTCAGCACTCTCGCGATGTTGCTCTTAAATGGCTGCCAGTTGTCAATACATCTAGATGCTAATGCTGAATATTACTTGGATAGGATCAAGTAGGCAGTGGCTGGCATAAAACATCCTCCATTCAAGTAATCTATCTGGGACAGGTTTATAGATGGCTCAGACAATTTTTAAACGCACATTTTATTTTGATTGCCACTTAAGTTTTAATTACACCTCATGACTACATCACATGTTCTTGTACACTGATATTTTTCTTAGTTTAAAAAAATAGGCATGTTAGAAGTCCACAAAGCTTTTTTTGCTTTAAAAAATCACGGGGAAGGGAAGGAGGGAAGGGTTATCTTAATCTTAGAGTAGTTTAAAAGGTTGGCACAATATCATAGACCAAAGGACCTGTACTGTGCTTACTGTCCTATGTTCTAAAACCATGCCCTCCATGTACAGATTTAGAATAGGGCAGAGTTCTGTCAATTTTTATTAAATCCAATGACAAGTAATCGGGAGAAATGCAAGCCAGGTACGAAAGTACCAACAGCCAATGAACTGACAGAATTGACCCTAGTCAGAGTTGGCATTTCAGGTCAATGACCTCTTGACCCTTCATCCTTTCAGCCTAAGCTGCTGAGTATTCCCAGTAGTTTCTGATTTTATGGATGCAGAGTTACACTGTGTTTCTGTATTGCCCACAATCAGCCAAACACTTCCCAAGAAATCTGGGTTTTGCAGAGCAGTTTGCAGGTATTAAAGTATTATTTGAGATTTTTACATATAGGGAACCAGGCAATCTCTGGTTTTGTCTGAGGATTCAGCTTCAGAACTCCTGTGCTTTCTTCAAAATTGTGCCATGGGTTCTTTAGTGTGAGCTGCTGGTTTAACATCTGCACCACTCTGTCAGTGCTATACTTCTAATGTCAGCAACTTAGTGCTCAAGCTTCTATAGTGGGATTTGACATGGCTTCTGATATGAAAACTTGGGTGATCTACCCAATGCAGGCTGACGCCTGGGACACAATGCACAGAACATCTTTAATATAATATTCCCTTTACTGTCCCCAACTCTTCAAAGTTTCCAGGAGGTAGACCATTTTGACTCCACGAACACTTGGGACTGGATGGCCAAACTTCAGCCAGCACACATTTCACCATCATAATCAATAAAAAATAATCTTCTAACAATAAGATTGGTTTCATTAAAGGAAAGTTGCCTCTGAAGAAATAGCCGAACATTTACCCTACCTGCAAGTCTCTCTTCGTAATGAAGCCCTTCTCCTCTTTGTCGCAATGCTGGAACAGTTCACGAGCCTTTTCCAGAGTTTCCTGTAGACTGTTGTGTTCATTAAGATTCACACTGAAGTTCTGGATCATCCCTCCAACATCTGGATCCATTTCACCATCAAGCCACGCATCATCTGATGTCCCTTTCTTTCTGGACATTGTCCACTTGCTTCAGCAGCCCAGCCCCCAGTGAGTGTGCCACTGTGAGGAACAAAAACATTGCTCATGCTTGCATCATCCAGTGAAGCCTCTAATATTAATTAGCATCGCTTAGCAACAGCCCACTTAGTAGTGGTCTGAAGGCTTTCCGAATATTGCGGTTAATTAGCCTCATTTTGTGTCAGGCAATACAGTAGAAAGGGCTACAGAAGTGGATCAACAGTTGTTTTAAAATTCCAAAACTCCATGAAGTTAGGGTACTGACACACTATATTCTAAACCAATGCAAGCTGTTCATTATAAGGAGCAACAGAGAGGGAACACAGATCAGGAGTAAACATTAAGCATTTCCATCTCTATCTTAACTAATTCCAACTGCAACTTAATTCCAAATATCTGCCTCGGCTCTACAACTCCTTTTCCCTGGGTCTGACAAAATAATCTAGTCATCTCTAGATTCTCACATCTTCAATTTACCTAGCATTTGACAATGAATTGTCTCAGAATCCTACCACTACATATTGTGCGAAGAAGTGTTTGTATTAAACACCCTTGAATGACATAGCTCTAAACTTCTTGTTCCTTAATGAAAAGAAAAAAATTCCCAGCATCAAAAAATGTGGAACTAGGGAGATAATCTTTGGTGCCTTAGCCCAAAAAAATGGAAGCAGAGAGAGTATTTCAAACTCGAGAAAACATTTGTGTGAATTTGATGCATGAACAAAGAGCTTAGTTGCTTAACAGACATACAGTAATTATTTCCTTCCACTCACGGATGATTTATTTGCTGTTGCTGTTGCTGTTTTAAAATAGCGGGAAGGCCTTCCACTTTAAAAAGGGATGATGAGTTATGGTGTACTGTATTCGATTATCATTAGCCCAGGCTGATGTAATTAGATGTTGATTTATTGTTGTTGAATGTACTGGATACAGTGAAAACTGCTGTGTTGGATGGTATGCATACAGATAATTGAGGTAGTTTAAAGTTAGAACCAATAACAGAATGCAGAAATAGGGTTATGGTTACATTTTCTCAGAACATGCAGTGCAGATGGAGAGTAATGTGCAGGGCCATGACAAGACAGATTTTGAGGTCAAGAATTCATCTTTAACATAGAAGAGGTCCCTTCAAGTGTCTAAATGCAAGGTGGTGGTGGTGCATATTTTCAAGCTTTTGTTATTTTCTGCCAACAGAAGAGGATGTGGGGGGGTGGAGAAGAGGGAATAACTAGGTGGGAGGGATCTTGGATTATTGCTGGCTGCATAATGGTAGCTTTTCATATTAGCAGGAAGTGTTGACAGATTCAGCGAAGGCCAGGTGACTGAGAATGTCCACAAATATCTGCAGTTGAGCAGAATAGTTGCCATAGCAACCTGGTATGCATCCAGGTAAGATGCTTTCTGAAGTACATCTATAAAGTATGGTAAGGGTCAACGGGGATATGCCCAACTTCGGAGGAAGTAGAGGCGTTGTTTCGTTATCACTGTGACTCCAACTCTTGGAGGCACAAGGTATTGTAGAATCTTCGTGGTACTCACTGTCTGTGTCTGCCTTCTCCTTCAACTACTTAGGGTGTTAAAATACCCTACCACATAAATTTCACCAATGCGTTAGCCCAAGCAGGATATGCAAATTCTAAAAGTCTAGAACAATATAAGACGCTCACAAGCTAAGATGTTCTTTTCCCTGTCATCTTAATCCAATTGCCATTAGTTTTTTGAACCATGCAGTACTTAAGATATTGAGCAATTCAAAGCTGCTAAAGTAAATTAATCCACATGTTAAGATTCTATAATAATGGGCATTATAGCACCAAATGTATTTCAATATGTGCTCTGTCGTCCAGCTAGTAATATGGGGAAAAGAAATGGTCTGGAGACTGTCTCTAGCAAATTTCATTCTAGAAGAATATTTCTTGCTACAGTGACAGGACATCTGACTGTAAATGCAATTCCATAAGATCATAAAATATAGGTGCAACATTAGGCTATTAAGCCTATTGACACTGCTTCATTGTTCAACCACAGCTGATTTTCAAAGTTCAAAGTAAATTTATTATCAAAGTACGCATATGTCACCTTATACAACCCTGAAATTCATTTTCTTGCAGGCATACTTGATAAATCCAATAACCATAATAGAATCAATGAAAGACTGCACTGCAGCTTCATTGGCTTCCCTTAACCCCCTTACAAGTCAAAACCCTATCAATCTCTGCCTTAAATACACCCAATGTTTTAGCCTTCTCAGCCCTCTATGACAGCAAATTACAGATTCTGATTCTGGCTGAACAAAGTCCTTCTTATCTCAGTTTTAATAGGTCTTCCTTTTATCCTCAGACTGTGCTCTCGAATCCTAGGCTCTCCTGCTATTGCAAGCATCCTCTACATGTGCACTCTATCCAGGCCTTTCAGTATCTGGTAGATCCCCCACTCATCCGTCTGAACTCCATAGTGCACAGTCCCAGTGACAACAAATACTCCTCATATGTTAAGCCTTTCATTAGCAGGATCACTCTTCTGGACCTTCTCCAGGGAAAGCACATCCTCTCTTGAATATGGAGCCCAATATTACTCACAATATTTAAATGCAGTCTGATCAACATCATGCAAAGGCCCAATAGTACGTCCTTGGGATTATAATTGTAATAACATAATTGTATAATTATAATTGGGATACAACAGTATGTCCAGGGATACAATTCCACACCACATCTATTAATAATATTTCAAAATTTATAAGTAGCAATGCAAGCTTTTCCTTTCTCATTCAGTTCAACAACAATGTTCCTTCTTGGAATGCATTCTTCAGCCAATATAATTCAACTGCATAACCCTAGGCATGATTGCTACCATGAATGAAAGGTCATCTAAGGTCATGAATAAAACTGAATGGAAATTGTCCACTGAATCAATGCATCCCAGTGTTTTGCTCAAAGCTCTTCTTATTTTATTATCTAAGTATATTTTATTATTGAACTACTTATATGTCACCATATCCAACCTTAAGATTCATTTTGTTCTGGGCATAATCCACAAATCCATAGAGTAGTAACTATAACAGGATCAATGAGAGGGCGTACAGGAGTGAGATATGCTAACTAGTGGAGTGGTGCAACAGCAACAACCTGACACTCAACGTCAGTAAGACGAAAGAGCTGATTGTGGACTTCAGGAAGAATAAGATGAAGGAACACATACCAATCTTCATAGAGGGATCAGAAATGGAAAGAGTGAGCAGCTTCAAGTTCCTGGGTGTCAAGATCTCTGAGTTTCTAACCTGGTCCCAACATATTGATGAAGTCATAAAGAAGGCAAGACAGCAGCTATATTTTATTAGGAGTTTGAAGCGATTTGGCATGTCAACAAATATACTCAAAAACTTCTATAGTTGTACTGTGGGAGAGCATTCTGACAGGTTGCATCACTGTCTGGTATGGAGGGGCTATTGCACAGGACCGGAAGAAGCTGCAGAAGGTTTTAAATCTGGTCAGCTCCATCTTGGGCACTAGCCTACAAAGTACCCATGACATCTTTAAGAAGCGGTGTCTCAGAAAGGCAGCATCCATTATTAAAGACCTCCAGCACAAAGGATGTGCCCTTTTCTCACTGTTATCATCAGGTAGGAGATACAGAAGCCTGAAGTCACACACTCTGCAATTCAGGAACAGCTTCTTCCCCTCTACCATCCGATTCCTAAATGGACATTGAAGCTTTGGACACTACCTCATTTGCTTAATATACAGTATTTCTGTTTTTGCACATTTTTAATAATCTATTCAATATATGTAATTGATCTACTCATTTATTTATTATGCTTTATTTTATTTATTATTTTTTTTCTCTCTCCGCTAGATTATATGTTGCATTGAACTGCTGCTAAGTTAACAAATTTCAAATCACATGCCAGTGATAATAAACCCGATTCTGATCAGCCAGAGTGCAGAAGACAAGAGCCTGTGCAAATGCAAATATAAATAAATAGTAATAAATCATGAAAACATGAGGTAATGAGTCTTTAAAGTGAGATAATTGGTTGTAGGAACATTTCAATGATGGGGCAAGTGAGTGTAGGTATCCCCTTTTATTCGAGAGTCTGATGATTGAGGGTAGTAACTATTCTTGACCCTGGTGATGTGAGTCTTGAGGCTTTTGTACTTCTACCTTATGGTGGCAGCAAGAAAAGGGCCTGGCCTGGGTGACAGGGGAGATACTAGAATAGGTCCCAGAGCCTGGAAGGTAACAAGTTAGCCCCATTAGTTAAGAAAGAGGAGAGAACCAGAGACCAGCTGGATTGACACATAATAATGAATGCTAGAATCTAATATTAAGGAAGCAATAGCAGGACACTTAAAAAAATAACATGAATGGGCAAAGTCAACATGGTTTTAAAGTGTTTGATAAATCACTTGGATTTTTTTGAGCTTGTAACTAAAGATAAGCAAAGACCAGTCAATATGCTCTTAAAATGTTCCCTGTCTTAGTTCACCTGTTATTTCAATGTCATCTGCCTGATTACCATACAGACAAAACTCAGAATAAATTTGCACTTAATTTCCCTTGGATATCTTGTTTGTCCTCAGATCTAAGCCTGTTGGTACCACCACAAATATTCTCCCTCGTCAGCTGGAACAGTTCCACACGCCAATGCATTCTCCACAATTAGACAAAGATCCAAAATCCTCTAACAGCTACAGTGACTATGACATTTGATTAAATTCTCACACAGGATATCAACACAGGATTCCTGGACAGTTCCAGACTAAAATAGGGATAGGAAAATTATAGTTTTAACTCAGAGCTCCATCAGAATGAGAAAAGACATTAAAGCACTCAATTGCCAAGAAGGACCTTATGATACTATCATCAGTTCAATTAAACATCTATTATTTGTCTATTTTTTTCTTTGTTTCTACAGAAATGGCTGTTTTTAGGCAGGTTAAATGAACAGAAAAGGATATTACAGAAGAAATGTGATGTGAAATAATGTGAAGGCAACCACCTGGTAGAGAAAAAAAAGCAAGTTTTTATTCAAATGATGTAAAGGGCCATAGGTGTCCTTGAACATGAATCACAGAAAGGCAGCAAGGAGTTAGACTGACAAACTGTATGTTGCCTATTTATAACTAAAGGAGTTGAATACAAGGGAAAGATATTTTATTAAATTATACAGAATCCCTGCAAGCCCACACTTACAGTATCAATTATAGGTCTGGCTTCCTGACCCAAACGAGTGCAAGAAAGATTTATCAGATTGATTCTTAAAATGGGGCACAAGGCACATCAGCAGCTATATTTCATTAGGAGTTTGAAAAGATTTGATAAGTCACTGAAGACTTTAGCAAGTTTCTACAGGTGAACAGTCAAGGACATTCTGGCTGGCTGCGTCACTGCCCGGTATGGAGCTTCCAATATGCAAGATCAAAAGTGGCTACAGATGTTTGTACTCTCAGACATAACCCTCCTCACTATCGAAGACATCTTGAAGAAGCGGTGCCTCAAGACCATCAGCCCTCAGGACATGCCCTTTTCTCATAACTACCATCATGGAAGTGACACAGGAACCTAAAGACTGACACTCAACAATTCAGGAACTGCTTCTTGGCCTCTGCTCTCAGATTTCTAAATGGTCCATGAACACTACCTCACAATTCCACTGTTTAGTGTAACTTAGTTTTGCTTGCCCAGTATTGTTGCTGCAAAACATCCAATTTCACGACATGTATCAGTGATAATATAAACCTGATTCTGATTATTCCCTCTTGTTTTTAAATTCTACTATTAACTGCTCTGTGCATCGTACACCCAGTGGTGAGGAGGAAAGTTCAAAATGGAAAGTTGGAAATATTCCGGTCTCCCTCTAATTTCAAAGAGCAGATCACCTCTTCAAATTGGAGCAACGTGCTGGCTATTGTACAGGAAATTCACAACAGGCAACAAGAGATTTATAAGTCCATCCAGTTAGGAATCAAGAGTTTAACCTCTCCTGCAAATTTGGTGCCTTCACAGAGGTTGAAGTGTGAGCTGCAATGAAATTTCAAAATTTACTAGAATTATTTAGGAAGTCTTTAGAAAAGTTCATCTTTAACAAAATCTGGTATTTATACAGTAGCTTTAAACACAATCCAACGTAACAAGTTTCTATCCATAAAATAGTGCCAGTTGAGGGGCTACTGGGTCAGGGAGACTGGAGTTTAGTTAAAAATAATGAACTTCTAAAGAGAAGAGGTTTAGGAAGGGAACTCTGGTCTTTATCTCCTGTTGACATTGGAGCTACCAAATCTGCAGATGATCAAAAGGTCAGAATTGGAGTAATGCAGAATAATTGATGCCACAGAAAAAGGATAAAGAATTTTAAAATGATGGCTTTGCTAAATAGGGAGCTAATACAGATCCTGGATGAACGGTTTCAGTTTAGACATAGGCAGAAGAGGTTTGGATGCCTACTAGATGGCTCTAATGGAGCCTTGAGATATAGTGCCTTCAAACTGAGAAAGGACATCCATTCCAGTGAAATCCTCGAGGCCAATCAATTAGGCTGTGATTATGCCCGCCATTGTCTCTTAAATGTTTTGGAAAGACATAATGAGGAATAACATCCAAGTAATATTTTCGTTAGAAGCATCTTATTGAGACTCCTCCACTGTGCAGGGACAGAGGTCCAGTAGAGCATAGGCCACATTTCAGTTGCCTTGACAGATTACAATTTTGTTTCAGCATATATGCTTCTGTCATTGCTGTCTGCTGCACAGTTTGATGAGTGGAAGAGAACAGAAGAAAGGTTGTGACGTGGCCCACCAGCTCCTCAAACTAGGAGACTAGATAGCTACTCTGTGGCCGAAACTGAAACATCCAATCTGGCACTCTCTCCAATCACAAGTGGAACAACAGAAGTGCTCAGATATTCTGTGATCCTGAGTGCAACAAACATTTCTGGTAATATAGAGTGTCTACCCCTTTAAGAATTCTGTAAGGTGATCAACAGCTCTTTATATTTATAGTATGAGTATTTGACTGGCAGGAATCAATTACCTTCTGGATCCTGAGTGTTTTTTAAAATCATGTTGTTAACTTGCCTTGCCACTTACAATCATCTGTACAGATATACTCTTGGATCCTTCTAAAACTTCTTTTAAAATTGTGGCCTCTAGCTTATATTTGCTCTCCTTGTTCCTCCTACTAATTTGTAACACCATGACCTTTGCTGTGTTAAATTTAATCTCCTGAAGTCTATAGAATATCACCACACTTCTGCATTAATGAGGGAAGCTACAGCTGGCATTTTGGCTGCTCGATCATATTGAGTTATGGAGACCTTTGAAGCCATTGCAGTCTGTTGTGCTGGAATTGAGGTAGTTGCCTTCTTGAGACAAATCTTATGTGATGCCAGATGCATACAAATAACATAACAAAACTGGAACAGAAATAGGCCACTAGCCTCCTCATGCCTGCCCTGCCATTCAATATAATCACGGCTGGTCTACCCCGGGCCTTGACTCCTCCGCTGGGAGGAACCACTCCAGTCCACCATCCCCCTACTTTCACAAATATACTAGTCTTCACTTTAAATATTTCTAACAATCTAGAGTCTATAATTTGCTGGATTCACTACTTTCTGCAAGAAGGAATCCATGTACGTATCATTTTTAAATGACCAGCCTCCTATCTTTACAGCACATGCAACATGGGTTCAATTCCAACCATTGCCTGTAAGGAGTTTGTATGTTTTCCCAGTGACCATGTGGGTTTCCTCCAGATGCTCCAGTTTCCTCCCACATTCCAAAGACGCACCAGTTGGTAGGTTAATTGATCGTTGTAAATTGTCCCGCGATTAGGCTAGGATTAAATCGGAGGATTGCTGGGTGGTGTGGCTTGTAGGTCAGAATGGCCTACCCCATCCAGTATCTCAATAAATACATCAATAAATGTTCCCTGTTTCAGACTCACTCACTAGTGAAAATATTTTGACATCCATCCTGTCAGGTCTACTTCGATCCTAAACTATATGTTTCCATAAGGCCATTTATCATTCTCCTAAACTCCAAAGATTTCAAACCCAATTTGATTAGTCTCTCCTGATTGTACAATCCTCTCATTCCATGTAGAAAACTTCTGCCTTAAAATCAGGATGGCTGGAATGAGGGTGAGCACAGTCCTGGTACAGGGTCACAACTCAAAATGGCGGCCATCTTCTGCCTCCAGATGCTGCCTGGCTCACAGAGGTTCTGCAGCAGCTTGTTCTTTTTGCAGCACACCTCTTCAATTAGCTTTTGGAGAGACATGCATTTGAGTCATTAAATGTTATGGAATGAACATGCAGATGCACACCCAAAGCTACGGTTTCATATGGTTTTAGACGGTGGGATGGGGGTGACTGGGGGATACTCCTTTCTCACTGTGCATACGGATCTATATTTTAGTTGGGGATGGAAGGAAGCTGAGCCTTCACTTGGCATGCTTCTGTTCTTCATTCATCACCTCATCAGTTCACCAGGAGCATCCTCCGGCACCTCACAATTCAAAATTGTCTTCATTGTCTCTGCAGTCAATTAATACTACAGTCCACAGAGTATTGTCCCAAAAGCACTTCAGAACATCCAGACATTCTTTTGAAAACTTGAAACATGGAGCAATGGTTTGATTTTAGAGAGCAGTGGTTTCCTCTTTTGTGTCCTACCATGAACATCATTCTTGCTCAGTGTTTTTCTTATAGTGGGCACATGAACATAGACTTTAGCATGTTCTAGAGATTTCTGTATTTCTTTTGCTGTTACCCTTGGGTTCTTTTTCACTTCCTTCATGAAGTTTATTTAATGCTGGGCACCACACTTTAGGAAAGGTGTGGGAGCTTTGAAGAGAGTTCAAAATGCTTCAAGTTACAAGAGCTTTAGTTGTGAGAATGAATGGGAAAAAAATAGTTGTTTTCCTTAGAGTGTGCTGTGAGAAGAACTGAAAGAGCAAGTAAAATATTTAAAGCTGTACACAGAGTAAAGAGAGACAAAATGTTCCCAGTGGCAGAGGAGTCAGTGCTATGGACATGGAATGAGATGATAGGCGTGAGAGCCTAAAGTGGCATGAAGATTTTTTTTTGTGCAGCCACTGGTTAGGAAGTGCAATAAACTGCCAGGGATATTAATGGAAGCAGGTTGAACTGCAGTTTTTGAACTAGCATTTGAAGGAAAACATCTACACTGTAAAGGAGAGTAGGAGGGTTGAGCTAACCAAGTCACTCTTACATAGATCTAATACAAACTCAACCAGCCAAATAGCTCCTCTGCGCTGTGATCTTGCAAATGTTGAAAATAACCCTAGATATTTAATACTTTAAATTCTTGGCATCACCCAAATACAAAGTTGTAAATCCAGTATGAAAAAGTAGTGGATAAGACCCTGTCTATCACAGGTAAAGGCCTACAAAAAAGCTGGATGAACTCAGCAGGTCAGGCAGCATCCATTGAAAGGAGCAGTCAACGTTTCGGATCGGAACCTTCTGTCAGGACTAAAGAAGGAGGGGGCAGAGGCCCTATAAAGATGGTGGGGGGAGGGTGGAAAACCAATCAGAGGAAAGATCAAGGGGTGGGGGAGGGGAAGCAGGGAGGGGATAGGCCGGAGAGGTGAAGAAGGAATCTAAGGGGAAAGCACTATGAGTAGTAGTAGAAGGCAGAGTCATGAGAGGTGATAGGCAGCCAGAAGAGGAGACAGAGTAGAGGTGGGATGGGGAAGGGAGAGGGAGGGAATTACCGGAAGTTGGAGAATTCGATGTTCATACCAAGGGGCTGGAGACTACCCAGACAGTATATGAGATGTTGTTCCTCCAACCAAAGTTTGGCCTCATCATGGCAGTAGAGGAGGCCATGTATGGACATATCTGAATGGGAATGAGAGGGAGACTTGAAGTGAGTGGCAACTGGGAGATCCTGTCTGTTGTGGCAGACAGAGCATAGGTGCTCGATGAAGCGGTCCCCCAATCTGCGTCGGGTCTCGCCGATGTAGAGGAGGCCGCACCGGGAGCATCGGATGCAATAGATTACCCCAACAGACTCACAAGTGAAGTGTTGCCTCACCTGGAAGGACTGTTTGGGCCCCTGAATGGTGGTAAGAGATGAGGTGTAGGGACAGGTGTAGCACTTACACTTGCAGGGATAAGTGCCAGGTGGGAGATCTGTGGGGAGGGACGTGTGGACCAGGCAGTCGTGGAGGGAACGATCCCTGCGAAAAGTAGAGAGGGAAAGGTGTCCTTGGTGGTGGAGTCCAGGTAAAGGCCTCGCCACCATTGAGCATATCTGCATGGAACGCTGTTGCAGGTAAGCATCATCTATCATCAAAGACCCACACCATCCAGGTCATGCTCTGTTCTCACTGCTGCCATCAGGAAGGTGGTAGAGGAGCCTCAGGACTCAGATCACCAGGTTCAGGAGCAGTTATCACTCCTTCACCATCAGGCTGTTGAACAAGGGGAGGATAACTTCACTCGCCCCATCACTGAACTACCCCTCAACCTATGGACTCACTTTCAATGACTCTTCATCTCATGTTCTCAATATTTATTGCTTATTTAATTTATTATTATTATTTCTTTTTTCCCTTTCTTTTTGTATTTGCAGCTTGGTGTTTTTGTTTTACACGTTGGTTGTTTGCCCATCCTGTTGGGTGTGATCTTTCATTGATTCTGTTGTGTTTCTCATAGTTACTGCGATTGCCTGCAAGAAAATGAATCTCAGGGTTGTATAGGGTAACATATATGAACTTCGATAATAGATTTACTTCGAACTTTATCTGAAAACGTGTCTTGGCCCAAAACGTCAGTCATCCTTTAATTCCCACAGATGCTGTCTGACATGATGTGTTCCTTCAGCATTTTGTGTGTGGAGCTTTATCTGTGACTTTATTGTTCAATTGAAATTAAGGTTCCAAACCTTTCTAATGCCTAATTCTAGGAAGAATAAGTGGCCGAACTGGTGATTTTATTTTTCAGCAATGAACACTGGACTGTAGGTGGAAGGAATGATAAAAGACTAAATCAGTTACAATGTGGAATGCATTTCAAGTAGGGGGATTTATTTTGCATTTAGTCTGGCTGTTGCAAGATTAGTCAGACTGAGTCCTAATGGGCTGAAATGGGGAAAAGTAGTTTCTCACTACTCTGATGACAAAAGAGAAGGTGGCAGATCCAAAATAGCTGCAGAAATAATTCTGAATATCCATAAATTTCTGTCCTTCACTTCTTTAAGCTCTTCAGATCTTCAGTCTTTTGTTTTAGTCTCTGTTAGCTTTCAAGCATGTTGTGATGGCTGTAGCTACATTGCCCATAGCTCTAACATCTTCGCTTTAATTCCAGACTGTAAAAGGAATCAATAAGCTGGCTGCTGAACAGCTTCTGCAGGCTAGTCCGCCATTTCAGAAATCAATAAATGGCACAGGCATAATTCATAAATAAGGCCACATGTTTCTTAACCTTGCCTACATACAGTTTAAAATATAGCCACCAATGCTTAATGCCTTCTCTAAAAGTGGATTGAAATAATAGGACAGTCATTGGAAGGCAATGTTTAATGCAATTAGTGGTAAGAATTTGTGTTCATTTATCATGTTGAGGTTGTTTGAAAATAGTTAGTTTCCTGGAACTTTTTGACCATCAAGAGATTTTGCATTTTACTTACAGCTGGTGGGAAGTCCAACAGATACACTCAGGGGCCACTTTATTAGGTATGCCTGTTCATTAATACAAGTATCTAATCAGCCAATTACGCAGCAGCAGCTCAATGCAGACATGGTCAAGGGGCACCATGGTAGCATAGCAGTTAGCGCAAAGCTATTTCAGCTTGAGGTTTTGGAATGTGGAATTTAATCCCACCATCCTCCGTGAGGAGTTTCTGTATGTCCTTCCTGTGTGTGTTTTCTCTGGATTTCCTTGCACAGTCCAAAGACGTACCAGGTAGGTTAATTCATCATTGTAAATTGCCCTGTGATTAGATTAGGGTTGTTGGGGTTGCTGAGCAGTGCCGCTCAAAGGGCCGGAAGAGCCTATTCTGTGCTGTATCTCTAAGATAAAATAGGTTCTGTTGTTGTTCAGATAAATTATCAGAATGGGGAGGAAATGTGATCTAAGTGACTTCAACCGTGGAGTAATTGGTGGTGTTGGATGGAGTGGTTTGAGCATTTCCGAAACTGCTGATCTCCTACGGTTTTCACACACAATAATCTCTAGAGTTTTTCAGAGAATGGTGAGAAAAACCAAAAAAAACAACAACCATTAAGTAGCAGTTCTGTGGGTGGAAATGAGAATGGTCTGACTGGTTCAAGCTGACAGGAAGGCAGCAGTAACTCTAATAACCACGTGTTACAACAGAGGTGTGCAAAAGAGCGTCTCTGAACACACAACACGTCAAACCGTAAAGTGGATGGGCTACAGCAGCAGAAGACCAAGAGCATACACTCAGCAGGCACTTTGTTAGCTTCAGGAGGTACCTAAAAAAGTGGCCACAGAGCATATAGCATCTCGAACAAGAGCTGTACAGCACAGAAGAAAATTAAAGCACATGCTTTGAAAAAAAACTTGCCACATAAATTTCCCTTAAACTTCCCCCTTTCACCTTAAAGCAATGTCCTCTAATATTTGATATTTCTACCCTGGGAGAATTTTGACCATCAACCCTATCTATGCTCTTCAATTTTATATACTTCTATCAGGAAATATGAACCACAAATTCCCACTATTTATCAACATACTTCAGCACCCTATCAGTTACCATACACATCCTATCAATATTTAACTTCCCAAACTGTGATAATATTATATCACTGTAAGATGAGTCCAACTGATCTCCGAGTGTAGTGAAATAACATGAAGAAAGAATCATAAACACGAGAAAATATGCAGGTGCTGGAAATCCAAAGCAACACACACCCAAAATGCTGGAGGAACTCAGCAGGTCAGGCGTCTATGGAAAGGAGTAAACAGTCGATGTTTCCGGCTGAGACCTTTCATTAGAACTGGAATGGAGGGGGAGGTCCGAATAAGGTGGTGAGGGGAGGGGAGGAAGAAGTACAAGGTGGCAGGAGATAGGTGAAACCGGGAGAGTGGGAGGGGTGAAGTAAAGAGCTGGGAAGTTGATGGTGATAGAGGTAAAGGGCTAGAGAAGGAGGAATCCAACAAGTGAGGACAGAAGACCATTGGAAGAAAGGGAAGGGGAGGAGCACCAGAGGGAAGTGATGGGCAGGGGAGAAGAGTAAGAGGGGAGCAAGAATGGGGAATGGTGAAGGGGTGGGTGGGGTAAATACCAGAATTCGAGAAATTGATATTCATGCCATCAGGTTGGAGTCTACCAGACAGAGTATGAAGTGTTGCTGCTCCATTTGAGTGTGGCCTCATCCTGGCAGTAGAGGAGACCACAGGCTGGCCTGTCAGAACAGGAATAAGAAGTAGACTCGAAATGGGTGGCCACTGGGACATTGCACTTTTTGTGGAAAGATATTCCAAGAGGGTCTCCATTTTCCCCTTAGGAGAAGCGGCCTGTCCTGTACAGGAGTAGGCAAAATAATATGGTGGATATCTCCACAAGTCCTTTCATCTAAAAAAGCACAAGGTTACTTGAAGAACCAGCAACCCTCCACGCAGGCAAGCGAAAGAGACAAAATCTATCAAAACGGACAAATTATTCAATCTGCTCTCTCTCAGTCTGACACAATAATCTGTTCTGTACTTTGGAATGCTTTCTGCAGGGTGATTCCCTGCAAAATTTGCCACTAATGCAACATTACAAATGGAAGCAATATGAGATGCTACCGTGCTTCTTTCTCTTCTTGTCTGTTTTCAACCAATAGTTTATTGGCATAAAGAAATCAAGGAACTCAATACAGAGTAAAAGTAATTCTGCGTCCATATACAGGCTTGTTAAGTATTAAGAACTGTATTAAGTGATTACTGGAGTTTAGAGGTATAATTTATTTCAACGGGTTAATTATAAATTTGGAAACTGAAAACATAGAATTACAGCAGTGTTACACAAGAAGTTTAAAAGAGTAACACACACAGCAAGTTCCACATGAACTCTAAATAAAGCGCAGTTTGGATTCAAATTTGAAAAAAGACAGAAATAGTAATTATACAAACAGTAACTGAAATCTAGGTGACTTGTAAAAGTGCTGCGTGTGGCTATTCTATTTTTAAATACGAGAATATATCTTTTCCACCATTCCGGCTCTGATTAACTTCACTAACCTCAGTTGTTATATTAGATTCTTTGCCAAAACACACACAATGCAAAACCTTTTATTTAAAAGTAAGTATATATTTTCTATCTTGACTCAATAATGATAGGAGACTCAATTAATTGTTATTGTTCTGTTGTGTATGGGCATAACCAGCGACTTAGGGATACTATGTTATAGAATTAAATGCCTTCTTCAGTCCATCCCCAAGCAATAGCAGTTAACAAATACAATTTCCCCCATACCTCCCATCCATCAATGGAACTTTACCCAGATTCATAATCAAAATAATGAATCGTTAAATGCCTTAACTGTGCCAATAATATTCAAAAGCTGATGTTAGAAACACAAATTAACTGAAAATGTGGCATGGCAGACAGCCTCAGTGGGGAGAGAACCAGAGTAAGCCTTTCAGATCAGTGACATTTCATCAGATCTCACTGTTCAGATACAAGGTGTTAACAGTTTCCTTCACCACAGCTACTGCCGGACAAAAAATATCCCCCATTTTTCATGTTTTACACACTTGCTTTGTGTATAGAATAAAAGTTAATCATTAACCTTCACTAAACTATTATAAAAATGCAATGTTATATACCTTGAAGAGTCTTAAAGCTGATCATAAGCACAAGAGATTCTGCAGATGCTGGAAATCCAGGGCAACACACATGAAATGCAAGAGGAACCCATTAGGTTAGACAGCATATACGGAGAGGAATAAACAGCCGAAGTTTTGGGCCGAGGCCCTTCATCAAGTCAATTCCCTCCCCCACCACTCAGTTTCACCTATCGTTCCACCTATCGTTCCCTTCCATCGCTGTCTTATTCTGACTCCTCCCTCCTTTGCAGTCCTGATGAAGAGTTTCCACCCAAATCATCGACTGTTTATTCCTCTCCATAGTCACTGCGTGGCCTGCGGAGTTCCCCCTTTGTTTTGTGAAGACAATTGCTTCTCAATGCATGTTAAAACATATGTATTGCAGTTGGTGTGCTAAGAGCAGTTTGCTCTGATTATTATGGAGAGCAGGTGATCTGTCAGGTGGTTTTGAAATGGAATATTCTCATCATATCAGGTGGTATTGGAATGGCGAATCGATCTTATGTTTCAGAGTAATGATTGATTCACAAGAAAAGTCATCAATTTGGTCACCAACCCATTTGCTCTCCCCATTCACGTTGCCTGATTTGCTGAGTTTATCATACATTCTCTATTTTTATTTCAGAATTCCACCATCTGCAGCAATTTAGTTCTATCAAGGTGTTGATTGTCTGAGGTTTATTTAACATGAGCTTTTAATTACTATGATCATGTTGTACCATGTGATGATGACGCTGCAGTTCCAGTAATAAACAGTTTTGTTTTTGAGATGGTGGAGTGTGCATTTACAGGCAAACAGTTCAGCTAAGCTGTACTTGGAGAAATAAAGCATATGAAGTCATTGAAGTTACTTGGATACAAAGAAACAACTTGCTTAAAAATCCAAAAATGCTTCTCCGGCCAGGAGGTATTCAAAAAAGTCAGAACCCCTTATTTCGTTACAGATGCCTGGTCAAGTTGACATTGATTTGTCCCTCATCTGCAACTTCCTCAACATGTCTTGAATGAAGTACTCTCACCGGCAGCCTGACAGAAATGATGGCTATTCATTCAGCAACCAAAAGAAATGGGCATTCTCTGCATTCATGGAGTGCAACATTTCCAGACCGGATATAATTAGTATATTAAACACTATTGTTGACCCATTTGCTTAAAGTTTGAAGTTGCTCTTTTAAGACTTGGGCTTGGGCTTGTCTGTCAATTAAAGCCAATTTTTCAATTTCCTCGATGATGGGTGACCAATTTGGCTGCTGCCCAGCTGATGACATTTAAGAATTAATAAGGGGGCTTGGGATGGAAAGTTCAGAATCAGAAGCAGGTTTAATATCACCAGCAGATGTTGTGAAATGTGTCGTCTTAGTGGCAGCAGCACAATGCAGTACTTAAGAATAGGAAAAAAATCTAATTTACAGTAAATATATATATAAAATAGTTCAATTAAATTAGTAGTGCAAAAATAAAAATAAGTAAGTAGTGATCTAGTGTTTATGGGTGTGGTGAACCCTGTGCCTGTCTGGACACGCCCCCTGCTGACTGCTCCTGTGGCTCCTCCCACAGACCCCTGTATAAAGGCGATTGAGGCCTGAGCCCGGCCCTCAGTCTCCAGGATGTAGTATGGTGATCACTCACTGCTTGTTCCTTCTTCCAGTCAATAAAAGCCGATATCTCACCTTTACGTCTCAAAGTGAGTTATTGATGGTGCATCAATGGGTTCAATGACTATTCAGAAATCAGATGGCAGAAGGAAAAAAAGCTGTTCCTGAGTTATTGAGTGCATGCCTTCAGACTCCTGGTGGTAGCAATGAGAACAGAACATGTCCCGGGTGACGGATGCTGCCTTTTTGAATACGTCCTGGATACTATGGAGACTGGTGCCCATGATGGAGCTGACTACATTTACAACTCTCTGCAGCTTATTTCAATCCTGTGCAGTAGCCCCCAGTGGTGCAGCCGGTCAGAATGCGCTCCGTGAAACCGCTGTAAAAATCTACGAGGCGTCAAGCAGGGAATGCCAGCTTCTCAGGAGAGCGTTGCCATGTTTCTGAATGTTCCAAATAATTTGAAAGCATGTATTGGCAATGAGTCATCAAGGTGAAGTTTCTCTTCCACTCCCAATACTCATCACTTTAAGGATTCATTTGGTAATTGTTCACACCAAAAGGAAATTTACAGTATATAATTAACCTGCCAGTGATATGGGAGCAAACCGCAGCACCCAGAGGAAACACACAGCCACAGGAGATCATGCACAGAGAAAGGAGGGAGCCTGTAGTACATCGGCCATGCTCAGACTGAATGGCAGAGCAGGCTGGAAAATCCGAGTGGTTCAGTCCATGCTCCTGTTTCCTGGTTTTTGATTTTGGTTTATTGGTGTCTCCTGTACAGTGGAAAGCTTGTCTTGCATACTATTTGTACAGAGCAAATCGATAAATGGCACTGAGCTAGAATAAGAAAGTCCAATAACAATTCAGAATAAAGTGTGAAAGCTACCGAAAATTGCAGTGCAATGGTGAAGTGCAAGATCATAATGAGGGAGGTAAACTGAGGCCCGGAGTCCATCTTATCACACAAGAGTCTGAAGACGTCCTTGAACCTGGTGATGGGTGCTTTCAAGCTTTTGTATCTTTTACTCAGTGGGAGAGGGGAGAAGAGAGAATTCCTGGGGTGGCATTCACAGAATTTGTTTTGTTTCGTCCATCAGAGCCGTCTGGACAAATTCCAAAATAAGCAAAGTCAACTTCACAGCTGGGAATTACACCCAACCTCCAACAGGAGTCTCCAAATATCTAATGATTCCTTTGATGGAGATTTTCCAAGCTTTGATTAGTGTGTCTTAGGGGTTTAGAATTCAGGAGGTTTCATGGTTGTATTCCTCAGCAGTGCAGTTCCAGCCAGACCTCAAAAATCGGAAGATACCCTGTGTCAACAATGTGCTTTCCCTCAAGTGATAGAATAAACCAGTGTTGATACAGCAGCTCTCCTGTAACTTCTCAAATGTTCTGAAGAGCTTCACAGGCAATGGAACATTTCTGAATTGCAGTCAACGTGACACTGTAGAAAGTGCAGCAGAGAATCAGGACAAAGCTGGCTCTCACAAAGAATGATGTTCTCAGTGAAGTGATAAACCTGAGCTACATACAACACCACTGATGACTCATTTAAAAGTAGTGACATGGATCTTTTGCTTGACAGGATTAATGAAGGTCTTGGTTTACTGTTCCATCAGAAGGCACCCCTGCCAGTGCATCAGAGCGGGGTGACCTCGCCAGAGCAGCAGGCACTCACCAATGCACTGGTGTCATCATGTTTTGTTTAAAGCCTCTAGAATGGAATTGTGCCCACAACCCTCTGACTCAATAGCAAATGAGTTACTCTAATGGTGCCAGCTAATTACTGGAGCAATAAATTATTCCTCTGTGTAGTTTCTTCCTGGAGGAGGTTGTGTACACACAGATGATACGTTTCCCTAAAACAACTGTCAGTAGCTGAGGCAAGACTAACGCCCTGCTGTAACTTGGTAATACATAACTGTTGCTCAGACTGAATTCCCTTCCAGTAGGTGTTTACCCATTTCTTTGAAGGAAGTAACACACACGCGCGAAAATGTTGGAGGAACTCAACAGGTCAGGCAACATCTATGGAAATAAACATACATTTGATATTTTGAGCCAAGATCCTTCTTCAGGACGGCCTTGAAGGAGGAAGTGCCTTGACACACATCTCTCTCTTAGCTACTACTCTATTTCCAAAATTCATTTTTCTCTCAAAGGGCCTTTAAAATGTATCCACTTTGAACTCTCTGCTCATCATTTCTGTTCCACAACATTTGAACACTTCTCGCTGGCTTTCCAACTTCTTCCATGAACCCTGTACAGTCCACAATTTACTTGAGCAGACCTTCATCCTTCCTTTCCTTTCCATTATCTCAGGGGCATTGGACTGGAACGAACAAGCAGGAAATGGGGATACATGGACCATGTGCAGGGAGATGTGGAGTTTAAGTTGGCATCATAGTTGGCACAGACATTGTAGGCTGAAGGATTTGTTCCGTGTTCTATTAGTCCTTTGCTACTTGGCTGGGTTTGAGCATCTATTTACATGCCATTTTTTTTGGTAAACTTGTTGAAACCCAGTCCCTCAACACTTCACTTTTAAAATTGAGTAGAACCATTCCTAGTGACTCTCAAGTCATCTAGTATCAGTTTTACTGGTACAGAAAAATCAAAGCCTTTTACAGAATGAGAGAGAAGGAATGGACATATTGGAGAAAAGTCAGAGAGGGTACGTGGGGCTGATCAGATCTTACCCATTCTGAAGGCAGTTTCTAAAAGCGATTGCTTAGGAATATTCACTGTGATGTTTCATTGTCCTTGCCTTGCTGCTGACTACAAATTGTCTCTTTTATATTGTCTCAAAGGATAAACTTCAAAGTCCCCTGTTGGCCGTAAACTGCTTTGATATGATGTGAGATCATGGAAAGTGTTGTTTGAAGGCAAAGCTTTAGAGCCCTGTCTAAGAACAGTGCAAATGTTTGGACATAATGCACTAATCTAAGGGGCAGAGTTGTATTATTGGTCAGATTTACTTGCAATCGATGTGATATTTCAAAAATTGGTAGAAAGAACTAGCTAGACTAAACATAACCTGAGTCACAAGGGGTAACTCGGAGCAGAGTCAACACTCTCACCTTGAAGAGGCAGGCTATTGGTGCCAACGCTGTTTTCCTAGCACTTATGAGGACCAATGAACACTTACTGTATGAACATGTTTTACTAAATTAAGGAAAATCCTTCATTAGTTTTCATGAGAGCTGATGTATCAGAACAACTAGTTTATTCAAGATAAGACCATAAGACACATGAGCAGAATTAAACCATTTGGCCCATCAAGTCTGCTCCACCATTCGATCATGTCGAATTTATTTCCCTCTCAATCCCATTTTTCTACCTTCTTCCTATAACCTTTGACACCCTTACCAATCAGGAACCTTTCAAACTCTGCTTTAAATATTCCCAATAACTTGGCCTCCACAGCCACCTGCGGCAATGAATTTAACAGATTCACCACCCTCTGACCAAAGAAACTCTTCCTCATTTCTATTCTAAATAGATCTTCTTCCATCCTGAGAGTGTGCCCTCTGGTCCAAGACCCTACTACTAATGAAGCATATTCTCCACATACACTCTTTCTAGGCCTTTCTATATCAGTACATTTCAATGAGATTCCCCTCATTCCTCTAAACTCCAGCAAGAATAGGCTCAGAGTTATCAAACGCTCCATAATGGGAAAGAAACTTTTAGAGTTGTGTTCAGTGTAGGTGGATATACTTAATTTCTCCCCAGGTCAGTTCTATGTTGAGTTCAACACGTTGGATCCATTCCTTTGGATTTATCGGCTGCATGGAGAGGGGGCTGCATGCTGCTTGAGCAGCAACTTCCTCCCCACAATATTCTGCCCTGACTTTGTGTATTGGTTTGCATTTCATGTAGACAGCTAGGACACATTATCCATGGTCAACCCCAACCAACGGTGGGCCTCAGAGATTTAATCTTTATCCCTTATTAGCCTGTGCATATTTTGTAGATGCACTAAATCACAATTTGGATGAGAAAAATGACGGTTAGTTATATAACCAGTCTCTTGCCAGTCTTCTGCTTGTTAATCATTTGGGAGGTGGCCTTTTATCATTGTTCATTTGAACTTCATCCCTAAAGAAAAATATTTGTTGAGCAAACTTCAATGACGTGTGGTCTTTAGTACTACCAGTAGCCTGACCCTAAGTACATAAAAAGCAGGTGAGCATACACAATCCTGTGAACTACTGGGTGCTGGGCTTACCTTTCCCAAATCAATGTGCTAGTCAAACAATAGCTGAACATCAGGAGCTGTTTAGAAGGCTAACTATTGGAATGATAGAACACTCATTATTTAAAATACTTCCTGGTGAATATTCTTAAAATACTGCAGTTTTTATCCATTTTTTCCCTAAATGGTCTTTTAGGACCAAGTGAAAATGTGTGAAGATTTTGGAAAGAGAGAGGGGAGGAGCTGAAGTGCTGAGGGGCGTTAGATTTTTGTTCTGCACAGGCAGCTGAAAATTCAGATTCAGATTATTGTCATTTAGAAACCACAAAAGCAATGCAGTTAAAAAATGAGACAACGTTCCTCCAGAATGATATCACAAAAGCACATGACAAAACTACACCAGAAAATCCACATAACGTTTGGCAATCCCCAATCCAAAGTCCAGAGAGGCTGCTGCATATTAATATTGCGCTACTGTCTTAGCGCGTTTCCTGGAAAGGAGCTCCAATTCCACCAGACAAAACAAGACCAAAAACTAAAGCTACAAGACCTGCACAAAGCCACATAGTTACAACAGATAGTTACAACAGTGCAAACAATAGCATAATTGATAAAAAAAAAAGACCATGGGCACAGTAAAAATAGTCCAAAGATGTTAAAAGACTATAAGTTCAAAAGAAACCACCACACAGTTTCCACAAGTCCCCAGGGTCCCGATAGACTCGTCATCCCATGCCGGTGGCAGAAGGGAATACCCCCACTATGGACTTCCACGGCGCTGCCCAACTCAGCCTTGCAGACGCAGCACACAGTGAAAGCTCCGTCGAACCCAGCCTCACAGACACAGCACACAGCGAAAGCGCTCCGACCACAGTGGACTCTGAGTCCATTGAACCTCCGAGCCTCCGGCACAGCTTCTCTGAGCACCGTCCTCTGCCAAGCGTATTAAGACGCCCCCGCCAACAGCCACCTGCAATGTGACCCCGAGGACTGGGGGCCTGTTTTTCCCAGCAGAGTCCCGAACCTCACAGCAGCAGCAGCAACGAAGAAGGTCTTCCTGAAGATTTCCAGATGTTCCTCCGTGCTCCCACGTCTGTTTTTCATCCAATTATGATTGCGCACGGCAACCGGCTTCACAAATAACAGACAATCAGCTCCGGAGTGGCCGCTGCAAGCTGTGTCGTGCCACCATCTTGGATCTCAAAATGCTTATGGATATAGTGATGGTCATACCAATATTGTGGAAGGATGAAATGAAATCATTTGAAGGTCTGTTTTCAATAACATTTATTTTCTTATCTGGTTGTGAGCTGGGAAAAAGAACTTTTTACCCTGGTAATGTTGAACTGAATCCAATATGGGCAAATCACTCTTCCCACCCCCCCCCCCCCCCCGCCTTTCTCAGTATAAAATTTGGTTGGAAAACATTCTTATGACTGAATGTACAAGATGCACAAATGCTTTTTGGTTACGGAGCGGTTTCTGTTTGCTTTCAGTTAACTACTTATTCAAAAATACCTATGTAAATGCACCATTATGGGATGACCTCACTACACATTGTGCCTTGTCTTTGGGTCAGATGATGACCTTTGGAAACTTCAACAAGTTTCCCTGCCAGAATTAATTATAAACAGATTTCAGGGACAAATTGAAAGTAAATGCAGTCTTTTCGAGGATTGACGTATAGAATCATGTGATAGAGGGGTGGGGACAGAATGGCAGTGAATGATTGAGTGAAGAGAGTGATTTTTAAACTGTGAATTTCTTAGTTCTTACCTATTTTCCTATAGCTATTTACCCAGTTTCATCTGCCCAGCATCCTCCTCTTATCTGGATCCACCCATCACCTACCAGGTCCTGTTTCTATCACTCCCCTCCCCCATCTGGCTCCATTCATCTATTTATTTTATTCCCCTTCCTTAGTCTTCCTCCCGTCCCTGTCATTTTAAAAGACTATCTTCCCTCCACACTCCCAGCCTGATGGAAGATCTCAACCCAGAACACTGACCGTCCCTTTGCCTATGGGGATGTTGCTACATTCAGACAGTGCCGAGATCCTTCAAAAGGGATGTGCTTTCAATATAGTTAAATTATTTCATTTTAAGAAAGTTTACAAACCTAAAGTGATAATTCTTGCTTCTCTTTTCAGAAATGCTGCCTTAAACCTTTATATTTTGGGATTCCAGCATGCTACACAGTGCCTATAAAAAGTATTCACTCTCCTTGTAAGTTTTCATGTTTTACAACATGAATCACAGTGGATTTAATTTAGCAAACACGAGGAAATCTGCAGATGCTGGAAATTCAAGCAACACACACAAAATGCTGGTGGAATGCAGCAGGCCAGGCAGCATCTATAGGGAGAAGTACAGTTGACGTTTCAGGCCAAGACCCTTCGTCAGGACTGATCGAAAAGTTGAAGGGCTGAAGAAGTTATAGATGGGGAGCAGTGAGAGAGGGTTTCACTGAACTTCCGTTGAAGAGAAGATTTAAACTTCTTCAGTGTAGTGAATTTAAAAACGCAAACACAAGGAAATCTGCAGATGCTGAAAATTCAAGCAACACACACACTTGAAGTCCTGATGAAGGGTCTCGGCCTGAAACGTTGACTGTACTTCTTCCTATAGATGCTGCCTGGCCAGCTGCGTTCCTCCAGCATTTTGTGTGGATTTACTTTGGCTTGTTTTCATAATGATCAACAGATAAAGACTCTTTCATGCCAAAGTGAAAACAGTTCTCTACAAAGTGATCCAAGTTAATTACAAATATAAAACACAAAATACATAAGTATTCACCCCCTTTAATATGACACACCAAATCATCACCGGTGCAGCCAATTGCTTTCAGAAGTCACATAATTAGTGAAATGGAGATCACCGTGTGCAGTCAAGGTGTTTCAATTGATTGTAGTAAAATTACACCTGTATATGGAAGGGCCAACTGCTGGTGGGTCAGTGTCCTGGCAAAAACTGTACCATGAAGACGAAAGAACACTTCAAGTAACTCCATGAAAAGGTTACTGAAAAACACAAGTCAGGAGATGGATACAAGAAAATTTCCAAGTCATAAGATTTCTTTCTAGCAAGACTATGACCCCAAGCATAAAGCCAAAGCTATAGAGGAAAGACTTAAAAAACAACAAAGTTAATGTCCTGGAGTCGCCAAGTCAAAGTCCAGACCTCAATCCAATTGAGAATTTGTGGTTGGACTTGAAAAGGGTTTTTCAGTCATGATCCCCATGCAATCTGACAGAGCTTGAGCAGTTTTGTGAAGAAGAATGTGGAAAAACTGCAGTGTCAAGATGTGCAAAACTGATAGAGACCCATCCACACAGACTCAAGGCTGGAATTGCTGCCAAAGTTGCATCTACTAAATACCTATTTGAAGGGGGGAGGTGAATACTTATGCAATCAATTATATTGTGTGTTATATTTGTAATTAATTTAGATCATTTTGTAAAGATCTGTTTTCACTTTGACATGAAGGAGTTTTTTCCGTTGATCAGTGACAAAAAAAACAAATTAAATCCACCATGATTCAATGTTATAAAACAATTCAATATGTAAATTTTCAAGAAGGACGAATACTTGTTATAGGCACTGTATCTTGTCTTTAAATCTATGAATAAGAATAAATCTATGTATAATGTTTTATTGTGTTTTTGTCTCCCTGTAAATCTATGATCACTCCCTCCTTTCACCGGCTGAAACAGTAATTAATCTTCATGTAAATGAGACCTGCCAACAGCCCATTACATCAGCATCTAGTAATAATTAAACTTTTTCTGTTCAGGTAGCATACTTACTAATTACATGTACTTCTCAATGTCTAGTCAGCTAAAGAAAACATGGAAGTATGTTTTTATATAAATAGGACATGAATGAGTTTCTAACAAAAAGGTTCGAAGTACATTTCTTATTTTATCAAAGTATGTGTACAACCCTGATGAACCCTAATGGTCTTCCCCCAGACAGCCATGAAGCAAAGAAAACCACGGAACCATTCAAAGAAAAACATCAAATCCTTCCCCCTGCCCAGCAAAAAAAACACGCAGATGGCAAAAAAACACACAGAATATAAAACACAAAATCAAAAAGAGTCCAGGCATATTCAGTTCAGCTCAGTTCATTTGAATCCTGCTGTGTCATTCGTTATCTGCCAGCCGTCCAATCAAAGTCACCCAAAATCCCAACAAAAAAAAAGGAGCAACTAGAAACCACAAACACATCACAATGTGTAGTATCGAGTCAAATCCACAAACTGTGCTGATTAAACCCTGCCCAGACACAGGACTCTGAAACAATCCTTTGGCAGCTTAGAGAGAGACAGACAGACAGTGAAAGAGAGAGAGAGACAGAGGGACAGAGAGAGAGAGAGAGAGAGAGAGAGAGAGAGAGAGAGAGAGAGAGAGAGAGAGAGAGACAGACACAGACAGAGACAAAGAGAGAGAGAGAAAGAAAGAGACAGACAGAGAGAGCAGAGAGAGACAGACAAAGAGACAGAGACACCATCCGACTGCAGACTTTCCTCTGGGAGCAACAAATTAGAGGGAGAGAGGAGGAGAGCATCACAAACAGACACCTTCCTCTAGCAGTAACAAGTGAAAGGCAGTGTGGTGAACTATGTGCCTGTCGGGACACGCCCCTGCTGACTGCTCCTGTGGCTCCTCCCACAGGCCCCTGTATAAAGGAGACCTGCGGCCTGAAGATCGGCCTCAGTCTCCAGGACCTTGTATGATAGACACTCACTCCTGGTTCCTTCTTCCAGTCAATAAAAGCCGATATCTCGCCTACGTCTCAGTGTGAGTTATTGATGGTGCATCAGGCAGGTAGATGCCGATAAACACCCGCTTGCCTTCCACTCACACCTCGATGACTTCAATCTTCCTCAACACTAATCGGTGAGATATGGGCTCGATCACGGGCTCACACACCATCTCAGGTTTCATGGCCTTCAGGCCCCATGCTTCACCCGAAACCTCAACAAACACCCTCGGACACAGCAGATCATCAAAATCAACCCAAAAGTACACCACCAAAATGTAGATTGAGGCTCCAACAGTAGCAGAACCACATTTGAAAGAAAAAGGTATAAAAAAAATGAAAGAAGTAGTTTTGTGAACCATTTGGAGGATATTGTTCTTGGTTGCATTGTTCACTAGTGCCATCTTCTTCCAGAGTCCTCCAGTAAAATGTGTTCCATAATGAACTTGGGAACAGCAAGTTCCCACAAGCAGCAATTTGAAAATCAGACGATAACAATCTTGGATACTAATTTCCAGTGCTCCTTGCCAAGATCTCGGTTAAAAAAAAATGGCTGAAACACAGTGTGTTATTTCCTCCATACTGAATCTTCAAAAAGTGACTTCTCAGAAAGGCAACATCCATCACCAACAATCCAGACATCGGACCATGCCCTCTTCTCATGGCTGTCAACAGGCAGGAGATACAGGAGCCTGAAAACCCACTCATCAAGGCCTAATGACAGTTGCTTCCTATTTGCCACCAGATTCTTGATCTGACCTGAAAACCCTACGACTAGATGCACAAAAATCCGCAGGTGCTGGAAATCTTGAGCAACGCGCACAAAACGCAGGACGAACACAGCAAGTCAGGCAGCATCTATGGAGGAAAGCAAACCATCTAAGTTTTGGGCCAATACCCTTCATCAGGACTGGATAGGATCTTAACAGTGTGTTTGCTTTTCTTTCTTCTATATTTTTTCCTCTCTCTCAACTTGCGCTAATGCCGTTATATTTATTTTGTCATGAGATGTAAAATTTGAGGTAACTAAACCTGACATTGTTACGTTTGTCATGTTTGCAATGTATGGTGCTTCTCTGCAAAAAGCTAATTCTCTTAGCCCTTATCCCCTGTGCGTGTACACTTCGGACAAACTTGGACACTGATCTTGCTCACTGATGTGTGACTAGTGATCACATGCTTCTGACTCAAAGGTGAGCCTGCTACCACGAGTGCTGCATCAATGCTTGCAGTATTTGTCAGAACCAGGAAGGCAGTTATGAATCTATATCTTCACAGATAAGAAAGTAGAAGTTACAGGTGAATGGGTTTCAAATAGGGTTCAAAAACTTAGGTAAATATTATAGCTTGACTACAGTTGTTGGTAAAAGAGATTAAATTGCAATCTTGCACCTAAGCGACTTCTACCTTCATCAATGCATTTATACAAATAATTATTAAATTAGAGATATATTTCATACATGATTCACAGGTGTGGCTTCAGGTCCAACACATTCCACGAAGTCAAAAAGTTTTGGCCATCTGCCCAATGGATAAACACTTGTAATTATGAACCTTGCCTTCATTAAACCAAGGTCCTGCCTAGCTTCTTGTGTATTTGTGGAAAATCCACAGCATTGCTTTGAATCCCTAACTTTCCATCAAACTCCAGCAGCATATCCATCTATGCATATCTAACTTCATCTTGTATATAAGATTTGATTTTAATGCGTGTGTAACTCTACCACTACTCCAGAACTTCACTACTTTTCTACTGCCCTTACTGCTACTTGTCCTACATCCAATATTAAGGAAAGAGTCATTGCTTCCCAGGCAATTTTTAGTGCTGCCGCCTCATTCTTTTTGGGTTCAATCCTGAGCTTGGGCACTATCAATACGGAGTCTTTAATATTTTCCCTGTGATTCCATGCATTTCCTGTGTATCCCAAAAATATTCTGGTAGGTTAACCAGCTGCTAGAAATTCCTCCAAATGTGCACATAATAGGAAGAGAATCAATGGGTCATTGGTTGGCATATAAAAGAGGAAAAGCTACTAGGTTAGAGAGAAATAAAAAAAGTTGAGGGAGGGGCAGATATAAGGAGAAATGGAATGACAGTGATGGGATTGTAAACTAGGAGCTGACTGGACCTTTGAGCCAAATGACCTACTTCTGTGTCATAATAACTAAAAACTGGAATAAGCAGCATTATCATCATCATCCTGCCTTTCCTTGCATCCAGCAGACACTGGGTCTTCACCATCAACTCCATTCCCGCTCCTGGCTTCAGAAGAACCAGGCCATTTGCAACTCTCTGCATCTTGTTCATCTGCAAGACAAAAAGTTGCTGACAAAAGCAAGACGTCAGTGCTGGAAATCTGAAATTAAAATGGAAAACGCTTGAAGCACTCAGCTGGTCAAACCTTTGACCATTTCCAAGATTTCCGTTTATTATTGCACATGTTGTCTTCTACCTTTCCAGCATCCCTGGCTCTGCCCCTGCCTAAACCATCCACAAATGAGATGCTCATCATTATTACATCCAGAGGCAATTGCTCCAGCTGCCATCTGTCAATTCAACATCCTCCAAGAACAGTGACTCACAACTCTCCCTAATCTTCCCTGATCTGAATCATCCCACAAATCCCTGTGACCTCTTAGTTACTCAGTTCAGCACATCCAAATGCCATGCCCAAGCTCCTTTTCGATCTCATCAATATCTATTTAGGTAGCTTTTCATCCCCAATCCTAAACTGCATTCTTCTCCCTTTGCATTGGTTTAATTTTTATTGAGATACAGCATGGCCCTTTGAGCCACAGCACCCAGCATCCCCTGATTTAGTCATGGGACAAATACAATGACCAATTAACCTAACAACCGGTATTTGTTTGGATCGTGGGAGGAAACCTGATCACCTGGAGGAAACCCATGCATTTCACAGGGGGCAAATGTACAAACTCCTTACAGACAGAGCAGAAATCCTCTCCTTTCATCCCACTCTTAAGCTCCTCTGCCTCTTCACACTTTCCGTACTCCTAAAACCAAATATTTTACTTATCCGAGCATCTCTTTCTTGTACAGCATCATCTTTTGAGCTATTACCAATGAGGGACTTAAAGAATTTTTGCATTAAATTTGCTATAGAAACATTAGTTACTGTCAGTTCTTACTAAGCAAACTCCAGTGAGTGGGACAAACCATCAAATTTGAAAATGCAATTCAGGTCAGCTTAACTTGATCTTTTGTTAAAAGCTAATTACATCTTGAATTGAGGAAAGCAGAGGTTCATGAGCCAGCCCACATTATGAGCTTATAGCTAGAGAGGGCCAGCAATTTAAATTCCTTAGCGTTATCAGTTCAGAAGATAATGAAGGTGGAGAAAGAGGATGTGGGGGAGGGGAGGGAGGGGAAATGGGGAGAGGGGAGAGAGGATGTACTTCTGTTTCTCAGTAAAATGAGCAAGAGTAGATTGGCAGTAGTGAAACAAAACATGAATCCGCTTCTTTGTTAATGGAGTTCACTAAACAAGACTAGAATATGCTGCATCCTGACTCTATAGGAAAGAACATATGTGCTGTAATATATCTTGGTCGGTCAGAAGTTTTCCAGACTTTGAGAATGGCTGTACTAATTAATCTTGCCTTGGGTGATGACTGCCCTCTGCTTTTTCACGTGGACACTGGGAGAACAGCTCACATAATACGTTGTGAGAACCACCGATTCAATTGTCAGCACTTAAGTTCTTTTATCTGAAAATAGCAGGCTCCGACCCTTCACTTTTACATCAATAAAATGAGTTACGTTTGAAAATGTCTTCACAGCTACTGACCTTGACCTTGGAGAGACAATGAATACCCCAGCCTTCAGGATATATTTTTTTTCAGTTGCACAAATCTGGAGATGAAGCAGCAGGGTTCAGAGATGGGCAGTCCCCTGATGTGCCACTAATGGCACTTCTCTTTGGAATCCACTTAGTTGCACAGGTCATGCAGACCAATAAATCGCAGCTGCCTGCAAGCTCTTTTTGAAGCATCAGAGTGCATAAGATTGCAGTTAATTTGGGGCCTTCCTGCAGCTCCATCCACCTACACTCTGACTTTCAATCTATTGTAGCAGCTCACCTCCCGAGGAGTGGAAAAGCACATACAGATGCAGCTGTCAGGACGTGGCCCCGTATCTTCCCACCAGCAGCAAGCACTGCAAATGTGGGTAACGGACAGAGGTATATTTGAGATGACAAGGGCTGTGTGGCACATTAGGCCATTCGGCCCATGCTGAAAGAAAAGGACTATTTACATAATTCCCACATTCCAGCTCTCTGATCATACCACATATGCTGCAACAATTTATATTCATTCAGCATGCCTTTTTACAACGTGCCTTCGGTTTCAAACCTCTTCCACCTTTTCAAGCTATGAGTTCCAGGCTCCCACAGCTCTGAGGGGGCAAAAGTTTCCTCTCTTATCCTTTTAGCTCCCAGCTTCTCTCTCTGTTCATCCACTATCAACCTCTCTGTCAGTGGAATGATGTTCTTCCCCTCCACCCAATGTACATAGGCCTTTATAATTATTGAGTCAAATTCCCCGCAATCTCCTCACTCCAGCTTAGCCAATTCTTCCTCTTAATGACATAACCTCAAGCCCCGGAACTGTCAGGGTATCTTTCATGCGCCCCTGGATTCATATTCTTTACAGAGCGCCACCTCATGAAGAGATGTTGCTTCACAGCACGAGGGTCTGGGTTCAAACTGGGTTGATCAGCTGTTTTCTAAATGGAGTCTGCACGATATTTCAGTGACTAACAATGTGGTGGAGGAACTCAGTGGGTCAGATAGCATGTGTGAAGGGAACTCCACTCTTACTTTTATTTTTCTTTTCTGCTCTCTTTTTTCACTACTTATTTAATTTATTTTTCAATATATTTCTTATTGTAATTTATAATTTTTAAAATTAAAATGTGTTGCAACGTACTGCTTTTGCACTGTTTTTGTGCACTTTATGTAGTCCCTTGTAGGTCTGAAGTCTAATGTAATTTTGTGTTGTTTCCTGTAGCACCATGGCCCTGGAGGAACGTTGTCTCGTTTTTACTGCGTACTGTACCAGCAGTTATGGTTGAAATGACAATAAAAAGCGACTTAACTTGACCTGCTGCCACAAAACGGCATACTTCACAACACGGTAGCGTAGGTTAGCGCAACGCTTAGTAGTACTATCAGCCCGGGCTCAATTCCCGCTGCTGTCAGAAGGAGTTTGTACATTCTACCTGTGACCGTGTGGGTTTCCTCTGAGAGCAAAGACGTACCAGTTGTAGGTTAACTGGTTATTGTAAACGGTGCTGTGATTAGGCTAGGGTTAATCGAGGGTTGCTTGGTGGCACAGCTCAAAGGACCTATTCTGCGCTGTATCTCAATAAATAAATAAGCTGGTAATGTTAAATCTGATTCTAATTCTGAAATAGACAATAAATGTTTCAGACTGAGACCCTTCATCTGTCCTGACCCAATGGCCTTTATCTCAACGCCGGAATAAAATGAGATTACTTCATTGGTTGTGAAGTACTTTAGGATATCAGGAGGATGTTATCATCCACAATTGTATCTCCTAATTTTGCCTATTATTTTGCATTGAAAACTCTCACCTAATATCCTGGAATTTGAGAACGTTTACATCAGCTGTGGTCACCAGGCTTTTATGCAAAAGTGTATTCAACAGGAACTATGACAACATTCAGCTGGGGACAGGTTACGTAAGAAGTCATATTTGCTCACTTACATTGAGTGAGTGTTTGTAGTTCTCATCCAAAGATATTTGAGAACTTCCCTCTATACTTCAGCCCTATTTGCTTCTTCTTTGAATGCATATTATTGAGCAGAGAGACCAGAGGTTACATCTTCTGCTTATCCTAGCCACCACACTGGTTCACTAGTCTACAGTGATCCACAGTGGGTTGTAAAGTTCATCCCAGGTGTCTACCACTCTTCCTGGAGGCCTTGAGCAACTGTAGCTCATAGTAGGAAGCTGATGGTCCACTGCCTGAACAACATTGTGACCTGGTGTGAATTTACACGTGCTTTTTGTTCTGTCAAAACAAACTTTGTCTCAGTTCTGTTACTAGTTTTGTCCCTTTAACACATAGAGGATCATCCAAATTCTTAGCCTGGTTAACAACCCTCAGGGGTAGCTAATGACTACTTAGTGGATTAACTATATAAAGCATAACCACACAAAATAAACACAGCCCTGAAGTTTTACATAACTTTCTGTTTCCAGTTATGAAAATCCACCATTTCAAATACATACAATCTCTACTTCCAGCACCCAAGGAGGCCGATTCCAAACAAGCTCTAATCGGATGAGGTTTGCAAAGATTGAGCCCTTCTCTGTACCAACACTTGCTTGGTGATCCCATTATGTTCCATTCCGCCCCAAGTTACTTAGCAACTAGACAATCAATCTCCTCGTGATGCTTTTTCGGCTTAAGCTCAGTGGAAAACTGTTTGTTTTGACTTCAGGATGTGATTATAAGTAAAGGAGGAAATGCCTATTGCTGCATTTTGTGTCAAAACAGTCATGGAGATCAGATGACTGTATTCCTCTGTTGCACCTGTTATGCAGAAACACCTATTTAATTTTCAATAAGACTATGCCATGCAACTACTGAACAGATTATTAAATTGTGGTCCTCCTTTGTTACTGTAAAAATTGGCCCTTAACAAGTCAGCAATGCTATATGAGTTACTGTGACTGTATATTTTATTCTAATTATGTCATCATCGTCTGAACTCTTAGTGCCAAGGTGGCACATGGGGCCTCGACAAGGGTTTTCCATTTCTGCTGGTCCTTCTCTCTGCTGCTTGCCGTTACCCAATTCAAGCCTACTTCTTTCAGTTCTGCTTCCACAGATCTTTGCCATGTCATTCTAATTATGTGCTTACTTATATAATTTGTTTAATCCATGTTTTCGTTGTGAATGTTAGGACTCTAACACTTTATGCCTGAAATATGCTGTAAGTTAGTATTTCATTGCACCTATGCATACATGTATCTGTGCATAAGACAAGATACCTGACTTTGACTCTGAAATCTGTGCCTCTGGAGAGGACTTCAAGAGGTGCCTTCTCCATTAGGGTTCATTCCATTACTTCTTGTGAAGCTAATCCATGCTTTTTTGTGTGTGTGTGAGGGGTAGGGAGCACAGGTTAATTCACATAATGCTCTCCGATATGAAAATAATTTTGCTATTGTTTTGTTGACACATCCCAATCCATTAGCGCATTCAGCCCTAGGCTGGTAAAAAATGGCATCAAATCAGTAGAAAGATGTGACGACATAGGATCGAAAGATGTTGACGCCTTGTGAGTTAAGAAACTGCAAGGGTAAAAGGACCCTGGTGGCAGTTACAAACAGGCTTCCCAACAGAACCTGGGATGTGGACCACAGATTAAAATGGCAAATAGAAAAGGTGCGTCAAAAGGACAAAAGGATAGTCTTGGGAAATTTTAACATGCAGGTCGATTGGGAAATTAGGCTGGTATTGGATCTCAAGAGAGTAAGTTTGTTGAATGCCTACAAGATGGGTTTTTAGAGCAGTTTGTTGTTAAGCCAACTAGGGGATCCACTACACTAGATTGGGTGTTATGTAATGAACTGGAGATGATTAGGGAGCTTAAGGTAAAAGAACCCTTAGGAGCCACAATAGGGTTGGGTTCAACTTTAAATTTGACAGAGAGAAAGTAGGAGCTGACGTAGCAGTATTTCAGTGAAGTAAAGGAAATTACAGTGGTATGAGAGAGGAACTGGCCAAAGTAAATGGAAGGTCCATCTTTCAGTAGAGCAGCAATGGGGTGTGTTTCTGGGAAAAATGAGGAAGGTGCAGGATATATGTATTCCAAAAATGAAGGAATACTCAAATGGTAAAATAGTACAACCATGACTGACAAGGGAAGTCAAAGCTATTGTAAAAGCAAAAGAAAGGGCGTACAACAAAGCAAAAATTAGTGGGAAATAGACGACTGGGAAGCTTTTAAAAACCTACAGAGAGTAACTAAAAGAATCATTAGAAGGGAAAAGATGAAATATGAAAGCAAGCTAGAAAAGTGGACTGTAAAAAATAAGAGAAATGAGAGTGGATATAGGACCACTAAAAAATGAGGCCAAAGAAATAATAACAGGGGACAAGAATATAAGAGATGAATTAAATGAGTGTTTTGCATCAACCTTCACTGTGGAAGACACTAGCAGTGTGCCAGATGTTGTAGCATGTAAAGGAAGAGAAGTGAGTGCTCAAAAAGGCTGAAAGAACAAAGGATACACAAGTCACCCATACCAAACGAACTGCACCCAAGGATTGTGAAAGAGGTAGCATTAGAGATTGGGATCTTTCAAAAATCATTGGACTCTGGCATGGTACCAGAGGACTAGAAAATTGCAAATGTCACTCCACTCTTCAGCAAAGGTGAACGGCAGCAGAAAAGAAATTATGGACGAGTTAGCCAGACCTCTGTGGTTGGGAAGATGTTGGAATCAGTTAAGAATGCGGTTATGGAGTGCTTGGTGACACACGACAAGATAGGACAAAGTCAGCAGGTTTCCTTAAGGGAAAATCTTGCCTGATGAACCAGTTTGAATTCTTTGAGGAGATTACAAGTAGGATAGATGCAGTGGATGTTGTATATATGGACTTTCAGAAGGCCTTTGACGAGGCGCCAAACATGAGGCTGATTACCAGATTAAGAGCCCATGGTATTACAGGAAAATTACTGGCATAGCTAGAGCATTGGCTGATTGGTAGAAGGCAGAGAGAGGTAATAAAAGGATTATTGTCTGGTTGGCTGCCAGTGACTAGTGGTGTTCTGTAGGGACTGGTTTAAGGACCGTTTCTTTTTATGCTGTACGTCAATGATTTAGATGATGAAATAGATAGCTTTGTTACCAAGTTTGCAGATGATACAAAGACTAGTGGAGGGGCAGGTAGTGTTGAGGAAACAGGTAGGTTGCAGAAGGACTTAGACAGATTAGGAGAATGGGCAAGAAAGTGGCAAATGAAATACAATGCTGGAAAATGCACAGTCATGCAGTCTGGTAGTAGAAATAAATGTGCAGACTATTTTCTAAATGGGGAGGAAATTCAAAACTGAGAGGCAAAGGGACTTGGGAGTCTTTTAAAGTTAAAGTTTAATTTGCAGGTTGAGTCAGTGGTGAGGAAGGCAAATGCAATGTTAGCATTCATTTCAAGAGATCTAGAATACAAAAGCAGGGATGTGATACTGAGGCTTTATAAGGCACTGGTGAGGCTGCACCTTAAGTATTGTGAACAGTTTTGGGCTTCTCATCTTAGGAGAGATGTGCTGGCATTGGAGAGGGTTTAGAAGAGGTTCACAAGGATGATTCTGGGAATGAAAAGGTGATCATGCGAGGAACGTTTGATGGCTCTGGGTCTGTACTCACTGGAATTTAGGATGAGAGGGGATCTCTTTGAAACCTTTCGAATGTTGAAAGGCCTAGACCGGGGGTCGGCAACCCGCGGCTCCGGAGCCGCATGTGGCTCTTTTACGTCTGTGCTGCGGCTCCCTGTTGCTTTGGGAAATAATTGGTTGTGGCGACCCTTTTCCTGGCACATCCGAACCGACTCACAATTAGATAGCCTACGGGGGTTTGCGAGCACAGAGCTTTGGAGCCTCTGCGCCATGGGGGGCAGGTTGAGGGAGGCTTAAAAGTGAGGCTGAAGATTTCGAATAAAGTTTTTTCCTTCGACTGCAGTTACCGACTCCGTGTCGTAATTTTAGCGCTGCGTGTAGCACACCGCTACATGGTCAGTATTTAATTAAAATGTATTTTATGTTAGTTTGTTAGTTTTTGAAATGTAAATCTAAATTTGAAGATTATGGTGATCTTGTACAATCTAAATAAGACTTTGTGGCGACCCATTTCCTGACACATCCGAACCGGCTCACAATTAGCCAGCGTTCAGGCTAAGGGAGATAGCCTACGGGGGTTTGTGAGTACGTGTCTTTTGCAGCATCCGCGCCCATGGGGGGGCGGGTTGAGGGAGGCTTAAAAGCAAGGCTGTTTAGTTCGAATAAAGCTATCTTTGACTGCAGTTTACTGACTGCGTGTAGCAACCGCTACAACGTGTTTTTATCGCTGGCTGTCCAGAGGGGAGGTGCTGAAACGCTTTGTCGCGTGTCTGGAAGAAGTGAAAACTTTCCTGGGCAGCAAAGGGCTCACCTTTCCTGAGCTGGAACAGCCAGAGTGGCTGGAAAAGCTACACTTCATGGTAGACAT
Organism: Hypanus sabinus; assembly: GCF_030144855.1. Classification (NCBI taxonomy): domain Eukaryota; kingdom Metazoa; phylum Chordata; class Chondrichthyes; order Myliobatiformes; family Dasyatidae; genus Hypanus; species Hypanus sabinus. Next base: position 123,946,674 of record NC_082712.1, read on the forward strand.
AACAGCGCACCTGAACATGCTGAACACAGCCCTGCACATGTTGGAGGATGTTTTGGCATTCGAGCGCAAGTTGACGTTGCTTGCCAGAGATTTACAGAAAGGCACATTGTCTCACTTCCCCAATTTGAGAGAGTTCAAAAAAGGTCACGACATGATAAATTCGGAGTATTTACATTGGGCAATCATCGCAATGCAAACATCGTTTGGGAAACGCTTCTGTGAGTTCAGAGAGGAAAAAAACACATTATCCTTCCTGGTCACTCCCCTAAGCATCGATCCATCCCTACTGAATACGACTGCATTGTCAGGTGTGAGTCAACCTGAACAAGGATGATAAATATTTTAATTGCCTATTATTTTACGTATATTCATATGCTTTCATTGTTCAGTGAAATAGTCCTTTTATTTTTCAGGTTGACAGCTGGCTGACTTTATTTTTGGTTTGCTGCTGGCGGCAAATTTAAGTTTGGCATTTTTCATAAATACAAGAAGGACTCAAATAGACGTTGAGTATTTTACTTAAAAGTAACCTTCAACCCAACGTCTTTTTTTCGGAGGTCAACATGTTTTTGTTGCATGCAGAAATGTAATTTCGTTTTCTCTGCAGGAGTTCATCAATTTCATAAATGCAACACATTATAGTTTGTTTATACATAGCATAAAGGCAAAACAAAACGTTGTATGCAGTGTTATTTCATTTTAAATGTCAAACGGGTTTTGCGGCTCCCAGTGTTTTCTTTTCTGTGGGAAACGGGTCCAAGTGGCTCTTTCAGTGGTAAAGGTTGCTGACCCCTGGCCTAGACAGATTAGATGTGGAAAGGAGTTTCCCATTGTGAGAGAGTCTAGGACAAGAGGGCACAGGCTCAGGATAGAGGGGTTTAATTTAAAACAGAGATGCAAAGAAATTTCTTTAGCCAGAGAGTGGAGAATTTGTGGAGTTTATTACCACATGCAGCTGTGGAGGCCAGGTCAATGAGTGTATTTAAGGCAGAAGTTTATAGGACATGGCATCTGAGAAGGTGGCTTATTGATGGCAGCTTCTTTGTACAACACAAGTGTAAATAGAGGGAGACAGAGGAGGGAAAACAAACTATTCTGGAACCATTCCCTACATAGGAGAATGCTTGTCACAAGCATTGACTTTTGACTTAAACACAAGAGATTTTGCGGATTCTGGAATTCTTTCAGAACACATACAAAATTCTAGAGAACTCAGCCCATCGGGCAGTATCAATAGGGTCAATATTTCAGGCTGAGACCTTCTCATAGTAGAGTTACTCAATAGGTTCTGCAGGAAAATGTACCTCTTGAATACCTCTCCAAAATTATACGTTTCAAAGACAAAGTTTATTGCCATCTGCACAAGTACAGGTATACACAAGTGCAATGAAAAGCTTAGTTGTGAAGCGTTAGAGACGCAACATTCACAAGAAAAACATAAATTAAACAAATTATACAAAAGTACATCCTGACGAACGGTCTCAGCCCAAAATGTTAGTAGTTTATTCCCCTGTTGCCTGACTTGCTGAGTTCCTCCAGCATTTTGTGTGTGTAGGCATTAAACTTCATGCAGTGTGGAACAGTTGATAAGTAAGCAGCTTTCATGAAAAATAGAAAAGTAAAAATACTGTTCTCTCATTTCCCAAAAGACTTTTAGCTATCAGAAAGAAATGTCAAGAACCAGCCCAGTGAATACTGGGTGTTGATTGACAACCCTGGAACACCTTGGCAAACTGCATTCCAGAGCAGTACACGTCTGCCTGGGAAGTTCCTTAAACGCATATTTAGCATGAGTCATCAAAACTATAAAGATACAAATCTAAGATTAAATTTATATGAAATAAAACATAGATTTCCTTGCAGCATTAGATCTACTAAAAATTAAGAACATGTAGTGACTTTTTGAAACATTTCATGTTACAATGTTAAATTCTAGTCTAAAGATGAAACAACTGCCATAGTATTCTTATAATCATTCCTATTTCCTGTTACAAATGAAAAGTTAAGATAAAATGTATAAGAGTCATCATTACTTATTTCCAACCTTATTCTTCAAAGGTGTGGATAACACCAAGATTGGGGGCAGAGTAGACAGTGACAAAGAGTATCAAAAGCTTGCAGTAAGATTTGGACCAGCTGGAAAATGGACTGAAAAATAGCAGATGAAACTTAATGCAGACAAGTGTAGGGTATTGCACTTTGGGAGGTCAAACCAGGATAGGACTTACACAATGAATGATAGGGCACTGAGGAGTTCAGTCGAACAGGGAGATCTGGGAATACTGATCCGTAATTCCTTGAAAGTGGCATTACAGTTCGATACGAGTCATAATGAGAGCTTTTAGCACATTAGTCTTCATAAATCAGAGGATTGAGTACAGCAGTTTGCAACATTATGTTGAAATAGTATAAGATTTTGGTTGAGGCTAAATATAGTGTATTGTGTGCAGTTCTAGTCACCTACCTACAGGAATGATATCAGTAAGATGGAAAGTGTTCTGAGAAAATTTACAAGGATGTTGTTGGGACTTGAGCCCTTGAGTTATAGGGAAAAATTGAACAGATTAAGACTTTATTCCCTGAAGCATAGGAGAATAAAAGGAAATTTGATAGAGGTATACAAAATTATGAGAGATATAGATAGGTAAATACAACCAAGCTTTTTCCCACTGAGAGTGAGTGAAACTAGAACTAGAGGTCATAGGTTAAGCATGAAAGGTGAAATATTTAAAGGAAACGTCTTCACTCAGAGGATGGTGACAATGTGGAATAAGTTGCCAGTAGATGTAGTAGATGCAGGTTTGATTTGCAGATTTAAGAGAAGTTCGGATAAGTACATGGATGGGAGGGGTATGGATGGCACTGGCCCAGGTACAGTTTGATGGGACCAAGCCGCATAACAGTTTAGCATTGACTAGGTGGACCTGCTTCTGTGCTGTAGTGCTCCATGACTTTATGACTCCAAGTTGTTCTCTAAAAATGACTTGACCTAGAAAAAAATGGTCCTGACGAAGGGTCTCGGCCCGAAACGTCGACAGCGCTTCTCCCTATAGATGCTGCCTGGCCTGTTGTGTTCCACCAGCATTTTGTGTGTGTTGCTTGAATTTCCAGCATCTGCAGATTTCCTCGTGTTTACGTAAATAAATCCTTCAACATCATTCAGATCCTCTCAATGAAATCCATATTAAATAGTGAATTGCTATTTATAATTTCTTAACAGATAACTCTGGAGTGATCTTTGAGGCTTTCAAACTAAAATCAATGTTATTGTACATGGGAGAAGTAGACAGAACAAATAGGAAGAGTGTGACAATATTATTGGTCCTAATCAAGCTCAATAAAAAGCACTCCATCCTCATGAATGAGACAATAGAGGAGCGTTCTCTTCAAAACTGCACTTCATTCTCAAATAATTATAATATTACTGTGTAACGTCCTAAATTGAATATCTTAGCAGCAATAAACCATCTGCTGGAGAAATTCTAAGCGGTCAAGAGTCCTGCTGCAGAATTTAAAAGTTCAATGTAACCTTTATTATGGAAGTCCAGTATGAACTCTGAGATTCATTCCTGCAGGCATACTCAGCAAATCTATAGATTAATAACTATAACAGGATCAATGAAGATCAACTGGAGTACAAAAGACAACAAACTGTGCAAATGCAAATATAAATAAATAGCAATAGATAACAAGAACATGAGATAACAAGATAAAGAGTCCTTAAAGTGAGATCTTTGGTTGTGGGAACATCTCAATGAATGGGCCAGTGAATGTGGTTAACCCCTTTGTACAACAGCCTGACGGTCGAGGGGGAGTAATTATTCTTGAATCTGGTGGTGCGAGTCCTGAGGCACTTGCGCCTTCTGTCTGATGGCAGCAGTGAGAAAAGAGTTGAACATGAAACATTGACAGTTCCTCACACCCCACTTCCCTCCTCATGTCCCACCCCCTCCCTAATCAAATGTTGCTCAACCTACTGAGCTCCCCCAGAGGATCGTTTCAGCTCCCACTTTCAGCACCTTCACTCTCTTGTGTATCCATCTCAACAACCAGTTGGACGAGGAACTGCTTTAGTCTATTTCACAATAATATTGTGTAAAATTGTTTTCAGAAAAGCAAGGGAAGAAATGGATGAAAAGGGTGATGGAGTGAATGTCTTTTTCTTCTTTCCACATTCTAAATTTATCAGATTATTGCACACAGTCTGTGCCCAGTCTTCAATCATACTCTTTGCCTACCGTGTATTTTTAAGTACCAGCAACGGAACTGTGCTCAGTCAAAGCTGGAGTAAGAGGAAGAGGGAAAAGCATAACTAATGAGGAAAGAGAAAAGGATAGTTAAAAGGAAGTGAAAGAATAGGAGAATATGAAAGTGCAGATTAAAAAGTTAAGAGCAGCCTCATTTTGCAGATACACAGAAAAGAAGTCTACTATCCCTTCATACAAACATCAGTAGGAGTAGGGAATTCAGCCCCTCTTGCCTGATCTCCCAATCAATAAGATCAGGGCTGATCATTTACCTCAGTGCCACATTCTTGTTTTAAGCCCCATCTCTTGAATCCCTTATTATCAATACAAAATCCATCAACGTCCCTCGTGAATGTACAGAGCCTCATAGACACATTGTATCAAAAATTCCAAAGATTCACATCCTTGGTGAAGAACTTCCTTCAAGTTTATTGTCATTCAACCATATACATGTATACAGCTAAATGAAAAATCATTCCTCTGGGGCCGAATTGCAAGGTACAAGTACGTGTAGTTACACACACAGCACATCCTGTATATACAGTTACAATCCAGCACGTACAGTCACAAAATAATATTAACACACTTCCCAAATGGCATAGCATGAAGATTGGCAGGTTGACAAAAAGTGTGAGGTGTATGTTTATATAAGACTCTATAATGTTACTGACGCTGTTATAATCAAACAAGAAGTTGCATAAGTATGTGAAACAGCAGCAATAAATGATGAAAAGTGATTAGTGCAGAATAAGAGTATGTCTGTGAGTTGGGGAGTGTGTCTGCGTGGGGGTTGGGAGCGAGAGTGTGCTGCAGCAGGCTGTTAGAAATCTAACAGTACTCTTGCTCTTTGAACACCACGGCCAAAAGCAATGCTATCCCTACTTCACCATTAGAGCCTCATAAGTATTTTCCATGTCCAGAGAGATCCCCCCCCCCCATTCTTCCAAACTGAGGAGGGGGAATAACCTAACAGGGCACCATTTCAATAATTCCCACACTCAAGGAGAGGAAATTAGCTTCCGAAGACCTGAAAGCCTACTCCTATAATTCAGAGGGGCAGTAGCGACTGTAGCCGGTGCTTGTAGAGAAATCCTTTTGCTTCTAACTTTTCTTATTGCGGTGTGTGTGTTGGGGGGGGGGTACTGCTGGGGTGAGAAAAGAAAATAAGTCTAGTACAACTTTAACATGGTTAAATTCATTTATGATTAACACCTCCGCGAGCTGCAATTCTACTGCGCTCTATGAGTTTAAATGCAGATTTACCTGTAATCCCGGTCCGGGTTCGAGCAGGCAATCCCCGGAGTCTGTGGCCGCTGAAATACCTCCACACTAACGCGGGGGAACACAGGTGTACACTTTCGAGCCAAGTTGCGATTCCGCGCGGGCTGAGGGAGATCCCATACACCTTGCGCCCGCCCTGGCCCAAAAGGCTGGTATTCCAACCGGCCGCTTGGAAGTCGCTTTATTTCCCAGCGTGGGGAAGCTCTGGCCGGGCGCTCCAGGTGCTGTTGTGGAACTGGAATTCAGAGTGAACTGTGCCACAAGTTATCCTGAATCCACTCCTTCCAGGAGACCTGGAGTCTCTCTGTTTGCAAGCCGGATTACTGCAGCCAATTTCCGGAAACGAACCGCAGAAAATCTGGTTGCTAAAGACAAATATTGTTTCTCCGGGACCGAGAGAAACTGCTACAAGTTTTATATTTAACGTTTCACTGCACTCAGGGCTCTAGTGTTGAAAGCTGATACTTATACTGTTTCCTGACAGGCAGCTCGCCGATGTAATGGTAAGCAAATTAGTCTTGAAGTGTCTCAGACAGAAAGGTGAACTGTTCACTCCTCTCCTGATGGTGCCTGCCTTGCTGAATTCCTGTGTGTTGCCCAGCCTACAATGTCCTGAGGTTCAGGATTAGACAGCATGGAAACAAACACCAAACCATTCGCACTGATTTTATTTTATTCTCCACTTCAGTAGTAGAGCCGGGGGTCAGCATCGAACGCGTGTCGCTGGATCCGCGAAGGCACCAACTCTACCAGCGAAGCGGCCGTGGCTCATTGAACCGAGCAGGTGTAAAGGGGCCCTGTGTGGAATTGTAAGCAATGAGTTTGGAAGGGAAAACTGTACTTAGGGTCATAGCAGCTCAAGACAAACCATTCTTCAGGCAGTTATCATAACCGGGGACGAATGTCGCTATGCGTGATGATGTGTTGGCAAACACGAAGTACACTGCAGATGCTGTGGTCAAATCAACGCGTACAGACAAGCTGGATGAACTCAGCAGGTCGGGCAGCATCTATTGAAAGGAGCAGTTTCCGGCGAGACCCTTCGTCAGGACTAAAGAAGGAGGGGGCAGAGGCCCTATAAAGAAGGTGGCAGGTGCCAGGTGAAAAACCAATCAGAGGAAAGATCAAGGGATGGGGGAGGGGAAGCAGAGAGGGGATAGGCAGGAGAGGTGAAGAAGGAATCTAAGGGGAAAGCACTATGGGTAGTAGAAGGCAGAATCATGAGAGGTGATAGGCAGCTAGAGGAGGAGGCAGAGTGAAAGTGGGATGGGGGAAGGGAGAGGGAGGGAATTACCGGAAGTTGGAGAATTCGATGTTCATACCAAGGGGCTGGAGACTACCCAGACAGTATATGAGATGTTGTTCCCTCAACCAAAGTTTGGCCTCATCATGGCAGTAGAGGAGGCCATGTATGGAATATCTGAATGGGAATGAGAGGGAGAGTTGAAGTGAGTGGCAAACCTTCTTTAGTCCTGACAAAGGATCTTGACCCAAAATGTTGACTGCTTCTTTCAACAGATGCTGCCTGACCTGCTGAGTTCATCCAGCTTTTTTGTCTGTCTTGATGTGTTGGCAGTTTCTTCAGGGATGAATAAACCACGGGGAATAGAGGAGCACAGGTGCAAAACCTGCACATTACCCTTTAGTTCTTCTGTCACTTCTCCTGAAGTTATTTAAATCCATGACCTGCAGTGGGATTTTGATTTTAAACTGATTTACATTTTTTTGTCTGATTAGGGATATTCGTGGAGACAAATTGGAACTATGGGGGAAAGGGAGGGGACAGAACTAAGGGCGATCCCCATAGTTCCAATTTCCCATCATCCCTGCCTTATCTGGTTCCAATATCTACTAACTTTCTGTCCCTTCTCCCCACTGGGTCCATCTGTCCATCGGCCCTCCCCATCATCTGGGTCTATAGTATTTAGTAAGTTAAGCAAACTGGCTGGTCTCTACCAAAGTGAAGCTGAACATCAGTTGGAAATACCCCTATTCTAGAGGATCCATATGGGCCTGATGCCCTGCCACAGTCAGAAGCTGAGATGATATGCACTGTAAACAATGTCTTGCTGGAGTCCGAATTCTGAAAATTCATCTCCACTGGTGGAACAGTTGGTGCTTGTGAGCTCCTGAGTTCAAGATTGATTAGATCTTCAAATATAGGGCAGTTGTCCAGGGAGTTGAACAGTATCCCAAGTCAGAACAGGGCAAAGCTGTAAACCTGATCCCGCAATGTCACCTGAGGTTATCGAGCTCCAAGCACTAGACTGAAGGGTAGGTGAGAAAAAATGTTTTTATTCAGCAAGTTTTTGGAATCTAGTCGGTAACTGAAAAGGAAATGAATGACATGAAAATAGAGGAGAAGGCACAGTTGTAGTCTATAGACTATATATGCCTTGGCATCGATTTGGCACAGACATTACATAAACCTCCTACATTGCCTCCACTTGTCTCCCAGTTTGTGGTGGTCCACTTTTAACTGGTACATTCTTAAAATTCTATTGAGTGCAGTACCCATTTAGCCCTCACCTGGTTTCAATTCTCACCTGCCAGCTTGTACCCGCCCCCCTCCCAACTTCGTATTCTGGCTTCTTTGACCTTCTTTTCCAGTCCTGATGAAATGTTCGCAGCCCAAAATGTTGACGGTTTATTCCTCTCCATAGATGCTACCTGACCTGCAGAGTTCCTCCAGCATCTTGAGTGTGTTGCTCTGAATCTACAGAATGTATTATGTTTCTGTATGGTACTATTCCTTGCAGTGCACAACAGTGTACTAATAATGCTATTCCTCTTTTCACTAAGTACAAGTTATTCTTCTCCCCGTCTCTTCCTGTTCACCAGCAACCTAACAACACAGACTGTTGGTACACTTCATTCATTCTCCTGTGTACGAGCTCACAGTTGCCACTACTTCCCCACCATTTGGTGCTCTAATTGCCGTCTGCCCCGTTATCAGTGACTCGTTCAGCTTTGCTGTCCCTCAGAATGCACTTTGCATGTGATGGATTCCATACAGGATATGTGTAATTGTAAGATGCAAATATTTGATGACTTAAAAATCACAGTTCAATGACAGGGAAGCAATTGTTCAGCAAATTTACACACAATGGTAAAAGTAGTTATGGCAAGTTTTGCATTTGGATTGCATCCTGGAATACAGGGTGACCTTGAGAGCTGAGTAATTTAATAAACTGGAATTGTAATGATAACAGATTATGTTTGGAAAATTATATTTGTGTTATGCTTGGCAACTCCAAAACATAAAACTAATAGAAAGGAAAACAAAGGTGCTGGGAATGTGAGTCTAACTTTGTTTTTCACCTTAGCAAGCCATGCACGTATGACATGGTGGCATGATATCGCATGCCATTTATATGCCATTACATATAACCAAAATTAATTATTTAAACAAAGAATGCTAAATCAAACTATATAGTTACAATATTAGTCAAATACACAGCACTCCTTCCTCCCTGCTTAGTTGTGAATTCCAACTTAATTTTGAATGCATCTCAACTTATATACGTATATACAGTATACTATAGAATACAAATACTGTATAGACCTGTACAGTATTAATAATGGCTTGGGTCAACTGTCTTGTAAAGAAACTGCCCAGAAAAAGGCAATGGCAATGGTAGAAAAATTTGCCAAGAAAAATCATGGACAGACCATGATTACCTGTGTCATGTGACACAGCACATAATGAACGAACAGACTGTTTCGATCTTAGCAGCATAGAACATTTTTTAATGCCCCATTCGGGCCTAAAGATTTAATTGCTGTGGGGGCTTTCTTACCCTTGTGGGATAATGTCTTCTCTAGAGGAGCCTTCAACTTGTCTCAACTGTTTGTCCTGCAAACCTTCTGAGATTGGGTTTGAGGAGATCCAAGCATGGGTATGAGGAATAACCCAGGAACAGCTTAGCTGGTGAGTTGTTGGCTGTGGAGTGTACAGTATTGCGATACACAAGGAGGAAAATGGCGAGCTTCTGATTCAGTGTCAGCGTACTGTGTTCTGATGACGTTGCTTGCAGTGTGTTCTTTAGACTCTGGACAAACCTTTCTGCCAAGCCATTTGTAGCTGGGTGGTACAGAGCAGATGTAATATATCATGTTCCATTCATTTTCAGGAATGACGGAAACTGTTCCACAACAAACTGCGGTCCATTGTCACTGACTAAATGTTCTTAAACACCAGTGCCTGAGAAGAGGCATCAACACTGTGCAGGACTGTAGTGGAGGCTATTGGGAACACTCCTGTCCACTTCGCAGCTGCATCCACTACTACCACAAAGTACGTGCCCATATTGGCAAATTCCACATGAATCCTCTGGAGAGGGATGGGCTCCGCCGGGTTTCAGGTGCCCGAAACACACCATACGATGAGCAATCACCAAAAGGATCAGAGGAGAGAGCTTGTCATGATGGCGCCCCGACAACTCCAGGAGTGCGCGCGCACACACACACACACACACACACGCGCACACACACACACACACACACACACACATGCACACACACACACACACACGCACACGCACACACACTCACACACTGACACAATAAGGACTGCAACAGTGACACATCCTCTGGCCTTGGGGCATCCACCTTTGCCTGAATTTTCTCAGCACACTTGTGTAATCTTTGTGCTTTGTGAGCACAGTAAGTGATGTTTGGTTTAAAGGATTTATACTTCTATCTCCATTTGTAGGTAAGCTCAGCTAAGGTCACTTTGCTGAAGCGTTTTCCTCCATAAAGGTTTGCAAAGATAACCTCTGTCTTGTACAGAGGGTATTGACCTACTTTCAGTACTGGGTTGATGGTGACCTTAAAGCCACCACGGACCCTGACTATTCTTCTTGGCCTCTGGGACCACTGGCTTTGCCCATGGGCTCCACTCAACATTGGAAAGAATTCCTTCAGCCTCCATGTGGTCTAGCTCACTGGCTACTTTATCATGGATGGTATGAGGAACTGGACAGGTGTGAATTTTCCATTGCCATCCCTGAACACTGTTGTGGCACCATCCTGTATCGTTCTCAATTTGCTTTCAGCTGACTCTTTTGTAGGGGGTGTGGCATGAAAATGGAGGGTGGGTCTCCAATCAAGTTGCAGTTGTCTCAACCAATGTGGCTGGTTCACTGTTTCAAATGTCATTCCCAAATTAGTTATCTTTTCCCCAGTCTAAGTTCTTAGATGGAAATCTCCAGGCTTCAATTCGTTATCTTTGAAATGCCATTTAAACTCATTTTGTGGAATGACTGAAGCAGTCGAGCCACTGTCCAATTCTATTTTAATTAATGTGCCATTCACTTCTGGTGTAAGCTATATTGCTGGTCTATTGTTAATTTTCACATTTTAAATCTCAAGGCTGCGCAGTCCTGCGTCACTCATCATTATTGGCTTTTTTTATCAACAGCACGGAGATTAATGCTCCTTTTGAAACTGCAAATTAATGTTCTATCTTTATCTCTTTCCTGAACAGTCAATTTATTTTTGACTGCATGACATGCTCTTTGTATGTGTCCTCCTTGGTTGCATTTTCTGCAAGTTTCGCCTTTAAATCTGCTTTGGTCTGGTGCATGCAAGCCTCTGCCACAACAGAAACACAATTTGCTCAGCCATTCTGGTTTCTGTTTAGATGTTGCAATTTTATTCATGTTTACTTTCATTCTTGACTGCAACTCAATTGCGTGTTTGTGTGCTATTTCATTTGCTCTTTTAAATGCGAGTTGTGCTTCAGTTAAAATCTGTTTCTGAATGGTTTCCTGTAAGATTCCACAAACTAAACAATGTCTCAGTGCATCATTAAGCTCATTGCTCAGACAATGCTCAATCTCTTCAAATCAGCTGAAATGGACTCACCTCCTTTTTGATTCTGCTTATGAAACATAAAGCATTCGACAGTCAACAATGGTTCCAGTTCTAAATGTTCCTGCATTACTCTCACGATATCAGCTAAACTCATTTAATCTGGTTTGAAGTTTATTCATTTTCTACCTTTCTTAACACAACCATGATCTTTTCTGAAGAAACCATGTGCTTTGTTTTTTTTTAACTCAAGTGTCTCACTGTGCTTGAACAAGTAAGAAGTTGACTCAGGTTCATTTAAAACTTCCTCATTGCCACTCTTAAGTTTTGTAACTCCAAAGAGTAAAACTAATTGCAAGAAAAAGACAGGAGCCCAGGAGAATAGATTTTAGTTGCATTTTATCTTTAAGTGAGGTACGGTGTGTGATGACTGAGAGAAATGATTCTTAAGGAGTCCATTTAGAATGTGCTGACACAGAAAGAACGTGCAAAGCAACTTGCAGGGCAACGTATAAACCAATTTGCAAAATCAGGATGAAACAATAGCTTGCTGATTAAAGAAGCGATACAGGTAACGGGAAGACATGCTTAACGGTTGAACAATAACGGTGTTAATGCGCTGAGGCTGATAAGTGGGCCAAAGGGTAGTCACATTTGTAATTTTGTAATGAGATTAAGGAAGAATGTCTGCACCTCACATGGGTGCAACTCACAAAGTCGTAAACAACTAGGGTATAAAAAAACTGTGCAAAGTGTAATTCGGCACTCAATCTAGCAGGAGCTGGTTGGGTCCGACTCTGCAGACTCGAAAAATAAAGTTTACCGTTCTGCAAATTGCTGAGACTCAGTGTGTTTCTGACAACGTGGGGGCTCGTCCGGGATCCACACTCCGGCCGCGGTGGACACGAGGAAGGACATCGGAGACGGTGCACCCCGCCGAGTTTGGCGGTCCCTGACTCCTTGCTCGTCGCTCCAGCGCGGCTTGAGCGAGTGATATCCGGACAGCGCAGAGCGGTAAACGGGGAGAAGGGGACAGTACCTGGTACTGGAAGTCCCCAGGACGCACCGGGTAAGTGCCTACTATTATAGTAGAAAGGTGCGGGAATAAGTAAGGACGGAGAAGACCGGGATCGCTACCCGGGTGTCCTCCTGATTAAGTAAGAGCGGAATAAGATGGGAGGGGGTGGCTCTAAAAAGAAAGAGGAAATGGAGAGACCGGGACCATACCCGGGGGTTCCTCCTGATAGCCCCCTCGGTAGAATGTTTGAGAATTGGGGATGTGGAAGACTAAAAGGGAAACAAAAGAAAAAAATGATACAGTACTGTTTAATTTGGTCGAAACAGCCGATAGAAAAACCTGCGGTCTGGTGGCCGCGGCTTGGGTCTGAGGAGGATTGGGTACGACAAGCCTTAAACATTTACGTTAATTCAAAACCAAATGTAAAACCGGAAGAAATTGCTTATGCTTTTTGTTGGGCTCCCTGGCCAGGAGTAACAACAAAGAGTTTTAAATTGGGCATTAAAGGGGAGCGGAAGTGAGACCCACTCGATCATTTACCCCCTCCCTATGTCCAGCCTTCTGCGCCCCTTGCGGGAGCAGAGGGAGGACGTGAAGAAAGTGAAAAGAGAGGGATGTTAGGGAAAAAGCAAAGGCAAGGATCGAAACAAGGAGTGTGACAGGAGCAGATAAGAAAAAGAAAGACGAATTAAAAAAGGAAGAGGTACAGCTGTGTCCCCTTCGAGAGGTTCCAATGGGAGGAGCACGAGGAGGAACAGGATTTGTAAACGTCCCTCTGACAAGTACCGAAGTACGAGGATTTAAGAAAGATATGAAAACTTTATTAGAAGATCCAATGGGACTGGCAGAACAGTTGGATCAATTCTTAGGACCTAATGTTTACACTTGGGAAGAAATGCATGCGATTATGGGAACGCTATTTTCTGCACAAGAGAGGCAAATGATACGACAAGCTGCAATATCAATTTGGGGAAGGGAACAGCCGAATGAGTTACCGGGGGACCGGAAATTTCCAGTAAACGACCCACAGTGGGACAAACAAGCAGAAGAGAGAAGACGGCAATATCCCATTGCCATGGAAGGGAGGAGGGGATTACAACCTGTAATTGAGACATTAGTATCAGATGGACTCTTGGAAGAATGTATGTCACCCTTTAACACCCCCATCCTACCGGTCCGAAAGCCCGACGGCACGTATCGAATGGTTCAAGATCTGAGAGGCTTAAATGCGGTAGTCCAAACACGATACCCGGTAGTGCCTAACCCTATACATTAATGAGCAAAATACCTCCTGAACATGAATGGTTCAGTGTGATAGATCTAAAAGATGCCTTTTGGAGTTGCCCGTTGGAGGAAGGTAGCCGAGATATGTTCGCATTTGAATGGGAAAATCCCTTCACTGGGCGGAAGAAGCAACTCCGGTGGACCGTCTTGCCCCAAGGGTTCACGGAGTCCCCAAACCTATTCGAACAGGTACTGGAGCAAGTATTGGCTGGATTCCATTGTACCGAAAAGAACCAACTATTACAGTATGTCGATGACCTACTACTATCGGGACCAGCAGAGAAGGTAGTGCGAGACGATACTATAAGACTCCTGAATTACCTAGGAGAAAAAGGATTGCGGGTGTCCAAGAAGAAACTGCAATTTGTCGAGAAGGAAATAACATATCTCGGACACAGAGTCAGTAAAGGGCACCGCCAAATAACCCCAGAAAGAATAGCGGGAATAACTAAAAATACCGCTTCCCAGGACAAAGAAGGAAATAAGACAATTTCTGGGCTTAGTGGGCTATTGCCGGATTTGGATAGAGAATTATACCCCCCTGGTGAAGTTTATGTACGACAAATTGGCAAAGGAAGACCGGGGAATAATCAGCTGGACCGAAGAAGAAGAACAGAAGTTCAGGAAAATAAAAGGGCAACTAATTCGGGCCCCGGTATTAACACTGCCAGCACTGGAAAAGCCCTTTCAGCTGTATGCAACAAACAATGAAGGAACTGCGTTAGGAGTACTAACCCAAGAAAAAGGAAAGCGGCAACCTGTGGCCTTTTTATCAAAAATGTTAGACCCGGTATCCCGGGGATGGCCGACGTGCATACAAGCCGTAGCGGCAGCAGCCGTACTAGTAGAAGAAGCACGGAAATTAACCTTTGGGGGAAGAATGACGGTGTATACCCAGCACTCCGTTAGCACCCTCTTAGCCCAAAAAGCTCAGCGGTGGTTGACGGACTCTCGCATACTGAAATACGAAACCATTCTGATGGTCGGGGATGATGTAAGCTTTGAAAGGAACAATAGTTGTAACCCGGCACAGTTCTTATACGGGGAATCAACAGGGGAGCCCGACAAACATCAGAAGGCGAGTGGAAGACCCCCGACGGACGGCAAGTACTGAATAAGGAAGTAACTCGTCATATACTGCAACAACTACACCAACAAAGCCATTGGGGAGTGCAAGCTATGTGCGACACTATCCTAAGGGACTATGTTTGTAAAGGGATATTCACACTAGCTCAACAGGAGGTGTGGGGCTGTTACCTGCCAAAAGGTAAACAAGAAAATGATGCGTGCCACCCATAAGGGGGGACAAACACTAGCCGTCCGACCGTCCCATCGGATCCAAATAGACTTTACGGAACTACCACAAGTTCAGAGATGGAAGTACCTGTTAGTAATTGTGGATCACTTCACTCGGTGGGTGAAAGCATTCCCAACCACTAAAGCGGACGCCCCTACAGTGGCACGGATCCTATTAGAAAATATAGTCCCGAGATATGGAATAATGGGGTCTATTGATTCAGATAGGGGAACACACTTTGCCTCAAAAACACACCAGCTAATCTGTGACGCCTTAGGAATCCAGTGGAAGCTGCACACCCCCTGGCACCCTCAGAGCTCAGGAAGAGTTGAGAGGATGAACAGTACTTTGAAGACGCAATTGACAAAACTAATGATGGAAACCAAGCTACCCTGGACCAAGTGTCTACCCCTGGCCCTACTAAGAATCCGCACGGCTCCTCGAAAAGATACAGGAGTATCCCCTTATGAAATGTTGTTTGGCCTTCCATATTGGAACAAGGTGGAGGGCTATCCTTCCCTGCAAGGGGGAGATGTCTTTGTAAGGGACTATTTACAGGCACTATCTCGTTCTTTTGCAGAATTGCGCAGGAAGGGGTTACTCGCACAAACCCCACCTCTGGACTTCGCACTCCACCGAACTCAGCCCGGTGACTGGGTCCTGATTAAGACTTGGAAGCCAGAGAAGTTACAGCCGCAGTGGGAAGGCCCATTCCAGGTGTTACTGACCACCGAAGCCGCAGTAAGGACAAAAGAAAAAGGGTGGACCCACGCCGCGAGAATCAAGGGACCCGTAAAGCCCGAAGAAGGTGCAGAATGGACTTGTGTCCAGGGAGAAGACCCGATGGTGCTAAAGCTCAAAAGACGGACAGAATGAACTTTGGGACTGTAATGTATATACTGCTATTGTTGAGAAGCGCTGAAGGGGGATGTGATAAGTGCAGGACGACGGTAAGGGTGGGCATGACGGTTTTTCCAGGGTCCTTTGTATCACACTCGCATGTAAACGAGAAATGTTATGACTACAACAAAAAGGAGGAGTATGTGGAAAGTTTAATCTAACCAACTGCTGCTTAAAGATAGATGACAACGGAAAGGTGGTTCAAAAAATATCAGATAAAATAAGGAAACTGGCCCACGTGCCGGTACAGACCTGGAAGCCGCTGGGGTATTGGGACTGGCTGGACGGATGGTTGAAAGGAGGCTGGTGGCGAACCGCTTTAGGGGTTATAGGAGGGGGATTGATGGTCCTCCTTCTGCTACCATGTCTGATCCCCTGCTTGCGGGAGCTAGTAGCTCGGGTGGCAAGACAAGTCATGCAACCAGGGGCCCCAGCTGATCCTGTTCAGGTACTCCTACAAAGGGAAATAGAGCTAGAGGAAGAAGCCTATGTAAACCCGTGGCAAAAGCCCAACTGATAGCACATTCTAAAAAGAAAAAGGGTGGATTGAGAGAAATGATTCTTAAGGAGTCCATTTAGAATGTGCTGACACAGAAAGAACGTGCAAAGCAACTTGCAGGGCAACGTATAAACCAATTTGCAAAATCAGGATGAAACAATAGCTTGCTGATTAAAGAAGCGATACAGGTAACGGGAAGACATGCTTAACGGTTGAACAATAACGGTGTTAATGCGCTGAGGCTGATAAGTGGGCCAAAGGGTAGTCACATTTGTAATTTTGTAATGAGATTAAGGAAGAATGTCTGCACCTCACATGGGTGCAACTCACAAAGTCGTAAACAACTAGGGTATAAAAAAACTGTGCAAAGTGTAATTCGGCACTCAATCTAGCAGGAGCTGGTTGGGTCCGACTCTGCAGACTCGAAAAATAAAGTTTACCGTTCTGCAAATTGCTGAGACTCAGTGTGTTTCTGACAATGACGTATGTCAGTCACATACTATTACACGTAATGCATCATTTATATACCTATATTTATTGAGACTCAGCTTGGGATAGGCTCTTCTGGCCTTTTGAACCATGCCTCCCAGCAATCCCCTGATTTAATCCCAGCCTAATCATAGGACAACTTACAATGACCAATTAATCTTACCAACTGGTACATCTTTGGAGTGTGGGAGGAAAACAGAGCACCTGGAGGAAACACACATGTCATGGAGAGACATGACATGTCTCTTACAGGCAGTAAGAGACTGCCTTACAGTCTCCTTACAGGCAGTGGTGAGAATTGAACCTGGGTCACCCATAAGACTAATCGAAAGGAAAACAAAAGAACTGGGAATACAAGTCTAACATAATTTTTTTTTACTTTAGTAAAGCATGCACATATCACATGGAGGCGTGATGACATATGCCATTGACTATTATATAATCCATAATGTATTATTTAAACAAAAATGCTTAATCAAACAATATATTTACAATAATACTCAAATACTTAAACAGTTTGCAGAGTACTATTTCATCTAGAGCTCTCTGTTCCAAGTTCACTGAAGTTATATGGTCCCTTTAATTAACCTCAGACCAGACAAATTGAAACTCTCATTTTTGATCAAATGATCCCAGTTAGTACACAGTTTTGAGTCTTTCTTAAGTCATTGCCTGGTCTGCTCACAATCTCCAATGTTTTACTCAACATTTGATACCCAAATTCCTCTCCTTCCACTGATAATGGTCGACCCATTGAGTTTCTTCAGCAGATTGTTTGTTGCTCCCGAGGAGGGATGGTACTTGGCAGAGATAAATGTGATGGTTGTGTCTCAGCACACACCAGGAAGTTAAAGAGAAAGTTAATGGGACAAAGTGTAGTTTCCAAGCAAAAGGGCTAACAAAAACACCAAATGCTGTAGTATAGCATTGCCCATGTGAACTGTAGCTGACCAATGTTAAGGCAGATTATGCCATTGCCATCCACTGTATTAAAACTGATCAGTTATTCTGTTTCCAGCTAACGTCCCATCAATCAGAACTACAATACAAAAACTCTTTACTTTTCTGTCTTCACATCTTCCCAGTCTTTAATTTTCTCTTCCTAATGGAAGGATTTACAGGGCCAATGGGAATTGGGCAGTTAAGTGGGACTGGGATTACATGGAGAATGCACAAAGCACTAGCCAAAAGTCTCCTTCCTTGCTATGACTAGACCAGGGGTCGGCAACCTGCGGCTCCAGAGCCGCATGCGCCTCTTTCATCTCTGTGCTGCGGCTCCCCGTGGTTTGTTAGTTTTTGAAATGTAATTCAAAATTTGAAGATTATGGTGATCTTGTACAATCTAAATAAAATGTTGTGGAGACCCCATTTCCTGGCACATCCGAACCGGCTCACAATTAGCCACCGTTCCGGCTAAGGGAGATAGCCTATGGGGGTTTGTGAGTACGTGTCTTTTGGAGCATCCGCGTCCACGGGGACGGGTTGAGGGAGGCTTTAAAGCAAGGCTGTTTAGTTCGAATGAAGTTATATTTGACTGCAGTGTCGTTATTTTAGTGCTGCGTGTAGCACACTGCTACAACGTGTTTTTTTATCGCTATTAATATACATCACCACTGCCAATGCCTGACACCCACCAGTGCGCGCTTTCTTTTAATTCTTCGATCCAAGGTAGGCTAACTATGGAGTAACCTTCAACCCAACGTCTTTTTTTTGGAGTTCAAAATGTTTCTGTTGCATGCAGAAATGTAATCTCGTTTTCTCTGCAGGAGTTCATCGATTTCATAAATGCAACACATTATAGTTTGTTTATACATAGCATAAAGGCAAAAAAAACCCGTTGTATGCAGTGTTATTTCATTTTAAATATCAAACGGGTTTTGTGGCTCCCAGTGTTTTCTTTTCTGTGGGAAATGGGTCCATATTGGCTCTTTCAGTAGTAAACGTTGCCGACCCCTGAACTAGACTGTGACAACTTCCCCATTTAAGGCAGAACCATGTCATAGTGGCTATTCTGCATTCTGGGCTCCACCCTCCCTGTATGGTGCCAGCTTTTAATCTACTCCAAGGTCAATGTAACATCTTCAGGAGCAGTGCTCCAAGAAAGCCCTCACCATCTGGGACAAACCCTCTTTGAATTCGGAGCCTAAAAATCTACACTCAACTTCTTAAGAGCAGTTTCTATCCCTCTACCATCAGATTTTTTGATGGCCTGTGAATCCATGAACCTTGTTATTTATCATTTGCACTATTTATTTGTTTTGTGACTTACAGTAATATTTATGTGTTGCTCTGCCCTGCTGCTGCAAATTTCACAACATACTGTATGTCAGTGATTGTGATTCTGAAGTGGATCAATACACTCGAACCAACATGGAGAGCACCCTCATGTTCCTCATCCTCCTCACCCTCACTATAACAATGGGTAATCTGGACATGCCCTCAACTCTTCTAATCAGGATATCCCTCCTCATCTGATATAATTAATAAACAGTGTTGGATTTAGGTATTCCCAATTGGATAGGTGTGAAGGCTTTTTCTTGAACTACTGTATTCTTAAGTCATTAGCTTCTAATGGACTGCAATGACAAGGAAAAGGGTGGTGGTTGTACCACCAAAGGTCATGGAGGTATTGCTCACTTTTCTCCGTTGTACGATTACTACCAAGCTCACTGGGTTCCCTGTATGTAAATTCAGGAAGAGTAACACAGAGCGTTGCCACAGATACGGCACAAGCTCATTAATAGCAGTAGATCGCTTGCATAATGGTGATGCACATGACCCTATTAATATCATCTTCTAGTCACTGCAATTATCACATATGCATTATGAAAGAACAAAAAACATTCTAGTTTAAACAACATGCACAGACAGTCAAAAAGTGCCTCCAGAATCAAAATTATCTGAGATAACATAAGGTTGGGCCGAGATTGTTGTGAGTGCACAAGTAAAGGCATCTGATTCTTGTTTCTAACAACAGAGAATACTCAAACTATTTTACAGGAAATGGTTATAGTACTATATAGAGCTATATTATATATATAATATAAAGAGTTTAAGCTATATATATAGAGCTATATTACTCTATGGTTCTCTGATCTAAAGCATAATTCTGGTTGCAGTTCAGGTCATAGAATCATAGAGCACTGAACTAGGCCCCTCAGCCCAATATAATGTCTCAACTCATGTACACAGTGCTCGGAGTGATGAAGGCCAGCATGCCAAATGCCTTCTTTACCACCCTGTCTGCCCATGATGCCATTTTCAGGAAATGATGTATTTGTATTCACAGGTCCCTCTGTCCCTAGGGCTCTAGTAAGTATGATCACCAGGGTCAAGTATGATGTTTTCCTAAGGGGTTGTCCATTGGTGGGTCCTCAGGCAGTTGTAGAGGTTAATCCGGGATCCAAAATATTCTGGTTCTAGTGGCTGTGCTAGATTTTTCAGTCTCTCCTTTCAAAGCTGCCGTTTGTTCTCTCTGGTACAGCGGAGGTCACAAGAAATCGGAGCAGGAGTAGGCCATCTGGCCCGTCGTGCCTGCTCCGCTATTCAATAAGATCATGGCTGATCTGGTCATGGGCTCATCTCCATTTACCTGCCTTTTCCCCATAATTCCCCTGCTATGCAAAAATCTATCAACCTTGTCTTAAACATATCTACTGAGGTAGCCTCCACTGCTTCATTGGGCAGAGAATTCCATAGATTCACCACTCTCTGGGAAAAACAGTTCCTCCTCATCTCCGTCCTAAATCTACTCCCCTGAATTTTGAGGCTATGTCCCCTAGTTCTAGACTCACCTATCAGTGGAAACAACTTTCCTGCCTCTATCTTATCTATCCCTTTCATAATTTTATACTTTTCTATAAGATCTCATCTCATTCTTCTGAATTCCAGCAAGTACAGTCCCAGGTGACTCAATCGCTCCTCATAGTCTAACTGCCTCATGTCTGGAATCAACGTGACCAACCTCCTCTGCACTGCCTCCAAAGCCAGTCGTTCTCATGTAGTGCAGTCCCATCTTGAACAGAATTCCTCCAAGTGTATCTATTGAGTGCAAAGTCTTCCCAGCTTTAAGATGTAATGTTCAATTTCTTCACGCTGATTTTGAGGTTACCTTTGAAGGGTTTCTTTAGCTCACCAGGGGCTCACTGACCTTCCTTCAGCTGGGAGTAAACAATCTGTTTAGTGAGACATGAGTTAGGCATTGTTGTGGTTTTTCGTGCCTCACAAATGACTAGGAGACGCAGAAGATTCTTCAAGAAGGGTTAAACTTTAATTTGCAAATCAAAGCTGAGACAGTCATTGAGCTAGTCGCTGATTGCCCACCGATCCTCGGACACAGCATTTTTTATAGCAAAATCCTGGTCCAGTATCACACGTACGTCCCATTGACTTAATCATGTTCCAATCCACATCTCCCAGCTGTCTCTCACTAACACACCATCTTCTACATTCTTAAGATTTCATTCTCCTACTAAATTGGGTGCATGCATAGCAAATAGCAAGTTCAAACTACATAATCTACATCAAGGCTGACTACATAGTTTTGGTTACACAGCAAACAAGTTCAAAGCAAAACATCTCTTTGCTACCTCTCATTCTCTCATTACCACACCATTGTCTTCTACATTCAATTGGATACATGCATAGCAAATAGCAAACTTCAAAACTGACTACATCTCTTAGCTACCTCTCATTAACATATATTAACACACCATTGTCTTCTACATTCCTAGCATTTCATCTTGGGTACATGCATAGCAGATAATAAACTCAAAACTGAGCAATGTTCTAATCTACATTTCTTTAGCTACCTCTCATTAACATACTATTGTCTTCTACATTCCTAAGACTTCATTCTACTAAATTGGGTACATGCATAGCAGACAGACTAGTTACACAGCAAACGATACAAGTTTTATACTCCATAATATTTTTATACTCCAATAGCATCCAAATGATGTGACCTATCCATCAGAGTTGGTGTTGCTTTATCATGGTGGAGATGTTGTTCATGTTGGCTTCTTCCAATCCGCTGGTGTTAGTGTGTCTGTCCTTTCAGCTGATCCTCAAAATCTTTCTTAAGGATCTTTTGTGTTATTATTGTGGAGCTTTCAAGTGCCTACTGTGGGTGGTCCTTAATTCAACTCCACGCAGTAATGTACAAAGAATCATGAAGATGAGAAAGTCTGCAGATGCTGGGACATTCCCCCATGTCTTCTCTCACAGGTCTCTGGAGAATTTGGTTAGTAACTTCGGGTTCAGCAGCCATGTTACAGTTAAGATGTTCTTAAACGTGCTCTAACCATCGAACATTGATATTCTTCTGATCCTTTACCAAGTTCTTCCCATCCTTTGAATAGGTTGGGTTTAATCCAAAGTAACTTGGATCATAGACTGCTTTGGCTGCGCTGAAGAAGACTCGTATGTCGCCAGAGTCTTCCAGTCTCTGAATTCTTCAATATCCCAGTGTTCTTCAATATCCTCTGGATATTTCCATTGAAGGTTTTCTCCAAATGCGACCTGAGGTGCTGTTGAGGGGCAGTGTCAAGCAGGCTCTCAAGTTTTAGTCTTGGCCTGGTCTGCTTCTTATGAATTCTCCTCATTCTCATGAGTCTGATGGAGAAGGATGAGCAGCTTATGCAATGACCTGTCCAGCATCTGTCCATCTTATGCAATGACCTGTCCATCTGTGACGATCATGGCCCTTGTGATAGTTACATCATGGTGGTCCCGAGCTCAGACAATGACATAGCCATTGAGAGGCCACTCTTTAGATCTGGGTTGGAATTGTTTTTCTAGTGAAAGAGTGTTCGTGATGATAAGATTGTGCTCAGCCTATAGGGTGAGACATAGTACTCCATTTGAGTTGATGTTGCCAGTGCCTTCCTTTCCAATGGTGTCCTTTCAAAGGTTGAAGTCCTGACCAGCCCTGGCATTGAAGTTCCTTAAGAGAATTATCTTATCCTCGTAGGGGATGCTCGACAGTGTCATGTCTCGGCAAATGTAGAAGGCCTCTTTCTCATATTCGTGAGAGACCAGAGTTGGTGCAAAAGCACTCAGGACTGTTGTTAGATGATTACTGTAAGCAACATATTGATTGTCATGAGTCGTTCACGAATCCCCATGGGAAGTTCAGAGAGTTGACGGACAAGCTGATTTGTTATTGCAGACCTGGCAGCATGAATCTCATCAGCTGCCTTATCTTTCCAGAAGAACACGTAAACATCATTCTCCTCCTTCAGCTGCCCTTTGTCTACAAGATGGATTTCAGAAAGAACACCTAGGCCAAACCAGAATCTCCTCAGTTCCCTGGCGGTGGTCATCGTTCTATCACTATCACTATAGTGGTCAATCACTAGCTGGACTATTTATCAGAGTGCACACATTCCAGGCTCCAAAGGTTGTGTTTCTTTGTTTCTGCCACATATTACTGGATGAAGTACTCCAGTCAGGAGGTTTTGAGGCAGCTATTTTTAGGGCACGTTTTCCAGCCATTTCCTGAGTATTGCTGGTGTTGCATGGGGAGGGGGGGAGCTTTAAACTAGATCTGTAGAGGGGTGGAAGCCAGAATGTCAGTGCAAATAATGGAGTGACTGTAGAGAAAGATGTTTGTAGGGAAAGACAGGAATTGAAAGGTTGATCATGGTGAGAATACTGTTCTGAGTTGCATCTATTTCAATGCAAGGAGTATTGCAGGTAAGACGGCTGATCTTAAAGCATGGCTCACAGCAGGATAATAAAGTGTAGAAATACATCAAATACCAATTCTATTAATACAACAAATCTAAAATTTTTTTTAAAAAATTAAGAAGTATGGGGAGAAGGCAGTGGAGTGGGGGTGACTGGAAGAATTAGACCAGTCCATGATTGAATGGCGAGTTAGACTCGATGGGCTGAATGGCCTACTTCTGCTCCTATATCTTTATGGTCTTGTAGATGAACATGTGGATATGACACTGTAGCCATTAGGGACACAGTTGCAGGAGGGGCAAGACTTGCAACTCAGTATTCCAGGGTTCCATTGTTTTAGTCATGATAGAGTGGGAGGGATGGCATTGCTAATCAACGAAATTGTCACTGCCACACTCAGACAGGACAGACTCAAGGGTTTGACAGCTGAGGCTATATGGGTGGAACTGGGGAATAAGTAAGGGATGACTACATCAATGGAATTATATTATAGGCCCCACATTTGGATTTAGAGAAGCATATTTGTAAAGAGAAGGCAGGCATTTGCAAGAAAAATGAGGTTGTGAAAGCAGGTTTTTCCACATATTGACTGGAACTCCCGTACACTAAAAGGGCTGTATGGGATAGAGGTTGTCAAATGTGTTCAGGAAAGTTTCCATAACAAATATATAGAGGTCCCGGTTAGAGAGAGAGGATACTGGATTGCCTGTTAAGGAACGTGACAGGGCAGGTGACAGAAGTGCGTGTAAGGGAACACTTCAGATCTAGTGATCATAATTCAATTAGTTTTAAGGTAATTATGGAGAAGAGTAGATCTGGCCCTCAGATTGAGAGTCTAAATTGGAGATAGGCCAATCTTGATGGCATCAGAAAGGATCTGGCAAATGTGGATTGGAGCAGGTTGTTTTTTAACAAAGATGCGCTTGGAAGTGGGAGGCCATTAAAAGTGAAATTTTGAGAGTACGGAGTTTGAATGTTCCTCTCAGAATAAAAGGCAAGGCTAACAGGTATATGAGGCCCTGGTTAAGAAGAAGAGGTGTATAGTAGGTATAGGCAAGTAGGAACAAATGAGGTACCTGAAGAGTATAACAAATGCAAGACAACACTTAAGAGGGAAATCAACAGGGCTAAAGGAAGGCAAGAAGTTACCTGGACAAACAAGGTGACGGAAAATCCCAAGGGCTTCTACTGAATATATTAAAAAGTTTAGCAAGGGACAGTATTGGTCCTCTTGAAAATCAGTGTGGTTATCTATGCACAGAAAGGAAAGGTGGTGGATGCTGTCTTTGACAAGGTCCTGCATAGGAGACTAGTTGAGAAGATTCAGGTGCTTGGCATTCAGGATGAGGTAGTAAATTAGATTTCACATTAACTTCACAAGCAAGAGAAAATCTGCAGATGCTGGAAATCAAAGTAATAAACAAAAGACTCAGCAGGCCAGGCAGCATCTATGGAAAAAGAGTAAACAGTCGGCGTTTCAGGCCGAGAGCCTTCATCTGGACTGATGAAGGGTTTTGTCCCGAAACATCGACCGTTCATCCTTTTCCATAGATGCTGCTTGGCCTGTAGGGTTCCTCGACATTAGTTTTGTGGGAGAAGCCAGAGAGTGGTGGTAGATAGTTGCCCTCCTGACTGGAAGCCTGTGACTCGTGGTGAGCTGCATTGATCAGTGCTGGGTCCAACCTTGTTTGTCATTTATATTAACAATTTGTATGATAATGTGGTAACTAGCTAAGCAAATTTGCAGATGACACCATAATTAGGGGCTCAGTGGTAGCAAGGAAGCTATCAAAGATTGTAGCAGGATTTAGACCAGATGAAAAAATGTGTTCAAAAATGGCAGATGGAACTTAATGTAGAAGAATTTGTCACAAAGGAGAGTTGTCCTTTCTCATTGCCTGGTATGGGAACTCAATTGCAGGACTCTGGTGCAGGTAGCCCAGCACATCTGTGGATGTGAACTTGCCAATATTCAGGATATTTACAGTGACAGGTGCGTAAAAAGGGCTCAAAGGATCATTGGGGGCCCAAGTCACCCCAACCACAAACTGTTCCAGCTCCTACCATCTGAGAAACGTAAAAGCCTGGACCAACAGACTCCAGAACAGCTTCTTCCACCAGGCCATCAGACTGATTAATTCATGCTGACACAGTTGTATTTCTGTTTTAATGACTGTCCTGTTGTACATACTATTTATTATAAATTACTATAAACTGCATATAGCACATTCAGGTAGAGACGTAACATAAAGATTTTTACTCCTCATGTATGTGAAGGATGTAAGGAATCAAGTCAATTCAATTCTGACAGGGGAGGGGGACTGAAAGGTGAATCTGGTGGTGAAATCCTGTTGGAAAGGGAGGGAACTGTGAGGGGTCACTGTATGAACGTAGAGATAGGTGCAGTGGAAGGTCAGGATAGGGGGCACTATCCTTGCTCTGGGTGAGGAGGCACTGGTAAGAACAGAAGGGCAGGAAATGGAACAGACTGAATACACAGAATCATGGTGGCGCCAAAGGCAAGTTTTATCCAGCACAGGACTGCCCTCTGCTGGTTATTTCAAGATTTTCCAGACACTGACACTAATTAGCATTGAAATGTAAACTAATGTTAGTTCTTCTCTGTGCTGCATTACTTTAATTTTAAAGTAAAAAACAAAATTTGGGACATTTACTGAGAGTACCTGGTCCACAATTCTCCTTTCAAATCCTCTTTACCAATGTATTGAACACACAACTTTGATCAAATATCTGTCAAAGACGGGCACCATTCTGGCTATCCCATGTTCTCATAGCTACCATCAGTGAAGCCTGAAGTCCTACACCACAAGATACAAGAACTGCTACTGTCCTTTGATCATTTGGTTCTTGGCATCCCTAATCACCACTTCAGTATAGCCACGCATGCAAAAGTTTGGGCACCCCACTCAAAATTTCTGTTACTGTGAATAGTTAAGGGAGTAGAAGATGAACTGATCTCCAGAAGTCATAAAGTTAAAGATGAAACATTCTTTTCAGCATTTAAAGCAAGATTAGTGTATTATTTTTGTTGTGTACAATTTTATAGAGTGGAAAAAAAGGAAAGGAGCACCACGCAAAAGTTTGGGCAAACCCAAGAGAGTTGAGCTCTCGGGTAACTTTTACCAAGGTCTCAGACCTTAATTAGCTTGTTAGGGCTGTGGCTTGTTCACAGTCATCGTTAGGAAAGGCCAGGTGATGCAAATTTCAAAGCTTTATGAATACCCTGACTCCTCAAACCTTGTCCCAACAATCAGCAGCCATGGGCTCCTCTAAGCAGCTGCCTAGCACTCTGAAAATTAAAATAAATGATGTCCACAAAGCAGAAGGCTATAAGAAGATAACAAAGTGTTTTCAGGTAGCCCTTTCCTCAGTTTGTAATGTCATTATGAAATGGCAGTTAACAGGAACAGTGAAGGTCAAGTCGAGGTCTGGAAGACCAAGAAAACTTTCCAAGAGAACTGCTCGTAGGATTGCTAGAAAGACAAATCAAAACCCCCGTTTGACTGCAAAAGACCTTCAGGAAGATTTAGCAGACTCTAGAGTGGTGATGCACTGTTCTACTGTGCAGTGACACCTGCACAAATATGACCTTCATGGAAGAGTTTTCAGAAGAAAACCTTTCCTGCATCCTCATTACAAAATTAGGTGACAGAAATTTGCAAAGGAACATCTAAACAAGCCTGATGCATTTTGGAAACAAGTCCTGTGGACTGATGAAGATAAAGTAGAACTTTTTAGCCACAAAGAGCAAAGGTTTATTTGGAGAAAAGAAGGGTGCAGAATTTCATGAAAAGAACACCTCTCCAACTGTTAAGCATGGGGGTGGATCGATCATGCTTTGAGCATGTGTAGCAGCCAGTGGCAACATTTCACTGGTAGAGGGAAGAATGGAATCAATTAAGTACCAGCAAATTCTGGAAGCAAACATCACACCGTCTGTAAAAAAGCTGAAGATGGAAAGAGGATGGGTTCTACAACAGGATCCTAAACACACCTCAAAATCCCCAATGGACTACCTCAAGAGGCGCATGCTGAAGGTTTTGCCATGGCCCTCACAGTCACCTGACCTAAACATCATCGAAAATCTGTGGATAGACCTCAAAAGAGCAGTGCATGCAAGACGGCCCAAGAATCTCACAGAACTAGAAGGCTTTTGTAAGGAAGAATGGGCAAAAATCCCCCAGCAAAAATTGAAAGACTCTTAGCTGGCTACAGAAAGCATTTACAAGCTGTGGTACTTGCCAAAGGGGATGTTACTAAGTACTGACTTTTGCTTCGGGCCCTTTTCCTTTTTTGTTATTTTGAAATGGTAAAAGATGGAAATTAAAAAGTAATCTTGCTTAAAATATTAAAGAAATGTGTCATCTTTAAATTCATGCCTTTTGGAAATCAGGTCATCTTTTATTCGCTTAGCTATTCACAGTAACAGAAATTTTGACCGGGGTGTCCAAACTTTTGCATGCACTGTAAATATACATTTTTGTATTAATTGTGTTCTTTCTAGAAAAAAATTGTGTATGATTTATGTATAATTTATGTTTTCTTGTGCATGTTCTGTATCTGCTGTTATGTGGCTGTGATGCAGCTGCAGGTAAGATTTTCATGGCACCTGTATTTATGATAATAAACTTGTCTTAGACTTTGATCTTGGAAAACACATGAGACACCACTTCTGGGATTCCAGTGCAAATGGCCTGTGCTATCCAGGACCATGGTACTGAAGCATATTTTTGTAACACTTGCAAAGCTTGTTTTGCTGAGCTTTCACACTGTGGTACATCGAAGTGCAAAGTTACCTTATTATCAAGGTACATATATGTCACCACTTACAACCCTGCTACTCATTTTCCTGTAGGAAAATGAAACAAAGAAACAAAATAGAATCGATGAAAAACTGCAGAACATGACTGACAAACAACCAATGTGCAAATACAAAAGGGAAAAAACAAATTAATAATAATAAGTAAATAAATAATAAATATGAAGGATATGAATTGCCGAGTCCTTGAAAGAGAGTCCATAGAGTGTGGAATCAATTCAGTATTGGGGTGAGTGAAATTATCCCATCTGGTTCAAAAGCCTAATGTTTGAGGGGTAATAACTGTTCCTGAATCTCATGGTGTGGGACCTGAGGCTCCTATACCTCCTTCCTGATGGCAGCAGTAAGAACAGAGCCCGGGCTGGTTGGTGGGGTCCTTGACGATAGATGCTGCTTTCCTGTAATAGCGCTCCTTGTAAATGTGCTCAGTTGTGGGGAGGGCTTTATCTGTGATGGACTGGGCTGTATCCTCTACTTCTTGCAGGCTTTTTTCTTTCATTGGTGTTTCCTTACCAGGCCATGATACAACCAGTAAGGATATTCTCTACCGCGCATCTCTAGAAGTTTGTTAAAGTTTTAGACGACATGCCAAATCTTTGCAAACTTTTGAGGAAGTAGAGGAACTGCCATGCCTTCTTTGTAATGGCACTTGTCTATGTTGGATATGGCACGAGAACTCCAACCGCCAAAATCACCTATAGCTTTTTAATTAATGTACTTACCAAGCTCTCATTTGGGCCCCCACCATATTCCAGCATCCAAGTAACAAATCCCAGCCCAGTTTGCAAACCAAGACTAACTCCCTCCCCGCTTCCCTCACCACTCAACTGCATATGCTTCTTTCACAACTATCATTGTTCCCTTTGCAAACAAACCTCAGTCACCTTCTCAACCTGGCCTGGCCTAATCACATCTCAGTGTTTCTGCACTGGATTCTGGCCCTCTTTCCCATTACTTCACTGTCATCATCCATCCCCATTTCTGTTTTTGGAACCAGGGCTGACCTTACAAGATGACGCAGTGTGTGAATAAAGGGTTTTTCATCAGGCAAACTGTGTTATCATGGTGCCCTGTGCCAGCAGAAGGCCCTTCAGTATATTTTGGGCAAGTCTCACAGCCCTGCTAATAGCAACACACAGCACGAAGAAAGAATCATCATGCACTCCTAGCTACCACATTAACCCATTTGGTTTCTCCCAATCAGATATTTATTTTGTTCTAGCTATCCTATCCACAAAATGTCGGAGGAGCTCAGCAGGCCTGGCAGCATCTTTGAAAAAGAGTAAACAGTTGACATTTCAGGCTGCAGATGCTGCCTGGCCTGCTGAGTTCCTCCAGCATTTTGTGTGTGTTGCTTGGATTTCCAGAGTCTGCAGATTTTCCCTTGTCAAACTTGCTTTCTCTCCCCCTGTTCTGGCAAACAGTCTCTGGGCAAATGTTAACCCCATTTCTCTCTCCACAGATGCCACCTGACCTGCTGTATTTTTCTGGTGTTTTCTGTTCTCGTTCCAGATTTCCAGCATCTGCAGTTTCTAGTTTACTCCAACGGGTTAAAACATAAAAAACAGGTGCAATTGCTGGACAAGTATATTTTCTTTTTCACATAACCTCTAGGGATAATCTTATTCACCAACTGAACCAGATGAAGATTTCTTTGTCACAAACATTATCTTAAAATGTAGTTGAAGCTGCTGTGAAAACAAATGTAGTTACATTTACGATAATTAGCAAAAAAAACATGCTCAGATCTTACCTGATGAGAAAGTATTTTCAAGGGTTATTTTATTGACTGTCTTCAAAAGAGTGATTTTAAGGAGGTGAATGGAAGTTATGATTTGGTATGTTCCCAATAATCACAATTCCCATGTGGCAGGGGGACGTCAATGTCACATGCATGTCTGTGATTTCTAGGTACTGAGTTCAACGTAGTGTGATCAGCAAATGGGAGGCCAAGGCCCTCAGAATAAACTTATCGAAGACAAAAATAAATTCATTATTGACTATCTGTTAGTCCATTCAACTATTTTATTTTACGTCCGTGTTTACTAATTAATATTTTATAGTGATGAATCTCTGGAAAGGAAAACACCTGTGGCCTCTCTAGCTGCAGTAACCTACAAGCCCCTCAGAATAAAGTAATTCAAAACTTCAATGCCAAAAGGAGTCTTTCAAGGCAGTCTTGACAGGCTTTTTTCTGCGGGAACCTCCTGAAAAAGAAATCACTTTCTTCAGCAGGCAAAATAAAACATAAGATAGGTATAAACGAGGAGAGGCAAACAAAAGTTGAAACCGTGATGACATAGGGAAGTTTGTTAGATCACCGAGCAACTCATGAAGTTCTGCTTTGCATATTTCAATCAGCATTAAAGTGCATTCAAAATTCAAGATGAAAGCTTTGATTACAAGACAGCCATAGGTGCATATATAAAACAAGCTGCATCCAGAGCTGTGGATCAGCACCGTGCAGATCTCCCTATCTCAGCTGCCGTACACAGAAACCCACGGGACCAAGATGGAAAAGAGGAACCAGATCTCATAGTTTTTGCCTCCTGCTCATCCACTTGCCTTCTCTGTGATTATTGACACGTTACCTCAGCAGAGAAAGGTACAAGAATCATGAAGTGACAAAAAGCAGGAGACCTCTAAATAAGTAAATGAAAAATAAGTAAAAATTGAGACTATTGGAAACATCTTCACAGAAACTTTCCTTTCCAAAACACCATCATTATTGTCAAGTTCAAGCTTATTGTTACAGGCATACGTATCCAGGGTATAAACACCATAGAAAGCAACCTATTGGAACTGCAGCAGCATAGTACATTACAAACACGACTAACATACTGTAAATGTCTGCTTAAGCCTTTGAGGAGGGTTTAAACTAACGTGGTAGGGGGATGGGAGTGATAGAGCAGAGAATGGGGCAGCTGGTCGACAAGTAGATGCAGCACATAGTGAGACTGGGAGGAAGGGCAATGCAAAACTGCAGGCAATGGGATGGGTTGAAATAAGTCCTTAAACTAAAGATTCAGGGGTGGTGGATTCAACAGTTTGGAAAAGTGACGCTAAAGTAAAAGGGTAGGAGAGTGCAGAGGAGTTTATGACCATTGCTAGAATAAATAAAAAGGCAAAAAGTTTAGACATAATACCCTAAGATATAGGAGCATTATTAGGCCTTTTGGTCCACCAAGTCTGCTTGGCCATTCCACCATGGCTGATTTATTATCCCTGTCAACCCCATTCTCCTGCTTTATTCCCATAACATTAGATGCCCTGAATAATAAAATAACTACCAACCACTGGCTAAAGAAATTCCTCCTCATCTCAGTTCTAGAAGGACACCCCTCTATCCTGAAACTGCATCTTCTGGTCTTAGGCACTTCTATCATAGGAAACATCCTCTCCACATCCACTTTATCAAGGCTGATCCCCTTTCGATAGGCTTCAATGAGGTCACCCCTCATTCCTCTTAGTGCTAGTGAATTCAGGCCCAGAGCCATTGAGTTTACAGTACTGGGTATTGTAGCAGTACTGGGTATTGCACCGTTATTGTATGAGTGCTGGGTATTGTACCGGTATTGGAGCAGTACTGGG
The DNA here is from genome assembly GCF_030144855.1 of Hypanus sabinus. Taxonomy (NCBI): domain Eukaryota; kingdom Metazoa; phylum Chordata; class Chondrichthyes; order Myliobatiformes; family Dasyatidae; genus Hypanus; species Hypanus sabinus. The sequence continues at coordinate 123,978,624 of NC_082712.1, forward strand.
TATTGTACCAGTATTGCACCAGTACTGGGTATCGTACCGTTATTGCACCAGTACTGGGTATCGTACCATTATTGTACCAGTACTGGGTATCGTACCAGTATTGTACCAGTACTGGGTATTGTACCGGTATTGTAGCAGTGCTGGGTATTGTACCAGTACTGGGTATCGTACCATTACTGGGTATTTTACCAGTACTGGGTATTGTACCAGTACTGGGTATCGTACCATTACTGGGTATTTTACCAGTACTGGGTATTGTACCAGTATTGTAGCAGTGCTGGGTATTGTACCAGTACTGGGTATCGTACCATTACTGGGTATTTTACCAGTACTGGGTATTGTACCAGTACTGGGTATCGTACCATTACTGGGTATTTTACCAGTACTGGGTATCGTACCAGTACTGGGTATCGTACCGTTATTGCACCAGTACTGGGTATCGTACCATTATTGTACCAGTACTGGGTATCGTACCGGTATTGTACCAGTACTGGGTATCGTACCGGTATTGTACCAGTACTGGGTATCGTACCGGTATTGTACCATTACTGGGTATTGTACCAGTACTGGGTATTGTACCAGTACTGGGTATTGTACCGGTATTGTACCATTACTGGGTATTGTACCAGTACTGCATATCATACCATTACTGGGTAATGTACCGGTATTGTAGCAGTGCTGGGTATTGTACCAGTACTGGGTATCGTACCATTACTGGGTATTTTACTAGTACTGGGTATTGTACCAGTACTAGTAAAATACTAGTAAAATACCCAGTAATGGGTATTGTACCAGTACTGGGTATCGTACCATTACTGGGTATTTTACCAGTACTGGGTATTGTACCAGTACTGGGTATCGTACCGGTATTGTACCAGTACTGGGTATCGTACCGGTATTGTACCAGTACTGGGTATCGTACCGGTATTGTACCATTACTGGGTATTGTACCAGTACTGGGTATCATACCATTACTGGATATTTTACCAGTACTGGGTATTGTACCAGTACTGGATATTGTACCGGTATTGTAGCAGTGCTGGGTATTGTACCGGTATTTTACCAGTACTGGGTATTGTACCAGTACTGGGTATCGTACCATTACTGGGTATTTTACCAGAACTGGGTATTGTACCAGTACTGGGTATCGTACCATTACTGGGTATCGTACCATTACTGGGTATTGTAGCAGTACTGGGCATTGCATTTTATATGTAGCTTAGTTGGGAGTTCTCAAGAGACATACTGGTCTGAAGGTTGGATCATCACGTTTGCAACTTTCGAGGGGTGGGATATCCTGTGGGGTGTGTGGCTTATTCCGATTGTTGAAAGTCAGTTTATCATAACTGGTTAATTTCGAAACTGCAGCTGCTTTTCCCGTTGATTAGCTGCCTTGTGTCCAATTTCAAATATCCTGGGTACGTAGAGAGAACGTGTGGGAGGTTCTTTCTCTGTTCCTTTGTTTAGGACAAGCGGTGCATATAACCATTGGGAATGTTTGCTCTCCGTGCTCTTTTAACTCAGTATGTTTATTGAACGTACATATGTCTGTTCAGTATTCAGCATTATCGTTTCTGTAAATTGTTGAACGTGTATGTGTGGTTGAATTTTTACTGTTTGTAAATGAATGATTAATATACTTATTTGCAGTCAGTGTTTTCTGTCCTGTTTGCCCAACCCATGACCCTGATTCATCATTATAACTCCTCACTGTAAGAAACTTCCTCTCCAGATCCACTCCATCTGTGCCTTTCACTATTTGGGCTTTACTGAGATCCCCTCTCATTCTTCTAAACCAGCGAGTACAGGCCCTAAGCCGGCAAACACTCCTCATATGTTCACTCTTTCAGTCCCGGAATCATTCTTCCGAACCTTTGGATCCTCTCCAAGGCCAATCTCTTAGATAAGGGGCTCAGAACTGCTCACGAAACTCCATTGTGTTCGGACCAAAAGCTTATAAAACCTCAGCATTACATCTTTGTTTTTACATTCTAGTCCTCCGGAAAGGGATAGGAATTTAACTTCCAGTAACAAGTAAACAAAATTGTAAGGGTGATGAATAGAGAACTGATAGTGTTACATTTGAATGCATGGAGTAGACAGAATAAGGTGGATGATCTTGTAGCACAGTTAGAAATTGGCAGGTATGACATTGTGGGCATCACTGAATCGTGGCTGAAAGAAGATCACAGTTGGGAGCTTAACACCCAAGGATACACTTTGTATTGAAAGAATGAGTTTATAGGCAGAAGTGGTGGGGTGACTCTGCTGGTAAAAAACAAAATCAAATCCTCAACATAAACATGACAAAGTCTGCAGATGCTGGAAATCCAAAGCAGCATACACAAATGCTGGAGGAACTCAGCAGGTCAGGCTGCACCTATGAAAATGAGTAAACAGTTGACATTTTGGGCCAAGACCCTTCTTCAGGACTGAGAAGGGAGAAGGAAGATGCCAGATTAAAAAGGTGAAAGGAAGAGAAAGAGGATAGCTGGAAGGAGATAGGTGAAGCTAGCTTCAAAGGTGAAGCTTGAAAGGTCAAGGGCTGGAGAAGAAAGAATCAGATAGGAGAGGAGAGTGGACTGTCAAGTTGTTTTTCAGAGGTGACATAGATTCAGAAGATGGAGAATCCTTGTGGGTAAAGTTAAGAAACTTCAAGAGTCCAAAGACCTGGATGGGAGTTAAATATAAACTTCTGAACAGTAGCCAAAATTTGGGATACAAATGACAGTGGGAGAAGGAAAAAGATGTAAAAACAGCAATGTTGTAATAGTCATGGGAGATTTCAATATGCAGGTAGGTTGGGAAAGGAGTTTGGTGCTGGACATCAATAGAAGGAACTTGTAGCAAGTTTAGGCCTTTGGTTTGGCTCTTTAGAGTAGCTTGTGGTTGAACCTACTTGGGAAAAGGCAATTCTGCATTGGATGTTGACTAATGAAACCGATTTGATTGCATAGCTTAATGTAATAGGCCCTATAGGAGGCAGTGATCAGAGTATGATAGAATTCGCTCTGCAGTAAGAGAGAAGGAGAAGCTGAAGACAGCTATATCAGTATTACAGTGGAAGAAAGGAAACTATGGAGGCATGAGAGAGGAGCTGACCAAAGTTAATTGGAAGAAGACACTAAGAGGGATGACAAGAGAACAACAACGGCTGGATTGTCTGAGAGCCATTCGGAAAGCCCAAGATAGCTTTATCCCTAAGAAGAAGTATCTAAAAGGGAGGATGAGGTAACTGTGCCTGACAAGGAAAATCAAAGACTGAAGGCTAAAGAGAGTGCACACAATATAGCAAAGACCAGTGGGGAGTTAGAGGACTGGGAAGCTTTGTATTGTACTGCTGCTGCAAGTTAACAAATTTCATGATACCTACCGGTGATAATAAACCTGATACTGATTCTGAACTTCTTAAAAACAACAGAAAACAACCGGAAAAAGCAATAAGGAAAGAAAAGATGAAATGTGAAAGTAAATTAGCCAATAAAATAAAAAAAATACCATTTTTATTCCTTAGGTATACTGTATAACGGATAAGAGAAGAGAGAGTGGATATTGGACCACTGGAAAATAATGCTGCAGTGGGGACAAAGTAATGGTGGATGAACTCTGTATGTATTGTGCATTAGTCTTTACTGTGAAAGGCGCCAGCAGCAGGCAAGAAATTCAAGTGTCAGGGAGAAAAAGTGAGTGTAGTTGTTATTACAAAGAAGCTTGGGAAGCTGAAAAGTCTGAAGGTAGACAAGTTACCCGGAATCACTAGATTCTAGGATGTTTCCAGAAGAATGGAACATTGCAAATGTCACTCTCCTCTTTCAGAAAGGAAAGAGACAAAAGAAAGGATATTATAGGCCAGTTAACGTGACTTCAGTGGTTGGGAAGTCATTGGAGTCCATTAAGATGAGGTTTCAGGGTATTTGGAGGTACTGATAAGATAGGCCAAAGTCAACATGGTTTCCTTTGGGGAAGTTTTTCCTGACTAATCTGTTGGAATTCTTTGAAGAAATTACAGGCAAGATAGACAAAGGAGAGTCAGTGGATGCTGTTTACTTGGACTTTCAGAAGGACTTTGACAAGGTGCTGCACATGAGGCTGCTAAACAAGATAAGAGCCCATGGTATTACAGGAGAGATAGTAGAATGGATAAAAGATTGGCTGATGGCAGGAGAGCAAGAGTGGAATAAAGGGGGTCTTTGCTGGTTGGTTGCTTGTGACTAGTGGTGTTCTACTGTGGTCAGTGTAGGGACCACTTCTTCTCACATAATGTGACAATGACGGATGATGGAATTGATGGCTTTGTGGCCAATTTTGCAGATGATACAAAGATAGTGGAGGGGCAGGCAGTGTTGAGGAAGCAGGGAGTCTGCATAAGGACTTGGACAGATTAGACAAATGGATGAAGAAGTGAAAGACAGAACATACTGTAAGTGTATGGTTGTGTAACTTGGTAGAAGGAATAAAGGCATAGTCTGTTTTTTAAACAAGGAGAACATTCAAAAATCAGAGGTACAAAGAGATTTGTGAGCCCTTGTGTAGGATTCCCTAAAGGTTAAATTGCAGGTTGAGTCAGTGTTACGGAAGGCAAATGCAAATGTTCACATTCATTTTGAGAGGACTAGAATATAAAAGCAAGGATCTAACTCCGATATTTTATAAAGCATTGGTCAAACAGTACTTGGAGTATCATGAGCACTTTTGGGCCCCTTTCCTAAGGAAGCATGGTCCCGAGAATGAAAGGATTAACACATGGAGGAGTGTCTGATGACTCTGGGACTGTATTTGCCAGAGCTTAGAAGAATGGGGGGGGGGGAGGGGGGGTTCTCTTTGAAACTTATTGAATGTTTGAATGTTGTAAGGCTTAGTGGAGAGGATATTTCCTGTAGTGGGGAGTCTAGGACCAGAGGATATAGCCTCAGAATACAAGGACATCCCTTTGAAGCAGAGATGAGAAGAATTTTTTTAAAATCAGATGGTGGTGTATCTGTGGAATTCTTTGATGCAGACAGTTGTGGCAGCCAAATCATTGGGTATGTTTAAAACTGAGATTGATAGGTTTCATGCCAGTGTGTGATGCTCTCCACTTTACATCTGTAGAAGTTTAACAAGGTCTTCAATGACATGCCAAGGTTCCTTATATTTCTAAGGAAGTAGAGACGTTGGTGCACGTAATGATTGCATCTACATGCTGGGCCAAGAATAGATCCTCTGAGATGTTGACACCCAGCAATTTGAAACTGCTCACCATCTCCACTGCAGACCTCTGCTAGTTTGACTGACTTTTCACCATCCTAATGTCCACAATCATTCCTTGGTTTGGCTGACAATGAGCTCAAGATTGCTGTAACAACACTCATCTAGCTGACCTACCTCACTCCTATATGCCTTTTCATCATTTTCCAGCATTCTGCCGATAATTTGTGAAACATTAATTAGCAAATTACCTGCAGCTTATCCTGGTGTTAAGTGATTTATGATATTGAAAGTTAGTGGCTCCCACAGATACTGCCCCCAAGAGCAAACTCACGTAATACCAAATCTTAACTCAAACTAGAAATACATGACTCCTTTGTCCAATCATCCTCTATGTGACACCCAGGTCAAATCATTATTCCCCACGAATCTTCCTCCCGGGCTTGTCCCTCCACCTCCTCCCTCAACGCCATTCAGAACTCCAAGCAGTCCTTCCAGGTGAGGCAACACTTCACCTGCAAATCTGTTCATGTCATCCACTGTATCTAGTGTAGCCTCCTCCAAACTGATGAGCTCCAATGTAAGTTGAGAGTTCACTTAATCAAACACCTCCACTCTGTCCACCACAAAAGGCAGAATTTCCCAGTGGCCACTCACTTTAATTTGATTTCCCATTCCCTTGTCAGTCTATGGCCTCCTCTAGGGTCACAAAGTGGCCACTCTCAGGCTGTAGAAGCAACGTCTCATATTCTGTCTGTGTCTATCCTGATAGCATGAACAACAAATTCTAAAACTTCCACCAATTTCTCCCCCTCCCCTTCTCTCTTTTGCCATTAACCATTTTAGCTTCACTCTTACCCCTCCTCCTCCTCACCTACCCATCACTTCTCTCTGGTGCCCCTCCTCCTTACCTTTCTCCCATGACACACTATTCTCTCCTATCAGATTCCTTCTTCTTTAGCCCTTTATCTCTTCCACCTATTACATCCCAGCTTATTACCTCATTCCCCTCCCCACTCATCCAACTTCCTCCTCACCTACCTCTTGGCAGCTTCTGGTCCTCCCACACCTACTTATTCTGGCTTTATCCCTCTTCCTTTGCAGTCCTGATGAAGGGTATTGGCTCAAAATGTCAACTGTTTATTACTCTTCATAAAGGCTGCCTGACCTGCTGAGTTCTTCCAGCATTTTGTGTGTTGATCATGAAATTTTATTAATGTGTTGTGGCCGAGACTGAATCAGACGCATCTGTATTACATATGGAACAGGCTTGAGAAGCTAATTGGCCTGTGCATATTTTGGTTTAACATAATTTGATGTAACACTCTGAACCAGGCTGTTTGAAACCCTGATATCCTAATCCCAAGCATAGCTAATCATTTCGCATCTTCTTACTTACCTATTTGGAGGCTGTCAGCATCATCTTCACCTCTTGGCCTGTCTGCAGCTGAAACCTTCATCTGGGTCTTTGTCACCTCAAAGCTCTATGAACCTCAGGTAATCTTACCTCTGTCCTTCACATATTTACTAATTCAATGCCTATCCTAGTCCTGCTCAAATTTAAGATGCACATTTTACTTTTTTTAAGCACTTAATCTTTCATTATCTGTACTCACCCCCAGTCCTACCCTAAATTAACAACGCTCTCCCTTCTTCCCGCAGTAGCTTGTGTAACACCCTGGGAAAGGTTTCACTGCTAACGTAATGGTCTTTCTGTAGAAGCAGTGTTTGGGTTATGGTTAGAGATAACGGGGGCTTTGGAATGTGAGCCGTCCAATCAGTGGAACGGGTTTTTGTGTTGTATACCTGACACCAGTGTGAGCTGGGGTCTTTTGTATGGAGGGGGGAGAAGAGAGAAGGCACCGGTGAGAACCAGTCGTAGGATTTGACCCGGTGGGGGACCGTGATTCGATGGCACAAGGTGCTGGGTCTACTGAGGTTCGGTGAATATGACTTCTAGAAGAGTTGAACTGTTAAACATTTGACTGTTTAATTATAATGGGGACTGTTTGCTTTTTAAATTTTTTTTCTTTACTAAACCTTTAGTTAAGAATCATAAGTAGAAATCTTTCAATTGTATGCAGTGTGCTGCCTGTTATTTCTTGGCACCAATTTATAACAGGTTAGCAAATTACTCCACATCCACAGAAACCGGAGTTTGGTGTGTGAGAGCCGTCTCAATCTCACGGGGTTTGGTAGGGCCAGAGTGTGTCTTCCCTAGGCTTACAGGGCCCAAGCAAACTGGGGTAGGGGGAAGAGGGGGGGAGATCACTTGTTATGTTGTTAGTCATCAAGGTCCAATGCTATAGGATTCACTTCTTATGGCCAGTTGCTGGAAGATCTCATCCTTCCCACTTCTGTATTAAAATCTTAGATTTGTTGAAATGTCAGCTCATGTGGCGATCGTGGTCCCTCCATTACCATGATCACTCCCAGCAAGTTTTTCAACTAAGTGGTCTGCCATTGCCTTCTTCCGGGCAGAGTCTTTACAAGATGGGGGAGCCCAGCCATTATCAACACCCTTCAGAGATTGCCTGGCTGGCTTCAGTGGTTGCATGACCACGATAAGCACCATCTGCTCCCAAGGCTTCTCATGACCCTTATTGGGGGGGGGGGTAGAAAACTTAGGTCCCTATTTCTGAACATCATTCTTCGGTACACCGCCATCCTTTATTTTAACTACAAGGCTTTTGTGAAGTACACTGGAATACAAGGATAAAGGATTAGCTTTATTTGTCACATGTACATTGAAACATATAGTGAAATGTGTCATTTGTGTCCACGACCAACAGAGTCTGATGTGCTGGGGGCAGCCCGCAAGTGTCACCATGGTTCTGGTGCCAATATACCATGCCCACAACCCATACATCTTTGGAATCGATGAGGAAACTGGAGCTCATTGAGGAAACCCACAAAGAGAGAACTAAAAATCTCCTTGCAGACAGTGGCACAATTAAACTTGGGTTGCTGGCTTTTCCAAAATATCCATTAATCAGTTATTCCTACTATTTGTTGTTCTTTTTGCCTATTTTACTGATCGCAGTTTGCCTCTCTTTGAAGTATTTAGTATTCAGGCATGAGTTTTTCTAACAGCCTCTTCAAACACCATGTCCCAGGTTTTGAGCTAGAACTGTCGCATTTTGACTGTGATTCTCCCATAAAGATAAAGACTAAACCATGAGACAAACAGGCAAGGTTGTAAACTGATATGGGAGGCTTTAGACAGCCCTGAAAAGTGACAAAGAAAATTCATCCTCCCCTAGATTAAAATATGCAAAATTCAGGTGCACCTGTTAACATTCTGACGCATCAATTTAAAAAAAACTAACAGATCACAGAGGATGTTGGAATAAGTTCACAGAAGCCAATAAATGCAATATTTTTATTAATTAACTCATAAGTTAAAAGACTGAGTATTACAATACAGCAGTGCAAGAACAATGAGAAGTGTTAGTTTAGATTCAGAGCTATGCCATGTTCAAAAATCAATGCATATACAAGAGAAGTTAAACTCCCCCTGACGGCCTTGTAGATAAGTGCAGCTGCCAAGTGATAGAATGGCCTACAGGCCATCACTCTGCTTTTAAATCCTATTCTCTCAACCAGAGAGAAATTTTCAAACTCAGGGCTGATATTCGAGGGGAGAGTTTAAAATAAAGTCACCTGGAATTCTTGCTTTCAATTACTACCTTGGTTTATTTGATAGTGATAAGACATGAGTGTTTGGAAGTGTATGGGCGGGTGGGCGGGATCAGAAATGGATTTTACTTGGGCCCATGGCTTCAGAGGACCAAAGCCGTTTATGACAATACATATTGTAGAAACGCAACCTTATCCACCATAAGCCAAGTACCTTTATAAAAAGGAAGGAACAAGTTGGTAAGTGATGTCCATTAGGATTATTTTCTGCTTCCTAACATGGTGGTAATCTGCAAGATAAGTCTCACAATGGCTGACAGGTTCTAACATGCTTGAAACCCTACATATGTGATACCTTACACAATTGGCTACAAAAGCAGTGCTGTTAATTACTTACATGTAATCCGTAAACAAAGAGCAAACTAACCATAAGAAATTGTGGCTTAAAACGAGATAAAACCAGAAGGGAAAAGGTCTGCTTCTCTTTGGGACTGCAGACCCAAACATAGTAAGTTCTAAAATGCATTACTTTTACCTACCTCAGTCAAGACATTACAAAGGAATTTTCTCAAAGCAAGTCATCCCCATCAATTATTATATTATGACACCATCGTTTGCTTCTTAAGCAGTTTCTGGCAACTGACAAACAAGCTTTCATTTTATATAGCAATTCCCAGTTTCAGGAATCCCAATTAAAATGTGCATTGCACATCAAAGAACTTTGAAGCACCGTCAGTAATTTCTGGTGTTGAGCGCCGTGACGAACAATTTGCGCTTGTCAAGGTCCCAAACACAGCAATGAGATAACGACCACATGGCCTCTAGTGTTGTTGTTCATGGGACAAATTTTTGCTAGAATACAATCCTTCTCCATAAAAATTACTATAACCAACCACAAAGAGTTCAGCTTTCTTCCACAATCTTCTCACTGCAGCTTTTTGTTTCATGGTCAATGAATGTTTCATCATTTGTTTCATAACCTCTCACTTGGCTACTGTTATTTCTGCCAAAGAATGAATGGTCTAGCACTCTTAAACAGCTTCTTTTTACATTGCGAACTTTACCAATACTTTCAATAACTGAATGCAGAAGACAGAAGTGAAAATCCGGTGCATATCGACTGCACTGCATGCCTCACACCAATAACTGGTTAAAAAATTTCTACTTCATAAATCATCAGAAAACCTGTTCAACATGCATTATCAAATGAGCAGGAGCTTTCTCCCATTAAACTTTGGACTGGCCAGCCATCTTCATCTGGCTCTATCACTAGCCTTAAATCTTCACCACTGACAACCTTCTCCCTAGCCAAACCAAATACAGTCTTGTCATCCAACTTCATCCAATGCTCTTCCCAAACCCTTTGCAGTTCACCTACACTCCACGTGCTGCCTGCTTACAGAATTCCTCATTCGTAACCTTGTTTCCCTGGACTTCACTGTTCCAATGCTCTCCTGGTTTACACCCTGCATAAATTTGAACACATCCAAAACATTATCCCTATTCTAACATGCACAGTCCATTCACCTATCATTTTTCTGTTCACCCACTTACATGCTCTCGTTATCCTGCAATAGCTGAGTTTTAAAATTCTCATCTTCATTCAAATCTCGCTCTTGCTTTGGCTATCTTATCTCTCCTAGTGCTATAGCCCTTTGAAGTCAATATTCCTCCTATTTTGGCATCGTGCACATCTCCATTTCAGTGCAAGCCTCTGACACTGCAACTAAAATGTACACATTTGACCAAGATCTGTTCACATCTCTTTGTGATTCAATATTAAATAATGGTTGATAATTGCTCCTGGCAAGTGGTTTGGAATGTTCTATGATTTTAAAGTCACTATATAAGTGCAAGTTGTTACAGATGTCATAACTAGAAAAGGGTGTATTACCCTTAATATAGGATCATCTTTTGATCCTAACCATGTGGCTTAAACTAAGTGGTGTTGTCAGATAGTCTTGTTGATTGAGGTTAACAATTCCCTTGCAAACCAATTCAGTTTTTCCATTCAGATGGAACCAGGTTCCAGAGTCATTTGCAAATGCAATGGGCCTTGAACTTGCAAAGAGAGATTGGAGGTGGTGGGGATGGGTGGCAGAGAAAGGGTCTGGCAAACTGCATGGAGTCCAAGAAAGGAGGCCAATCTTGTTGGGAACATGGGCAAATCACCTCTCTGATCCTGCATAAGGCAGACCTGGTGTGGGATTGGAGTTACTAGGCTTGCGTTAGGGGAAGAGACAAAAGGGGAAGGTAGTTTTCCCACCTTCCTCTCCCACCCCATTTACTTGGCTTTATATTTTAGATCATTTCAATTATTTTCATTTTTCTTTACTTACTGCTTTACTATTGAATCAATGACACCTTTCACAAATCACACTTTTCTCCCCAAAACATGCTGCGACTTTCCAGGCCTGGGATTTCAGTGCTATCCCATCCAAGGCCCAAACACGGTATGAGCCTTGCCATCTAAGCAAGCATCCGGGGGCCATTGAAATCAGTTTCTCACACCCAACCCAAATCAGAGTGGATTATGAAAATCTGGCTGATTAATCTAGGTAATATTGAGTTATTTAAATGGTGTATTAGAACTGGGGGCAGAGGACAGAAAAAAACATGACTTTAGCTCTCTGAACTACAAGGACTTGTCATTACCAATTTCTTTCACTTTAAAGAGATGGCAAGTCCTCAAGAAACTATGCAACAGTTTTGTCTCCACTGACGCAAGTGTAAGTTAGTAGTGCAGAAAACATACCCTTAACGAATCTTCCCCTAACTTTCATTCCATGGAAAAATCAAATGAGTATAAAAGTATAAATGGGATCTACACAGCCACAGGGTGAAGGACAATCTAATCCCACATACAGAGTGTGTAAAGCAAATCATCATAATGTAGATAAGTTCTTGAACGTATTATAGAAACAGGCCTAGTAGACTCATCTATTTTTCACAGACCAGTGCTTCCACCCCACCAAAGCCTCGCCAATCTATTATCTCATTCCCGTCTTTCCTTTTGCCTTTTCAAATGCCTATTCATTTCAATACATTAACATAAATATTATTTCCATCACTGTCCTGGCATTTCTGCATAGAACAATTTCTTTTACTAACTGCTAACTTGTGTGTTGTTGCCCATTCCCTGGATAAAAGTACTTCCCCTGTTTATTTGACTAAGTCCTACCATTATTTTGATCATTTCTCTATAGATATAAACTCAGTTAACCTAATCACCCAGCTTTTCCCAGTATTTCTGTGGAATTTCCAGGATGAGTTTGTGTGAGAATATGGAGATGTTCAAAATAAAATCATACTAAATGCTACACTCTTCATGCATTATGGAGCTAAACTCAGCATTACAAATTTAAAAACAGTGTCTCTTCATGGAGAAACACTCTTAGCAAGTGCACTTGGTATTATATATTTATTATCCAGAGTTATTCCTTACACAAAGATACAGAACCACTTACAATTGTATAGCAAATTAAGCTTTGGAAAACAGTAAATAACTTTGTTTAAGCAGTCTGATCTCAGTGAAAATCTTTGTCACTGCATGGTGATTTTGTATCAGTCTATAGATGACAAAATTGAATGCAATTATGAATCAAAATTTACAGTACAAATTATTGTTTGCCATAACAGCAAAATGAAAATGAAAATTTTTGAGGTTTATATTTTTTTCAGTCAGGTAATTGGCAGAACAAGAATGTATCTTCAGATAATCTTACAAACCAATATGACACAGATGGCTAGGATTCATAATGTTCTCTGACTCCTGCCTGAAGTTTTAACTTTTAATCAGCCTACTACGAACACATTTGAATGTCAGAAAATCACCCACCACAGACTCCTTCGGTAGGCTTACACTAACTATGGTCACATGTTATTTTCTACCAGGGTTTTGCAATCAAGCAAGTTGAAATGTTAAACTTTAAAGAGGTGGTAAAAGGAATTAGACTGTTTGGTGATAATTAATTCTGACATAGAGATATTATACACATGGATAAAACAGAGCCGAGGACCAAAGGGACCAATTTGTGGCAACCATCAATTTAACTAGACAGGAAATACATTTGCAGTACTGTACTTCAAATAACCTCAGGAAGGCAAAAGAAGTCAAGCTTTCGACATGCAATTCCTATCCAGTGAAGCTCCTCTGAAATTCACCTGTGGGAATTTCAATTATATTGTCTTCCATTTGATTTCATTCATTCACATGTAGTTTCCCATGAAGTGCCAATGAATTGTAGAGTCCTAGTGAACCCTTTGCTTCCAACATAACTCTGCTTAATCTTTCCCAAATTACAATCCCTCTTATTCGCTCTGCACCTCAATATATAATCTATAATTGGAACTTTAAATACTAACTTCAAAAATAATACAATCTTAGTTAAATAAGTACAATTTGTTTAAATAACAAATCAACCCTCTTTTCAGAAAAATAAAATTGTCCATAACTTTGTGGAATCTTTATCTTTTAGAATGAAGGCTATGTACATCCTATACAATATTCTCAAAATTAATTTCAGCATCACATAATTAACCTCTTGAAATTCTAATAATAATGAGTACACAGGTACAGTATTTTACTTCATAATATTTACAAGGTATTATATCTATTTTCCACCATGGCAGGTATGTCTTCGTTGCTTGAATTGCTAAGTGTTCTACTCTTCAGTATAATGTTTTTCAGGAGACATCAAAGTCCATGCTAGTAATATTGCAAGTTCATTGCCATTCAGACACAATCCAAAATGGGACTCCCAGATTCACCTTGATTACGTCACCGAGCTTGTACAATCAGATTTGGCTGTACTTTTATCTTCTGACACAATTAGTTTAAAGGTTCAAAGAACAATTGAAAATGGTAGCGGGGAGAAACTTAAGGCTACTCTGTCACAGCTCCACAGAGGAAAGGGCTCGACAACAAGCCACTTGTCAACTCCCTCAGTAATGTATTGAAAAAGACCTAAAGCAGAAAGGAAAACAATGAAGGGTAGCTACATTACATATTATGTAACTGTCCATCACTTTCTTGTTCAACTTATCCAATAAACCTAAAAGGAATGTTAATAACTGTATTAGGATATTAATTGACACTGGATTCTCTATAGCTCTAGATGGAAAACAACTGTAAACTATCTAGCAATTCATCCCTTGTCAATATGTTATTTTGGTCCTGAAACTCCACTAACTTCAAAGGTGTTAAATTTCAGAGGCTACAACTGACCGCTACTGGCCAGGGATGAATTTGTAGTCAATAGTGCCTCAAATAAGAATTAACAATAACAAATTTTATAGTATGCTTAAAAGACACCTCTAGGCTCTCTGCACTTTGTACACAAAGATGAGTAGAAAATGGTAGAATAGCTTATCAGAAGGGAGCTGACTGGAATGCTGTCTCCCTAAAACTGCCCATGGAGTTACAATGGTCAATGGTAATAGATGTGTTAAAGTTCTAAAGAAACAACATCACAAGACAGAAATTAATCTCAGGTGGCAACACAAAATCCACACTGGCTATTGCACCCATTAATCAAGGCCAACAAATGTCCAAGCTCTGAATAACAGTCAGTTCTAACTATATTGCCATTTTACTCATGACTGCCCAACTGACAACACACTCAATTCTCAAGTAAACTTCCAAGAAATGCCATTTTTTTAAAACCTTGCACCTACCTCAATACCCTAAACTATCTGTTAATCAAACAATGAGTAGGTAGCCTCTAGTTTGTCTTGGCTGTCTGGAAGCAGAAGGGAAATTCTTATATTGATTTCGACTGTTAATGTAGCTTTTATATTACAAGTAATGAGTTATATGATTCCTCAAGCATGGAAATTCAAAGGTTATGTCCCAAAAAGCTAAAGGACATAGATAATATTGGGGAGTCTTAAAATGTCAAAATTGCAGATTCAAAACAAAATAACCTTAAAAATAAACTGTAATTTGATATATTAATTGAGTGATCAAAGTATATTACAACAAATCTTATCGAAACAACTTTTAAATATAAACAGCTAAACTTTTTTTGAAACAACAAAATTTTTAACACCAAATACATTCAGCAGGTTAAAAAATAGCAAGACTTTAAACAAAAGAATAGCATTTTAAATACTCTGCAGGAGTAATTCCAAATAAAACGTACAAAAAGAAGTAGCGTAAAATTGCATTGATCTGGCACAGAAGGGTTGCACTGATCCTGTGTGTTCAATGATGAGGTATGAAAATGATTACGTAATTTCCAGTAGCAACTTCAGTAGAAAGTAAGAATTTTGTAAATATAGCACCTCCATCTAGAGATTTTTTAAAAATGAGACTAAGTTTTCTTTGGGGTTTCACTGTTGATTTCTGCAGTTTGCGAACTATCTATTCCATTTGGAGATTCAATTCATCAGCTCCATTACTTCGACTGAGTCCACATCAAAATTTAGTTTTACCAAACTAAGTTCTTAGCTAAATACTTAAAAGTGAAGCTTGGTAAAATTTCAATTCATATTTCAAAAGAATTACATTAAATGAAAAGTATCACAGTGCAGATATTGCACTACTGAACTGGATATCCCAGTTGCATCGCAGCAAACAGATTAACATTCTGCAGAAAGAGTTTACTGAAAATAACTTGTTCAACTCGAAGTTGCTTGATTAGTGGCTTGGCTTCATGAGTGGTTCGTGCAATTCCACAGATTTTCAAACGGACTATTTCCATTGACACAGAAGAAGAATGTACGAGATGTGTGTGTAAAGCTTGCTGATAACATGACACTTAAAGGAAGACGTGCTCTATGTGGAAGTGTGCCCTTTCTAATAGTCAAATTTGGTTCATGAGGTTGGTTTCATTAGTAAACCATGATCAAGATCCTGCTGGGAGAAGGACCCCAGAGGTTTCCAATTCATAAGGGGCATGCTGGGCCACAGGTGGCGTTGGTACTGTTCACATTTCACAATGAGATCCATCACTGAAGTATTGCTTCGGATCCACTGCCGGACAGAGTTGGTGGAAGGCGACGGCAGGACGAAAAGACTCTGGGTCCTTTGTAGCCTCATATTATACTGCAGCCTGAAATGAAGGGAAGTGAAGTGGGCAAGATGAGAAGTCAGGCACTTAAAAAGTAAAAAAAAAATCATTAAAACATATGTTAGTACAGGAGCATGAGAAGCTGACCTTATCCCAGTCCCATTGTTGACCTGATGTACAGCTCCCCACACAACTCTCTTGTGAAACACACCATTCATCTCAAATGATGATATAGCCAATAACAACTTGGGGAAAAGAAGGGTTGTTCCTTCTGATGTCATATAATTGACTTAACAATAACCTTGAATTTGAACGTGGATGATCAGCTGCCAAGTTCATGTTCCATCACTGACAACGTCACAGTCAGCAGTGGCAGAGAGAATATTTACTTAACCCTCATACATATTAGGTAAGCAAAATGGACCTGAAAAGTGCCCAGTGTCCGAACTGATGCAAACCAGGGTAGCAGCTCGGTGAACTACAACTGACCTCAGCTCCCTGCAAGCAGCAGAGAATGAAAAGGGGTGACACACATCACCCCTTCTTAATTAAAGGTCTGCAGAGTACAGGAGCAGTCTCCATCACTGTACACACAAGCATGATGCAAAAGCACAGACGAAGTTGGTCATCATGGTGGAGGCCACAGCTCAAAAACATCTTTCACCTGAAAATATTTTTGGGCTGCAGAAGAATGAGGGGAAGATTTGAAGCCAGGAATTGTCTTTACATAACAGAAGGACAGTGAAGCAGCGATTGATTTTGATGGGGGGCTTCAAAATCTAGACCTCAACCATGTAAATGGCCAACCTGTCAGCTGCTTAAAAAAACAGAATCTGTTCCCTCGATGTATGAGTGACTGAGATGCAGTCTGTATGGGGAATGAAGTGGACAAGAGAGAATAATGGGAGTTTGCATGAGGATTTACTGTCAGAAATGGAAAGTGCCGTTGAATAAAGTGGTAAATGCCGAAAAAGTGAATAGTCCCCCCCCCCCACACATGTTCATAGTGCATATCAAAGTGAGGTACATGGGGGTCTGTTTCAGGACATCCTTAGAGACTGGGTGAGCAACTGGGACTGGTATAGTGAAATAAAAGGAAGTGAGATAATTGAAAGGCAGAAAGTGGCAGCTTTAAAACAAGGATTATCACTGCTAGAATGCAAGGTTGTCTATCCCAGTCTCAAACAAGAAGCCCACCTCAGTACTGCAAATGAAAATGTACAGCTTTACAGGGAGAGTTTTGAATATTTACTGCTGCAGCAAACATTACAAATTTATGTTCTGGTCAGTCATCAGTACCTTGTGGAAAGCTGTTGTCCTAGTTTCACCTTGGCATTTGTGATGAAGTACCACAACACACTAGCAATCTGATCTTTCATCCAGTCAATGTCTTCTGGGAGATCGGGCAACCACTCCAGGATTCTATCAAAGGTAGAGACTAGATAAATGAAATTCCTCCAGACACATCTTCAGTACTATAAATAATGACACAGTGGGTCAAAAATAAATGAGCAAACTGACTGAATTATTCTTTGACTTCACATCATGTGATAAACTTATTGATTCAAGCACTTCTTTGTAAAGTACACATCCCTGGAATGCTATGGACAGCTGACACTGCCCCCATCCAGTTTATTTATTAATTCAAACCCAGAAAAATAATTAAGGCTGTTACAATAATCAATCACTTTCATCAGGAAAAGATGCAGAATACAGGAGCAAAACAAGAGCAAGCTTGGGGTCTAAGTCCAAATTTCAAAATAAGATGATTACAACTTCTGTTACTCACACAAAATGCTGGAGGAACTCAGCAGATCAGGCAGCATCTATGGAAGAAGAGTAAACAGTCCACGTTTCAGGCTGCGTCCTGATGAAGGGTCTCAGCCCAAAACATCAACTATTTACTTTTTTCCTTAGATGCTGCCTGGCCTGCTAAATTCTTCCAGCATTTTTTGTGTGTGTGTTGCTTGGATTTCCAGCATCTGCAGATTGTCTTGTGTTTGTGGTACAGCTTCTGATAAGAGGTTTAGAGTGTTTTAAAGCTGCCAACCTTTGCCTTTCAACCTTAGGGTCACCTCAACTCATTTCCTTTTATCTCTCACTATTCCAGCCCCACTTGCACACCCACTCTCTATGCATGCCCCAGAAAAGACCCCCATCCATTTCAATTTGATTTGCATCATCAACAGCTCCCCACCACCTTTTCTGCATTTACCAACTTATTCAACTGCACCTTCACTTCCATTTCTGATGCTAAATTCTCACGAAAACTCCCAAATTCATGCTTCAACCTTTGGTATCGACCCCAGGATTTGCCAATCATTGAACTTTGAACTCCAGGCCTCAAACTCCAGTCTTATACGGGCTTTCAACCCCGAGACTCACTGATCTGGACCTGGCCTGGACTCAGATTTACAGACATGGGGCCTTAAACTTCCAGACACATCAACATCATGTCTTGACTTCTGGGCTTGCTGACTTTGGTCTTCGACCCTTGATACTGACCCCCAGGTTTGCATGGACGTTCGACTCCAGCACTCACCAACCTGGGGGATGGTCACAGGCCTTCCTGCCTCTTGCCTGCATGAATTTCTGATCCTGGGGCTTGCCAAACTGGGCGGTGGGTGGGGGAAGAGACCCAGACCTGGGGGGCTGGGGGAGGGAGTCACGTGCCATCGTCCACGGGGCTCACTGACCTTCGTCTGTGCAACCGACACAATATCCGTCCACCAGCATCTTTGGCCTCCTCCAACCTGGACACTGGCTTCAGCCCCAACTCTTCACTTACTGCCCCAAACCTCTAACTCCCCACGTCCACGTTCCTATCCCTCACCCATAACTGTCCCCTAGCTCCCCACGCCATCCCAAAACCGTCCCTACAAACCTAAAAAACTGAGTGTGAGCCACAACCCAAAGACTATGGCCAAACACCATCTTGACTTGTACTTAGTAAAATAATAGTACTGAAAATAACTTAAACAACATCAATAAAATTATTGATGTATTCAGACACCACCTCTCTGACAGTGGTGTCTGAAAAGAGGATGCTGTCCAAGTTGCATGCCATCTTCGACAATGTTTCCCATCCACTCCATAATGTACTGGTTAGGCACAGGAGTACATTCAGCCAGAGACTCATTCCACTGAGATGCAACACTGAGCGTCATAGGAAGTCATTCCTGCCTGTGGCCATCAAACTTTACAACTCCTCCCTCGGAGTGTCAGACACCCTGAGCCAATAGGCTGGTCCTGGACTTATTTCCACTTGGAATAATTCACTTATTTTTATTTATTTATGGGTTAATGTTGCTATATTTCTACACTATTCTTGGTTTGTGTGACTGTAACGAAACCCAATTTCCCTCGGGATCAATAAAGTATGTCTGTCTGTCTGTCTTATCTTAGTGACAATATTAACTTTTAGCATCAACTCTGCTATTAATAATTATGCATTTTCACTGCCATCTCTCTTCTTTAAGTTAGATAGGGACTCTTGCTGTGCACAAGACAAGATTTGTTGGGACTATTTTCTCAGTAAACTCAGTATCAATTATTCAGATGTTGCTCCACCTAGCGGATTAGTTCAGAACAGCTAAAAAAAATCCATGATTAATTTCAAAGCAACAACTCAAAAGTGCAGGAGGAACTCAGCAGGTCAGGCAGCACCTATGGAAATGAATAGGCAGTTAACGTTTCATGCTGAGACCCTTCTTCAGGTAAAAATAAATCTTCCTCCCCTTCTTCTGTTCTGTTCCCCACTCTGCCCTCTTTCCTCTTCTCACCTGCCTATCACTTCCCCCTGGGTCCACTCCTCCTTCCCTTTCACCTATGGTCCACTCTCCTCTCTGGTCAGATTCCTTCTTCTCCAGCCCTGGATCATTCCCACCTACCTGGCTTCATCTATCACCATCTAGCTAGTCTCTCTCCTCTCCCCACCGTTTCATTCTAGCATCTTTCCCTTCCCAGTCCCAAAGGAGGGTCTCGGCCTTCCTTAGATGCTGCCTGAACTGCTGAGTTCCTCCAGCATTTTGTATGTATGTGTGTGTGTGTTGCTTTAGGTGTCCAGCAGATAATTATCTGCAACCTGACCAGAGATACAGCCTTCATGGGCATGCCGAACAGAAATTCAAACATACCTTACGGTGAATGAAACTGCGGATTCCAGGGGCAAAGTATACGGCACCATCATGGCAGAAACCAAACGGACTGGCAGCATGTTTGAAAAGACGGTGTGCAAACCTCGTTTCTCAGCACAGGCTTCAATTAGTGCTGTGCAAAACAGAGTTAGAGGAAAATCAGTCAGCTTGCAATCTGAACAGATCTTCAACAATGCTCGCAAACACAGATCAAATCAACTTTGGGTGGAGAGGAGAGTTAGTGATGTACTGACAAGAGAAGACACTGGGATATGGAAGGATTTCCATGGATGTTGCTCTGTAAAATCTGAAACTAGCTTCAAGTCCCTACTTGTGGTGGGAATGCACATTTAGAACATGGAACAAGATCATTCCGGTTTCAGAATTTGTGAGTGAACTAAATTTGATTGTTTTCTATTTATCACCCTGGAAATACATAGAACAATTCCACCACATTTCCAGAATCCTGGGTTAGATGGAGATCCTAGTGACCTTTAAGGCTGGAAAAGGGAAATGAGTTCTTCTGAAGCTAATGGTGACACTGTGGTTCAGAAGTCAGTGCTGTTGCCTCACAACCACAGTGACCGGTTGTTGGCCCTTACCCTTGGCTTTTATGTGCGTGGAGTTTCCCCCTTGTGGGCTCCCCCCGCTGCCTAGGGGCTCTAGTTTCCACCCTATCCCAAAGATGTACAAGTAGGTTCATAGACTGCTGTAAATTAGCCGTTTGTGTAGGTACCCATCAAGGGGACAACCTTCCTCACCATCGAGGCCATCTTCAAGGAGGCCGACCCTCAAGAGGGTGGAATCAATCATTAAGGTCACTGACCACCCAGGACTTGCCTTCCTCCCATTAATATCATTCAGGAGCTTGAAGACCCACACACAATGTCTTAAGAATGGCTTCCGCCTTTCTGCTTTCAGATTTTTGAACTGTTTATGAACCGATGAATGCTACCTCATTATTCGTACTTGTTTTTTTAAGTTACAGTAATTTTTATGCCTTGCATTTTACTGCTGCCACAAAACAACATATTTCACAACAGAAGTTAGTGATAATAAACCTGATTCTGACGTGGCAAAATAATCAGAAATAGCAGAAGGCCAAGGTATATCATTTAGAAGAACAAATCTTCCATTGTGCAGGTGGCATTTCTTACCCTAAGCTTTCTCTGTAAAGCGAGACAGTGCCCGGGAAGTCTCAGCTCTGAAATATTTGTGTCAACATGCCATAACTTAAAGAAGCACGCACTCAACAATCGTACATCACTTCTATACGATCACAATCTGGCCCAGACTGGTGCACTGGGAAGGTTAGAGCCTTCAAAATATAAAACTGAGTTGCACTGACAATTGTGATGTCATCATCTTATGGTGGAACTTGATTTGATAAATTTGATCCATTTATGTTGAGTTCAAAGAATCAGCAGTTTTGGAAAGTATTAAGAGATTTATAATTATCTTTAAGAAATATTTAAATATACAGTACAGCATTCCCTGACAACCAGTGAAAAGAACCTTCCCATAGGGTATGTCACCAGAGTCTGGAGAAAGTTTCCATAGATGTACGACAGACAGCAGTCTGACTGGTTGAATCACCACCGGGTGTGGAAGTGCACCATCAAGTGCACCAACCTCCCCACCAGCACGGTGATCCTCAAAAGGCAGTGCCTCAGAAAGGCAGAATCCATCACTAAGGACCTTCACCACCCAGGACATTCCCTCTTCTTATTACTACCATCAGAGAGGAGGTACAGGAGCCTGAAGAAACACACTTAATATTTTAGGGGCAGCTTCTTCCCCTCCACAATTAGGTTTCTGAACAATGAACCCATGGACACTACTCCACTAATTTTGCTCTCCTTTTGCAGTACTTATCTATTCATTATTATAATTTACTCAACAAAGGCATTTACTCCACGAACATTCTGACCACATCTAACCTCAGCTGGATACTCAAGGAGCACTCCCCCCAACCTGCTTTGCTATTCAATCCAGCCACACTGACTCGTACTAACCTTGGTGAAGCCGTGGTGACAAGTGCTCCAGAATCTGGTCATTGTTCTTACTGCAACAACCTCGTACTACCATTTGATTTCCCTCTGCTGTTTCCATTGCTGCTTCTTCATCGAAGTCTTCATCATCAGCGAATGTGTCGCACTGATTCGGAGCAGACAGAGAAGGACTGCACAAAGGCTGCGGCCTGTTTAACAAACCTGTAAAACAAAGGCAAGTAATGAATACTTTTAGAAAAGAAATCTCCCCATACCAATGATTTGAGAACAACAAACATAATATATCCAAGCCTTGTAATGATACAAAGTTTAATGGCAGTGTATGCTGTAACAAGAATGCCAAGGAGCTGCAGTGGGGGATATAGCCAGCATAAACAAATGGGCAGCATCACCACATATCGGATAGATGGTCAAACAGAAAAATGCAAGGTAGAGAAAGTAAAAAAGTTGAGCATTCCTTGCATATCAATAGGTTGACTGGTGTTTGTGCTTAAAGAAAACTTATGAATGTTTTAAAGCAAAAAAGACCGTTAAATAAATAATTGGAAAGGAAAATTGTACTTCAGCCTTCACGACAAGCACAATGATATTTTGCATCATTTACAGAGAGTCCTGGCGTGACCATATCAAGAGTACTGATACGAATCACTCACTAAGTAAGGCCAAAACTTGCAATATGGAGAGTACAGCAAGGGTTAACCAAATTGATACTTGGGATAGAGGGTCAGATTATGGAGGGGAGATGATTACTCCCTGATAAATAACTAAGCAGAATAGAATTATACTTTGTAGTCGGCAGGAGGCATGAGCGACAGTGAGCCCTTAGGTACAGTTAATCGATGACACCAGAGATCAAGGCATAGAACTTGGGGTCTCAGTCATCAGACATTCTGACATTCAAGGCCTAGTGTTCAAGGTCCCAGTCATCAGACAGTCCAGCACCCAAGGCCTACTTTTCGAGGTCCCAATCATCAGACAGTCCGGCATTCAAGGGCTAGTGTTCGAGGTCCCAGTCATCAGACAGTCCGGCATTCAAGGGCTAGTGTTCAAGGTCCCAGTCATCAGACAGTCCAGCACCCAAGGCCTACTTTTCGAGGTCCCAGTCATCAGACAGTCCGGCATTCAAGGGCTAGTGTTCGAGGTCCCAGTCATCTGATAGCTCAGAGTTGAGGACGGGAGTTCAGGGTCCTTACTTGTCATCAGTGCTGAGTCCTGGGCTTGATACCGATGATTAAAGCCTAAAGGTCAATCAGGAGTCTGGAAGTCAAGGCTGGATGGCCAAAGCCCCGAGCCCACTGGGAACATCTATTTGTTTTGTAACTCCAAAACATAAAAAACTAATTAAAAGTAAAATAAGAGGGCTGGGAATGAGAGAATAACTGTTTTTACTTTAACTGAGACAGGGGCATATTACATGGTGGTGTGATGACATGTGAAATCCCCATACTTCATACATATAATAATAACAAATTATTTAAACACAAAGAATGCTTAATCAAACAATTTATTTACAGTATTATTCAAATATTACTATAATATTAAATGCACAATATTCCTCCAACTTAATATAGAACGCATCTCAATTTATATATACTATATATACAGTATATTATATAATTCAGCTACTATATAGACATCAACAACTTAACAAAGTTTAAACTGTCCCATTCAGGCCTAAATCGCAGTGGAGGATTTTCCTCTTGTGGAATAATGTCTTTCCTGACAAGGGCGATATCACTGCTTGGCAGGTGAGACGGCTGAGAAACACCTCACGTTTGGGGGCCTCCTCCATGGTGATTGTAGAACTGCAGGAAATGGTTCCAACAGCTCTGGTTACCTTTCTTCCCTAACAATTGACTCTGTTCTCCTCAACTGATTGATGTGTTGTCTATATTTGATATTAGATGTGCTCTCCACTCTGCAGGAGAGTGGTCCAATTCTGTCCCTAATCTTTCCAAGTGCCCACTTTTGATCACGCCTGTGGTCCCTCGCCAGGACTGCTTGTCCAG